>NW_027526203.1:303799353-304414353 GCF_048455015.1 Haemaphysalis longicornis | reverse complement strand
ATCGGAAGAGGTGGCCTCGAGCGACCAGCTCTGTGGCGCTCGGTCGTGTACTAACGGGCGCACAGAAATGCTTACCGAGTCACCGAGAATCGCTGTGCTCCGGAACCAGGCGCAACGAATTGACGCGAAACTAGACACACCAGGGCCTCGTTTTCTGTACCCCCTGACAGTGGTAGGAAGCGGTGGTTGCTCGTACGAAAGTAGAATTGTGAGTTGGTGCAGGGCGGGTGACTCGTTGACGATAGTCAAAGCCGCAATGAGTCATGGCGTAGTGTCTTAAAATCGACTAAATACTTTTAACGGGTTGTGAACAGTGTGAGAATTTTAGCTGCGCTGAATATATTTATATAGAGAGAGCGCACTCCCGGTAAACGAAACCTGAAGGGAGCAAGAAAAAAATGTCCGTTGATAGAGGGGACGCACTTAAACCGTTAAATGCTGACGAAGATGACACTGCTTTTTCATGAAAGTACGGTTATGAAAACTATGATTTAAGACGGCAGGGTTGTAAATTTTAAATCTTAGGGTATACCTTTACAGAAATTGGAAGCTTATGCCACTGCCCATAACTCAGTGGCGACAGAAAAATCGACACATAGGCTATTTAGTACTTTGGAGAGGCGGAAAGAGGGTGGAATTGGGGAGGAGGCTTTCTTTTGATAATGACATATAGGGTTGTTAGTATACCCACAAAGATTTCTGAACCTTCGTCTTCGTTCCTAACAATGTATGGAGTGTTTGCAACGCCGCGTCTGCTTGTTGAACACTCACAAATAGCTTGAAGGTTCTGTTTATTCGGAGGGAAAACACCTCCTGTCCCCTTGACAGAACACAGCATGACATGTACAGAACGAGGCACGGAAATAAGAACATGTGAAATTGATAGTCGTGCTTTGCCGCTTGCCCGTCGTTCTTGCCCATGTAGCGCTCTCGCCTTGTAGCAAACAGCAGATTTCCAATCACAGCTCTCAGTATTTTGTTGTACGTTTTCCCAATGCTTAGGTGTGAAAGACGAAGTCCTTTCAACAGTTTGGAATTTCAGGGCATCGAACTCAGGCCCCTCCTCTTCTGTAGTCATAATCATAACAACTCAGTCACAAGTATTTGAAGATTTTTTTTTTTTGCTTGTCTTAAGGCCGCGGAGGACATATAAAAGCTCATCAAGGCTTGGAAAGGGCACACCCAAGACTCACCTCCACATATGCAGATGACGCATGTGCGCATACTCGGATTCGTTTTTCGGCTTATAGTAGGAAATATGGGATATAAATTGCTAAATGCTGTTTTTGGAGAATTATCATAATTGTTTAACTGAACGCCAGTAGTTTTGTGTTGTAAGACGCATCTCCTTTAAGTGAGGTGACAGACCGTAAAAGTTTGTCCGCGATAATGAGGTACCCATCAGCATGAGCCTGGGATTCATTGCTTCTGCTAAATATATTTTCTCGACTTCAGCTGATCTGACCCTCGATATCACCACTGAGGTTGAGCTCCGTTCAGTTAAGCTGAGGTCACTGATGTTCACCATTAGACCGCACCCCTCAAAACAGCCTGAAGCGATAGCATGTATACATAGGCTTTTCTGATAATTCCCGGTTAGTTGAAAGTACTTAGATAGCGTGTGTGATTATTGTGTGTGAACAAGCAATTTTCCCTAAGTATCATTACCTGCTAACATTTACAAAGGCCAATTAGCAATAACGTCTGAAGTGATAAACTACAAAATTGAACCCTTTCTTGCTCGTATTGCTGGGTGTTCCAAAAGAGAGCAGTGCTTGTCGGCGGGAGCCCTTCACCAATTAAGTATCTTTGCCATTTTTTCCATTAGAGGTCTGTCTTTGCATAGAAAAAGACAGAATATATTTGATGGATACGGCGATGTGGTCCAAGTCATTGTTCTCAGCTTGCTGCGCCAGAGAAAAAAAAAAGCAAAGAATGAGACAAATGTGGAATGAGGAACACATAAAATGACTACCACGCTAGTAGGGTGTCGCATTATTGTATCTCAAAGAGCTTCGTCAGTCCTTTGTCCACCAAATGGCCAAAATGACTTTTGAAGCCCCTGCAGCCTGTCTTGAACCCGACTGAGAACTTCGACAGGCCGAAGTGTCAGTCTCACGACACGCAGCCCAGACAGAGACGTAAGAAGCATTTGCCCACGAACGGTAAGCTTCCAGGATAGGCTACAACGTGCTCGATGTCTTTGCTTATACCGCACGCAGTGAAAGTGGCGAAGATGCCTGCTCAACATTTAACAGAAAATACCTTGAGGTGGATACTGTTACATTAGCGAAGGCACCCCCGAACCGAGCTGCGTCTCTTTCGTTGTGTATTGGTAGCGTGGTGAACGAGCGGCGAGCAGGAGAGCGGCCTCAATTCCAGACGACGGAGAGGCGAGAGCAAAAGTGAACTGATTAATACATGGCGATACGAGAGTAGTAACGGTACAGGAACAGCAGCCCACAGGCGAGCTGACAAGACTGGGCCGTAGTAATGCTCTTCACGAGAGCCAGAAGCGATATCTTCTCGGTCGCGGAAAGGGTGATATTTATGAGCAGAGTCCCAACCATCAAAAGTCGTTCGCGCACGGCCATAAAAAATTGGTCACCATCCCCCCCCCCCCCCCCCCCTCTCTCTCTCCCCGCGAAAGTGGATGTCCAAGAAAGCTGTTGTAAACCACTACAAATATTGATGGAGGAGGGAATGAAATGTTTCTCTTCGTCTGGCGGGCTTTTCGCTAGCGCTCGGCTAGTGTCACTAGATAAGAGTACAGAGTATCCGAACTCTTCTCTCCCATTGTTTCGTGCCACCGCCATGATCTTTGGTCAGTTCGCATTACGTGACATTTGTTTTCACTGCGACGGTTCACGGGCGCCGCGATTTTGTTGTTTATGCGTTTTAGTCAGTCAACTCTGGTAGGCTTAGCTTGTCATCCCTGCTCTGCGGCTTTGCGGAACTGACATCTTTTCGAATGCGAATCTAAGATAACATGTGTGACAGCATTTCAGCAGCGTAAGTGTGTCCAAAGATGCCGTTTTGCCGCATCTTCGGTAGTGTTGTCAACAAACGACCCGGTAGATGTTTACGGCCAGGACGTAGATGCGGCCATCTCGCAACACTCATAAACGCCAAAATGGCCGCCGTTGCTGACTTACGTGCCTCAGTGGCGATCATGAAGGAAAGAAAATGTTGGCAGAGGCCCTGAAGTCACGCTTGTGAAGACGCACCCGCCATGTCGATGAGCCAGGCCAGCACTCGTTCCCATTCTCCTTTGCTGTTTCCCGTTTGATAACAGCTTCGCGGTACGGGCGGCTCGCGAAAGCGAAAGCAGACTACTGGAGCAGTGTTTGGGTACGTAAAGCACGGCGGTATGTGTGAGCTATGTCTCAGCTGCGATGAATTTTACTTCCCGTGGACAATTTGCTGGAGTGGTTTGCAAGATGCCTCACTGTTGCTTTCCGGGTTACTGGTCGCCAACGCGCACCTTTTCACTGGCAGACCCAGAATCGACGAGATACCGCCGCAATAGAACGGCAACTATGCTCACCGACGGCGCCAATTATTAACCATCGTCTGTCGCCTTCGAAGGAACATCAGACAACAAAGGAAACGGTAGTACAAGAAACATTGCGAAGTCAGCTGTAGTGCACAGATTGCAGACGATGACGACACCATAGCGACTGCGCTGTGTTACCAGCGTAGCGAGGCAGCCACAGTCAAAGCGCCGTAAAAAATTGTCCTTGGCATTTACCCAGCTTTAGCCGCCGCAGCCGAGAAAAAATAAACGCTGTCTATGGGCTCATTAAAAAGGACGTCACTTCCTCCATACTTTTTCAAATGCATTGGGATGCTAGGGGCATCTCCTGAGTGTTCTTTTCTCCATGGTGGCGGTACTGTAATATCTTATCTACTGAGGCTGCGCTCGGCTTCTATTGCGGCATATGCTGCGTCCTGCCTAGCGTGACGCATGCCCTCGGCGTCTTGGGCAAGAACTGCTCTATTTAGGGACACTAGTCCTGCATAGCCTTCAAAGATAATCTACAAACATAATCTTTACCAGGAACATATGGTGGGGTGACCCATTGTTCATAGCCGCCTTATCATCCATAATGCGGTTTCGATATGGTGCCCCTACAGGCCGCACGGACATGTTCTGCGAACGAAGCATGAACGCGAGGTCGACTAGACTAGCGGGTCTGCAAGACTAGAGGAAGGTGAAATGAGTATATGATGGCATTCTGCGTTCCAACGCTGTTTCGTTGTAAATTAAAAGTTAATTAATGATATTCTGCCTAAATTCACATCGCACGTTGGTGGTAAAAGGACCATCAGGTAAAGGGGCGTCGCATCTTGAACAGCAGCGTAGTAACACCACAGACAAGAGGGAAAGAAGACGACAGGACGATGCTGTACACACAACTAATTTTATTGAAACTGCAACAAACACATAAGTACCCGAACCCGCGTGCCCTCACATCATGACACACAGATAGAATATCACGCATATCGCAAATTGATCAACACATGAACCGATTCAAAAACAAAACTTTTTTCTCATGCTGAAAGGGGTTTGTCGTGGAAGGGGTCTACCCTGACCATAAATTTAACCTCAGTTCCAGGTTGTACCGAATTCAAACTCAAGAATTTCGTCTGCCGTTGAGTTTTTAAAAATGATGAAGAAATCTCGCTGAGCAGCTCTTAGAACCTGACCTCACTGCAATTTCACATCGTTCGGATTATTCGCTACGCCCGTTTGACATTTCGACCAATTCCACGATGTAGTAATCTCTTAAAGTCTCTCAACTCCTTCTGCGAAGGATAAAACGGTGCAACAAAACGTATTCCTACCTTGAAGATATACATACCCTTGGTGGCAAAGAATGGTGTGGGGAAGAAGCAGCTGGCGATTGTTTGGAGTTATCACGTAGGGCAAAAGAAAAATAATAAAAATCCGTGAGCCCCGCAGTGGCGAGCCGAACCATCCTTCAGTCGAAACCTGACGGGGAGAAAGCTGCCAGCTGCTGACAACACCACTGACATGGACTGCTATTTGCTCGGAGTAGATGTAACGACCGTTTAACCTTTTGAAGAACCGTGTAAGCAAAAAAACATTTGAAAATGAGGCGAGATGCAGGCCCAATATCTCGTGCAAAATGAAGCAAAATGGTAGCCATTTCCTCAGCGTGTAGACTGACACCATCAAAACCATTAGGTGCCGTAGGTGTACAACGGAGCATGATACTAGAGGTTAGGTTCGGCAACGTTTCATGGAAAGATATACGGAATAAATTTTTGGTTGTTGTAGCAGGTGGCTCTACCTTGAGACATGCTAGTTGTTTTTGTGTTGTAAAAAGTGACGTCATTGCAATCGCCGTTTTTTGGGGGGCGTTGCATTTCCGTCAGTATACATTGATGGTTCAAGAAATTTATAATGCAATTTGTGAAGGCAGTCGTCTTCCTTTGAAGTGTCTGTGTTAAAATATATGCCAATAGGTATTGGCTCTCGCTGTCCGTGAACAAAGCAAAAACATTCATTCGTGAATTAATGTATTTCCTCGACGTGTTGGGTGAGGCGTATACGCCGGTAGCGAGCATGCCTTCAGAAAGGACGGCAGAGTCAATTTGCTAGAACGGGTGGGATAGGGAATATATAGGCTACTGCTACATCTCTACCGTCCTAGATTGCGACATTGCTTCCGTGTATTCTCGAGACATAGAACTACACAAAAAGTGTGCGCCAATCCCCCTGTGAAGGTGGTTGGAAAGCGAACCAGTAAACGACACCCGCAACAATTACCCATGCAACGTCCCTAAATTCGCATACGTGGCTTTACAAAGAGTTAAACCAGAGACAAGTGAAATGCGCACACCATTTATTACTTCAAAAAGATATTCTTTGCTAAGGTTAAATATTTGCATGATCCACGAATGGTGGTTGGTTGATGTCGTATTGGCGAAGCACATGAGTGGAAATTTTTTATAAAATGAAAGGAAGCTCAAACCCGGTCTTCGACGATTTCATTTTCCCTCCGTCTCTGGCGTCGCCGATGGAGGCGACGAGATCGGCGGCAGAGACGGAGGAGAAGTGAGATGCCATTCATTGGTGTGAGCTTCCATTAATTTTTATTCACTCTTATCGCATGCATAAGGAGCGCACACGGCCGCTACACGTGCCTTGGGCGTAGCGCACAGCGGCGCGAGAGGTCGTGTGACGCTATCACGTGGCATTCAGCGAGAACGAAGCGGGAAGACCAGCAGATGTGTTCGGTGAACGCACCGTCTGTCTCCCCCGTCTCTGCGTGGACTCGTAATTGAATCGGGAAGACAGCGGTCTCGCGCTCCGTTTCTCTATTCGTTCCAGGTTCGATTCCTGGCGGTCCCAGTAACTTCTTTTATTTGTTAGAGGGAGTTTTCTGTTGACACCCACAGTCGTGACAGAACTCAGGGGGGGTAGAGGTAAAAAGCTTCGCTTTAAAAAGCAGTAAAGGTGAACCTGGAACAGTACATCTCACCGCATTTGGTAAGGCTGAGTAAATACGTTTCCCTGACAATGCAACTCGGCATGACATGAGCAGCATGCAGTGAGAAAAGGGGAACAGACGCAATGAAAAGTTATTGAACGAGTCGGAAAAATCGCAACGCGCACGCTGCTCTTTGCTTCGGATAGCAAGAGTGCTGGGTACATTTCATGTTTGAAATACAAGATTTGGGGTAGAGAGTGGGCCGTATCAAAATAGGCATTGTGGATGCGAATCTCGTGTTGAACGTCTCGGCCAAGCTAAGTGTCATCGTTGCGGCTTACCTCAACGAGCTTTTTTCCGCGAAGTGTTGAGCACCGATATTTTCTGTATCCCGATGCATTCTTTAAGACAGTTGCTTTGGGGAAACCGATCCCCCCTTCCCTACGCACTGCAAACACTGAACGTGCCTAGGAATCCTGAAATTGTTGGCTCGCAAGCAGCAGCGCCACGCGTTAAGATTCCACCGATGGAGATCGGTCAGTTGTGCTAAACTTTATCTGCTTCTTCTGTACATTGACTACCGCCACTGCCACTGTGGCAACCACCCAAACATGGCAACCAGCGCAACATTTCGATCGCTAGTGAAAAGAAGCAGACGCTTAAGGGGTCACGTTATGCACGCTGCTTTTAATGTGAGGGGGCTCTCTTCAAGGTGGAAGGAACGGGTGGCACAAACTGTGACCGCTACTGGGAGGACTTCGTTGCACTCGGCGTTGCTTTGTAACTGCATCTATTAACACCAAATCACCGCGCCGCGGAGTTGGACCTTGTGCATAGAGACTTCGACAGCAGCTTTAATAACTCAAATTTTTGATATGGACTCCCTCTCCCACTACAGCGCACACTATAGTTCTAGCCGGCGGGGCGTGAAAACGAAATTTTTTGGTAGTTTAGTTGAACACGTGACAACACATTTCAGCCGACTGTAATTTCTGCAACAAATTAACGGGACCAAGCAGCCCTGCTCTTCAGGTTATAACGGGTACCTTCATTTCTGTGGATTGTTGAAGCGGAGTAGCGTATCTTCACCAGAAAATAATTACTTTCTCAAGACTTCTTTCCTCTGAAGGCATGACTTCCTTTGTTGTTTCGTCTTAAAACACGTTTATTTAAGGTATAGAAGAACTTTACGCTATTCGCCGACTCGCGCATATTTCAGCTTTGACTAAGCACGCGATATATCCCATTTTATTAGTAGGTAAGCAATTCATTGAGGTTGCCTCTTGTTACCGACCCCGACCTACACATCTAGTATCGACAAAATTATTTGCTCAACAATAGGTAAACGAACAGCCGACCCCGACCTACACATCTAGTATCGACAAAATTATTTGCTCAACAATAGGTAAACGAACAGCCACCCTAGAGGAACATTTTTTGCGTCAGAGAACGAACCGCCAATATTCTTACAATTAGAGATGCTGGGTCGGTATAATAATTGCCGCGTTCTATAAGATATATGACGCTTTTGGCATCGCGGGCACAAACAAAAAACCATTTGTATAGCTCAAGTAAACATTTCGTTGTCTCCCGTTCATGCCTTGTCATTGTACTTATCATTCACAGCCCAAACGCACTGCGAAGTAAGAACATTTTGAATAGTGATTTTTTCTTCAGGTCCAGGCGCCCCATTTCATATGTTCTAATTTTCATATTTCTTCTATTTGATTACAAACATTGAAAAACACTCTTGAAAGCACTGCTGCTGCACAAGCAAATTCAAACATGCTCATTCCAAATTCTGTGCTTGAAGGCAACAAAAACGAGGATGCAGAACGTGAAACTAGACAGCAGCTCTATTAAAAGAAAAAAAAAAGCCGATGTAGCAACAAACACATATGCAAAGGCATTCCGACCTAAAGTACGTGTCCTCAATATTGAGAGTGCAGTCTCCACGTGCATAACATTCTGTATAGCCAACGCACGCCCATAAAATCGGCTGTTTGAGGGAGACGTCAGCCTGCGATGTGGCCATTTATTGGGGTTTACATGCGAGACACGCGTCTGCGAAACTGGACTCTCAGGAAGTCGAAGGCGCCGTTTTCTGCGATCACTTTCAGTATCCTTTGAGCTACGCTTTTTGCCATTTTTTTTTCAAAGTTCATTTTAAAATTGAACTGCTGGGGTCAGTGCCCGATTTCGAGCGTTCGCCCTTAAAGCGCTTTTTGTGCGGGAAACCTCCTCTGCATCGTGCTCAAGAACCACGAAAAAACTGCCATCCCGCCCTCTTTGCTCCAAATACTTTGTTCGTAAAGCTGCGTTGCTTTTCTTTTCTCTGATGCTTTACCACAAAAGATAGTGGGTCTTTCTTTTGTTATCATAAGGCAGTGATATTTTCACCTCCTCGCTTTCATCTCAGCACCCCCAAGAAAAAAAAAGAGAATTCACAATTATTTCAATTTCAATGATAGTCACCAATAACCAGCTACAAATGTCTGTACGTTAATCAAAAACGGTAAGTGCATTGTTTCTTTGCAATTTGCAAGCTAACTATGAGTTTGCTTGCCGCGCTTATTACCAGTACTGTTGGACAATTTTATGTATCAAGGAAAACGAACACTCTTAAAAATCGCCGCAGGTGGCTTCACCCCATCCCTCCAGAACGACCAATCGTCGTGACCAAAAGTGTAAATTTGGCCAATGACGAGGCCACATGCGATTACAGCAAAATACGTGAAATCTTGTTGATACGTTTTCAAGCGGGAACTGGAAAATAAAACGTATTATGCGAAAATCGTATTATCCTAAAAAGTTAGAAAGGAGGAAAATAGGCATAGTCCGTCAGGAACATACTTATTTTGAAAACGTTGAAGTTGCTGGTAACTTTCTGTCTTGCTTTCAACGGCCAGGAGTAATTTCTTCTGAAACGTAAAAAAAAAAAAAAAAACAAGCGCGGTATTTTTCGCTTCGCCGGCCACTGCTTTGTATGACAATCCGTGTTATGTCTTTTAAATCGGGGAAGCCAGTCGCCGGACGCTGCGAAGTTTTTAATTTCCAAGAAGGGCGCGATGTTGCCAACTTTTTTTCCGCAAGACTGACCCGCCGACGTTCACTCCTGCCGCACTAGCTTCCTAGAACCATGTCAGCAGGACGTCTTCCATTTGCTGATGCTTCGCACCACGCACTTGTTTTAAACAGGGGCCGAAAACTTCCAGCTTCTTTCGAAGTTCCTCTTTGACAATGGCGAACCGGGCTCACGTGCCAATTCCATGCGCTTCTTCTTCGGGGTTTCTTCTAATTTGCGTACAATGGGTACTTTTTTTTTAAAAACTGAGCGCCTTGCATTTCCGCAACATTGTCGCACGCTTGGCAACAGCGTCACGCACAGCCGCGAGGAAGCCAGAAAAGAAAAAAAAAAAGGCGCAGAACCACATCACCATCTCTGAACACAGCAACAAGGCAGAAAGAAAACCGAGAACATCGTGGGAAGCACGGAGCATGGTGAGAAGTTGGGAAGGGAAATCGCCGCATGCCAAGAG
The DNA here is from genome assembly GCF_048455015.1 of Haemaphysalis longicornis. Taxonomy (NCBI): domain Eukaryota; kingdom Metazoa; phylum Arthropoda; class Arachnida; order Ixodida; family Ixodidae; genus Haemaphysalis; species Haemaphysalis longicornis. Next base: position 304,404,353 of record NW_027526203.1, on the reverse strand, counting down.
CATTGAGCACTTTCCTTGATCATGATCCGATAGTGCGGTGCATCACCTAACGTCTCATCATCGACGGAGTGGCCACGCCTGTTAGCGATACTTTCGCCGCAGAACAGGCACTGCCCTAACCTCAGCGGCTCTGCAACCTGCCGATTGTCGTTTGTTGGAATACGTCTTGAGCTAGTATTGGCGGTGAGCGCGACCACGGGCGGCGCTGCGAAGCGCGCCCCCGTGACGTCTTAGTGATTATAGCATTCGCCGTCTGCTTCAATCGAGATAGCTCTCTCGGCTGTTTATTCGTGCTCGTTTGACCTTTCATCTCTTCCCGCACTACATTTTGCGTATGCGCAACTGTTTTTAAAAAAAGACTTAAAATCGCATACACTAGCTCAGGACGTCATTTAAAGTATAGTTGTTGATACCGCTCCTGAAGGAAACATTGCCGGCGTCGCCCCATTCCTTGCGAAGCCGGTCCTGTGCGTAGCGCGAAGAGTCGGAGCTAAGCGTCAGCTTCTGTATTCAGCAATCTTCCGAATAAAGGGAACAGTCAGAGTCTAATAACCGACAACAGCGAAAATGCAAGACCAAAACAAATTCCAGGCGTGAGGAGCTGTCGGCTTTGGCAGAATACATTACGATTCCCGGTAAAGGTATGTAAGTTAAAACAGTTTTTGCAACCTTGCCGAATGCTCAAAAGTATTGTATCACATCTCTTTGCATTGTAATGGCATAAAAGTATGCCGACATGCACTGCGGGGCGCAGAAAATGTTGGTTGAGTTCCAAATAACTGTGTGTATAGGCGCGTGCTGGTTTTATACCAGGTTTCTAACCAGTATGTGGGCTTACTGAGCAAAACGAGTCACATGAACGGTAAAAATACAGTAACACTATGTTTGCTCAGACCTATAGGCATATTTCTCTACATTTCCAACAGCCATATCTTCCCAATGATCACAATGCATTATAGTAAAACTGCACTCAAGAGGAAGAGGAGGAGGAGCAAGAATTTATTTAATATAAAGAACAACAACAACAAAAGAAATTTATTTCAGGGTAAAATCGAGCTGGTTAGTGGGGGGCTCCTCAGTCCAGGACAACAGAGTAAGAGTAATCTTCAATTCATGGGACGCCATCACGAGTTGGCCAGGATCTGTTCTTTACGCCTGAAGGGGTTGGAAAACAATAAAGAGCTGCTTGGATATAATCACAGGTTTCGATTCTTCTTATACTGAAAAGCGGCACGTATACTAGTTTGTTGCGTTCATTAGCGAGTATATCAAGCCTTCAACACCGTAATCAGGTCATAACTGTCCGTGTTGAGATGCAGTTCGTTATGATAACGCGGGTTACGATAGAAATTTGGGTCACAAAAGTTGCCTTCGAGTACTCTGGACAGCGTTGTCTGCAGCATTTCGCGGGGGCGCAGCAGAAACCTCCTCTTTGGATTTGCATCTGAATAAACAACGCACGCTGCGTATCTGCGCTTTCAAGCACGCAGTCATAACGAAAGCCAATTTGTGAGGGTACTGTATGCCTTAGAGCCTGAAGAAAATATCTACACGAACATTGTTAGTCTCCCAAACATCCCCAAACCTTCTAATAAGGCATTTGTGACGCTGATAAAAAATAATGCTGCGGGCACAGAAACAGCATTATTCTGGTACAAGTCAACAACATTGAAAGAAACACAAGACAGCCGTTTTATTTCCTGCTGTGCGATGCCCGTGTAGGGGCCCTCTGCCTGATGCGTGGCTTTGGACGGTTGAGTCTTCATAAGAGCACCTCAAAAATACTGTAGAGAAGCCTACGCATTTTGAGTACATCTCGATAAGCTCTTAGCACTGAACTTCGAAAAAGCTAGAAAGGACGCGCTACACCCGATAATCTGACCGATGCTCTGAAGAAAGTCTGTCTCTTTCTTCGTGTGATGCAAACTTGTGCGTGATACAGCTTGACATTATTCAGAGGTCCGAGAAGCTGGCGAAATAACTTAATTACTGGAAATACGCTTTTTAATGCACTAAAGCATCAAAACCGGTGGGTTCTAGTACAGGCACTGTTGTCCCTCACAAGCGGACGACAGCGGCATGACTGCAGCAGTGGTGCGGGTATAGCAGACGACAGCGGCGCGAGTCCCTAAGCTGACGTCAGAGCCAGGGGGCGCCACTCAAACATCTCACAACCAATAGCAAAGAATAAACGTAGGATTTCTATAAAGGTCGGTCAAGATCCACTTTCCCGATCGTATTATCCGAGTTTTCGCAAAAGTGTGATCGTAATAAAGGCACAAAAATGCATTATTTCTAAGGGAGGTCGTCTGGGAATGACAAGAAAAACGTATTAGGCCAGAAAACGTATTATGCCCAATCGTATCAACGAGATTTTACTGTACAGTATCTCCGCTGTAACACCAGCGCAAAGCGTTCATCTGCGCTGTTGTCACAGCGCAGATACTATATTTTGCTCTAATCGCATGCTGGGCCTCGTCATTCGTGGAATTCGCACATTTGTTCGCGATGATTGGTCCTTCTGTAGTGGCGTGTGAATGGCTTCATTTGAAGCCCTTCAGAGTGAAGGGATTCATTTAATTAAGTTTACACGCAAGTGCCGCGAGGCCTAGAGGGGCTAGAGCTTACAACGGGAATATTCTCCGGGATCCACGTGCGCACATCCCCCCGGACGTTTGTCGCCACCCACCAGAAAGCAGTACACGCCGAGATTGTCGCTCCATCGGCCCGGCAGCGAAAGCGATAAGGCAGTATTCGAACACAGAATAAAAAGATTATTTCAAACTCGTTTGTCCAGCTTGCGTTCTAATATAAACGATTGGCGTACTTTCGGAAGCTTCATGTCCGTCCTTTATTTATGATGGAACGTGACTACAGCCAGCAATTCAAGACGGGGACCACACGGAAAGTGATGGCGGAGTCTGTGCTCGACACTCTAAGAAGTCCTCGTATGTCGTCTTCACCACAGCGCTATAGAATGACCAATCAAAGTGGCCTATTGTGCAAATTGGACAAATGGTGTAGACGAGCATAAAATTTCAGCGAAGAAGGTCATCTGCGCAGGGACATCGCGCAATGCAAAAAATGCGTAGTGCAACAATGCGCAATTGAGGTACATTTCGCAATGCAGGCGAGTTGGTAATGCAATGAATTGCGCAATGTGCAATGAAAAATGCCATTCACGCTTGGCAAGTTTTTCATGCGCACATGCAATTTTTTAGTCCAATCATATGTCGGGGTTAGTTATTCGCCGAATTTGCACACTTGGTAAGTTCAATGCGTCACTTCAATTGGTCATTCTAGAGCGCTGTGGTGACGATGACCTGCGGGGACGCGCAAGTAGCCAGCAGTTTCAAGTCCCTGTGGGGCTATATGGAAGAGACGAAAGTGGTTAATAGTGAACTCAGTGTCATAAAAATTCAATTAATTTCTCTCGAAGACCTCCTTCTGTCTCCTTTTGTGTAGACCGAGAAAGAGCAGGAGCAGGAAATAGGTCTTGGCTGCGGTACAACGCGCACCTGGTGATGACAAACCTTAGGGTACGTGGGGGCGACAGTACTCTATACGTAGCACGGGGAAGGAGATAGCATGAGGAGGGGGAGAGAGGGAGGAAATCGATAAAACGAATTTTCCCTGTGGATCTTATGAACCAGCCTCCCCTCTCTAAGTGCTCGAGATAGGCGAGAGCGCGCAACTTTTAGATAGTTGCGTGCTTGTCATCTAAGATATATTAACGTTTCAGGCGCCGAAGCTACAGCTATAAGTCGTGGAGTAAAGGAGGGCCACTGTGTAATTTTGCCTCAAGGGGATCTTTACCATGCCCTGAATCTCGTACATATCACCGTTTTTTTTTCTCGCGGAAAAAAAAAAACGTACAATTACCATAACTTAATGCCTTATACACTGGTCCACAGAATTGTACGAGGGTTTGGTATTGCAGCAGTTGTTCCCGTTTACATCAGTTCAAACTCTTTCGAATTTGCATCGTCTGAGAAGTCTGCAGATGCGCAACCTCCGTCGATAAGTTGTTTCAGCACAGCGATCTCCCTTTCTCACTTCCCTGAGTAAAAAAAAAACCCGCATTTGACAGTACTATGAGAAAGGGCGATACCGAAAAAAAAATGATGCAGCAATGCCGGGGCGGGGTTGCTTGCGTCCGTTTGTTTCAAAACTCACAGTTCATAAGATGTTTAAGACCTTTCCCCAGCTTATAAAACCGTAATGATTTAGAGCGGAGCTTTCACGTATGCTTTATACACATTACTTAAGTCCTGCCTGGGAATCTACGAACGTAGTTTGTTCCAGAAGGCTCATAATTGGGAGGAATTGCCAGGCATATTCTTACTATATAAAGATCATTACGCTTACTTTGCTATGTTGAACCCCCTGGAAACTAGGCGATCATACCTCGCCATTAGTTTCACTTAGTGTTACGATGGCTATGTTTTGGAGTGGCCGATCAATTTCAGGAAATCGGCGTTCTAGTCAGTGCTACTAAAACGTCTCGTGCACATCAGATTGATAATGCCTTTCGCCCACGGTGATGGATTCACTGCGGCCGGTGCAGCACTCCGCTGTTCCGCGTCCGGAGCTGATGTGGCGGCCGGTTCGCTTGACAAAAGCGCCCCCGCACTTTGACCTATCAGAGGTGTGAAACGGTGCCTGAAGTGTAGCTCTATAGATGAGGTAGCGCACGGGGATATTGGAGTACGCTACGTGTAAAACAATGTTCTTGCAAAGGCTTCCAAATTTACGCTTAGCATTCACCTGATCTCTTCCGTTAGATGGAGGTTTGGATTTGTTTTTGGGTGAATGTTTGATGCTTATATCAGTTGTGGTAATTCTTTGAATCCGGTTATCGAGTGTCCCTGGTGGAGAATTCAGAACATTTGGAGCACAGAACCCGCGTTACAATCCTTGGGAGCTGTCTTTCTCGGTGCGCGATCGGCGTTTAGTTGCTGGAGCTGTACCAGTTACGGGAATGGTGAGTAAAGGCAGTTTTAAACGTGTTAAAAATTCAGCCCACACAAAGGTGCAATGCTTAAATTCGGATATTCAATGTACAGGCTGTCTCATCGTTAATTAACTATAACATAGCGTTAAATAAAACCCCGCGGCATATAAAGCAAACTAAAATTATTTCTGAGCTCCTTTCTTTGTAGCCGTAAACTTCGAAGCATACAAGAAAACATGTCAACATGATAAAAAATAAAAAAAAACCGTAGTAGTAGTCTTTTTTTAATTGCACACTTACGTGGTGCACTCCCTGTGTGTTTCCCAAGAAAATGGTATAAATGCTCCTGAATGTAGGCGTGATGTTACATGACGTGACCGCCAGGGTAGGAAATAGCATGATCCACTCCAATCCACTCCATAATCAACTTCAATCCACACTCCAATCCACCTCACATGTATCTTGAGCCTTATTTAAGACCCTGTTGTGGAGCAACTACTGTGTGAAGCGCATTCCTGTTTGTTTCCTTTTATTCGCTGCAATGTCTTCTTGCATTGGAACAATATTGCTCGGGGGGCAATTTTTTTAATTTTCTTCACGAGAACACGTTCTTGTTTTTTCGGAAGAAAACAGTTAAGTAAAAATTGTCTATTGAGTATGTGTGTACCAATCTAGTACAGATACTGTGCACTGCTGTTCTTTTTGTGCTGACCAAAACTCAACCTCCTGTCTCATCAAAATTTTATACTATGGGTCAAACGTTCCAAAAAGTTACGAGATATTGAGGGTTAAAGACGAAAACGCATCTTGACTTCATTCTTCTTTAGAAATAAGCTCCACTGAACCATTTCTCCGAGAGCCAGCAGCCAAACAGACACCAAAAAAGTCAGCTTTTGGCTTCTTTGCTTGTCTTCTTGTCTTTTTTGTTTTGTTATGTCTTCTGCCTCTCTCTGTGCAAATTACAGTCGACCGCGGTCCACCGCATCCAATCATATCAGCGTTGTGCCCTTGCGACATGCCAGATGCGTTGAGCCTTCGTTGAACCATACAGCCTTCGTTGAACGTAAGAAAAGCATCAAGTCCAGCAGTTTTGATCAGGTATATTCCGAGTAACCATACTACCACATGCCATCACTATGCATTACGTCGGTTACTAGTTCGATGCGCCCTCCATATTATCTGCAGGTGCAGCTGTTTCAACTGACCATTATCAGAAGGTCCACAACCACCAGATTGTAACCACTGACAGTATAGGTAACATGTGTCTTGGTGACGCTGTAGAATTATCAGAAAGGTTACTCGCTGAAGCGCTTCTGCAGGAGGCCGCTCAACACTAAGGTTCGATAAAGTGATCCTTTTGGCTCAATAAAAACGCAGAAAAACATTTGGGGCACTGTATACTGTCAAGGAAGGTCTGAACATTCCAAAAAGGTAAAAAAAAACAGAAATCGACCCTTTAATAAAACGTTGTCCCTTCTCTGTGGCCTTAACCTTCGAATGGTCGGATACTTCCATCAAATACTCCCATGCCATGTAGTCAAAACAGCGTTAGCTACCTAGTTACGCCATACATTACATCAAGGATTGAATTAACAGTAGCTTTTACCTCCTCTAAATTTTGTGATTGTGCTTGCCATGAACTCTCAGTCGCCTGTGAAGAACCCTTTGGTGTACTTTGATATTGAATGTCTATACTAAGAGCACAGAGGAATGTCGAAGGAGCATACAGCAAACTTTAATCATTATTACTAGGCTGGTTTCGAGCGCGAATACTGGCTCTAGTATAGATCTACGGACGGCACCGAGGCGCTTTTCACTAAGCCCAGCTCGTCTCATATTCTCAAGTAACCTCCCAATCGCTATAAGAAGGAACCTCGATCCCGAAATCGTGACAACGCTAATAAAAAGGCTGATCGACCCGCTGTCAAGCCCTGTTTATCTGCATTGCTCGCATATTGTCACGTACCGAAAGACGGAGCAGATTTCTTAAGGGACAAAGTTTATTGAAGCGGAGCTTTAGTGTTCTCACTTATTCCGTTGCCCACCAACTTTCTCTGACGATAGTTACGAATGATCACGGGGGAAGTGAAAGAAAAAAATCATGCACCCCTCCGTCTAACAACGACGATGGTTTAGCGGGAATACTTCTCGTGAGAATTCTTTGGTTGGCCAATCCCACACTGCGAGTATGTGCTACTCTGGAAGTACGCGCCACTTTTCTAGAATACCCGCAGCAACTCTCAGGTGATCACTCGCCGCGGCGGCTCAGTGGCTGAGGCGTTTTGCTGCAGACCCCAAGGACGTGAGATTGATTCCAGGCCACAGCGGCCCCTTTCTTGTGGAAGCGAAAAGCGAAAACGCCCGTGTGTTTGAGATTTCTGCGCACGGTGAAGATCCCCAGGTGGTCAAAATTAATCTGGAGCCCTCTACTACCATGCGCCTCATCGCCTATCTAACGTCGGTGCGTTAAACCTCATAATCCATCTAACCCTCAGCTGTACACTCCGAAGGCCTAACGTTTGGTTTAGGGGTGTACGGCGCGAATCGGTAGCTGCTGCTTGGCGTTCACTTCGACCATGTCGAAATCGAGTAATCGCATAGACGCGAGCTTCATTACGCGATGGGCCGAGGTTCAATTTCGGCCTCGGGAAGCGTTCTTTTCTTTCACTTCCCCCACGATCATTCATCATCGATTGATTGATTGGTTGATTGATTGCTATTGGTTTCCCCTTTGAAGCGGGGTGATGCCATGTCATCTTACCAAAAATAACTAATATAACCATGTTTTACACTCTTGGTTTAATACTAGCGCTGCTTAGGCCAGGCACAAAACCTTATTAGGCACAAAATACTTTTTTTTCCCCTGTTACATCATCGTCGGAGAAAGTTGGCTTTCCTGCAAGGCGTATTGGCGTACAACGGCGTCACTTCGGACACTAAAGCTTGGCTTCAAAAACGTTTACCGTGGCCGAAATCGCACCCGGGACCGCGTTTATCGGATTGCTCCATTTCGACATGGTCGAAGCGGTTTGGAAACCTCAGCCGACAACCAAAAAATCCGCCACGAGAAGAATGTCGTTGCTCTGCGGGCCGTAAGGCTCTTAGGCACACGTCGTTAGGCCTAAATTCCCATTTTGAGGTTGAAGGCGTTAGGCATAACGTCACATATTGGAGTTTAACATCTCAAGCCGGCAACCACTCAAAAAAAAAAAAAAAGCGCCCCAATCCACCTTGTTAACGTGGTTGGAAAGCGAAGCTGTAAACAACACCAACAACGATTACCCTTGCGACGTCACTTGAATCCACCCACTTGATTCTACAAAGAGCGCCGCAAGAGGTCGCGTGACGCTATGACATGGCATTCACTGAGAACGCAGGGGGTAAACCGGCAACTGTGCTCGGTGAGTAACCGTCTGACTCCCCATCTCAGCGTCCCTCCTAGCTCAATTTCTAAGACAACGGGATCTCACTCGGTCTCTCTATTCGTTCCAGGTTCGATCCCTGGCAAGGCCCATAGCTTCTTTTATTTGTTCGCGGGAGTTTTCTGTTGACGCCAGCGGTGACGACAGAATCCTTGGCTTGTGAGGTAGAAAGGTTCGCTTTAAAACTTTCTCACTGAACGCGGAGCAGCAGGTACCAATTAGCGCCATACACCCCAAAGCGAAACGTTAGGCTTATGGAGTGCACACCCCAGCGTTGCTGTGGGTGTTCAAGAAAAGTGATGCGTACCTCCCTAGAAGCACATACTCGCAGTTTGGGATTGACAACCAAACAATCTATCACGAGAGGGCTGCGCGTTCAACCATCGTTGTGGTTACATGGAGGGGGGCACGACTTTGGAGCGAACTTGTGTTCCGCTAGAACTCAAAGAAAATACACGCGCGTTGGAAGCAGTCAACGAAGTGACGTGTGCAGACTGGCGTCGGGGAATCGAATGCCGCGGTGTTTGCTTCGCGAGCATTTATACTTCTGTGTTAACCCTTCGAGAATCATCGATTCAGATCTATAACATTGGCGATGAAACACGAACATTCTATTTTTGTAATGACAGGCGATACACTCTTCCTATCCAATAGATATCTGGCGCGGCACACAAAAGGGAGAGGCGGGAACGCTCCCTTCACTTCTAACTAAGACAGCAAGGCACGCTCAGGCGCTGTCAATAAAACACAAAAATAAACAAACGAGAGCGTATAGTTCCCATAATTACCTCCCGTCTAAGAGTGCATCGACCCGATGCTAAATATAAAACGCTAGTCCACGCAATAAAAAGTCCTTCATCGTGGATAGTAGGGCTTGAGGCGAACCACGTACAACTCCGGGCGGCGTGCGTCGTCGTGATGTGCCGCAATCATCGTCGGGGACAACCTCGTAGTTAGGTTGGCCAACACGTCGTTGAATTCTGTAGGGTCGGAAATACTGTCTCAGGAGCTTTTCACTGAGTCCGCGTCATCAAATCGGTGTCCAAAACCACACCAGATCACTTGGGTGATACTCGTAGTCTTGGTGTCGGAAGTTGTAGCGTCCGGCATTCACTAGCTGCTGGTCCGTCGGAAGAACTCGAGCTAACAGGCCGGGCCTCCTCGGCCTCCTCCGCGCGCTGTAGGTATGATTGGACGTCGGCGTTGAGGTCGTCGTCATCTATGTGTGGCAGCATGGCGTCGAGTATTGGGCTGTCTTCCGTAGGCAAGCTCGAACGGTGTCATCTGAGTAGTTCCCTGGATATCTGCGCTGTACACAAATGTGAGGATAGGGTCGAAGCAGTTCAAAGAAGGGCTCTCCGTTTCATTTCACGCCATTACGATTGCAGTTCCAGTGTAACTCAACTTAAAAAGGATTATTCGCTGCAACCCTTCGCCACTCGCCGCAACATCTCTCTCTCTCTCTCTTTAGCCTTTTTCACAAACAGGTACACACCACTAAAAAAACAATGCACCCTTCCTTCCAACGGCGACGATGGTTGAGCGCGAAGCTTTCGGGTCACGGATTCATTGGTTGTCGTCTACGTTTTCCAAACCGCTTCGACCATGTCAAAATGGAGCAATCTGGGAGACGCCCACTTCATATAACGCGAGGCACCCACGTTCGATTCCTGCCACGGAAAGCGTTTTTTAAAGCAAAACTTTAGTGTTCTCACTGATGGCGTCTGTAACGCAAAAATGGGTGTGAAAGAAAAAGAACACATTCCGTGGTCTAAATCGAACCTGGGTCCCTGGCGTTATGAAGCCGGCGTCTATCCTATTGCTCCATTTCCACATGGTCGGAGTGGTGTGGATCTGCGGAGGGGCTCATGGACGTGAAAAATTATAGAGAAAGATCCTGCACCCCCACCGCGTAAAAACCGGGATGATCCGCCACAAAACATCTCCGCGTTCAACCACCATCGTCGTCGGTAGACGGAAGGGTGCCTGCTTTTTCTTTCACTTCGGCGGTTTCGGGTTACAGACGCCATCACTGAGAACACTAAAGCTGGACTTAATAACTAGACTACCCATAGAACGACCCCCTTACTTATCAACTAGATTGTACAACCGACTAAGTTTCTCGCAAATCTATGGCAAAACAAATTCTGTTAGCACATTCGGATTACCCCACACCCCTACCAAATGTCATGCAGCCAAAGACGACGCACGTTTCTTCTTTCTTCCAGAAACAAAGTTTATTAGAGCGAACTTGTGCTCCGCCAAGACTCGAAGAAAATTCACGCGACGTAGAAGCAGTCAACGAAGTGATGTGCGCAGACTGGCGTCGGCGAATTGAATGCCGCGGTGTTTGCCTCGCGAGCCTTTATACTTCGGTGTTAATCCTTCGAGAACCTCTGCATCGGATCTAAAACATTGGCGATGAGAGACGAACATTCTATTTTTGTGACGACAGGTGACACAGTCTTCCTATCGAATTAGATAGCCGGCGCAGCACACAAAAGAAAGAGACCGAAACGGGCCTTTCACTTCTACTTTATAGGACAGCTTTGCGCGACCAGACGCTTTCAAGAAAACACAAAAATAAACAAACCAGATGGCTCGCAGCAGTATGATAGTAATCAAGTTCTAGTTTAGTCATACGAAGCAATTTCTGGCATTTGTACCTGTGTAGCATTTCAATTTATAGAGCTCCCTAAGACTTATTACGCGAAAACTACTTAGTGCGTTGTCTCTAGAGTTCTAGCTCGAAACTTGAAAAAAAAAAAACCCTATGCGTGGATGTCACACATGTTGAATGCGTAAGGTTTTAATATCTCTCTAGTCATCATCGTTGCTACGCGCTACAATCTTTCCTTTCTCTGTCGAACAGCGATTCGTTCGTCGCGCTTTCACGAACTTGTGTTCTCATTTCTGCATCGCTGCTGACTGACGCCAGGCATTGGTAAAGTACAACTGCTTCGAAACCGCGCCTCAACGCTCACTGAAACGACTTGCCACTGGAAGAACACTAGTGCGGCGCCACGGGAGGTTCCATTGGAAGGGTATATTGGTTTTTGTTTCTCCTTTATTTTTGCCTCTCGAAACTCGTGCTCGAAGAACATTGGGCGTTTAGGGTGGTATGCAAGGGAGGTTTCATTCGGAGAAAGCCTATTAGTTCTTTTTTCCTTGTGCCCCGAAACTCTTACCGGTAGGAAATGGGGCTTCAGGACAGTAGGGTTACATTAGCTTACTTTTGCGTCTCAAAATTTCTACCCGTAGAACATGGGACTGTTAAGGTGGTATTCAGTGTTGTGTGTTTCATAAAAAATATTCACGGAGCCTGGGTTTCGGGGCAATAATTTGAGCTATGGATGCGCAATCGTAATTTTAGCGAGCAAGATTTTAACGTCGCTTCTTGGTTTGGCTTAACGTTCTTGTCTTCTTTAAAGCATAATTGTATGAATGGGTTTCACTTTATGTTTTAGTTCCCCGTTGTTGAACAATTAGGTTTTATGAAAAAAAAACCCGAAATCTTTCCTGACGCATTTTGGTAACGCGTTATTTTGTGCGTAGAGGCCGGAATTCACTGTTCCAGGCTTCATCTGTGCCTGGTAAATTTCCCTGTTGCTCGCATCAGTCTGAATCAATACCTTAACGCGCTCAAAGGAGCCTTAACTCGTGGCATTATTTCTGCTTATTTTTTGTGCTCTCGCACACGACATACCACGGCAAGGCCGTATGACTAATCAAGGGTTTTTTTTCTCGAGAAAGTGCCTGAAAGGAATTTAAGGAAAAGTTAAATTTGAATGTTACGACAAGATTACGGGTTTTAATTTTGATTAAGGTTATCTGACAAAATAACTGGCAAACTGTATTTGTTCTTACGTGTCGGGATTGTATTGAAGTTAAAAAAAAATAAAAATAAATGTTTGTTTGAAAGATTCGTTCAAGATGGTACCGTGTTGAAAGTGTTTGAAACGCAACGAGGCTAGCGCATGGGGATTATTCCTTCTCTCAAAATTGGACACATAGAGTAAAACCCCATCTAACGAAGTTACCAGGAACCGTGGAATATTTCGTTAAATCAGACCTTCCTAAAATCAGGACTGTCATTTCACAAGTAGTTGATTTTATAAATTCGATTTCTCAACGGATGCGCATCCCAGTAGCTACCATAACGTCGTCATTGCGGTGGCCGCGGCACTCGCAAGCCGATTATTTAGCAATGCGCTAAAAGTCCGCGGTAAAAATAGTAACAATAAAACGGTAGAGGTTCTGCGGGGAAAGGAATTTATTTCCTGGCAAAAGAAAATCTGTGATTTTCGCCTGCGTTGGATTCGTTAGCATTGGGGGTGCATACTTTTCGTAGCACACAAGCGCGTTCAACGCGACCCCGGTTCCTTCGTGAGCCCAGGCAAAGCGCCTGTGCAAATCAATGGTGCATATCACCTGGCCTGGGGCGGGCACAGGAGCTTCAGCAGTTTTAGCAGTATCACTGGTTAAAAACCGGGACCGATGAGTTTGTCTCGTAGAGCTCCATAAAAACGAAGCTACACGACTCGTTCTTTTTTTTTTTTTTACGTGGCACAATCATCTTCGTGGCGGTCTGACGGAACACTTTCGAAATTGCTTCTTTTTAAGATATGTCTGTTTATCTAAATACTTTGCTTATTGGGAATGGCACTCAATCTATTTCATTAGTTCGAGTTGACAAAAGCATTGAGCCGTATGAGCACCTACGGAGGAATTTGAATTTCGTCGTCAGATCGCGAAAATCGTCAGATCGGGTTTTATTCGATCGAGTTTTGACTGAACACCAAAACAAGAGATCAGGCATGCCAATTGCTTCCACCTATACTTTATTTGAATGCGGGTTTTAATAGGCACTTTCAATATAACCCATAATTACAAGAAACAACTTAACTAATCCGCATGTTGAGAGCATCTTCTCCCTGAAAAAATCCAAAACTTTTAGCGGCGACAAAAAAAATTACTCCCACCTCCCCTCGCGGGAACCCCTGTGTAGATGCGACGCATAGGGGGTTCCGTTGTTGTTTCCGTTAGGTTGATTCTCCCCACCGCGTGAAACGTGCCGTGAACCCCCTGCGGCGGCTATGACGCAACGTTGAGCAGCTATGACCCAGCACAATCCAACACAATCCACTTTAATCCAATCCCATCCAATCCAATCAAATCCAATCCAATCCAAGCCAAGCCAAGCCAAGCCAATCGAATCCAATACAATGCCCCTCGCGAGAGAGTGTTGGCTATCAGAGAGTAGAGGGGGTGAGCGGCGGAGAGCGCAGCTCGCGCGGCGAGGAGAATGGGGGAGGGGTGTGGACGGACAACGACGCCGTATGGAGGGACAAGGCGAGTGAATGAGATGCAGTCGCATCTAAAAATTTATTGAAGCTTTTTGTAAAGCTGCCCACCTGAACTTTAAAGGGACCCTGAAACACTTTCGATAAGCGCTTTCACTATTTCCTTCGCGTCTGGAACCACTGCGAAAGCTACAGTTATCGCCAGCACGGAGTGGCACTGCGTGATTTGCTCGTCGCACCAGATACCCCTTCCATTTCTGCTTTGTTTTTATGGCTTTATTTTAAAAGTTGCTATCGAAAAGCGTTCATTCCTGGAACTGAAGGAAAACTGGCCAACAGCCGCTGCATGGCCTTAGTGACGTAATTCGTGCCGTCAAAGAGCGTCAAGACCGGAAAAGAGAGAAAAATCTTTTGTGCCAGTTTACAAGTTATCTTGTGGGCATAGAGCAGTAGTTTTTGGCTGAGGTACTTTGCGACGGGTAGTGGGTGTGTTCGGTGACTACGTTCTGCAAGCATTTAATATTTCAAAAAAAGTTGAAAAAGTGTGTTGCAGGGTCCCTTTAAAATATTCCACTCGCACCTTCGCAATCATCTGCGAAATCCTTGATCAAATTCCACGAAGAAGAAACAAATCTCTCCATGCCCACCAGAAATTTCCAACCATGTGTAAATGCTCACCATAAGACTCGCCCAAACACTAGCAAGCTCTGTAAAATCGGATCGTTCAAAAACACTGCCCATTCCTTGAAATAGTAATTGTCATAATGTAATTTCGTAGTACATTATGAAAACAAGCAAGATAATGGAGGCAAAAAACGAAAACACTGGAGTGTCGAGATTTCGGCGCACTTTGAGATCCCCTGGTGGTCAACATTAATCCGGCCGCCCCTTACGGCGTGCCTCATATCCCAGGTGCAGCTTCGGGGCCTTAAACATAACAATCAATAAATAACAAGGAAGCTAACAGTTCCTGATTAGGACGCACTAAACACGGTGAGGCCCCATTTATAGAGCAGTCAGAGTGTATACATGTATACCATAAATGCTTTAACGGTAACTGCACCAAACGGCAACGATTGAAGTGAAATAATGCACAGGTGCTTGTTACCAGTAAAAGTAGCACAGGGTGATCAAAGTTAAGTCGACAGGTTTTTTTTAAAAATAGGCGCTTAGATGTACGCGAGCACCACCTCTACAGTGAGTTTATGCGCACAGAAGGACACATAAATAGGAGGTAATTATTGATTTCGGAGACGTAATTAACTACAATTGATTAATTAACTTTTTAGTGGCTACAGTAACGAGACATGCTTTTATTGGCAAGTTAGGCGCAATCATGTCTCTACGCAGTTTCAATCGGCAGAATTCTTCTGGCGCATCCGTAGTCCGAGATATCAAACGCCGCAGTTTAATTGCCGGTCGCTTGATTACGCATGCAAGACAGTCTGCACCGGTGCAAAGCTCCTCCCTTCTGGGACGTGCCTGCTGTGTACGGTGTGTAGTTTGACAAAGGGGTGAAGTCGTAGGCAAAAGTGATAACTGCCACCCATTCATTCTTGGCTCGCGTTATCTGCAGTACTCGGAACCGCTATCGAAACCCAGAACAAAAGGGAGGAGCTATGCGCCGGCCTTGACTTCTAGCATGCGTAGTCATGCGAGCGGCAATTAAACTTTGCAGTTCGATATCTCGGAGTACGGATGCGCTAGAAGAATTCTGCCCATTGAAACTGCGTAGAAACGTGATTGCGTCTAACTTTCCAATACAAATATGCCTGGTTACTGTAGCCACTAAAAAGTTAATTCATCAATTTTAGCTGACTAAGTCTTCGAAATTAATAATTACCTCCTATTTATGTGTCCTCCTGGGCGCATAACCTCACTGTAGAGGTGGTCTTCGCCTAAATCTAAGCGTCTATTTTTTAAAAAACCTGTCGACTTAACTTTGATCACCCTGTATATGGCCTTACAAAATATTTCCGCAAGGTATCATTGGCGATATTTAGAGCTCGGTGGGATTTTGGAGGGGCCTCTACCTTTTTCTAAAGGGTGTTGGACACCCGCTAGTGCACTAAATTTACTGTGCTTCAGTTTCTGAGTCTGTAAGTAGAAGAGGAAAAATTTTCAATGTTGCAACTAAAAGCCCTGGGTATTACATGGTATTATAATTTATTCGTGATGCAGCTTTATCAATGCTTTATGTTCACCATCTATGATGAGTGCTCTGCGTTCTATCCAGTGTTGTACGGAACGGCGTTACAAGGAACGGCGTTCCTGGAACTAGTTCCTTTTTGGAGGAACGGAGGAACGCCACCGTTCCATTAAGGGTCGGTGGAACTGTAACGGTAACTCGTTACGTTTTTAAAGGAACGGCAGGAACGGCGTTCCTGCCGTTACATTGCTAGGATTTGGCTGTTTTTGATGCCAAGGCTCGAGTACAAAAATCCAGAAGTCGCTACTGCGTTTCTCTTCCTAAAATCTGGTCAATTTGCGAGCCCTTCAGCCGTACGTGCTTCCTGGAAGGTCAAAGGCAGAAGAATAACCACGCAGCAGGTCGCAGCTTGTGCTTGCTTTCATGCTGGTTGCTTACGCGGCGTTCGACGGGTGAATAGCGTAGCCGCGAGAATGCTTTTCACCCTTCATCGTTTGTCTGGGGAGGCCAGAATGCGCGTCTGGCCGATAGAATTGTTCCCTGGCGGGGAAAGAATAGAGTTTTAGCAGTCCGTCCGATCTGTCGTATGCGTTGTTACTGGGTTGACCGGGACCCGGCTGGGCACTTGGGCATTCGTCGCGGTAGGGGGATTAGTTCCGCGGGCCTGCCTTCGCCATGTCCGTGCCTCCGCACCCTTCCTACTCGCCCTTCCGCGCGCTCAGGAGCAGACCGGACCCGGCAACCCGGTAACAACGTTGCCAAAGAAACGGACGGACTGCTAAACGGGATCCGGACATTTCGGTTTTCGGTGTCGGACATTTCGGTCCAGGACGTTTCCGTGTGGACATTTCTGTGCATGAAAATTTTGGTGCACGACGTCTTGGCCCAGACATTTTGAGTGAGGGGATGCCCCAGGCATTCTTTGAACATTTTAGCTTTGATATTGTAATTTCGTGACTTGATATGATTTTACGTTCGAGACTTGTGCTTGCGCCGCCGTTCGTGGAAACGAACGCTAAACTCTGGCGGAGCATTGACACGTGAAACCCGATATCTGTAGTAGTTGGTAAAAATTAACGTTGCTAATTTGGATCCGTTCAACCATTTTTTTGTTATTTTAACATTCATGTGAACAACCCTAATACTTTAAGTGTTACCAAAGCGCTTTCCTTTCACTTCACAAAACGGTTGGAGACGCTACTGCTTTTAGTCTATTCCTTCCCCCCCCCCCCAGCAAAACTTCCGGGAAAAAATAACAGAAAAACGAGGTTGATTAGGCGCGTGTGCATTTCGTTTGAATTATTCTCTCAATCAATCTCGCCTTCGTTGCATTCGGTGTCAGTTCTACTTAAAAATAACAAACCAACGATCGCACTTACGGTGGCATTACTTAGGGGAGGGGAAAGCTGAGCCCCGCCGGCAATCATCCCCCTAAGTAGAGAGAGAGAGGGGTGTCACTTGTCCTTCACCATTGCGTCGACTGGACTTCAAAAACTTGAAGACGACTGTTGCCGCTCTCGTCACACTAGCCTATTCATTTTTTTTCTCCTTATAATGCGAGGAAGCGATGTATACCTGGGGTGTCCATGATATGCGCGACTTGATGAGTTAATTCCCAAGGGGGCGACTGAAGGCGCAGAAAGAGCGATTCCTGGAATGGGGGCGCCGTCGATATGACCGCGACGCGCGGAAGGGCGTAGCCAGCAAACGATAGTGGCGATTGTGTTCTCAGCGGCTTTTTGGGTGGCTTTTTGTGTCACATTATAGAGGTTTCGTGCGCCCATGGTGAATGTAAATCTTTTTCTCTGTTTTAAACGCGAAGTGTGCTATGTCATTGTTCTGAATGTATCACCCAATTCCTGCAAAAGCCTCCACTAAGGGGCTAGCAGCATGTTATAAATAAAAAATCACTGCGGTGACGCTTCGGAGACCGTGAACTCCACCGCGCCAGTAGGATTTTCAGGGGAAACCGAAAATAATATGGCTGAAAAAGAAACCTGGTCGAGATTCGAGGGTACAGGAGGGAGGTGGGAGGGGGGGGGGGCGCAAGAACAAAGAATTAAAATGTGGTAAATGTAAACTTGTAAACATTAAACGAAGGTTGGTTGTCCCGAACACAATGGGTGGAATTTGTATGCACAACCGGTACGCGCTTAATCAGCAGTTACGAAATTAGAACCTGCGGCTGTTTTCCAAAAGGCCCGTTTTTCCTCCCCGACAATATCCTAGACCAGTGTTCGCGAATTCATTTTAGCAAGGCAGCCCAGCCTACGTACTACTATTCATGAGGTTTTCTTCATTCTCGGAGGCTAGCTAATGTTTGTTACTTTTTGGATATTGAGAGTGTGCATGTAATTTATGTAATTTGAGGGTGTGTAAATAAAAAAAATACAAGAGAGGCGGTAGACCATCGTAAACACGGGTAATTGTCTTAGCTAAAAAAGAGCGAATATAAATTAACAAGCTGTCATAAATGAAAAAAAAAACGTGTGCTAAAGAATTCAATCGGCTGCATAACAGGTGTCCCCAGGAAGAGGTATTAAACAAAAATATATAAATGTAGAATTTCTAAACATACCTGGCAAAGATCAAACATGGCATAAATAAAAAAAAAATAAATTCACTGCTCCAGATTGTTGTCCGTAACCCACATTAAGCGTAAATAAAAAATACAACGGCTGTCGCAAACAGGCAAGCACCGGATAATTTGGTCGCCGAAATGTCCGTACACCAAAATGTCCGAACACCGAAATGTCCGTACACCGAAATGTGCGTGCACCGAAACGCCCGTACACCGATATGTCCGTACACCGATATGTGCGTGCACCGAAATTTCCGCACCGAAATATCCTACACCGAAATGTCCTCGAGCCGTCTGTAGTTTGTCCGGAGCTCCCTGAAAAAATCGCCTACGAGCGTTTCTTTTGATTATCTTTATCTCCAGATAATCTGCTGCCGGTGGTGTTATTATTCGTGTAATATACGTAGTTCGATGCGAGTTTTAAATGTCTGCCTTAATTTCGACCCAGGATTCTCCGACACTATATTTTAATTTAAAAACCTAATTGTAACGTTAATGTAACGACACGTTCCAATTTTCGAAGTGGAACTGGAACGCGTTCCTTTTGCAATAAAGGAACTTGTAACGGGAACTCGTTTAAAAATTGGCAAGGAACGAGGAACGAGCTTTCGTTCCTATTTTGGAGGAACGTGTACAACACTGGTTCTATCCCAGCTACCAACTACATTTTTAGGTCCTTGGTTCTCAAGACTTCCACCATGGCCTCCTTTATCTTTTCTGTTGCGGGCCTCTTGTCATTATCCCCTCGGATTCCAGCTTGAGCACGTTCTTGTTCGAGGTGTCGTGCCCTCCGCTCCCCTTATTACGTGACAAAAAGATCTTTATCGTCCTTCCCGGACTTCCCTTCATCGCCTGTGGCCTTTGCAATTCTTCGGAGGCAGTCGTCGATCCATATCTTTTTTTTTTTTTTACAACGTGAGCAGCAGCAGCTACAGACATACAAAATATCAAAGCTGACGAAATAATCGTCCGTTTTGATATCAAATATGTCTCTATTTCACGAGGACCGTTTCGGATCGGCACAGCTGTGAGTCTGAGCGGCTTTTGTTGTCGCAGACTCCCTAAAAACTATTTTACTTCTTTAATTCCTCCTGCCGGCGTTCTGGTAGTGGCTTGTTCATCTACTTAAATTATTTCTTTGGCCGTAAAGTTTACCTGTCTGAAGCGGTTTTTTCTCTTGACTGCACAACCATGCAGTCGCAAGTTTCCGCTTTTCCGTCAGATATATTGATTGGACATGTTTACCGGTTTTGGAAGTTGCCCTCCAGCCCTGAAGGTTTCGTTCGACCCTCTCGTTCGACCTTGCACTGAGAACACGTAAAGAGCGTTCAGAAAACACGTTAAAATCCCGAAGCTCCTCAGCGAAGCTTTGTGCCAATAACCATTATAATTAGGACCACAATACTGAAGAGCTTAAATGGGCAGCTTAGAACACCCGTTTATACTTAGAAATTAACGGCCACTAATAGTGAAAGCCAGACCATTTTATAAATGTGAAAATAAAACTAGGTCGTGTTTGGAAACTTGTGTATTGTAAAATGAATTTGCTTTCTGATTTTTACCACGCACCTGGCGCAATCAAATAAATTATGGTATGTAACGGAAATACATTTCACATGAGTTTCGGGACAGATAACTCCAAATGCAAGAATAATTTGGATCGCCTAATAAGTCGATTAGCCTGGAGTAATGACTAGCATCAGGCTCGGCATTTGAATCGGTGCGCTAAATTAAATATCGAACTTCACCCAGTTAAACGAATAATCAATTACAGTAACAGAATTGCTGCCTGGTTGCGTAATCTACCTTCAAAAGTTGCACACATGCTGCTCTCGTAGCTTATGTAAGAAAACCTTGAGTACAACGCATATTAACCATCCATCCACGGGCCAGCACATAGTTTATAGCTAACCCTTAGTGCCCATAGCTAATAAATAAAAAAAAACCATCACATATTTTGCACGTTCTTGGAATTGGGCTATTAAAATAATCGTGCCAAATTCGCAACTGGTCAGCGTCACACCAGACAGTTTGAAGTTCTAACCGCGAAAGTTTCCTCTGGACCGCACCCCGGGCCGTACTATAATTATTTCAAAACCCGCCGATAGAACAGCGGTGTAAATGACGCATCTGCGGGGAATTTTTACGAGTGTGTTGAGGTAAAAGCTCTGTCGACATGCACAAAAAAGGACGTTTATAAAAATGCGAGTGAGGTTTTACTTGTACCTCGAAGTGGTCATCTACCCTATCACTATCCGCGCACAAATACCGTGGCTGTTAGCAAAGGTCACGCGCCAGTTCTCGGCATGCCGTTCAGGAGTCGATGCAGTTTCCAAGGAGCGCATACGTAGGCATAGTTACGAGTCGGCTGTTGTGTGGGTGTGTGTTGACGCGCCGCGCGGGCGTCAACAGCACACAACGCGACGACAGGCGACACTATCGTAGTACTTTCCCGCATAGCATTACAGATGTGAGCGGAGGAGCATTGAGAACTCAACCGTGCAGGTCGCTACACGCTGCAACGCTCATGCGACTTCCATAATACCGTGTGGCCAAAACCCTCGTCAGCATGCGCTGGCTTGCCGAAGCGGCCGTTGACGGCAGCGGCACCTGACTCGCCGCCAATACGACTCTGCGATGCTGGTTTCGTTTGTGTGTGTTTGACTCTGACGTGTCGGGCATTGGTTTGACCGTTGCATTGGAGGCTATAAATAGGACATTTTTCTGACGATGGGGCGGTGCGTCCTGGGTCACCGTGGAGAACATTTCTTTGCCCCATCGAATTGTCATGTAAGCAGTCCAGGGTTCTGCAGCCTGGATCATCGCTGTTCTCTACTCCCCACGCGTTGAACAAGTTTGGCTTTGGCTCTTTTACGTGAGAATGGAGGCCACTCCTCTGCAAGCCGTTCGCCTGCCACGCTAGCACGACATGACGGAGGCCTTTTCTCGTAAGGCTTCGCCCATGTAACAGCACACGCTTTCAACTTAAGTAGGCACGCGAATGCCGGACCGCGCAATGATCAGCGCGCGCTAACAGATATGCAGCGGTTCCAGAGTTCAAAGGGTGAGTGTGATGATTGCCATCCCCGGGCCACGAGAGTGCGCCAGGAAACGACGGGGGCCGTCGAAAAGAAGACGACGACTAGCGGGTCCACGCGGAGGGAAGAGCACGAGAGGGGAGTGTGCCGGCGGTAACCGGGGGCGAGACAGCGCCAGTACTTCTCGGGAGGCGGTTCGAGGCAGGCCAGGAGCGTTCGTGCACCGGGCTCGGAGAACCGTCTCGGGGGCTGTTCCGGGACTACTCTGCCGCGACGAGAGCTGCCTGTTCCCGCTGGCGAGGTCCCGAAGCGTGATCCGGGCCGAGGTTCGGGGCGAGGCCTAGAGAGGCCAGGCACGAGCGCAAGCATCGGCGTTCCGACCGACGACCACTGCGATTCAACAGGCGACGGTCCCCCGACGTTCCACACATGCCATCGACATAATCCCGCCCAGCGTCGAGCAGACGGGAACGTGAGCGTGTCCCCTCGTTTTCCGTTTCGCACGAACTTTGGTTTGGACTGGTGTTAGCCATTCCGCCGCGTCGCCCGCGTGTTGTTCTCTGTTGTTGCCGTTAGTTCCCTAGTGTTGTTTCTTCGGGTGTTTGTGTGTCCTTCCCAGAATATATGTTTCTTACTTGTGCTGAGCCCACGGCATCACTTGTCGTTGATCCTCCTCCGCGAGCCTCACACCCGCCTGCTTAACACGCGGCCTCACAATTTCTGGCGTCCGCGACAGGACGCGTGCTCTAATTCCATCTTGAGACTAAGCAGGCAAGCGGGTGCGGCAAGCGAGAATGGAACTCGAAAAGCTGATGTCCATTGGGAAGGAGCTAGGACTGTCCGGACCAGCTCTAAAAGAGTTTATTGACGAGGAACGCACAAAAGAAAGGGACCGGCGCGCAACTGAACGCGAGGCGGCTAAAGAAGCGGCAATACTAGCCCAGAACAGAGAGTCCGAGACCAGAGCTCGCATTGAGGCGGAACGCGCCCTGGTAGAACTTAAGCTGCGGCTTCAGGAAGGGTCGCAGAGTTCTAACGAGGTAGGAGGTGACCCCGCGCCTAATGCAGCACAAGGCGTCCACAGCCCGCACAAGTTCATTCCTGCCTTCAACGAGGACCGGGATGAGCTTGACGCCTACATCCAACGTTTCGAGAGGGTGGCAACCAGTCAAGGGTGGCCCTCAGACAAGTGGGCGCTATCCCTACACTTGTGCTTGACTGGCGAAGCTCTCAGTGCTGTTGGTCGCATGTCGTCCGACGATGCCATGGATTACCCTAAATTAAAGAAGACCCTGCTCCAGAGGTTCAGGTACACCGAGGAGGGCTACAGGAGCAAATTTAGGGAGTCCAAGCCGCAGAACTCGGAGACAGGCCGTCAATTTGTGGGCCGCCTACGCGGCTACTTTGACAATTGGCAGGAGCTGGCCAAAACGGAGCAGACGTACGCCGCGCTACGAGATAAAATGGTGGCCGAGCAATTTCTCGACAGGTGCCACAATAAGCTGGCCATTTTTCTCAAAGAGAGGGGTTACAAAAACCTAGATCAGCTCGTCGAAGCAGCTGACCAATACGTCGAAGCCCAGGGCTTAATCAACTTGGGTAAAGGCCGAGAGGAAACGAAAGAGGGCAGCAAGCCCCCTGGACTCCCTCGCGCTCCTGATCATCAGGATCACAAGACGACCAAGCCACATTGCTTTTTATGCAATAAGTTAGGGCACCGGCCATCAGACTGCTGGAGTAAATCGCGGGGTTCCAGTCAGCCCAGCCAGAAGGCGCTCTTTTGCGGACGGTGCCGAAAACACGGACACCGATCTGACCTTTGCCCCAACCAACCAGGAAACACGGGCCAAGTTTCCTGTTCCTTGACTGGACACGCATCCTGGCCGGAACTGTCAAGGCAGGGGAAACAGAATCCAAAACACAGGAAACCGAGAGTTAACCGGGAGCAAATGCCGACCGCCGAAGGATTACTTGAAGGGCAACCTGTGACACTGTTACGCGACACGGGCTGTAATTCCGTAATCGTGAAGCGGTCCTTGGTTCGCGATACCAAGCTCACGGGGAATACCAGCACTGTCTATCTGTTGGACCGAACCCGCCTCGTTTTACCGGAAGCGGAAGTGGAGATCGTGTCTCCATTTTTCTCTGGTCGAGTACTAGCCACCTGTATGGAGGACCCTCTCTATGACGTTATCATAGGGAACATCGAGGGCGCTCGTGATGCATCCATGCCGACCCGCTACTCGGAAAACAGATGGGTGGAGTCCCAGGAGTCGGAATCTCTTCCGACGAGTATTGGCCCAGCGAACGGAACAGGAAGCGTTCCAACAGTCGTTCCAGAAGTCCAGTGTAGCCGGAACGAACCGCCGTGCCCACCAACGAACGCGGAGTCAAAGCCCGAAACACGCGTGGGTGCAGCAAGACGCGAGGCGTTGAGAAAAACGCCGCGGCTACCGGCGGTTACTGTTAGCCCTTCTACGATCAGCGTTGCTGAATTAAGACAAATGCAACAACATGATCCTACGCTGCAAAAGTTTTTCGGTGAGGTCGGGAAAAAGATAATGGTGAACTCGGCTGCTATCCAGTTTGAAATGGTAAATGGCGTTCTATACCGGCGGTACCGTTTACCCTCGAGACAGGAAATAGAGCAGCTCGTTGTCCCAATCGAGCTTCGAGACATTGTTTTGACAATGGCTCACGAGGGAATCCTGGCTGGACACCAGGGAGTTAAACGAACTCTGGACCGCGTGCGTGAGGAATTCTACTGGCCTGGCATGCAGGGTGACATAACAAGATTTGTGAAATCCTGCGACATTTGTCAGCGGACTGTACCTAAACATCTAGTAGGCCGCGTGCCACTAGGAAACATGCCTGTGATCGAGACACCGTTCCAGCGGGTTGCCATCGACATAGTGGGGCCGCTCTCCCCCACCACAGAGAACGGCAACCGGTATGTGCTAACGATGGTGGACTTCGCGACCCGCTACCCCGATGCCGTGGCGTTACCAAGCATTGATACCGAGAGGATCGCTGAAGCTCTCCTAGAAATGTTTGCTCGAGTGGGATTTCCTCGAGAGATCGTCAGCGATCGGGGCAAGTCCTTCACATCTGGACTTATGAAGGAGCTCAGCCGTCTGCTTTCAGTTGCACAGCTGCCCACGACACCGTACCACCCAATGGCTAACGGGCTGGTTGAACGATTTAACGGCACGCTAAAGCAAATGATAAGGCGGATGTGCCAAGAAACTCCTAAAAACTGGGACCGCTACTTGGCACCACTGCTGTTTGCATACCGCGAGGTGCCCCAATCTAGCTTGGGTTTTGCACCGTTCGATCTCCTGTACGGCAGACATGTCCGAGGACCGATGGCTATACTGAAGGAACTTTGGACAGGAGAGAATGTAAATCCTGAGGTCAAAACGTCGTATGCATACGTCGTCGAGCTTCGCCAGCGCCTGGAAGACACTTGCCGACTGGCGCACGAAGAGCTCCGGAAGGCCAAGTTGGCGCAGAAAAAGTATTACAACCGAAAAGCGAAGACACGTTACCTCGCCGTTGGTGACAAAGTTTTGCTTCTGCTCCCGTCCGACAATAATAAGTTAATCCTCACATGGAAAGGTCCATTCAATGTTTTGGAAAGGCGCAACGAAGTCGATTATGTGATTGATCTTGGAACCCGGACGAGCCTTTTCCACATCAACATGTTGAAGAGATACGAAGAGCGAAAACCGTCTAAGCCAGATCCACAACATGTTTCCGTCGCCCTTAGATCCGACGAAAATGAAGGAGGTGACGTACCGTGTGTCCCTCTAAGACAAAAAGAGACCTACAAAGATGTGGACGTTTCGGCGGCTATGACTCCTGAACAACACGCGCAGGCATGTACGCTTCTATCATCTTACCAGAAAATCTTCTCAGACCTCCCTGGGAAGACAGACCTGGTTCACTGCAAGCTGCGCCTTACAACAGACCAACCTGTTCAAGTGCGGCAGTACCCGATTCCATTTGCCATGCAAGAGCCCGTGGAAAAGGAGGTGCAGGAAATGCTGCGAATGGGTATTATCGAGCCTTCAGAGTCGCCGTACCAGTTTCCCATCTTGCCAGTAGACAAAAAAGATGGAACGATAAGGCTCTGCATTGACTTCAGACAACTCAACCTTGTCCTTGTCGCCGACAATGAGCCCATACCTAGGGTTGACGTGATGTTTGCAAAGTTGGGAAAGAGTCGGTTCTTTTCAAAATTTGACTTGACTAAGGGCTATTGGCAAGTGCCTATGGATGAGGAATCGAAGCCATTCACTGCCTTCGCCTCTGCATCGGGGCTATACCAGTTTCGGTTTATGCCATTCGGCATCAAGACCGCCCCAGCGGTTTTTACACGCCTTATGCGTAAGGTGGTTGGTGGTCTTCCACATATCTACCATTACTTCGATGACGTTCTCATCGCTACCGAGACTTGGGAGGAACACCTAGAAGCGCTCGAGACATTCCTCAGGATGGTGCAGAAGGCGGGACTTACGATTCGACCTAAGAAAAGCGAAGTCGGCTTCTCCTCAGTAAAATTCCTGGGACACATCGTTGGCCATGGCCTCCTACGGCCGCAAGCAGAAACGCTCCAAAAGGTTCACGACGCCACACGACCGACGACAAAGCGACAGGTGCGGTCTTTCCTCGGCCTCACGGGCTATTACCGGCAGTTCGTGCCAAACTACGCTCAAGTATGTCACCCCTTGACGGAGCTGACTCGCAAGCGGGCACCCAACAGGCTCATTTGGGGTGACAAGGAACAAACAGCGTTTGAAACTCTTAAGGAACTGTTGTCAACCGAACCTATTCTGAAAGCGCCGGACTTCTCCAAGCTTTTCGTACTCCGCACGGATGCGTCGTCCACAAGCATTGGCGCAGTCCTCATGCAACAGCATGCAGAGGTTCTTCATCCAGTGGCCTACGCGAGCCGTCGTCTCTTACCTCGAGAAGCATCCTACTCCACTGTGGAGAGAGAGGCATTGGCGTTAGTCTGGGCGATTAAGAAGTTCCACATATACCTATATGGGAAGCAGTTCATCCTACAGAGTGACCACCAGCCTTTAGCTTACATACACTCCGCCAGGCACCTTAACAGCCGCGTACTTCGCTGGAGCCTCACAATGATGGAGTACGACTTTATAGTAGAGTACGTGAAAGGCAGTGAAAATGTAGGTGCAGACTACTTGAGCCGTATCTGAGTGGAGTGAGTTTTTTTTTTTTTTTTTCCTTTCTCGTGTTGGATTCCATTTTCTGGTGTTAGCGACTGTTTCAGACTTTCTGTGCCGAGTGACATTCTGTGACATTCTGTGCCGAGTTTTGTTCTCCTAAACAAACCTCTCGGGAAGGGGGGTGAGTGTGATGATTGCCATCCCCGGGCCACGAGAGTGCGCCAGGAAACGACGGGGGCCGTCGAAAAGAAGACGACGACTAGCGGGTCCACGCGGAGGGAAGAGCACGAGAGGGGAGTGTGCCGGCGGTAACCGGGGGCGAGACAGCGCCAGTACTTCTCGGGAGGCGGTTCGAGGCAGGCCAGGAGCGTTCGTGCACCGGGCTCGGAGAACCGTCTCGGGGGCTGTTCCGGGACTACTCTGCCGCGACGAGAGCTGCCTGTTCCCGCTGGCGAGGTCCCGAAGCGTGATCCGGGCCGAGGTTCGGGGCGAGGCCTAGAGAGGCCAGGCACGAGCGCAAGCATCGGCGTTCCGACCGACGACCACTGCGATTCAACAGGCGACGGTCCCCCGACGTTCCACACATGCCATCGACATAATCCCGCCCAGCGTCGAGCAGACGGGAACGTGAGCGTGTCCCCTCGTTTTCCGTTTCGCACGAACTTTGGTTTGGACTGGTGTTAGCCATTCCGCCGCGTCGCCCGCGTGTTGTTCTCTGTTGTTGCCGTTAGTTCCCTAGTGTTGTTTCTTCGGGTGTTTGTGTGTCCTTCCCAGAATATATGTTTCTTACTTGTGCTGAGCCCACGGCATCACTTGTCGTTGATCCTCCTCCGCGAGCCTCACACCCGCCTGCTTAACACGCGGCCTCACAGTGAGCTATTATCGACGATATTGTCAAGTAGAGTTCGCCCCTTACGTTTCATAGAGGGGAAACAGACGACAAATATACCGTATTTACTCGATTCTCAGATCCCCCTTTTTTCTACGATCGCGATGCCTGAAATGAGGACGGTGCCTAGATTCGAAAACGTAGCCCCCCCCCCCCCCCACACACACACACAAACACTTGTTTCGCGGCGGTGCCTCGAGGAGACGGGCGCAAAGAATAATTTTTCATTTGGCAAACATTCGAGAGTAAAATTTGTAGAAACAGTGAATCCACTGCTTACTTCTGATGCTCAGTCACCGTCACTACCACTCGTGCCCATTGAACCATTTGAGCCCCCACTTTCTGTATCACACAGCGGGTCTTTTCTGTTCCATCAAAGGGCTTTGTAATTGAACCCTTCATAAATGACTTGGACACAATATCAACTTGGACTCGCTAACACGTGTCCTAAATACACCTGGCGGTGGTTGCATATAAAAGGGGGCGGGGGAAGGGGGGGGGCTATGATTTGCATGCAAACTTTTTTGCCATAATTCTTTTTATTTTTAAGTAGGGGAGGGTACGTAGAATCGGCGGGTGCTTAGAATCGCAAAAATACGATAACTGTGCTTGTATGGAGCAAAACCTGAGCAGGTGAGTTCATTTTAAGCAATAAGGTTGTGCTTTGAGGAGCCACAGTGAAAATGGGCAGGGCTTATACGCAGCGTGAGCTGCCTTCGTTTTGAAAAGTATAAAATAATATTCAGGCCGTAAGCGTAACGGTAATTCTGGGAAAAAATGAAGGAAGTTCACACGTTAGGCAACTTTCACTACCATCACGACAGTTTAAGTTCACTACTGCAGCCGATTTGCTTGTTATTCGCCGCCGCAACGACCTTTACTCCATCACTGTTGCTATAAGTGTGGGCTTCCTTCATTTGGGGCCCTCAACACGCACAACCATCCTTAGCGCGAGTGCCCAGCAGACCCTTTTCCCCTATTCCTCCCCCTCCCTCTGGGAGCAGGCGCTGCGCGACCCGAGGCCATCGAGTGAAGACTTGGAGACCACCCGGGACCTGGCGGTTGCGGCGCCCCCTGGACCGCCCCCCTCCCTCCCCTTCCCCTGATCTCTGAGTATCGATAAAGTTGGTTCTCTCTCTCTCTCCTTAATTTTTTTTGAAAAGTGATAATTGGTCATTACCTTGGAGAGAGCGTACACTATGACGTGTCTTTCTCGTTCCGAGACAGTGTAGCCGCGATTACGGCGAACGCTCAAGTTTTTTTTTTTGTCCAATCTTGGTCAATCTGCCTAATGGGGATGCCTGCCTTGACAAACGTGCACCGGGAACGCTACGCGGCCGCGAGTCACGCTCACACGACTGCTCGGCATTTTCTTGGATTTTTACCTGCCGGGAGGTCGCCGCAATCTTGGCCAATCTCCCTAAGTGGGTATGTTTGGCTTGACAAAGGTGCGCCGTAGACGCTGGGCGGTCACCGCGAGCCACGCACACACAAGCGCTCGGCATTTTCTTGGTTTCTTCACCTCCCGGGCGGTCGCCGCGAAGCACGCGCTTACGTGCGCTCACAATTTTCTTGGTATTTTCAACTGCGCACACGCAAAATAACGACTTCGTACACAGCTTCGCTGTCAAAAAAATGGCGGTATGTCACCGTTAGGCAGACTGTTGACGTTGTAGAGCATTCTCGTTCGTTCATGTGCAAATGTTAATGCAATGATGTAATTTTACGTGAGGAGCCTGCACAGCACTGGCGTCCACAGACCGGGGGGGGGGGGGGGGCCAAGGGGCTGTGGCCCCTCGAGAAATTTTCAATCAGGGGAAGTGGTGGAAGAAAGACCGTAATAACTCCGCCTATCTACATATGGCTACCGGTAATTTCTGCGCTACGCACCACGCATATAAGGCATCGGTGTATGTTATCACAACAAAAATTATCCATTTGGCCATTGCAAAGAGGTAAAATTAACAAAACAATCGAAAACTTACGTGGAGTACGACGTTATCTCGAAGTCTTGTTACTTTTAATTGGTGCAAACTCTTTTCTTTGGCTCTCACGTTTTTTTTTCTTTTGCGTTTTTTTTTTTACTTTTTTCTTCTTTCATGCTTTCCCTTTCTATTTTATGCCACCCCCCGCCCTCCCCCCATATTCGAAATGAGGTCCTGCGTACGCCAGAGCTAAAAAGTGTCCAGTATTCAAAGGAAGAACAGCAATGAATTAACAACAATACGAAACCAGTCCTTAAAATGGCGGAACGCACCCCGCGGTTCGATTCAGTTGTTGCTTTATACGCACTTCACGACAGTTTGACCACAATGCGCACCAGAAACAATGTGCCTGGTGTGTGCGGCAAATGTAAACTTATCAAAGTTTATCTGGAAAGTAGCCTAACCTAACAGCGGTCCTAAATAGCCACCGTCATTCGGACAAAGCAGGTGCTACTTTGGCGATGCTGCACAGCAGGGATGGGGATGACAGCCCAACCGCACGAAGATTAGGAAAACAATCAGACCATGATTGATAGTATTATTCTCCCAGTACCAAAACGGCAGTATGGAGTACTGTATGCAAACATCCAACTCCGTAGAGGGGAAAGAAAGCAGAATACCCGGGGTAGCTACGTGGGCGACAAGGTGACCCAGACGTCTCCGCTATAGTATGCAAACAGTTACTGAATTTTAAAGCAAAGCTTTATGTGGCTAGGAGAAAGAAAATCCCGCGGTCGCGCACAGGCGTTGTGACACAGACCAGCGTCGCGGAGGCGACGCCAGATTTGGCGCTGACTGTGATTTCTTAGCCTTGCATATTTTGACAACGCCGTAGTATGTAGTGTTTATGCCCATGGTAGAGCAATGCTCTGTCATAATCAAGTGAACTACTCATGCCTCACAGTGCACCGATATTCGGTTACGCTTGTTGATTTCATACCTCACATACTCACTGACGCTTTTATCGTTCCCTTATCACAACAGTGCACACGCCGTCCCTGTAGTTGTCGATGGGACTTTTCAGAAAATCTGCCAAGTGATTGGTTAGAGAAGCCGAAATGATATTTAAGGATGAAGGCGTCTAAAAGGTTTTACGCCGTGTCAGCTTGTCTTGAGGCGAGCGGCAGCGCATACCAAAAGTTCGCGATGGAGAGCTTCTCGTAGACATCCCCAGGTGGTACGCAGAACCTACAGAGAAGCATGAAGAGGATTTAGGAGTAGCAGAAACCAAACTTCGGGCAATGCGTTGATGAGTTTATGGGCTGCACGCAGACACTCCAGTACGCGAGCGAACTATCCCACTGAAGACGCAGTTTTCAACGCTGCCCTCCGTGGAATCCTCTGTTCGAAATATTATAAATGAAAGCAAACGCACAGCTCGTGAGTGTGCCCGGGAATATGTTTATCCGTGATTTCGGCCCGCGTTTGTACAGAGCGATAGTTAGCTACTGGCAATGCTCTTAAATTACAGCGTTATTCCCGCCTGTATGAGTCTAATAAATTTGGATGCCTAGCTGCAGTTGAGACGTAAGTGCTCTATCAGACCTGAGGCGACCTGAGGCCTTTTAACTCGTAGAATCTTTTCTCTTTCTCTCTAAGTCAAAGGCAATTTATTGTCACGTCAATATTGCGATAGAAGTGAACACATTTCGGGGTTTTTTAGAGAGGCAGTGCTCTTGCTAACGCGACCAAAATCCATCTGCACCGCTATTTCGTAAGAACGATATTTAGTTGAAAGGATCGTGCGGGCAGGTTCACGATAACACTGATGGTTCGTATCTACGGCTGTCGCAGTAGAAGTATGGCTGTGGCAAAAAAAGGCGTATGTCTAGTCTTATTTTTGCTACCTCTATAACTTCGCAATTTTGTTGCGTCCGACGCGAAGTTCTGACCACTGGCACATCCCCCGATCGCGAACAAATTACGGACTCCAAATGTTCAAACACTCTGTTCCACACATACTAAATAAGTTCAAGCTCACAGAACAGCACTTGCGTCTCCTTTCAGATAGGGATGAATTAAACCTGTTTGTATAAGGAGCTGTAAACCCAGAGAAATTGCACCCAGTACTTGTAAATGCGTGAAAATTTCAAGTGCACCCCTTTCTGTTGTGGCGTCTTATTATGGTATAAGTTGCCTTTTTTTCCCCAATAATTTTATGTGGTTGCGAACACCCAAGTGTGCATTTATTTTGTACTTGAAAAATAACCACTACAATGTTGTTTTCTTTTCGTTCATACGTGAGTACCGTATGGGATTTTGTGTGCTGTTGTTTCTGTTGCCTTGTACAAATGGGAGGTGGGGCTAGTCAAGCTGCTATTGCGCAGCTGTTTTCGCACTTTCCATGCCACAATTGTTTCTATTTGGTGCAAACCACGGTGTATCGTTGTGCTGAAATAAACTTCAACTTCAACTTCATTTATCATCATTTTCTCCGAGCATCGGAGCATCCTGCATCTAGGGCGGGTTAGTTAAGCACAAACGAATTTTACCCAAGCACCTGACGAATTGTTAGCGGGCATCTTTAGATCAGTTGGTTCACGTTCACTATTTATAGTTATACCGTTAAGCTGGTTAAAAACGTAACTGCTTTCGTAGACAGCCGCGCCCTGCCCTAGCGTTGCCAACAACGATCAGACATCTAATACTGAGATAATGTAATAGGAAAACGCCAACCTGCAGCAATTTCTGCCACCTACCTTTTTCTTGCTTCGCTCATATTTTCGAGCCTTGCTTCTGCTCAACGCCCGATGGAACCTTTTTTTAGTCACGTGACATGTTTAGGCTCCGGCTTATAACTGCTGTAGCGCGCGCGCACACACGCGCGCACACACGAACGCGCACACTTGCGCAAACATACACAAACAAACAAAAGAACGGCACTGCCGTTACTGCGAAATTAGGAGAACCTGGAGATTTTACGGCGCATCTATTACAGAGCCAACCATTGTTCGCCTTCCTTTCTTCAGCAGATATTTATCCTTTTACTCTTGATCCCGCAACTCCCTCCCCCAACATTCCCTTCTAATCGCCCCCTTCGGGGGTAGAAATGTAAATCATCCGTGCACCGAGGCACTTTCCGGGCGCTGCTCAGGAATGCACACAAACGGTAGTCGTCGCGCGTAGTGAGAAGCAGTGGAAAGACGTCGAGGAGAGATAGTGCGCAGTCATTTCGCACCAGCGCGCACGAGAGAGTTATACTTCCTACATCTGGGAGACTTATTTTGGCTTGCGTTTTTCCAGAAATTTGTCGAGATAAATTATGCAAATGATCCAGATACGTAAGAGGGAGAAAAAGCAAGGACTAAAGACGGCCGCAGATTGTCAGCAGATACCGGCTCGAGCGTACAGATTATGCGGCCCCATCTGCATAAGTAGATCGACTCGGTGGCCCACAACTTCCCCGCTTTCAAATAAATCACTTACCGCGTATCGGCTCAGAAAAACACACCGTGCGGTAAACCACTGCCTCAAAAAAAAAAAAAAGGAATGAGGGAATAGAACAGGAAGGTAACTGTTGCCAAATTGAAGGAACAGCGTATCGTTGAACTGCAGACAGCGTGGCCTACATAACGGGAAGTCTTGTTTACAAGCTCGCTTACTGAAGCTTCCTATCAGCTTCGCCGTTGCAGTGATCTCAGGTCAAGACAATACAGCCGAGTAGGAGCCTCAAAATCAGAATCGATAAGGCCAGCTGCGTTCCCGCAGGCTAGAAACTCGGAGGATATATCAGCAAAAACGTCTATATCCTCCTCTTATTCCCCCCTCCCATTTCTACGCACCCGCCCCGGGCATTTTCTTCTCCGTGCGCCTTTTTAGATGCCTTGCATTCATTCAGGTTTTGGCGCCATCTCGCTGCTTGCTGTCTTATTGTCATGCACATCTCCCTCTACTCACTCCAAGAAAGAGACGGGAGAAAGAAAAATCGGAGATCTCCGGAAGCCTTTGAAGTGCATGATTACTCATTCCTATAAAGGCGTGCACCAACGGACTTAAATGGGCCCCCTTTTGTAACGCTGCTGCACATCGAGTTTCGGCTTCTTCGGCGGTTAGAAAACCCCGCGGTAACAGTGCCATTTCAATATGGCAGCAAGTGGTTCGCCGTGGTGGACCAACTTGCGTCGTTGTTGCATTGTATAAACGTTCCGATACGTTCGATCCAGGGGAAAAACGTCCCCGCGTATTCGAAGACCTTGGTGACTGTGTACCGAAGTTCAACAGAAAAAAAAAAGAGAAAGTACGGAGTAGAATGAAGAATAAAAAAGATTTACTTATTCATATTTATTTACCTATACGTTTATTTATTACGCACAGCGTCACGAAAGCATTATAGCGGAAAGGGGATTGCAAACCACAAAAAAAGAAGTACAGTGCCCTTTCAGTCGGTGAAGAAGCGTGCCCCGCGAAGCTGGGCGCAACGAAGCAAAGCCTGTGTGTTTGTATTTTGCGATTGAGGGCACTCCCTAACTAATTGGCTGAAGGAACCTTGGAAGAACTGCAGTTTTATGCCGGCGGGCAAACATGGAACTCGCTGTTTCCCTTCAGTGTCGCAGGCATCTTACTGTGTGTGTAAATTGTAACCAGTGTAGTGCACGTTCCTCTAAAATAGGAACGAAAGCTCGTTCCTCGTTCCTCCCCAATTTTGAAACGAGTTCTCGTTACAAGTTCCTATATTGAGAAAGGAACGCGTTCCAGTTACACTCCGAACATTGTAACGAGTCGTTACATTAACGTTACATTTGATTTTTTAAATTAAAACATATTGTCGGGTAATCCTGAGGCGAAATAATGTGAGCAATCCTACACACACACATCAAATTCCGTATAATATACGCATATGAACACCACCGGCAACAGATTATCGGTAGATAAAAAGAATCCAACGAAACGCTCCTACACTATTTTTTTCAGGGAGCAGCGGACGTATTCCAGACATGCCTAAGTGCAACTGTGGTGTTCGTCTATAACAACTGCAACATATATAACGCCTTCCACTTAAGTCTTCAAATGGGCAGTTACGATACTGCGTTCCAGATGTGCAAAAAGAAATTTACTCACATGCACGAACATAAATATCTTGCACCAAAAAACGCTTCGAAAGGAACAATACAGATGCGTTTAATGAGTGCTGATTCAATATTACAGTATGAGTGGGGACAAAAATGTCCAGAAGTCATTTTCGGAACCTAGAAGTGTCCTTTGTTTGAACTCAGCAAGAGTTGCATCTCGATGTTGGTGTCGGACAGACAAACCTGTTTTTTTCGTCAACAAGTCGTTGGCACTGGTGAACAGCCGTTTCACCAAAGCTCTTGAGGGTACCTCCGTGTTGTAATTGAGGATAAGTTGGTTCAGTCCCTCAGGCTCAGGAGACCGACTCTGCTTGATCTCATAGGCGTGTGCTAGCATGCAACCCACCTCTCCACGGACAGTGGTGGTTTTGTGCATATTTTGTTTGACGGCCGTTAAAAAAACTTGTGGTACCGTTCGCGTAGCCTTAACCGTTGTGGTTTCCTCCTTAAATTTTCCCAAGCGCGAGCGTCGGTGCCTCAAAAACAGAGCTTCAGAGTGTTACTCTGCAGAATTCATTATTGTGTTCTCCTTTTTGTCGCAGCGATGTCTGCTGTAAGTTTATGCTACAGTTTTTAAGTTTGGCCTCTGGATTCTCGCGGTCAGAACGGAGGAACTCTGCACACGGCAGCAGTCACCAGCTACGCTACCACGACTCGGCTCGCCATCGGTGCCCGGTTAAAGCCATGGTCGTAAGTGGTCCGTAACAATACACCACAGTCGTCGCACTGCTATGATGCTAAGGAAAGGCGGCACAATAACTCCCACCGAAACTAATCGTCAAAGTATACCTGAGACATCACGAAACCGTAAGTCCGCACAGTGCGTGAGAAAGTTCACGGCGCCGCGTTCGAGCGCCATGTCTGTGCCGTAGGGCGATAGAACGACCGAGGTCAGATTCGGCTTGCAGCTCTCAGGGATGGTTTCTGTTATGCATGAGATGCAGCTCTCGCCCCGCTTTGGGTGGCAAGCGGCAATATTTCAAGAATCTGAGGCTGGGAAGTTGACGCCTTGCCTTTACACGCGGTAAGCGCAACGCTGGCGACCCACTAGAGAAATCTCGTATGGCCCCTTCGGCTGGCTCGGCTGCCTGTACTGTAGAGAACACGCGTGCGATAGACACGGTGCAGGCAGGTCTTCTCCTGCTCAGCTTTCACGTTCCACTCTCATGTGCGAAACAAGAAGCCGCTGGAGAAGATGAATCAAAGGGGCACCGCAGCACCTGTCTCATGCGCATCTGCCGACGACGTAGCGACATGGCCGTGCGCACCCGGCGCAGCCTGCCCGACAGCCAGCGGCCAGCTGCGTGGTTATTCTTCTGCCTTTGACTTTCGATGAAGGACGTTCTGCAGAAGTTCTGCGGAAAATCGGGCATCTTATAGGAAGGGAAACACCGTAGTGGCTTGTGGCTTTGTTACTAGCTTCAGCCCTAAACCCTTGGCATAAAAAACAGGAAAACCCTACTGACGGAACGTTTACAGAAGCAACGACGTTCCCTCTGCCGTTCCTTCGTAAACGTAACGAGTTACCGTTACAGTTCCACGCACTCTTAATGGAACGGTGGCGCTCCTCCGTTCCTCCAAAAAGAAACTAGTTCCAGGAACGCCATTCCGAACAAGACTGGTTGTAACAGACCAACGCAAACCACACGACCAGGGAGGACCGCAGACAGGTCGTACGGGGTCGTGAGACGTCCCAGTTAAAATCTGCCGCCACCACAACGGGCATGGCATCGCTGTGAGCGCGTGACGCCTGGCTGCGCCTGCTCGCCTCCTTCCTCTAACCATCCGCCCACCGCCTCCCAAGCGTGCACGCATAAAGAGGTGATCGGTAGTGTGTTGGTGCCTAAAGGGAAAGGCACCGGCCAAAATATCCTACCGGAAGGTCTTCAAGAAGGCAACACAGCACAAAAGCCCTGCAGGCGAAAAATGTACGTTCTACGCGATTTCGTTGACAGACACGATATATGGAAACCGAGACATCAACAGCTTCACTGCCCAATAGAGCAGGTTTAAATTCACAAAAAAAAAAGAAACACGTAGACCACGGATTAAAACCGGGTTGTGCCAGATGCTCTCCGCCCATTTCCATTAATGTCCTTCAAGGAGAGATGAAAGTGGAATGTTCCCGAATAGAATACCGCGAACACTGCTGTGCTGCATTACTCTCATACAAATGAACTAACAAGAGGAATTAAACTACAAGGCGAACTAAACAACGAAGACAAGGATGAGATCCTGTCAGCGTCCTTGTAGTTTAATTCCAGTATGTTTTATCAACGTGCGCCACAGTGTACTTTAAAAAGGAGAGTTATGGCACCCCGGCCGTATAAACGGGCCTCCGCTGAGTATAATAAGCGTCCTGCGGAAGAAAAGATTCATTCCATATGCTGTTCACCGTCTCTGATAGCTTCTGCTATTTTACACAGCGACCAACAGAAGCGATCAGTCTGCTTATGAGCGCGGCGGATACATTTGTCTGCGCAGGCCAGTCATTCTAGTCAGTGTTGGTTGTAGCGGTTCTCTAGAAAGTTTAAAATTGCTAGGCATTTGCATCCAACTGGCAATCAAGCAACGCAATGATTGCAATTTTATTGGCTTCCAAAAACACTTGATTCAATTTGATCGGAGTGTATCTGACCTGCGCCCAAGTACGAAAATGTGGCGGGTAAAAAGAGTCGGAACATAACGCGAAGAAGAAATCGGCCTGCGCTGGGACATGACGGAGTGAAATCGTCGTGCCACCATTGCGTAATGTAACAAACTAAAATAGATTTTGAGTGGTAGATTGTACGCCGGGCCTTTTAATTAGGGTATTTTGCCCCTTTGATGTCATGACTGGTAATTTAGGTGCATTACAGTGTAGCAGTACGGTGAGCACTCTCAAATGACAGGAAGGGAAGGCGTGATTTGGTGTCAAGGATACTGGTGTTTTCGGATACTGGGGTTCGGACTCGCGCTCATTGAGCGTCAGTTTGGTGCAGCCGGAAGTGGAGGCCCATGTTCGCGTTCAACATGAGGGACTGGGGCGTCTCATTCTGTTTCTCGTTCACGTAAAGAGAGCGTCGAGAAGTGGAATCGTTTCGTCATGGGCTGTGCAGGCAAAGGATGTGAAATGAAAAGCCGAGTAACCTAGTCAGCGTGAAAACCGAAGTTGTGCTCAACATCGAAAAGGAAAGCATTGAAGCTCTTCATTTCTATGTAAGCGGCGTTGTGTTTTAACAACACAGCTGTTTAGGCCAACACAAATCCATCCGGCGTAGACAGAAAGCCCAGAGCGCACGTGAGCGCGTGCCCCGCGGCGATCACCCAGCGTCGTACAGGGTTGCGCGTGGGTTTACACCACATGAGTTCCCGTATTCGTCGTCGTCGTCGTGTAGCGCCCGGCGCGCGACGGGTCGGCCACGTCGAAGACGATGACAACGAATCTGTCAAGCCGTCTATTCGGAATCCACATGTGTAGACAGTCACCGGACCAGCTGACGAAGAAGTGGAGGTCTACCGAGGCGAGTACACGGTACAAGAGGATTTGCCCTACGTAACTGTGCCATGGTAAGACGATGACGAAAGCGATGTCTACGATTGCTACCCAATAAATCAGTGTACATACTTTTATGATCTTTGCTTTACAATACCGTCCAAAACGGCTTTGCACTGCTGGAATGCGGCTGCTCTATCTCTCCTGGGATCCGCTGTCAGTGCGGGGAGTAGCTATGTCGACCCCCAGCTTTGCTGTTTTTCCTGCCTTGCACCACAGAGGAAAGCTAGGCCATTTTTTCTCATCAAAATAAACTGAGGAAATTTGTAATGCCTGGCAGCAAGGACGGCTCTAGTCTTCTCTGAAAATATTTACCGGAAATTAACATAGGCTTTTATTAAAGGTGACTCGTATTTCCTGTCACGCAGGGTTGCCAGGTCCTCAGAATGAAAAAGTCGCTAGGAAATTGCCAAAATTAGCCAAAAAAAGTCACCCCCTTCAAGTGAATGTTTCAAAAGGAGTAAAAAACCATACCACAAATTTTATTGGTCTGTTGAGGTGAATAAAAATATAGAAGAATATGAATCACTTCTGCACATCATGTTTTACCACTTTCGCTGCCTCTTTACTTTCCCTTGCTGATTACACATCGTCATACACACTTCCCACCACTGTGCATGAAATCTAAAGCTCTCATAAACATAAACTACTGAAGCTATCATGATCATCCTCAGCCTGTCTACGCCAACTGCAGAGCAAAGGCCTCTCCCCTGGATATCCAATTATACCGGTTCTGTGCTAACTGCGACCAATTTATACCCGCGAACTTGATCTCATCTGCCCATCTAACTTTCTGTCGCCCCCTGCCACAATTGCCTTTACTAGGGATCCCCTCTGTTACCCTTAATGACCAACGGTTTCTTGCCTTCGCATTAGATACCCTGCCCACACAGATTTATTCTTAATTTCTACTAATATGCCCTTAACAAGCGTTTGTTCCCTGACCCACTCCGCTCTATTCTGGTCCCTTAACGTTCCATCTATCATATTCCGTTCCATTCTTCGCTGAATCGAACTCAATTTAAGTTGAACCATTTTATTGAGCCTCCAAGTTCCTGTGTCGTTCGTGAGTACCGGTAAGATGCAGCTGTTATGCACTTTCCTCTTCAGAAACATTGGTAGGCTGCCATTCATTATCTGAGAATGGCTGCCGAATGTACTCCACCCAAATTCTTATCCTTCTTAACATCGCTGCCTCACGGTTGGGATTCGAGATCACTACTTTAGTTTTCTGAAGTTTTCTGAACTACTGAGGTATTACACTTTAAACTGACGGCGTCGCTTGAAGGCTTTGACGCTATTTGTTAGACATCAGGTGCTGGATGTTAAAAAGAGCACGGCCAGTTTAGATTTGTACCGGTACGTGGCTATGTACGCTGGTGTGTTTGAGCGGCTGATTCGTTGGTACCTTCTCTGAAAAATGCCAGATCACCGTCGCCTGCCTAAAGTTTGTTCTGTTGTTTTTGTTCAGTTTCTCTCGACGGCTGAAATGCGCCTAAAGGTCATATAAGACCATTTTTGTGGAAAGCGGGGTGTCGAAAGGGTACGGAAATATATAAAATCACCAATGGTCAAAGCAGCCAGAAAGTAGCCAAGTCACCGCAGTGAAAGATCCGTCACCACGAGCCCCGAAAAGTCGCCAGTGGGGCGACAAATCGCTAGACGTGGCAACCCTAATCCTGTGTTCGATACTGAAATCTCTCAGAACTACCAGCAGTTCTGCCTGACGTAATCGAGTGTGCGTGTGCGTGCCTGTGGAAGTGTGTGCGTGCGTGCGTGCGCGCGCGCTTGTGTGTGTGTGTGTGTGTGTGTGTGTGTGTGTGTGTGTGTGTGTGTGTGTGTGTGTGTGTGTGTGTGCGTGCGTGTACACGTGTGTGTGTGTGTGTGTGTGTGCGTGTACACGTGTGTGTGTGTGTGTGTGTGTGTGCGTGTACACGTGTGTGTGTGTGTGTTGTGTGTGTGTGTGTGTTTGTGTGTGTGTGTGTGCGTGTGTGCGTGCGTGTACACGTGTGTGTGCGTGTGGGCGTACGTGTGTGTGCGTGTGGGCGTACGTGTGTGTGTGTGCGTGCGTGCGCACACAAGCTAGCGACAAAACAGGAAAGAACCTACGAAAAAAAATGATTAAAGAGCCTGTCTTCCCAGGAACTTGACCGGCACCTAAAAATATGCGATGCCTTAACAGGGCGCATATAACAGCGTCACCTTTCGCCGCGTCGTCATCCGGAAACGGAAGCTGCGTGCCTCGACTCACTGCGTTGTAAAAAGGCTTTGTTAGTGGCGCTCGCTGTAATTAAACGGACTTTCTTTGCTGGCTGCAGTGAGGAAGGGTATTTTGAAACTTGTAATAAACAGGGGCGGTGAACAGTTATAAAGAATAAACCTGTTTGATGCCTGGGATGCGAATGGACACGATTTGCGTGGCGGTTCAGCAGGTAAGCAAATATAAATTTGGAGTCAGGTGGCGTTACAATTTCCGGTCTGAAAACAATTTTAGTGCGTATGCATTGTTTCGCGAGCACTGAAGACTGTCCCTAGCGCGAAATGTGTAGGGTAGGTAACTGAATGGTGCAACACATTGTGTCTTCACAAGATATCGTAGTTGGATGTGGTGAAGTCAATACTAAATTACTTATTCAGTATAGTAGTGCAAATTTATTGCTATGAAATCTGTATGGCACTAGTTGCGACAAAAATTTGTTACGCGTAAGCGCGTCGAATGCTTTATAAATTACTTGATTAGGCAGATTGGCTGCGCCTACCACCGAGTATAATGAGAAAACGGGGCCATAGATGGGGTAATATTGCGTGTTTAATTAGAACTCTGGGGCCACAAATCTCCGTATAATCTAGCACATTCACTAGATTACCGAAAACGAAAAAAAAATAACCACCCAGCCGGCTAAGGACAACAATGGTAGAAAGCGAAGCTTTCTTGTGATGGATTCTTTGGTTGGCCAATCCCTCACTACGAGTATGTTTTAGTCTGGAGGTACGCCCCAAAATACATGTGCACAGCAACCCTCAGGTGTGCACTCCGTAGGCCCAACTTTTCGGTTTGGGGTGCACGGCGCGAATCGGTAACTGTTGGTTGGAGTTCGCTTCAACCATGTCGAAATGAAGCAGCCTGGGCAGGACGTTCTAAAACGGGTAAAAAGAAAGGCAGTGCCGCCATTGGTTAAGTCTATCTTTTTAAACTTCACGTGGGCGTCCTTCCAGTAAAAAAAGGCAGAAAGAGAAGGGTTTCTACCTTCCATAGGGGTTGACTGCTACCCGTGTTGTGCCAGAACGCCCGGCCCAGATTCGTTGCACGGGGGACGCGCCAACAGCGGCGCCGATTCACGCCTCGTCCAAATCGGACCAAACCGCCCGCAGCCGACAGGCTCAAACGTGCACAGCTGCAGAGTCGCCTCTCCTTTTGCGTCGCGACGGCTCGGTCGAATCATGCATTGGGTGAACGACCAGCAACCGACAAGCCGCTGCTTGCCTGGAGGCGGCTTCGCGGAGACGGCGGTGGTGTCACTCTCCCTTTCCCCATCGTGGCGGCCCGGCTGACGCAACTCGATTCTTCGGATTTCAAACTTCGGCCAGCGAGAGTCCTGATTAGAGCGATTCAAACTTCTCGGGGCCACAACGGACTTACGGGAGTATAAAAACCCGCCCGGAGGCCCTTATCGTCGGCATTCTTCGGCGGCACTTTTCGGAGGCACCGAGTGGAGAGGTACTGTCGCCTTTGGGCGAGCCATGTAACGCTGTTATTATCCTTGCACATACTGTATATAAATGTTGCTTCAACTTTTCGTCGGCTCGAGAACTTCATCGCTCTGCTATGCGCCGCGTCGATAGCGGACGGAGCAAGGCAGCGTCGCTACACCGGTGACTGCGCTCGGATGACCAGTCGCACCAGTGGTTGCTGCGGTGAGAGGGCGCAGTCCAAAATGCAATGACAGCGTCGGGATGGCTGATTCCGAACATCGGTGGCAAGCTGGGATGCGAGTCACAACATTGGTGACAGCGGTGGGATGCCCAGTCCTAACACCGTGTAAGAAACCCGAGACAGTACAACATGTGTTCCTAGAGTGTTGGGATGGAGTCTTTTTCTGGGACGTGCTTCAGCGGACCTAAAAAAGGTCTTCCCTCTGGACGCACATGACATTAGGTGACACGCTGGACACACATGACCCATTGAGAGTGACAACGGGGTGCCATTTGTCCTCGTCATGGCACTAGCTCTGCACGGCATTTGGAAGCCACGTATGTCAATACGTCACCGTGATGTTGATGCTAAACTATCCTGAGTATTTTGCTGATTCTATATGCGAATGATGATTGAAGTGTGGAGGGCTCAACTTGACCCTCCAGAGTGTCTGTCCGGAATGGAGACGCCAACGGACCTCAAGCAATTTTAGCCGCTTTCTGCTGGCAAAATTTTGGCTATCAGTTTTTATGACTATTTTATTTTGTTTCTTTGGTTCAAGATCTGTCAAAATATGGCAACAAAACTGTTGAAATGGATCAATCGGATAGACGCCGGCTTTATAACGCGTGGAACCAAGGTTCGATCCCGGGCAGGGCAAGCGTTTTTTCTTCCACTTCACCGACGACCATTCATCATCGTCGTCAAGGAAAGTTGGCTTTTCTGCAGGGCATATTGCGTTCAACTGCCTCAGTGAGTACACTAGGGGTCCTCATCATTCAAAATTCATCGTCATCGTCAGCAGCCTATTTAGGCTCACTGCAGGGCGAAGGCATCTGCCATGGACCTTCACCAGCTCCTGTGATGTGCTGCCCGAGTCCCGTCCTCGCTTCGGAAGTTTCCTATTTCGTCCGTCTATCTAGTTAGTTTTCTTCCCCTTCTTCGACACCCGTCTCTGGGTATCCATTCTGTTACTCTCGTGGTCCACCAGTTGTCATTTCGTCTCACTACATAGTCAGCCAAAGTCCATTGCTGTTTCTTAATTCCAACTATGATATCATCTGCTCAAATTTGTTCCATGATGCACTAAGCTCGTTTCCTGTCACTAAGGGCCGTATTATGAGTCCCCCCTCCACTCCATTTGCTCCCTCCACTCGGCTGAGGAGGGGATTCCGGCAATGCTTATGAATGGGGAAATCGATTTCAAGGCTCCCCTCCACTGGAGGCTCGAGTGGAGGAAGGGACTCCGAATACCAGGGTAATACCAGGGTTACTCGTACCCTCCTTGGTTCCATGGCTTCTTCCAGTTTCTCAGTAAAGCACCGAGTTTCCGCTCCATACGCCATCATCGCCAGCACGCATTGGTTGTATACTAGCCTTTTCAGTGACAGAGGTAGCTTACATGTCATTATTGGGGAGTGCTTGCCGAGTGAACCCCAGCCAATACCTATTCTAATCAGCATTTCTTTCTCGTGGTTTGGATAAGCACTGACATCTTGTACGAGGCAGTAATACTCTTCTACTTGTTGTAGTGTTTCGTTATCTCAGATGATGACGGTCCTTTTAACATGTTTATTTATCATTTCTCCTCATCGTAGCTATAGCTGTTGGCGCAGAGGGTTGGGCAACCTTTAAACTGCATCGCTTGTTTACCTTGATCACAACGACTGCGACCTTTTCGTTAATGATGAAGAATTCTTCCACGTTCTGTGATATTTGTCTGCGAATCAAGAATCCTACCCCGTGCTCCCTCTTTTCTTGAGGTCCTCAGTAGCACAAAATATGCCCGCTGTTTAACTCCGTGAAGCGTTCTCCTGTTCTTCTAACCCCGCTAGTGCTATGATATGCCAGTTAATGCCCGAGCGCTCTTCTAATAGTAGAGCTAAGCTTCCCTTGCTAGACAGAGCTTTCGAGTTGAACGTTGCCGAGTTCAAGTTCCAGAGGCAGCCTGTCGGGACACAGAGATTCTTAGCACCCTCTGCTCTATCGCTGGCGTGACCGCCGCTGTGCTCAGCTGGTTTACAGCTGCTGAGCAGTAAGGGCCGCAAGATCTGTGCTGGCTAGAAGTTCTTCCAGTAATTTCCAAAACTGATACTTCAGGCAACCTTATTGCTTCTTGCAA
Organism: Haemaphysalis longicornis; assembly: GCF_048455015.1. Classification (NCBI taxonomy): domain Eukaryota; kingdom Metazoa; phylum Arthropoda; class Arachnida; order Ixodida; family Ixodidae; genus Haemaphysalis; species Haemaphysalis longicornis. The sequence continues at coordinate 304,360,198 of NW_027526203.1, read as the reverse complement.
AGGTGCGGTCACATAAGCAGTATTCATCTGCCTGCTTCTTCTCATGAATAACGCAGTTCCTACCATTCTAACTTACATTGAGGATACGAACCACAATCTTTGTTTGTTTGGTTATTTCCATAAACGTACACCGTTATGGAGGAAAATAGGGTAAAACGTTGCACTCACCAACTTGACCGAGCCCTACAGCCTTCGCGGTCAGAAACAACAGCGGGGTGGAAAACAAAAAATACAATACATTGACACAGCTGAGAGAAATATCCCCACTTGTTGTCTCGCCTGACAGGTTCCTAGTTATAAAATGCTTCATCGCTGTATACTAATATTTTCCATTCAAATGACGTCAAGTGTATGGTGCATCCATGCCGAAATTGAATGTTTTTAAACATTCACAGAACACGCTCTTTTTAGGCTGCTGTACTCGGCGTTTCGTTACAATTATTTCGAATTGGAGATGAGAAATTGTCTTTGAATTAGCGCAAGGGATAAGGTACAAAAATTTCCCCGAGATAAGTTCATGGCGTCAAACTGGGGCCGCTTCCTTGAAGTACAGCCAGCTTGAACAGTCATAAACAAGAGGTTTTTAGATTGCATCTGTATTTTCTGGTTACATCACGGAGTTAGCATCAGTTCGCATCAGTCTTGATGCGGTTTATTTGTCAACACTGTTCACCCACAACGTTTCACGACATTAAGAGATGGTTCCGACGTTACGGTTAAAGTGGAGAGACAACTACTTTAACAACATTATATGGAAATGGCCCTACAAACAGATCACATTACCTAAATCGAGAGGAAATTTTAGCAAGAACGAAGCCGAGAAATGAAGGAAAGCAGCATGACCGGTAAAAAAAGAACTGCCAATATTTGTCTGTTTTCATGGCAGAAAACAGGCAGAGTTTGTTCTCGTGCCACGTCTGCGCTGAGGCAAATTTATATTAGTTTTCTAGCTTTTAATATGTTACAACAAATCGGCCGTCTTTGTTCTATTTTTTCAGAACCTCCCTGTTTGCTTTATCCCCATCAGAAAAAGTAACATGTAAGATAAGGTACTAAAAGCGAACAGACCATTGAAAAAGCTCAGCCGGAGTGCCAACCATGCCAAAATCCCGCGGCTAAGTATTTTGGTATATGAGAACAAGAAACACTGCAAAGCAAGTTTCTCGGACAAAGTATTTAATATAAATTTACATCTCAATTGTGGCAACCGTAACGTCCTTTACACGTTCCACTGGGGTGTCTTTGGCATGGAGAAAACCGGGGAACCGGGGGAAAACTGAAACTTCCTTCCGAATTCGCTTTAATCACAACCGCCCTCATACTAAAACACTTCCTACATTGCTTCTGCCTGTATATATCAGCCCTCCGGGACATGCTTACCACAACATTAAAGTTACTCCGCTAGAAATCGGCTAGCACCCGAAGGGAGAGCCCGAACAAAGAGGATCGTATTTTATTTATACGTTGAAAAACTCACAGATGGGACCGATTACGCAAGCGCAGCCTTTATTGCCTCCGGGGGACCACGGATGGTAATTTATAATCAAGCAAGCGATGCCTACGTACTTGTTTCGCCGTTTTCTTTAAACCAGCAACCATTCATTCATAAAACAGGCCATACAGAAACGGGGGTCCTCAAATTCATCCTCTCCTCTTACATTCCTCTTTTACAGGAAACAACGGGCGCTCTATTGCAGTGGAGACTGCCGCCCAAGGGAGCCACGCTTATCCCGGGGCTCGCACATCATCGTGCTTCTCAGAAGTTGGGCGTGTTGGGTTGTACGCGACTAAGTTTAAACCCGGGTATAGGAGAACAGAACGCGAGGTGTATGCGACAGGGGTAGTCCTAATGGGCTGTACCTTGCCCTACAGGCTTATGTTTCCTGACCTTTGTTGTGACGTCCAGGTTTTGTGCATTGTTCTCGCTTCTACCTAATTTAGCCTATCTCGACTATTGACCTATAGTGGACATCTTTAAGTAGGCAATACACATCCTTTTGTAGCAAAGACTCTAGGATGTCGGTTTTTCTGTGTCGTCGGCGTGGAAGCACAAAGTTTAGCAACGTTAGATATCCACACAGTAGACCATATACACATTAGTGTATTGACCAGTGCGATGACGTTACTTATTACGTTACGCCTAGAGGTCGAACGATATTAGCAGGTCTGCGCACGTTGACGCACGGTTAGTTCATCGTTGCTTGGTACGCCGGTGAGCTGAACGTTGGGGCGGCTACTTAACACTAAGGCTAACAAGGGCAAAGGGAATGCCCCAGAGATGTATCCGCCAAAGCTTAGGCCGGGATTTTTCGTTTTATGCGATTCGCAGGAGCCAAAAAGTGTTAAGTACTCACGGAGCAGCAGACATCTGCAGAGCTATATTCACCCACACTTTGTCAGCGATTACGTGCTTTGTGCGAGTCCCATAACTCGCATTCAATGTGACTGAGATACCAGTTAGCGCGTATACTCGCTGAGCCTGGAGCCAGAAACGAATGCGACCGACTATGCAGAGGTTTATACTGTGAAAACCACGGTTTGTGTTGTCTACGCCGCGATTTCGCTTGTAAATACCACTGAAGGAATGATAATCTTCACAGTATACAGCACCCGTGGCAAATCCAAAACAGACCGACAGTTTCCTGCATAGATAGTTTGAATTGCCGAATCAATAATGTGCCCGAATTCTGGCGAAACTCCCCGCATTCTCAAATGACTTTTCGTTTTAGCGCACGCTTGAGAAAAACCCGTCTCATGTGCGATGCCAACCGTAGCGAAAGAGTTAAAAGCGAGCATGAAACAAGAGCGCGTTTATCCGCGGCTAGGCAACGTCTGAGCGTACGCAGAGCGACTCACCTAGTGATCATCGGAAGGATACTGGGACAGCAACGAAATGGAACGCACACGTCTTCATTGCTGGCAGGCAGAAACGTTCCTGGCGCACTTCCGAGCCACCTCGTTGTCCTGTCGATTGCTCGCTGCCATATGCGTGCGTTATGTGGCAGGTGCTGTTGGTTTAGCGTGGGTGAATCCTAGGCATCTGTTGATCGCGTAATAAATTGCAGTGCAAAACCGGGGTTAAAATGAAAAAAAAAAAAAATTATCGTCGTTTCACGTCGTTTAACTAAAAGCCCATTTGATTTAACTATAGTCCTCCGCGATCGGCTGCTGGCGGACCAATGCCGCGCCGCCTGCAGCCGATCGCGGAGGCCGTGGTTCAACTAAGCTTTTGTTAACTTTGCTTAGGCATCGTTCGCGGCGTTGAACTTCTCATAATAGTGAAGGCATGAGGTTTGGGTGTTTGCAAAGCTGCATAAATTACCCACGAAAAATTTTTGTCCTATGCGAATGTATCAGATCATTCATACATCCATAACCACTTATATATCAATTTTACCTTGATAAAACTAAAAAAGCTCACAACCACCAAGGGCCAGCCCGCTCCCTCGCTAATCGTGAATCCACAACAAGAAACGGTGCATTTTTTTTTTGCGAATTTCCTGCTTACTGCTGGGTGTCTTCGGTCGCTCTACGAATACACTTGTGGCTCCCCACCATAGTACTTACATGATATTGTTTTTTTGATACTTTTGTTGTGGGCACGCTCAAAGCGACTGCAGCACATTCCCAGGGGCCGAACTTTTTTTTTTCTTCTCTCCTGCACTCTTGCGTCCGGCGTGGTGTGTGTTTTGCGCTTCCTTTTTGCCGGCCTTCATTTCGTTTCCTCCATCCGTAGGTTCCTGCCTGATTTCCTGTTTATATGTACTATATGGTTTACATTCCTTTGGGTCATAGCGGAGGCAGGAGAGTCTTTTGGCTAGATCTGAGAATCTGCTCGGCTATCGGGACATAGGTTGGTGCCTTTGAGGCACGTGCCTAACTAGCAATACGTTGGCCGCCCGCATGGCACTGATACGAGTGGAGAAATTCCAGAAAAAGAAAGAAACAAATTTCTGCAGAGTTCAAGCAATAGCAAATGGCTATATATATATATATATATATATATATATATATATATATATATATATATATATATATATATATATATATATATATATATATATATATAGAGAGAGAGAGAGAGAGAGAGAGAGAGAGAGAGACAGACAGAAATAAGGGTTGGCAGTCAAAAAAACCTCGGAAAACAAAGGGGAGGATATGGTAGGTCATTGAAACAGATAACGAATTTGGAAAGAAAGAACGTGAAGAAGAAATGCCCGCCAGGTGAGATCCGAACCCACGACCCCCAGAATACCGTTCTGGTGCGATGACCACTACGCTACCGGCGGGGCTATTTTTTCCCCTCACTTTCTTGGGTATTTATGTCAATGTAATTTTTCTTTCCAAATTCTTTATCTGTTTCAATGACCTACCATATCCTCCCCTTTGTTTTCCGAGGTTTTCTTGACTGCCAACCCTTATTTCTGTCTCATTTTCAACGAGCCCCTCGTTTCCTATTCTGATTCGCTGCATGCATAGCGAGGGCCTCTGTTCTGGCAATCTTGGTGCCATAGGGAGCTTAAGAGGGTTCAACGCTCGTCGACCACTCTCGACATGTCGTAGACACTCGAGACACGGCCCGGGGGTTAAAAAGAAGGTCCCCTTCACCCCGAGAAGTCGGAGTGGCGCTGGCTACCACCCCCAAGCACAGGAAAAAATTACATTGACATAAATACCCAAGAAAGTGAGGGGGAAAAATAGCCCCGCCGGTAGCGTAGTGGTTATCGCACCAGAACGGTATTCTGGAGGTCGTGGGTTCGGATCCCACCTGGCGGGCATTTCTTCTTCACTTTCTTTCTTTCCAAATTCTTTATCTGTTTCAATGACCTGCCATAACCTCCCCTTTGTTTTCCGAGGTTTTCTTGACTGTCAACCCTTGTTTCTGTCTCATTTTCAACGAGCCCCTCATTTCCTATTTTGATTCGCTACATATATATATATATATATATATATATATATATATATATACAGTCGAACACGGATATATCGAACTCCAAGGGGATCGCGAATTAGTTCGATATATGAAAAATTCGATATAAAAAATATGGGCTCTGAGACCTTACCTATGGCGGACGATCGTCGCATTCAAGAATGACAACTAATTCCGCCCTCATGACGCAACAGGACACTTTATTTCTGTGAAAAAAAAATCGCTCATCTTGGCCTGCTTCTTCGTCCTGGAAATGAAATTAAAGACGCTGGTCTCGATCTTCTCGAGGCTGCACAACTAGAAAATTCCAGCAGCACGCTGCGCCTTCGCACACCATGCACAACACGTACGCAAAAGAAGAACAGCGCGCACGTACCACAAGAACTTTGAAGGTAACAATTCCAAGGCTCTCTGAATGGACTCCAACAAAGCGCTCGCGATGGTCTTCTCCGAGAGAAACAGTGATCTCCGAAAGGTGCGGAACAACTCGCCAAACAGCAGCAACAGCAGCAAAATGCAAAAGGAGGAGGAGGCCGCCAGCGCCTTCGTCCCCTCTTCCCTTTCCCGAGACGACATCGGGTGAAGACAGACCCAGAGAGAGAGAAAGAAAAACTCTTTTTCGGCAAGCCGGGGAACGTACGCAGCCGAAAAAAAAGGACGTGTGCAGTGGGGGCAGATGCCTACCTCGCACTGTCATATTTTCCGAGCGTTCGGGCTTGTGTGCCTAGAGAGATTTAGCATACCGGGCTCCGTCCGCTAACGCTACGGCGGCTGGTAGCGGGGCCCGACTGGGCAAGCGCAAATTCGTTCCGTTAGGGGAGATTAGTTACGCGAGCCAGTCTTCACCATGCCCGCGCATTCCTTGACATCCTTCTCAACCTCAATCGGGAGTGCAGCGACCGCCGAAGAGCACCTTCCAACTCGCGCGGCGTTCGATATACCCAATGTCGGGAAAAATACGGTTCGATATAAGCGTATGAATTCCTATACTTTTACACAGAATTTTCAAGGGGATAATTTATGAGTTCGATATAGACAATAATTCGATATACCCGTGTTCGATATATCCGTGTTCGACTGTATATATATATATATATATATATATATATATATATATATATATATATATATATATATATATATATATATATATATATATATATATATATATATATATACAGACAGAGAGAGAGAGAGAGAGAGAGAGAGACAGAGAGAGAGAGAGAGCAGTGCCTCATCACAGAGCTTGCGTCGCGCGGAAAATCGCAGCTCGTTCTTGACTCTGACTGCTACTAGCGGTATAATAAACCACGTTTCAGCTTACTTGCAACCACACGTTGGACGAGACGGCTGGGAACAGGGCATCTTCCGCTCGTTTCGTGGGGCGCGAACTTGTCGCAGCTGTTCTTGATGGGCTGGTCATAGACTTGAGAGACTGGACGGCGGACATGGTCCTATGCTGGTGACGACAGAGCTGAGGCTGTCCGGCGTTGTCCGCGTACCCTCCATGATTGTGTTCAGGTCGATACGGTGCGAAGCTGGGGCCAGGTTGGGCCTGACGCCGCACTCTCCGCGAAACATATTACGCAGCGCAGGGTGGAAGACACGTACCATGGCAGATCAAGCGATCTATTTACCGTACTTACCCGATTCTAACGCGCACTTTTTTTCCGGAAAAATAGGTCGAAAAACCACATGCGCGTTAGAATCGGATACGAAACCAAAACTGCCGAAACAGCGGACATTTCGTCCCACGCATCGCCATCGCCATCTCAAGATGGCGCCAAAGCTTTTAGCAACGATTTTTTGGACGCAGGGAGCATAGGCGCCTAGGCTTTTTTATCGGCGTTCACACAAATCGTCAAATCGTTCCACTTGCGCGCTTGATAACAGCAATGACAGCAGCGGCTCTCACGCGTTCAAAATGAGCGGTCGGCTGAAGCGTGCCCCTCTGGAGAAGCCCGCGGGATGGGCGTGCGAGGCGTGGGCCACGATCCCATCAACCATGGTTGAACGTTCGTTCAGAAGTGTGGCATCGCGAACGCGCTTGACGGCACCAAGGACGAGATTTTGTGGTCAGCGGAGAGCGACGAGGAGTGAGATGAGTGAGATTACTTCGAGAAATAAATCGCCGGTTTCTCTCGCATTCGTTTTCCTTGCTCACAAAGTTCCGTCCGAGTTACAATCGGAGGTGCAAGTTTTTTCGTTTTTTTTTTTGCCAGGAAAATCGGCTTAGAATCAGAGGCGCGTTAGAATCAGGTAATTACGGTACATTACGTACAAGGCAGCCTTGGGAGAGCCCGCAAAAGGTACGCGCCAAGACCTCCGTCGACGTCGTCGATGGTGAGCCATTGCGCTTCGGGTATTCTCCGCCATGTCATGTCCCTTGACATCGCATATATTGTGAGCGTGAACTCAGCATAAGAGAGGCTTAGCTACGTATGCGACCAATATCCCTTTTATGCTTCGTTGTCGTTTCTATATTGTGCGTGTTCATCATCATCTCATTTCGTTTTGCTTTTTCCGCGGGCGATCATCATAATCTCCGCTGCTGGAACGGTTGCTGTTCTTTTTTTGGCCGTGCCCGGCACTCGCAAAGAAAGGGGACCTCAAACGTTCTCGCCGACTCTCTCAATGTATACAGTTAAACCTGGATGTAACAAAGTTGGGAAAAGTTCGCAATTTTTTGTTACATCCAGGTTTTCGTTACGTGAGCTTCCGAGTTAAGGCTCGCGGGAATGAAGCAGAAAAGAAGCCAGAATGCTGGAAATCAGTGAGGGGGAACTCACCTTTCATGTATTTATTTCACAGCAATAAACTGCGTGAGTTGCGCCTCCTGCTTTCGTACTAGCTTACGCACTGTACGGCGCTCCGAAGAAGCAAAGTCACTTACCCCTGTATTAACAAACGTAAATGAACTATCCCTTTGGCCTTTTGACACTTTCCAGCGGCTTAACGCGTTGCAAGAACCAAACTTATCCAGATAGGGTGCCTATTTTGCCAACTTGATGCTCTGTACCACACTTAAAATTGTTGAAAGGGTGCTGGCTTGGATGCTATACCGGGCGGCACCATTCTTCTTTCTCTCAAGCAGAAACAGCATTTAAAATTGTGGGCATTTGTTGAAAAGACACCTTCCGTTTTCTAGCAGCAAAACTCATCAATGACAAACCGATACCACAAAAAGAAACCGAGACGTGTGACTACACGCCTACAGGACGGCCTAACATGTCCGAACCTAAGTCAGGAAACGAAACAGCACTCACACGTGGAAACGCACGGTAGTTTAAAGGTGCGGACGAAAAAAGGAAAAAAAAAAGCACGAAGGGTGTTTAGTCGTGCTTGCTGATGTGGTTTGACGCTACGCAAGCAGAACAAGAAGTTACTGCTACGTTAGCCACGGAATGGTGCTAGCCTCTCCGTTAATCATCATCATCATCATGACAAATTTCGCGTTTACACGATTCGAGACGTTTTCATTGCTGCTGGCTCCTCACGGTAGTGGTAATATTCGCTAAATTAGTTTATTTCCCCTGCGGTTCTTTGAATACAAGTGAAAGAAAAAACTACAATAACTGATCAGCTCGCCGACTTCGTTACATCAATGTTAACCGCCGCGACGTTCCGTTACACAGAGGTCGCAAACACATCGCCACCTGGGGAACAGCCAGGGGTGCGACCGCTGCGGTAGCGGCGTTAGCAGGTGGTAGGGCCTCGGCAACCTGTTCCTGGATGGTCGCCTGCAGAGCAGAAGGCAGGCTGGACGAAGACTGCTCAGCAAACGGCACCAGCGATAGCTGACCTGCTACCTCCTCACGGACAAATTCTTTGTAAATTCTTTGTTGTAAATATAACATCTTTAGGTCATGATAAAAAGATCGCTGTTTGTAGGCAACATCCTGCCTAAATGAATACTGCTTTCACACCATCAGCCATAATTGCCCTTCAGAAATTCGACCTTTTTGCAAGGCTTTCGAACAACCCATTCAGCGCATTGTGCAATGGAGCTCAAACTAGGGCGATTGCCATTATCCCGAACCCCCGAACGCGAGACCATTAATTACTCTTGCCGCTTCATTAACTGACCTAGTGCGTGGGTGGAGCCGATCCCGGGGCCATTTGTTCCTATTTTGGAGTTGGCACCATGTGTCCCGAGACAAATTGCTAACAAATCATTAGTTCTGAGGCCACTTGTTCGGCGTCTCTTAATAGGTGTACCATCTCATCATGGACTGCAGTGAGGATTCCGGGTTGAACATGCCGCCCTTCGTCGCGCAACCTTGGCGAACACATTGTAGCGTCCGAAATGGGATGTGCCTTGCTTCGAGGTAACGTTGCACCAATATGTCCGGCAATTAGTTAACAGCGAGGCGGTAACGTGCTTGGTTTTAGTGCAAAAGTATTGCTTGACTTGGTAGCTGACAAACACGGCGTTCTCAAGAAACTGCCCCCAAACTGGCTCAAGGAATATAGAGAATTATCGTAATAAAGTAATTTAGAATAAAATAGCAAAAATTTAGGTTTAGATGCACATCCAACCCAGGGCCTCCTGAATGCGACACGATAGGCCATCTCCTGCTCCACCACAGCTAGATGCCGTAAAGTATATCTAGTGACTGCGTTGTGGCCTTATACTGGGAAATGTCTGGTAGAGAGATTTACTGACCCCTGAACGCTTAATATAACAATAATTGCCACAGAAATAACAATTAGACAGGTTACACACTACGTTAGTGCTAAATGTCATCTTCGCTTGGTGATGCGAACGCTGGTATATGCGGTCCTGACGTGTGTAACCCAATCATGCGGCATCCTCAAAAACGTGCAATTCTACGGCACTGCCCTAGCAGATGTCGGGTGGCGACAAGACCACGTGTATAGGTAAGCCGGACTTGAGACCTAACGTTACGCTTTTAGCTACCCGAAGCTTGACGTACAATGAGTTTTATGTTGCTTTTCACGTCGGAATGCTCAGCGTTACGGCACCGTAACGCTGAGCCACTCTTCATCATTGATTGGACCCTAAGGCTTTCGAATTAACTACATAATAAGGAGTGTTTAGTTGTCCTCTATTATGGCTCAACGTGAGAACATCACTAGTTAACATCTATGTAAATGTTTACAGATTGTAGTCGATTGATTAGGAAACACTGGAATAACGACAAGATAATGTCAAGTACCTGCAAGCTGGCAAGCTGGCAAGCTGAGTGGAGGTTTTCTTCTTTACCTCTTCATTTACCCCTATTTCTGTTTTATCTTTACCTTTTCGGCTATGTTTCTCTCTGCTTAAAATTTCTTGAACTGTGGGGCGAACTCTGGCAGATTTTTTGGCTCACGATTCTCAGGCGTTGCTTTTTGTGGCGTGCCTTTCGGAGGTATATATCAGCTCCCGAAGGGCTGTTTAGTTGCAAAAACCGTTTCTGCTGCAACAGGGAGTATAAACACGAAGTATACATAGACAAATAGCTTTCCAAACTACTAGCACTGATGGCACAGCTCATACATGTCAACATTGATTAGTGCAAAGCAACCCATAGGCAAATTTGATGAAGAAAATGCGCACGTTACCGAAGTAAACCTATGTGTATTTTTTATTGAAATAGCCATCATGGTATTTTTCACCAAAAAAACTAAAAACTACAGCAGACAGGTTAAACAAATACAGCGAAAACAAAGCAAGGTAACGAAAAATTGCCCGAATATTCGCTCACTTGGCTGTAAATGTCGTCTAAAGACGGTAGTAAATGGCTCTATTCTCACCCCCCCCCCCTACACTCTTCCTCTCCCGTCTCACTCCTGCCACAATAAACACGGGGACGTTTATAAAAGTCAGTTCAATTTTCCCGAGTTCCACAGCTCGGGCGCCATTTATTGAAACCTCTCGTTACTGGAATGCCGCCACAACACCTGGGCTCGAACGTGAGCTCTGTTTGTATTTTTCCGTAAATATAGTTTTCAATGCCAATGTTTTTCATTTGCTATCAGAAATATCATGCGCACATCTATTTTCGATTAGAAGAACACTGCCTAGTACTTGTTATTTATTGATATCTTGCCTCAAATGCATCGAATGTTTCCTTCTCACTCAAGATTGTTCACAAGAATAAAGTATGCCAGCCGGTTGAGTGGTTTAGAAATGTTTTGTCTACATACTGTTCTCGTTCCAGAAATAATTTGTCGTTCGGCTTGGTGGCTAAATCGCGGGACGGACGGACGGACAGACAGACAGACAGACAGACAGACAGACAGACAGACAGACAGACAGACAGACAGACAGACAGACAGACAGACAGACAGACAGACCAATGTTTTTGGGTTTGGTAGCCAAAGAAGGAGTAGCGTCTTCAAAAATCTTCGCACAAAATCCTCTCGCTCCCTTCAGGCATGAGCGCCAACAATAACCACGATCGGTTAGTATCTGCTTCAGAAACCTGATCAAGTCTTGTTGATGTTAACTGGTTAGGAATAAAAGAGGAAAGAGGGAGAGGGGGAGAGTGTGTGTTCGCACGCTTGTCGCATGAGGCACTGTTTCCTGCCTGTTGCCCTACCTCCCCTTACGTTTCGATTGTTCGATACTTGTGCATGCATCCTCCTCCTCTTGCTCATTCATGCTTGAATACAAGCTGAGGAAAGCAAGCTGGCAGGATAGAACTACCGGAGCTTTCGAAGTTAATCAATCAGCGTAAGAGCGGACATACGGAAGTATAATATGGAGAGGATTGAGAATGCTATAAAGAACGGAGGCAGCCTGAAAGCAGTGAAGAGGCGTCTAGGCATGGGAAAAAGTCGCATGTCTGCACTTAACGACAAACAAGGCAATGTCATCACAAATATGGATACAATCCTTATCATAGCCGTTGGGTTCTATAGAGATCGGTACAGTAGCCGCGACATCCAGTATAATACCGAACGAAGAAGTAGTTCAGAGAAGGTACACATCCCACCAGTAACGACAGAAGAAGTAAAGAAGGCTTTGAAAGAAATGCAAGGGGGAAAAGCACCTAGTAAGGATCGGATAACAGTAGACCTCTTGAAGGATGGCGGGCAAATTGTACTAGAAAAACTGGCAAACCTGTATACGCGATGACTAATGTCCGCGAGTGTCCCAGAATCTTATAAGACCGCGATCATCATCCTATTTCATAAGAAAGGTGACATGAAGGATTTGAAAAATTACAGTCCGATCAGCTCTACAAGGTAATTACCAAGGTAATCGCTACCAGAATTTCTGCACATTAGATTTCAGTCAACCTAAGGAGCAAGCAGGGTTTTGTAAAGGCTATTCAACAATAGACCATATTTACACGATCAGTCAGGTGATAGAACAATGCGTGGGGTATACTCAACGCCTATATGTCACCTTCATAGAGTATAAGGAAGCATCTGACTCGGTCGAAACATCGGCAGCCATGGAGGCATTGCGGAATCAGGGTATAGGCGACTATTACGCGAGAATACTAGAGGATATCTACAATGGTTCCACAGCTACCATAGTACTCCGTAAGGAGAGCAGTAAAATACCTATAAGGAAGGACGTATAGAAGAAGGCACAATCTCTCGAATGTTATTCACAGTATGTTTACAGCAGCTATTCGGAACATTGGATTGGGAACAGGTGGGCGTAAGGGTTAATGGAGAATACCTCAGTAACGTTATATTTGCTGACGGCGTTGCCTTGCTAAGTGAGTCGGGGGAAGAATTGCAAATCATGATTGCCGCACTGGACAAGCAGAGTAGGATCGCGGGCCTGAAGATTAGTATGCAGAAATTTAAAGTAATCCTCAATAGCCTCCTGAGAGCACAGCGGTTTGGGATAGGTGCCGAGGCAGTGGAAGTGGTAACCGAATATATCCACTTAGGACAAATAGTGACGGCAGATCACAATGGTGAGGCAGAGATAATTAGAAGGATAAGAATGGGATGGAATACATTCGGCAAGCATTGTCAGATAATGAATGGCAGCCTACCATCGTCCCTGAAGAGGAAGGTGTATAACAGCTGCATCTTACCGGTACTCACCTACGGTGCAGAAACTTGGAGGCTCACTAAAAGGGTTCAACTTAAATTGAGAACGACTCAGCGGGCAATGGAGCGGAAGATGATAGGTGTAACATTAAGGGACAAGAAGAGAGGGGAGTGGGTCAGGGAACAAACGCATGTTAAGGACATATTAGAAATTGAGTAGAGGAAATGGGCGTGGGCAGGGCATGTAATGCGGTGGCAAAATAACCATTGGTCATTAAGGGTCATCCTTAGAGAAGGCAAGCGTCGCAGGGGCGGCAGAAAGGTGTGCAAATATGGTCAACAAGGATGCGGGGATACATTTCTCGCAGAGAGCACAGGACCGGGATTGAAATTTGAAATTTATTTATTGTGAACCTTCCACACGTACAAAATACAAACAACATCTGGGTCCTTAGCCTTCATTTAGTTCTTCAGATAATTGGAGATCTCTGAGAGAGGCCTTTGACCCCTCTTTGACCGACCTATGTTATCAAACGAGTCTAAAGATCCCTCTTAGTGACTATCTTACGCGACTGAGTCAATACGTGCTTCGCATCATCCGGCGATCTTGCGGAGAGATCTCTATTTTAATGTTTTCTATTTTTCTTTCCTCTTTTCTGTAAAATACGCAGATTTTCTGAAGCCATAAACACTTTTCCTGCTGTTTCTAGCCTAAAATATTTGTAACACTTTGAAAGTATCCAATCTATTGCTCGCATTAGAAATGTTTTCAACGTTTTTTTCTTAAAAAGAAATCTACGAGCCTTTTTTATGTCGGCGAAATGCTTACAACTTATTTGTGGGAGAAAATCCATTTCGCCTACAGGGAATTTTAATTCCGAGTTCTTCATTTGTATTCCATGAAGCAAGTTTTAGAGACCCCTAACAGTTATGATTACGGCGAATACATCTACACAGTAGCGCTACCTTGGGCTTTGTTACATTTCACCATATTTGATTGATTTTGATTGTAGGGTTTAACGCGCTGACGCAACGCAGGCGATGAGGCGCGCCGTAGTGGAGGGCTCCGGATTGATTTTGACCACCTGGGGATCTTTATCCTGCGCCGAAATATCGTACACACGGGCGTTTTTGCTTTTCGCCTCCATCAGAAAAGCGACCGCCGCGGCCGGGAATCGAACCCGCGACCTCGTGCTCAGCAGCGCAACGCCTTAGCCACTGAGCCACCGCGGCGGGTATTTCACCATATTTACCGCATGTAAATTAGATGCGCTCGTGCCTTACTGTAATACCAACGCGGTTCACAATTTTAACTGAGAAGAACGCTTACCCGACATCTTACTGAATAGAAACTTGAGACAGAGGCTATAAACCCTGAAGAGCCGAGCCAAACTATGTTACTTCATTAAGAAGTGGGATATCCTTGCGCGCGGACGTCTCTCACGTCTTCACAGCTTTACAGCTCAAGACTCCAGTATATCACCATTTGCTTTTGTTTTTGTTTTTTTTTTTTTGCGATTGCGAATTTCATGCCGCCGTCACCACTTAATAAAAATTCCTGAGAAAAGACTTCCTATTTCAATTATACGGCGTTCCTTTGAGCTGTAATCAAAGCAGCACGCGTCTTAAGGTATGGCGACACTTTTGAGACAAAATTTTTTACCTTCGGGTATAAGGTTACACGACTGCTGCCCGTGTTATAAAGAATATTTTAACTGTTCTCATATATCTCGGGCTTCAGAAAAAAAAAAGCTTTTAGAGATTTAAATTCATTTGTTTTCTTCGTATAGTAGCGTGTTTTCCCCTCACGCTTCATAACGAAACAATATGTAGTGTCAAACCGTCCTTTGGAATTTGTTCAGGGCTTCGTGTCAGCTGTGTATTCAACTAAGATAAACATATCTCATATGTTGACAGGGAATATTCCTACAACGACGGAAAGGACGCCCCGAAACTGTCTTTTCATCAGCCTAGTTCTGTATTAACTGCCCGCAATATAGCTCATTGCAGTCTAGTTCAGCACTCCTACTTCATTGCACACCTTTATATCTAATCAAGGAGGCTGTAAAGTTTCAAAAGCACATTTTGGTGAAGTGAAAGGTTGTTAATACATTCGCACCATCAAAAATGTACAAGATCCCATTCATAAAAAAAGATATTAAAGATGGCGAGTTGAACTACACATGGTGCGCAATTCATTATACCCTGTGACTATTAAAAACCCAACTGCAGACCATGATTGTTTTCGCAATTCCTAAAGCAGTGTGTTGAGTTATATAACGGAATATTAACCAACACTTCCTTTTAAAAGAAACTTCGCATCTGTTTACAGGTGCCTCCGCCGTCCGTCGGCCCTCCAGTTGCTAGTCTCTGAATAGTTAGCGGAGTACAGCGACGATCAGTTGTCTTGAAGTTTAGCTAAGCGGATAATGACCTGTAGTTCAAAGAAGCGATATTTTGCAGACGTTTGACTAAAGGATTAAAGTGCAGGCCCGGGAGTCATCCTTAATTTATTATTGCGCTTTAGCAACAGACGATCCACGTCGGCAAAATTTTGCGCCGTCGATCTGCAGACACAGAGCGACAGAAGAACATAGTATAACAGAGCGCGTCCGCATAGGGGGACTCCAATCTGAACCCCGAGGCGGGCCGGCTTTGGCTGCGGTGGCGTTGCGTTCACACCCCTGGCTCTGCTCGACGCACCCGTCGTCTGGCTTCTTGACGCGTCTGGTCACCGCTTGTCGGCGTTATAAAATAGAGTGACTCGAGCGTAGGGCTGAATACGTGACAAAAGAGGGTAGAATGGCAATGACGGCGGCCATATGCCGATACTAAGGACTAACAAAAGGAGCGACAGGCGGCCCATGCCGCTGCTAAAGTGGCCAAACGTATCCACTGATACGGTTAGAATGCAAAACGCTGTTGGCACGGTGTGTAAAATACCTCACGTGAGAAGATCACGTGAACACCCGAAACACAAAATCTTCAAGGGCCCACCTCGAGCCCGTGAACAGCCAGTGGCCCCAGTGGATGGACCCCGCAGGCCGCTACAGCACTTAAAGAGCACACGCGCACCTCAGCCACCAAGAACGCTGATTCTGGGGAAGTAGTGTTGTGATCAGCTCTAGGAAGAAAACATGCGCAGAAAAGAAAACGGCACAAGGAGAGGAGGCGAATCGCCCACTAATAGATATTGCCCTCCAGAGACAAAAGGAGCTGGGAGAAGAGGAAGAAGATGAGGAACGTGACGGGGGCTCTTCGGCGGACGAACTTTCGGGGTGCGCCTGCATAGAGCTGCGAATACAATCATCGACAGCGCCCGTGCGACCGCGCCGGGACATCGCCAGGTACCTCCTGGTCACCAGCCGCATCCGCTACTGCACCGGGCAACAGCGCCGGGATCCCTTTCCTGCCGTTCTTACTGCTCCTAGTGGCTTCGCCTTCCGTTCCACTCAGCGTGGGACCATCGAGCCACTCGCGACCGAGCCACAACAGACTGCATAAGTGAGACTGTTGTGTTTTTCTTCACGCTTGTGCTCCGTCTCACGAATCGCCAAGAAACTGCGATAGAAAATGACTTATTCACGCTTTCCTTTCCGCTTGTGTTTCATTCTTTTAGTTCTGAATTTTTTTTTTCCGTCCCGTTCTGTGCATCACCGTTTTCCCGCCCTGTGCAATATACTGCATCTACGCTTCACCTTCGTATTGCGACTCTGTCGTCATTGATCTTGCATGCACATCTCGTGGTTCACACCACCGAAACCTGAGATCATCACAAGTGTACTGAAACAAAGTTGACTGACACAAAACACATAAAAGAAATAACTAATAGAGAAACCAGTAATAATAATTGATGTCATAACCATAATAAAATAAAACACAAATAAAACACAGCAATAGAATAGCTGAAATGTATGAGGTACGATTTTAAAATTCAAATTAAAAGAAAAATCAGCTTCTCGAAGAGCGGCTGATTCAGCGAGAAGTGAATACGCCCGTCATCATTGGTGGTGACTTGAATGTGGACGTGTGAAAGCGAGTTTCTGGCATTGAGCAGGGAACGTTCTGGGCCCGAATGCTATAAGGACTAGAATTTGAGCACGGCGGCCAAAAAAAAAACTGCATAGGTTAGGTGTTTGCTAAAAACCCGGTACGTGTTGTGGCCGACGCCATGAGAATATGCCACCGTGACCAGGATGCCAGTGAGTGTTATTATGGTTTCGCCCCAACAATAAAACGATTGGAACATACAGTGGTGTGTCTGGTGATTGATTTCTTTGTTCATTTGTTTTGACTAACTTAAAAGTTTCGCTTAAAATCATTTCTGTAGAGCAGGGTGGCTTCTCAAATTGTCGAGAGTTACTCCAAATTCATTGCCATCCCTAACCACATGAAGACAGCGGAGGAAAAACTGGTGGTCTCAATTACTCGGTTTCCCCGCAAGTACCCCATCAGCAATAGGCAACATCTCTGTCTGTTACATCAACTAGTTGTCCAGCCTGCGATGTGGTTCGCGTACGCTGCTTCATGGAACACGGCCAAGCATCGTATGTTGGAGTCTACAGCGCGGTCCATTCGCCGGTCTACTCTCCTTATTGTCACGAGAGCTCCCACAACTGCTAGAACTGTCACCCTGGAAGTGACGGCCAATACATTAAAACTTGTCATCCACTTTGACGTTCAAGCCCACACATTTGCTCCCTTTGCCGAAGGGTGATCTATCACGTTTCAGCGTGTCCGAATTGGTCATCGGTCGTCGGACTCCCCACTGATACACTTACACATACCGCAAGATCACTTCGAATTCGGTTGAAGCTGGATATTACCGCGGAATCCAACCAGAGGCTTTGTAATATTATTAATTACGTAGGTATACATTACGTCCTCCAAAAACGGAAGCCGTCAACTAGACCAACATATAAATTAAAAAGGGAGGTAAGTCCACGATAGAGCCCTATGGAACGCAAAATGCAGTAGTTATTTTCATTAAATGAGAGCCTAATACATACTACTAGTTTTTTTTTGTGCACTGCATATCCCGCGGAAATAGCCATAAAGGAGTATCCATATGTTTAGCTCGTCAAGCTAATGAATAAAGTATCATGAATATTTGTGCTGAAAGTCGCGTGAAATCCATAAAGACAACTCCACCATAATTACCTTTGCCAATATCAATTACAAGTGGTCGGTTAGAAAATAGCGAGGCCATCTGAGTAGCCCTCAGAAAACCCACCTGAACTCGCAAAGCATATTAAGCATTCATGGGTGCTTTTTCGTCGTGTTTTATTTAGTTTTTGAATGGCTTCACTAGTGAACGAGAACGAAAAAGAAAATTACTTCGTAATATAAAGGCTAAAATCTATCTTAGCACTTTCGCCTCATTTCCAATGGTGCACAGAAGTAGCCTTTCGAGAATTATGCGAACGAGTGCGAATACTACCGATGGTTCCGCCGAGGAGTCTGGGCTGAAGGTTTTTGCGGGTCATTCGTATACATCCGTGCATTTGCGCGTAGCTGGCAAATTATCGGGAAAGAGCCAGGCGAATAATTTCTCCCGCTGAGTTTTGCGAGCTGAGGGGCTGTATCTTGGCTTGTATGCAATAGGTAAATTCTAATCCATTCAGATTCCGCACTAGGTCCAGCACTAGGTTCCGCACTAGGTCCATCGCACGCCGCAATGTCAAAGTGGGCTGTAGGGAAGCGCTGGGAAAGTGGTTTTGAACGTCGCGTTGAATAATAGGATGCTTTTACATCGACAAAGAGAGCATGCTTATCTTTAATGTGGAGGTGTTTCCTTCAAACGGGGCTTGGTTGGCCATGTGAAAAAATACCGAGTACCAAAGTCTCTTCTGGTGCCATCGCTGGTTCAAAGGATCTTCAGTTCGTAATTAGGTTTTGCTCTTCTTATTTTCTGGATATCACTTCTAAGTGATAGTGGGGGTCTTGTAAATACTACAAAGAAATTGCGTACGTCAGTTTAAAAGAAACCGTCCATGTCCTACCGTCATAGCCGACGTCAGGAAATTGGCGAGGCGAAGAGCGCAGTAAAACACCACTGTTAAATGCCGTTTCTCTCGGTAATAAATGCGCGTATTTTTTGCGGGAAAAGCGAGACACTCTGTGCACTAAAACTTAGTTTTCTGTTGGTCCCATCGGCGTAAAACTCGATATCGTGGCTTTTGCACATCAACCTCTTCTTTTGCTGGAACAGCGATGTATGCACATAGTGGTGAGCACCAGGAATGCATAAATTCAGCCTCAAATCGGCCGTATGACATATGACTTCCGCAGCGCGCTGTGTTTGAGTAATGAATTTCTCCAGAGACCGCAAAAATAAACGCTTTGTTTGGGTGAAAGACGATAATGTCAATAACAAATATTCTTATGAACCATTTATGGGTACCGCAATTGTTGCAGTTTGCTGTGTTTCCCAGGACAGGACGTAAATGTAGAAATTAATTTTGCGCGACTTTTCTAGCTTGTTAAACTTGAAAAGCACGGATTTGCGCACTTTATGCGCAGAAGCGAAGAAACGAGTTGCATATACACACCAATGGCTTGGTGTCGGGGAGAGGGAGGGAATGACGGGACAGATACAGATATTCACTTACTTATATTTTATTCATAGTTTATTCAATTTAATTGCACTGGTTTCGGCACTACACACCGGGCGTCTTTGTCAAAATTTTGTGGGCCACGGCGACCGTGGCCGGAGCAGGCGCGCGACCGAGCAGGGGCGCTGCGCTTGCCGCTGTCGGCTGGTTGCGCGGCTGAAGAGAGCAAGGGGAACTTTTGCTCTTGCTTTTGTAGTGCGTCCGGCGCGAGAAGTGCTGCGCAAAGTGCCTGCGCTGAAGCGGAGTGCGCCTACTCTGAGAAATCGGCCCCGGTGCACTTATCGCGCCAGCGATAGTACGAAAGTAAGCGCGAAAGTTCCCCTCACTCTCTTTAGCCGCGTAACCAGCCGACAGCAGCAAGCGCAGCGCCCCTGCTCGGCCACCCGCCTGCTCCGGCCACGGTCGCCGTGGGCCACAAAATTTTGACAAAGACTGTACATACGCCACACTTAAGTATTATTCATCGTAAATTATCATGGCTAACTCCTAACAATGGTATCTGGGAAACCCTGTAAACTGGTGATAGGGACAGCTTGGAAAAGCCTGTCATTCATCTCTCCACAAGGGCAGAAAAAACACGAAGGCTGAAATAAAAGATGCGGGCATGCTCAGGATAGAGCCCACTAAACTGGCTATCTCATGGAATGCGGTGGGCACTTCAGTTTTAAAGACGTATCCGCGAGTCTCCGCCCCTGCAATGAGCAGAGAAGGCCAATCACCGAGATAAAAGCGGTAAAATAGCCCACTGACGACACCCGCATAAGATTTGGCTCTAAAAATGTGGTTTGCAATGTAACACCGCGAAATGGAAGCGTGAAGACCTCAATTGTGCAATGTCCCAACGCAGATCCCGTTTTCGGGTGGAATAGTATGTCTGGTCTCTGTATTTGCCAAATTTGTTTCTGCGGACGCCGCGGTTGGTCATTCAAGTGTATTGCGGCTAAGCAGATCCACGGACATTTTTTAGAGTGTTCTGGTGTACAGATTTCATCTAGCCAAGCAACGAAACATACTTCTCAAAACGACAAGTCCCGTCATCGTACTTCGGGAAACAAGAGTGGAACATTAGAGCGGTGTTTTACAGTGAAACTTTGTTCGACTCTTTAGCCAGGTTTCGAGGTACCTGCTGATTTTTTTCTGGTACCTCGTCCCGATGGGCTTTATGTTACACTTGACAACAATAGTTAGCCCCCGCTTATCGCGCCCGCAGACCCGGTAAGCGACTTGCAGGGGACAGGGGACTCTTAGTTACCCCGCGTATCACGTTCTGTGCGCTTAGAGCAGGGAGATTCAAGGCTTCTTCATACGTCTCGTATTTCTCAACGCCCTCGTAATGGCTCCCGGTCTGGTCTCGACGGCCGAGTCAGCAACTACGCCTGGCACAATTACACTAAAAAAATGTCCAATGCCAGCTCAATTAAACTAAGGCATGCCACTATTCAAGCTTCGCGGTTTGTTGATTCCCATCTCTACGTGGTATCCGCCGATTTCTTATTTCGGAGATGCTATAATGTCCACGAGAGCTCTTCGTATGTACCAACATTGTTTCACGTTTCACAATTCTGGACGGACTCAGGGTTATTAATCATGTAATTCCTGCCATTATTAAAAATACTACTAGCTCATTGAAGATTCGGTTTGAAGAAAGCCAAGGCAAGTGATGTTCCAGAATAAGCCATTACGGTGAATCTGCGGCGGGTGTATTCAATACAGGATCAGCTGCATTGGCAACCTAGAGGGGCTACTATGCGAGAGCTTACGTCACAAATCACAATCAAATTACAGAATATTACAAGTTATAAATCACGTGAGTATTCCTTCGAAAGTGTTGCAACTAGTCGAGAGTGTCAGCGAATGAGTATTAATATTATAATATCTTAAGAGGTATTGTAAGCAAAGGTGGAACGATATTAGCTTTGTTCTAGAGCTGTTTCAAGGCACTAAGATGTGTTACACCATAGCTGTCACCGACTGGACGGTAAACTCCACAAACGTCTACGAAGAAACGAATGTAAGAAAAGACAACAGGAGGGAAATTAAAATAGATATAAAGAGCATAGGTGGCCCCAAGGCCGTCCCTCGCGATACACATCGGGCGCACTGTGGGACACTCCAGTCCGACATTTGATCTTAGGGGAACAGCCTTTAAGCGTATACTTAAATCAACGCGTTTTAGGCTAACACTTTGCGGATGACAGAAACATGGATGACTGTTTTCTACAGCGTAAGTGCTGACGATCGCAAAAATATCGAGAGACATAGGAAAGGAAAATATATGATGCGTCTACAAGTCGGCCATCCATGAAATTGTGAAAACGTGAAAGACGCCACGGATACGGAAAAAAATGTTGCTCTGGAAAACGCGCCAAAACATTTTGTGCATTATTCAGCTTGGATGGACACTTTCCTATTCTTTGGCAGGCTCGAATAATTCGATCGCGTTAACTTTACTTGTAGACACGGACTGTTTCTCTGTGAGTGTTCCTGCTTCAGCGCACGATGTCGTTGATTTGCTTCCAACGTTGAAGGCCGCATCTTTCACGAAGGAAAAACAAACTATAAGGACTGCGTATGCGACTCTTCATATGCATCGTATGACTTCAGGATACTCAAACGATCGCAACCTGTTTACTGAATGGAGTGCTTGGGTCAGGTGTTTCTCCTGGCCAGACACGGAAATTTTCTGTTTCAATTTTTAAGCAGAATCCACCAGAAAATAAAATATTTTAACCTCTCAGTTGTTTGGCTTAGAATCTATAGGATATCACCACCGACCAAATCAACGAAGGCTCTGTACTACTCTGATCCACAGTGCGAGTAGAGAACACAATTGTTTTCGTGAACGGGATGGCGCCACCTCATGGCGCATAGAGCTGCTGCCTTAGAATTTGTAAATGTTGCGAGCAGCAGTTTAAGAGAGGACTTTGCAAAACTGCAACCACATTTCCTGTGGTGCTCTTAAAAAACTTTTCAGGAGTCGCTTGTAAAGCACTAAATGCTTAAATCACGTGCCTCAAGGATATTATCTTTACCTTTACGTTGCATATTGCACTTCGGAAACAGCCGGCGTTTAATAACATGTCCTTAAATTTCACGCTAGCCTAACTGCATGCTTTAAACGTCGGTTGGGAACTGGCGTACTCCGTGAAGTTAAGAATTTGCGTGGAAAAAGGGTCTTTTGCGAAGGCATCTTAGAAAGGCACCGGTGTGGCCACCACCGGTTATATCGAGAGAATTAATTGGAAGCCAGCGGCCTATCGGAGACAGGGGCTCATTTATCTGCGTTATTTACACCCACAGGTTTTGTCCTCTTCGAAAGTATCGTCTTCGCTACGCTTACAGCGGCAACCCAAGCTGTGCATGTATTTGATGAAAAAAACTTCTTTTGAAAAAAACATACTTCTTTTATACTTTGAAACTTTTAAACCTGAACACTTTTTTACCGCCTTGCGTCGCTTTTATGCAGGGTAAATGGTAAGGGTCTGCCAGAAAAGCTGTTTTGTCCCAATTTCCAAGAAGCTGCACAGAGAAATGCGCGCAAAAATGTTCATAGACGATACCGACTGTGCAAAAGTGAATGTCCAGGCAAGCTCTTTCAAAAACAATGCACCTGATAATGGGTACCTGCACGAAAACGGCCGTAAGCGTTCGTTAATTCATCTCTTCGAGTACATGATGCTTTGTGGGTACGCAACACGGTTTGGAAATTGGGGCTCGCTCCAAACGAAACCCCGGGAGTAAGCGTTGGCTAATGCACCTCAGAAGCTATAAAATATGGTCCTTGTCAGGACTACCCTTAGGAAGCCACAACACTGAGCCTACCGGAAGGCCAAGCAATGTCGAAGTTACTGTAAACCTCAAACTGCAGGAGCATATTAACGTCGTTAGACCTCAACGCGTAAAGAACACGCCTATCACGACGGCTTGGCCAAAGCACCGCGGAGTATGTGTGCTTCGCTGTGAGTAGGCATAACTGCAGGAGGTTTTGATCCCGCACTAACGACCAAAAAATACACAACCCACTACAGACTAAAAGCTTAGCTGTAAATAGGTTTCGTGAGGTGGTTTTCCTAATTTTATGGCGGAGCTTGTTAAGATGATTACAAGCCCGCATCTTTTTGACGTCTCACATGGACCACCGCCATCGTTATAGTAATTTAACGTATGCTACAGGCTGTCATGTGTTTCTAATGTCTCTATGGCTGGGCAATGAAGGAACACGTATTTGTCCCCCTTTTCCTAGATGGTACGCATGGAGTGTGACACCCATATTTTGTATCCCTAACCTGTTCCTTGTATGAGGCCACGGAATTTCTGTCATATCGCGCCACCAATAGTTGAATCATTGCGCAGTTTGCTGTAAACACAGTACAACGGCTTGGTAACATTCGGAAAGACCAGTAGTGCATATAGAGCGGCGTTCGCCTCAAGGCAAAACATATTATGACCTTGAAAAGGTCATTTCTAATCATTAGTCACCTGCAAAGGTGCTTTCTCCTCGGCTGCAATTAGTGATTTCTTCGCTCAAGGGAAATAATAAGACGTGCTGTTTTCTGCTAAATTTAGAGCCATTCTTAGCCCAGCTGTTCAGTTCTGCTAGAGCTGTTACGAGTAGTTTCTCAGCACGTATAAAAATGGGAAGGAGGTTACAAGTTGTATGCCGAGTAGATGTGTTACCCATCTATGTTTACCGCGCCGAGCTGATGCCAAAAAACCAAACGACCATCCCGGCACTCAGGCTAAATAAATAATTATCCCGCGAGCCACAGCACTTGTTGTTACAGGTGACTCCGGTTAATACGAATTCCACGGGACCCGCCGCCGGTGCACAGTGGCTAAGGCGTTGTGCTGCTGATCCCAAGGACGCGGCGGCCGCTTTTCTGATGGAGGCGAAAAGCGAAAACGCCCGTGTAACCGAGATTTCGGCGCACGTTAAGTATTCCCAGGTTGTCAAAATTAATCCGTACCCCTCCACTACAGTGCTCCTCATCGCCCGTGTAGCTTCGGCGCGTTAATCCCCACAATCAATCAATCAATCAATCAATCAATCAATCAATCAATCAATCAATCAATCAATCAATCAATCAATCAATCAATCAATCAATCAATCAATCAATCAATCAATCAATCAATCAAGTCCACGGGGACCGCAAAAAACTTGGAATTAACCAAAACTTTCACATTCACAGAAAGCCCATTGCCAATAGTCCAAAGCGCGCCTCCCGTCTTAATTTTGTTCACAAACTCGGCTTTAGTCGGCAATTCGAGCGTACGACACGGTTTGGCTTGATAGTTCAGACCACGGTTCAGACTTATCGCTATTTTCGAAGCCTGACATGCCTACCACGCAAACTGCTTCCACGGAGCTGTGCGCAACAAAGGAAGTTGACAACCTCGAAAGACAGAGATGCGTGCGTTGGCGCGAGTCTCAGCTTACCTGCCGCTTTACGACTATGTGCTGCCTCAGTTGCGATAGCGCCGACATAGTGCGGCTCACGGCGGTGTTTTGGCGCTTATCTTTTTATGGCGCTTAAATTTATCGGGAAATGCAGTCCCCTCGATCGTTTTTCATTTCATTTCATTTCATTTATTATACCCTTCAAGTCCAAGAGGCATTATAAAAAGGGGGGGGGGGGTCATGGAACAGTGTACACAGAAATACAAGTGAACCTACATATTGTTAAAAAACACCCAAAAACACACAAAAGCACCAAAGAACCAAAGTTCAAGAAATTGACTAAGGTAGGAACGTCACAAAATAAGTGTTACATAATTTTTACACATGTCATAGTAGGTTCAAGCAGCACACATTAAACAGTTTGAACAAATACATTTTGCAAAACATATCTGTTACAGCAGCAGAACTTGAAGGTTAATCTTGAGTGAGAATATTTTTTCTAGTTCAGCGCATGTGGCGATGTCGTCGGGCAACGCGTGCCATAGGGCGTGGCCTCCGCGTTCGGCTACCGGCGGCGCGCCGTTGCTCCGGCCGTTCCAATCGCCCGGAGAGAGCGTAAGTTGAAAAGGGGGCGTGGTCGTGTTTTCCGCCGCAGCGCGGTGCGCGTAGCCTAAGGTCGTTTTCCCTGGCGCGGGCGGGCGCAGAGGACGAAAACTCGGCCTTCGCAGCCTGTGTGCAACGTTTAATAAAAAAGTTACCGCACACCAATGCAGGTGAAAGGTAGAAGTAGTTACTGGTGCCATTAGGGTAGTTACTGGTGCTTTGGATTTTTGACGTAGACTATGCCCGGGGTGATGCATAAGTGAATTCATTGCACAGCTGTATTCTTTTTTGTAGTCACGCATGGTTCCAAAACACAACACGTTTTCCGGTGTTATTTCTAAAAAATCTCGTACATGTTGTTTGGAACGCACGGAACGCATATTCCGTGCGTTCCGAGCAAGAACCAAATTATGGGAATTCAACCGACCGAAATACAACCATTAGTAAACACGAAAATACCCCCTACGTCGTTTCCTTTTTTCTCCTTTAAACGTGCGGTCTTTGACAGATAAAGTAGATGACATGGCAACACTACTTGAAACGTTTGGCGTAACTTTTACCGCGATACTATTAACAGAGACGTCGTATACTTCAGCATCTGAAGTGTATACTGTCCAAATTTCTTCCGCAATAGGCAGGGTAAACGTGCTGGTGCCGTTTATTGGCATAAGTATAAGATTAAAAAAAAGCGACTAGGTGAGACGGAAAGCTACCTTCTCTTCGCGCGTCGAAAAACAACGCGCTCACGCCGAAGGCAACAACCACGACGCACCGCGCTAACCTTGACCTCCGATCTGCTTTCCGTCGCTACCCCAAGAGGGCGCCACACCGCAGTGAAAAAGGCGGATTGAAGTTAAAATTTTTATTGTCCCGCCAAATCGTGTGTTTCCGTGACGTGTGCCATTAAGTCACAAGGGCTGGTATTCAAACGAAGCGTCATTAGGCTCTGCAGCCTTTCTTACCGTGAGTCCTCCCGGATGGCGCTACCATACGGCGCCGTGGACCGTAATCTGCCGTTGCTTTGTTTTGACCGTATTTTGATCTGGCTTCTTTTTGTTACAGTAGAAAGCAATCGTTTCGTCAAATATGGGGTATGCTCGACAAACAGGGTCACGTAAGACAATGTCGTTTACGCCAATCGGTCAGTGTTGTGTAAGACAACTCCAAAGAGGCGGACTGCTGTACAGCTAAAACAAGCGTGGTGCGACCAGTACCAACAGCAGTGCGCTTCGGGACTTCTATGTTTACTGTACTTTCTTAACGTTCATTGTTTACCCCACCATTCTTACGCTGTAAAATGAATACGCATTACGTTTAGGCGCAAATAGCTCGTTCGGAAAGCTTATAAGCCGTGCTTAATTTGAGTTTGTTTCTGCTGGCCTTAGCCAATCGCACAGCTGGGCATATGACGTCATAAATTTTGTTGCGGGAAATGAGCAAGTGGGTCGCATGACCATTCCCTTTTTTCCTAATCATGTAGCTTGCTTGCGCGAAGTGTGCGCTAAAAGTTGTATCAGAATGATTATAACGATGCAATTTTCGAACGAACTAAACTTGTGTTTTGTCTACACGGCCTCTTTAAGCTTCGAAATATCGAGCGTTTCTTGTTTTGAATTGCATGTAAAATTGCCGGAACCGGAACGCTACTTCTAATTAAAAGAAAATTACATTTAAGCGACTTCGAATTATCGAGAGTCGACTGTAGTACTATAGATTACAGTAATCAGAACATAGGTAGGGCACTCACGGTAGCAGTCCATTGTTTAATACTTCAAAAAATTGACACGATTTCCGTACTCCATAATGCAAAATCTGAGCACTGCGGGAACTGCAGTCTTTTCGGCGACGGCGCATATGTGCTGCTTAGGCGGGGAACCATTCTGGCGCCGGCAGGGCTGTGCCTCTGGTCGGGCAGCTCGTTCCGCTGCAGCGGCAGATGAAGAACTTCTTTCGTCTCAGGAAGTCATCGGGTCATCGGCGAACGCACGACGGCGTGCGCTACTCTGGCATTATCTTGAAGCGGATCGCCGCCGTGGAGCACGTCTCGCCCGGTCCCCGCAGCATACCGCTTTCCTCCTCACACTTCGGCCATTCCCTCCTCCTTCGCTTTCCTTCTCTCTCTCTCTCTCTCTCTCTCTCTCTCTCTCTTCGGCGTCCTCGTTTTCTCGGTTACATCGAAGGACGACGGCAAGAGACGCCGCGAAACGATGCCACAAGCGCAAAACAAAACAAAAAACAAACAAACAAAAAAAAAACAACCACAAGGCAGCGTGTCTGCTCACTTCACTGCAAACGTCGCCGAAAGATGAGTCTTCTGCCATCTTGCCATGTATACACCTTTCTTCTCTCCACCGCCCATTCCCCACTCTCTTCCCTTCCCGTCTGGCTCCTCCCACGATAAGCACGGAAAATGTTTGCGCGAGTGAATTTAGTTTTTCTGCAGTCCACTGCTCGCACCCCAAATATTGCAACCTTTAGTTACAACATGGAAAGTCACCACGTGGTCTCGGCTCGAGGGGGAGTTTTTTGTACTTTTGGATCAACATAATGTTTTCAACGGGTATTTTTTATTTTCTATCTCAAATCTGAAGCTCGCATATATTTTAAATTTAAAGAACACTGTTTAGTTCCCGTCGTGTATTCACATTTGGTCTCAAGATGCGTAATGTTGTCTTTTGGTCAAAAATATTGACAAATATAAAGTATGTCGAGTTTAGAAGAAACCAGCTGAACATGGAAACAAAGGACTAAATTTTAACAAAAACTGACAGGGACAATGCGGGCGCATATTAAGTTTAGAAGAAACCAGCTGAACATGGAAACAAATAACTAAACATTAACAAAAACTCACAGGGACAATGCTAAGGGGCAACATTTAGTCCTTTGTTTCCATGTCCAGCTGGCTTCTTCTAAACTTAATATGCACCAACTAACCCCGCAGCAAACTCTCCTGTAAAGTATGTCACCAGATTTAGTGGTTTGAAAAGGTTTTGGCTATATAAACTTCTCGTTTCAGAACACTCTTATCTTTCGTCAAGGTGACTGAATTTAAGGACAGACAGACAGACAGACAGACAGACAGACAGACAGACAGACAGACAGACAGACAGACAGACAGACAGACAGACCAAAAATATCGTGTTTAACTAGCCCAAGAAAGACTGTCGTCTTTTAAAAGGGTAACAACACTGTATATATTTTTCTGGGCTACGACTTGCGACACTGCCCAGCTTGAAGGTGGAAGAGCAATATCCAATTCATGTTTAGATATACGGTTTTCTGAAACACAGGGTTAGATAAGCGCTGCAAGTGTAAATGAACATATAGTACAAGCTGTTTTAATACACGCTTTTAAACATTCATGGGCTGGTATTTAAAAATGTGTAACCGGCCGCCTGGCGAAGCAGGAAGTCACACTTTTTAATTTCCATTTGTGAGTGCGTGTTTTGCCAAAGACAACGCACAATCAAGATAGTCTGAGTTCCTTATGGAGGTGAACACATGACCCAAAACCTATTGTTAAACCTAGAGATATGTAAGACAGCTAGGCAAAAAGAAAAGGTCTATAACATGAGGTAACAAAGCGGCCAAAGCTCCCTCCAAGTTGTAAATTCCCCGGTTTCTTCGCCTTCGGCTAGTTGCAGTCCTGCAAAGCTTTCTTGATCGTAACTTGTCGGGTCCTCTTTACTGTCACAAACAAGGAGGAATAGAACGGCGAGAAAAATGAAATCTTTAATTATCCATCCGAAAAAAAAATATTTTGCGCTGAATAAAAGCCGATAAACAATGGAAGAGGCGATTCTTCAGCTCATTCAAAATGGGTTGCTGCGTCTTGTGCCTCTTTACGTTATATCGAGCAAAGCTGTAACATGTGCTACATCTTTTGTTCTACAGCTAGATTGTCCCCCGATGGACATTGGGCGCAGCAATAACCGCTTCCTGCAATATGGGATTTAACCAATTGAATGTTTTGCTATAGGCTACTGGACACGTCTTTAAACCGCAGAATCGCAGGCTGCTACTTGAAAAAGTTGCACCAGTTGACATTATTCCTGAACTCAACTCACCCTTAAGACATGCATTACTAAATGTTTCTGCCGAATGCATTGTTGTGCATGTTCCTGCGGCGCACTTCCGGTACAGAAGAGAGATCTGAGCAGTGTATTTGAGAGCGAACTGTGCCTTGAGATATAAAAAGCGAATGCTGATATCTAGATTTTAAAAGAGCGGTCAAGCGGCAAACATTACCACTTTAAAAATGTAACCTTCAATCTTGTTCCTAAAAACCATATATGAAAATATAGTTGTTGGCTTAGTAAATGCTGAAATTTGTGCAAACGAATGTTCCTCGACTGAGTGTGCCGAAGCACAACTAATACAGTAGTTCTTATAAACCGTGTGAGACTTTATATTCAATGAAACTGCACACATACACCCAAACATGTAAACAACAGGAAGTCAACAGTATATGGAACACCAAGACTGGTACACGAAAGGTAACATCCCATTTCCGTGTCTACGCGTCTCAACATGGTTTGCAGTAATAGGTTGTTCGTCTGCTCTTGCCGCTGTCCTACATCGCCTCCAGTAAACATTAATACCCCTCACCAATTATCGCTTTCCCGCCACACTCTTCCGTCACCCGATGATGAGTTTACCACCGACGAGGCTACCTACTATAAACGCACTCAAACAAATACGTTCCCACACGAGACCATCCTCCATGCCATCCAATCTACTTCCTACCGCGCCGCTTGTCACTACTACCTTTCAGCGTACGCACTTTACCACAGATTGCACCGTTTGGTCCTTCGACAGGGTTTGCCTATAGGGAACTGCTGAGTGGCAAAAGTCGGGGTCTCCTTTCTGAGGTCATGAAAGTCCTCCTCCCCGAATGGCTTCCCCGGACTACTACTTTCTACCATCCCAAGACTAATGAAATAGAAAAATACGAAGAGACACATCCAACCACGCTCTCTGCGATATGCGGTCCCCGAGCATTTCGTCGGACCAATCTAACTGGAACCGCCTTCTTACTTTTGGCACGTACTCCTACAATAGGTCTACAAAATCGATCACAGGTTCCTCGCTGTATTTTCTTCTCTACGGATGTGCGCCGCCCAAACTCAAGGACACTATCCTTCCCTACCGCCTTGATGCTTCCGAATGAATGCATGTTTCTGGAATGTCTGAGTACGCCATGTCATCATCACTTTGAAGTGCGGGAAGAAGCTCGCCATAGCTTGCGACACTACATTTACGCTGTAGAATACGCTCCGTCTCTGTCTTACTTGCTAGACTGCATGTTTCACACCACCAAGCTTCTGGTATTTCTACGTAACTTGTCGCCTAGTACCACGGCAAAAATGCAGTTGTCAAGCGCACTTCCCCCGTTCATTACCTGGCCGATCCGGTGAGTCCCACTATGGAACTTCGTCGCCGTGGAGACAAAGTTGTTCATGTCGAACGCTTCAAACCGTATTGTACGGCTTTTTACCGCACCCCAAGTCACCAGGATAGCCCCTTTTCACATCGGCTTAATGCTTTGCCGGTTAGCATCATAGGCCAAACACGCTGCCAAGTATATATGGTAGAGTTATGGGCCAGGTGTTGTCAAGGCATTATGGGCTTTTGGCTGGGCAGCCTCAGCTGCCCACTTGCATTTTTGTGGAATTGTGGTATGTGTGGCAAGTCGCCCATAAGGCGAAATTTTAAAACCACTGCTTGCGATATTTTTGTGCAGTTCTTCCATGCAACCTATCAGTCAATCCAATTTTGTTAGTCCTACGTGTACTGGGACTCTCGCGCTGTTTTCTGCCTGGAGTTTCAGGCTTTAATGCGAGAGCATTAAATGACTCTGCAGGTAAAAATTATTGCTTCCGTCATAAACCCAGGGCACGCAAAATGAGTGATGGCGAAAACAGCAAACGCACAAAGCAGATGAGCTCAAAAGAAAAAGGGTAAATTTAGGTGTGGATGGCAATCGAACTCCGGGCCTCCAGACCGCAGGACGAGACCTAGCTGTCTAAAGTTGGGCCTAGTGAATGCGTTGTGGCCTTCGACCTAGAAACGTGTCTCAAAGACGTCTACTGAGGTATGCATGGGAAATGTGAGCATGCTGATTACAAAAGTAGAATTTAGGCGACAGCGAAGTGCGTTCCCACTAAATATGCTTTTTATTTGCTAGTCAGTGCGTAACGTTTAGGCCCAGAGTTGCTCTTCAAGCGTTAACTTAGTCCACAGGTAGGCGTTGATTTACGAACGAATAATGAATTCTATGTTGCTTGGAACGTGAGCGAATCTCGACGCCGCGCGGGCTGAAGTCCCTTATAGTTTCATAACCGCCATCACTCTTTTCCCTGTCCTTCTTATTACCCTCCGTTACTCTGCCTGAGGGCATTGAACAATCAGCCTTCACAATCCTATACGTAGGCTTTTACGTTGGGTAGCCGTAACGTAGTGCCCTACGATCTCCTGCCATATCCTTTCCTCTAGAAATCCGAACAAAGGCATTCCACGCACATGCTGACTCCAAATGGCCTGAGCGCTCCTTGAATTTCTTTATCTTCTTTCTGAGAAGGAATGAGCGTACATAAAACGGTAATTGACATTATCTTTATGAAGTCATCGACTGCGAGAACGCCACGAACTAACTTTTCGACGGTCCTAAAGTGCCAATGAGGAACGGAGCTACCAAGCAAGGAGGTGAGCGAGGGAACAGTAGGTGGTTGAGAGGCCGTCCGCATTCGTTGACCGGCGGTAAAATAGGCAGCAAAGAATAACAAAACCAGCAAATCAGTGAGCATGTGCTTCACAACACGTTTTCGGAGCCCTAAGCACTGTGACATTCAAGAGAGCCCCGGGCAAAAGCCACGAAGGCCAAGCTCGTCTGCGTTATTGACAGGTTTACGCTTGGTCATGCAGATTTCGTTCGCCGGCATTGCTCGCATGTGTCGCGACGCTCTCATCGCTGAAACGAACTCGCGCGGTGGCGTTCCTCGGAACAGGGCCTGCTTTGTTGGTGTGATCAATGCAACAGCGGCATTTTCAGGTGATTAAAACTTTTGGAACGCGGAGGAATAATATTTAGCTGATGTAGTGTTCACAGAATATGAGACCTTGACATAACGATGTACGTAGGATGTCTCCGGTCTTGATTTTATGCGTGGGGGTAGGCGAATAATAAAGTTCACCATGCCAGACGGAATGTGGCTGCTGTAGGTTTTCCATGTGGCTGTCTATTGCACGGCACAACAGGATATCGAGGCACAGATCTACCCCTACGACACCAGGTTCCTCTTTCTGCTAGCTTATCATGTCTCGGTCGGCTAACAAAACGGCTACAATGGGATCCGTATATATAGTTCCTTACGCTTGTTTGTATGAACAAAGTTAACACATGCGTCAAGGGGCAACAGGAGTTTTACATGTCGGGGAAAATAAGCTAGACATTTAATTATTGCTCTTGCTGCGTGTTTTGTAGACGAAATAGAGCGTATATTAGGTGAAGGTAAGCACTATTAGACACCCAGCTGTTAGATGTTCAAAAGAAGCAGAAACGTGATGACACCTAGCTGTATTATCTTCAAACAAAGCAGAAATGTGACGTGTTAGCCGTAAATGAAAAGCCGCAGACTGAAATTTTTTTTTCCTTTGCCTAAGGATGACAGTTCCTATGGCTTTAATAAATGGCTATCGGGGCTGTGTTTTAGTTAGCAATGCAAATTCAAGGTAGCATGTACCTTTCCTGTTTCCATTTATTTTTATGATGTTAAATAGCACTTGAACTACGGAGAAGATCAAGCCCGCCGGCACGCATGCCTAGTAAAGAGCTGCAGTCACATAGTGCCGAATTAATGAACAGCAAAGACAACAGCTTCCTCAGGCGCTACACCATTCTTGCTAATAATGTTACATTTTTGCCGCTGCCTGTCGTACATATATGCACGCTTGCAGAAACAACTGGCGAGACCAGAGACGCTGGTTTAAACGCGGCCGCGGTGGCTGCTTTTCAGATGGAGGCGAAAAGCGAAAACGCCCGCGTGGTGAGATTTCGGCGCACGTTGAAGACCACAAGGTGGTCAAAATTAAGTGGAGCCCTCCACTACGGCGAGCCTAATAGATGTATCTTTGGCGCATTAAGCCCCACAATCAATCAAATCAAACACAAACGATTGTAACCGTGTCCAACTTCGCAAACATTGCGGTTATATTTATTCACTAAGGCAAAGCAAGAGAGTGAAATGGAAACTTGAAGAATGTCTGCTATGGGGGAAGTGAAGCTGACGTTCTGGTCTTATTGGAAAGTTCAAGTTTCTGTTAAAAAAACCTGTTTTTTTTTAATGGTTTAAGCGATTATGGTACACTTGAACACTAATTCTGGTAATGTAGCATGCGTCGAGTAAGCGCAGATGACACGTAGCGTTAGGGTGCGATTCCATTCTGGACAGGGTCGTAGAATTCACGTCCAATGTAACAGTCAACTGCTCCTTGAAAACCTTTGCATCACAAGGAAACACCCCAAAAAGTGCATGTATCTCTTTGTAACACCTACAAAACGAGGTGTAATCAGTAGGCAACGAAAACTATTAGGTTACGTGTTATAACTTTAGTGACTTCCTCATGTGTAACCGCAGATATTAAATTAGACCAAAACGCCAGGGATACGACGATTATTCAGTTGCACGTAAGGCATACTAAAACGATGAAAATTGATGATTTAGAGTGTAATAGATGATTACTGCAATAATTGAGAACACGGGTTAGTTCGAAATGATATTATTCACGCTAAATCTACACCCTCCGTTTACATCGAATTCGCTGTGTTCAAGCCATTTATTCATTGCGAGAACAGAGTGAAAAATCTTTTCGTCTAATGTTTTTTGGCAGCAACCACGACACAAGCTGCTTTAGCTTCCTTGCCGCTGTTTTGCCAGACGATGGCGTAGCAGTTCTCGCATCTGAAGAAGGGCGAAGACCGCGTCTCAGCACTTCGTAGCGCTGCGGTGGCAGCTTGTCAATGTGGTTCACTCTTCGTTAGTTACTTACGTGGGTGTGCCCCTCATTCCCTGCTTTTGCGAAGCCATCGCATCTGCATCCCTAATGAGGCGGCATAGTTTCCATCCAAGGAGCAACTCATTACTCGAAATCGCACCAAATCCAGTGTTCGACACTTCCAACTCCCTGAGACCCGCCAAATCAAGAATGTAAAATGCTGTCGCGCAAAGCCCTGTGTTGTGGGGTGCAGGCACTCGTCGGCGTAGACGATCGTCTTTAAGCGCTAAAAGCCCCGCCGCGGGAAGCGCGCTCTAATATCCTATTCCGGACACGTTCATAAATCACGCCAGCATCGCTTAGTTGGGCATCGCGTTTAAGACCGGCGTGTGGCTGCGCTAACGCTTTCTGCTAGCCTTGAATAAATATCCTCGCGCATGTAGACGTGAATTATGTATTAAAAGTCGTGGCAAAGCACGCATGTTGGGCCGACGAGGGTATGAGGAATGCGTTTATACTGTCAATTACACTGCTGGAACAAACAGCACCCAACAAGGACAAACTTCCCTCATGAACCTTCAGCCGAACTTTGTTTAGTAGACCACTTTTCTAAAATGTTTAGCATACGGATTGAATATATGACCTAAATATTTTATGAGAGACTTCTTCAGAACAAATTGTGCATGGAATCGCGCCTTTAGTGTTGAAGGATAACTTGGCAGATGTACAAGCCCAACTTCAATGTTACAAGCATCTAGGCACTCCTCGAATTCCCGAAAGACTCCCAGTTATTCAACCTTTTTTTTTTAATTTACAGCAAGAGGAGCGGGAACTATGAGGTCACCCAAGGCAGGTGTACCTGAGTTGTTTCCCTAATTCGATAACCATTGTTAGAGTATCCTATATGCGAGACAAAGAAAACCTCTCAGCAGCAGCCTTAGCGTTGCGGACTTTTTCATTTGGCCATTTTTAATCCCTTTTTTGAACTCGTGTTCAAACTTAACATTCTGGGGCAATGTTTTCTGGCCTTCAACTCCTCTTCTGAATGGAATCAGCGTTATTCGACCTAGTCTGGTGGTTATTGAAAACTTTTACTTCTTGCCGTCCCGTACTTCCTATGCCTTAGGGCAGGCAAAGCTGGGTCCCTTCCCACATTTCATTCTAGTTTTATGGCGGCCTATTTACTCAATGTTTTCGATTGCATAAAACTCCCCTTCGATTTCGAAGACGTTCTCACAACCCCCCCCCCCCTCCTCCTATCCCCTACGTTGGTCTAGTAAAGGTACTCTATCGCAAAGTAATTATTTTTACCACAGCGCCCACTTTACGGATGCTGCTTACCCGTAAAGTGAGCTCCAAGTTATACAAAACTGGTACACTATAATGCAGACAGTGTAAGTTTTATCATTAAAGGAAATGTTACTTCGCAGCAAAACTTAAACGTTTAGTAAATAATAAACTTTAAACAAACAAGATTGATAACTGCTGATTTTCAACTAGATTATTGATATTCTAGTGCAGCGCTTCGGTTGCAGGTGTCTTAAAAAGTGCTCCTTCCAGTATTGCTCCGCGTACTAAGTACCAAAACTTCGGTATTACGTAGAGGGAAGCAGTTTCGAATAATCGTATATTGGGATGGGTTGGTCTTTCTCGGGAAAACACTCGATCGGTGCCATAAAACAAACAGAAAATATGCATAAAGCATTTCTCCCTGGCAATATGCTGAAGCTTACTTCATCCTATGACGACGGAGGCTTCCGAGCCATGATTATTAAGTTGTTGAAGTTCAAGAGAGAGAACCCATCAGCGTACGCGCTGAGCAAAAAAAAAAAAAAAAAAAAAAACAGCCAGTTTGAAATGGTTTAAGTTTTTAGCACTGCGTATTTTGGTTCTCATGCTATTTCTGATCCCTGGGATTGTAGAAGTTTCAAGACGGAGAGCATAAAAATAAAATACAAAGGCAGAACTCCAAAATCATGTTCACAACGGTAGTACAAAGAGGATAATTAAGACAAAACTTTTTTACAAAGCAGAGTGATCACTCCTCTCTGGAAACAAAAAGCAATTGAAATGTCTCCGAATTGATTCAGCTCAATTTCACCCAAACCAGCAGGCAATACATGGGATGAATTTTTTGTGTTTATAAAAAGTAACCGGCCAGCTTCCTGATATCGTTGACTTTTCCTGCCCACCCGCCTTGTAAATTGGAAACATGGTTACGTGACCAAACAATATTTTTATCAGAGACATTTTGCGCAATGAGAAGCACCATTTTATTTCGAAGGAATTTGACTGAGTTAGTTGTGCTGTTTGGTATTGTCCATAAAATAACCCGCACACGGGCGCACGTAGCACGCATAGAGTTATCCCACCTCTAGCTGACTTTTTGCGTTCTTACTGCATAGACTAAATAGTAGTAGTAAAATCAATCAATCAATCAATCAATCAATCAATCAATCAATCAATCAATCAATCAATCAATCAATCAATCAATCAATCAATCAATCAATCAATCAATCAATCAATCAATCAATCAATCAATCAATCAATCAATCAACAGCCCAGGAACAGCTGGAAGACTTGTTCAGTGCAAGGGGAAGAAAACAACCAGGAGACGCTGTACACTTTCTACGAGGCATTAAATAAAGGGATAGCGTTGGCTGAATGGAGAAAAAATGCCGCCCCACCGTTCCCCGCCCATCTCTCATGCTCTTTCCCTCCCTTTCGATCCCTCCATGATAGACACAGAGAAGGGTTGCGAAAGTCAACTCAATTTTCTCGCTTACGACAGCTCGCGCATCCACTGGAACCGTTTGTTAATGTTCAACTTTGTACACTGCCACGAGGTCCAGGATGCCAGGAACGCTTTTTGAATTTTCGGGTCAAATCATTTTTTTCCACACGTATTTTTCATTTCCTATGGCAAAAATCGACCAGCTATGCATATTTAATTAGAAAGCACTGCGAGTACCACTAATTTACAGAATCACAAATGTTTTGTTAACGTGAAGCTTATGTTCCTACAAGGAATACTACACCGCAAAACGCTAACGCACTACCGGGCAGATCGACGCATTGCCTCAAATGCGCGTAATGTTTTATTTTTACCGAAAAATGTTGACAAGTATGGCGTGTGTTTCCAGATTTAGTGTTTTGGGAAAGTTTTTACTACGTAAACCTGTCGTTAAGTATAGCTTTAAGCTTTACCTTTTGGCCGGCAGGCTGAATCAGAGACGAATAAAGTGTTTTTCTTAAAGACAGACACATACATGCATACATGCATAAATACATACATACATACATACATACATGCATGCGTACATACATACATACATACATACATACATACATACATACATACATACATACATGCACGCATAATACACACATACATACATACATACATACATGCACGCATAATACACACACACACGCACCTACATTCATTCATTCGTACTACGTACACCAAAATTTTCAGGCTAAAATAGCCCAAGCCAAACCATATCGTCTTTAAAGGGGCCCTGAAAGAGGTTCCGCCGAAACATGGGTGTTCGCATTTTCAAGTAAATCAATGACCTTCTAATCACCTACTTCAAACATTTTGCTAAAGCGATGAGTATATGTTGAGTTACTGCAAATCAAAACATCGCATTTTTGCCCGCGCTTTTATTCTTCCTCGTTTCGTCCACCTCCTCGCACCGCGCGAGCGTGACTGTCAATGGTGCCTCGCTTCTCGGTGCCGTCTGCAACAAAATCCGGTGGCGGGCGTCGTCTGCTACTGCGATCTTCTGCGCCGCAGAATATCTGTGGGCGGGGACGTCTGACTTTCTGCGTTCCGTTTGGGCCGGTTTTTTTATCATTTTGCTTATGAATAATGCACAGTGCTCATGGCTGGAAAAGCCGATGGAAGTAATGTGGAGCGACTTTTACGCTTCCACACATGTCGAAAGCACACGCGAGAAGAGAACAACCCTCTCACCGTGCGTTTCTGGCGACGACGTCTTGGTACATATGGGAGTCTAAATTATGTGAGCGAATGACTAAAGAATCGCATCAAGGTTTGTTAGAGTGTGCATGTAAATGCGTTCCGAGCCGACGTCGGTTTATATATCGCTTAATTGGCCACTCGTTCGCGCTAATGTCGAGCGTTGTGGTAACGCCATGTACGCGCGTACACAGGCAGTTATGGTATACCGTTCCGTTATTCCGGTCGGTTCTACACATTTGTAACCGTAACAAAACGCACCCGAAGGGTTGCAGGGTATGGCATAGGGACTTTTTTTAAAGTGCACGGTGCATTCCATCATTTCATCCTCTCCACCCCCCCCCCCCCCCCCCCCCCCCCGCCGTCTTACTTTCCGGGAAACTTCTACGTTACTCTGTGTCTATCAACTACTAGACTAGTACACCGTAACAGATATTACGAGCGGTCTCGAAAGAGTAGTGTGAGTTTTGGGGCCGTGCGCGCCTGCCTCCTTGTTCGAGTGTGCATATGATTGCGCAGAACAATTATTCCACCCTCGCCGTTTCTACTGATGGCCTGGAGCCCACTTTCTCTCTATACACGCTGCTCATTCAGTTTTACGTGCTGAGTGCTGCCAGTTGTGATGTGTGCATGGTTTGCTTGCCGGCCGCGGCCCTATATTCTCCCCTCCGCCTCCCTAAGCCTACCTTGTGCCTTGTTTAAGGGGATGGGAAAAAAGTAACTTACTCTGTTTAAAGGCATACCAATTTTGCGAAATTCACGCATCAGTATTTCTTTCTTTGTAAGTACAGTGTACAGAATGCCCCGGCTTAAAGCTGAACAATTCGGGCGTACGACTTAAACGATGCATTGACGTTTGACATGGTAGTTCAACAGTTCAACCAAAAATCTTTGTTTTGGAATGGCGAATACGATTCGCAAACCATGTCACCTAGGAAACAGGAAAAAAGTAAAAAGCAACACCCTGCCGGGATTTCGACCCGCGACTGCGATTGAGCGGGCGCGCAGGTTTAGTCCACTGCGCCAAAACATAACCGGAATCGTACGCAAATAACGTGTATACTACATTGAGACCCATCATTTGCGTCCCATCAATGTTTTCTACCTGATTACAAGGATTATCGGGTGGTTAACTGATCATTTCTTGAATAAAAGTTGCCCAGTAACGTTCCATAAAGCCCCCACAATGACTGACCTCCAGCAACTGCACTATTCCGGCTGCGACTGCGATTTCGCCCTGCGGGAATATTTATTTATTTATTTATTTATTTATTTATTTATTTATTTATTTATTTATTTATTTATTTATTCAATACTGAAGGCCACAGGTGGCCCAAGCAGGAGTGGGGGTGTACACAAATGGTTACATTCACAGTATACATAGGCATCAAGGGTAAACATACAGAAGCGCATTGCACAAAAATGCAAAGGTGAGAGAAAAAAAAATACCAGAAGATGCAAGTGCGCTTAAACAGGTCAGAGATAAAAAAAAGAGAAAAAGGTGGGAGTTGGGGTAAGGGATCATTATAGAAATCTAGTAAAAGAATTAAGCTTGTAACCGTTCAATAAAGGAACGTACATTTCTTGACGTAAACATTTAGGGAAGTAGCACATTCAAGTCAGTTATAGTGCGAGGGAAACAAAAGTGTTCGACATTGTTTGTGCGAGCAAAAATCGGAGTGAATTTGAGGGGGTGATAGTTCCTGCTTGGCCGGGATGAAAGAGGCTGCAAGTACAATGAAGGATCAAGTAGAAATTTGCGGTTCCAGAGTTGGCAGAGAAACTTAAGTCTAGCTAATTTCCGGCGAGCTTGCAGTGTCATTATGTTGTTTATTTTCAATAAAGTGGTCGGAGAATCATTACGACGGTAACCGTTGTAAAAGGAACGTACAGCAACTCTGAATTCGCTCGAGTTTGTTGATGTCCTTTTTAGTGTGAGGATCCCAAACTATAGCTGCGTATTCTAGAAGGTGTGTTACAAGTGCATTAAAAGCAAGCAGTTTGACATGGGACGGTGAATTCTTAATTTTGTGCCTTAAAAGACCGAGTTTACGTTTTGCCGAAGCGAAAATGATATCTATGTGTGTTGACTACGTAAGGTTACTAATAAATGTGACGCCGAGGTACTTCAAACTGCCACGAGGTCGCGGGTTCGATTCCCAGCCGCGGAGGCCGCTTTTCTGATGGAGACGAAAAGCAAAAACGCCCGTGTGTTCGAGATTTCAGCGCACGTTAAAGATCCCCAGGTGGTCAAAATTAATCCGGAGCCCTCCACTACTGCGCGCCTCATCGCCTGAGTTGCGTCGGCGCATTAAACCCCACAAATCAATCAATTATTTCAGACTGCTAGCTTGGGATATTTTTACGCCCCTAATTAAGTACTGGTACAAAATAAGACATCTTTTATTAGTTATCCGCATCATTACCGTCTTATAGTGATTGAGCTTCATATCCTAGGTGTCGCACCAGTTAGTTATGCCATTTAAATCTTTATTTAGTGTAGTCTGGTCATTGCTGCAACTTACAACTGTATATAAAAGACAACTGTCGGCGAATAGAAGAATACAAACGCCTTCGTCGACACATGTAGTTATTTCATTGATGCATAACAAAAATAACAATGGACCGAGGACGCTTCCTTGAGGTACTCCTGAGTTTACTGGTACGTTTTTTTTTAAATCTGACCACTTATATCAACAAAGCGCTTGCGGATTTCTAGATACGAGGCAATCGAATTAATTAGTTGATGGGGAATTTTGAGCTGATTTCGTTTAAATAGAAGGCCTGAATGTGAAACCCGGTTGAATGTTTTGCTGAAATCGAGGAAAATGACATCAATTTGACCTGATTTGTCGCTAATGGATGAGAATGTGTGCACAATACTAACAAGCTGGGTGGTTGTTGAAAGGCCTTTACGGAAACGGTGCTGAAATGAAGTTAAATTATTGTGCTCGTTCAAGAAATCAGTTAAGTAGTTCGAAATAATGTGCTCCATGATTTTACAGCATGAGCTGATAAGTGAACTCAGCCGATAATTTGTATGAACGGCGCGATCACCCTTTTTAAAGACTGGAACGACACGTGCAATTCACCACACAGAGGGTACAACACCGAAACGGGAGGAAGTGCGGAAGATAATTACCAGAAATTGAGCAAGTGATGCTGCCTAACAATAAAGAAAAAAATTTGGAATATTATCTGAGGAGGTCCGCCTTATTCACCCTGGACGTTAAGCGTGGTAGCGTCAACACAGAAGAAGATTGTGTAAATAAATAAATAAATAAATAAATAAATAAATAAATAAATAAATAAATAAATAAATAAATAAATAAATAAATAAATAAATAAATAAATAAATAAATAAATAAATAAATAAATAAATAAATAAATAAATAAATAAATAAAATCGGTGGAAATTCCGCGCTGCTGTCTTTTCGCGAGAAAGACAGCCTCAGCGTGGCTCTGGTGCTGGGCAAATGACGTCAGAGTTTGAAGCATCTGAGAGGTTCTTGTTTCCGAATACCCGCTGTTGTGAATATAGACCTCGAATGCGCAGCATGCGACTTGCTGGAGGGCTTTTTGCGGCACTACAGCCGACGTCGATACAAAAATTGCGTCCTCGCATTACCACTATACTAAAGTTGCAAAATCTCGAGCGCGCCTACGCGTGCACGGCTTCCATTGAAGCCTTATCAAAACAACCTGTTTTCGGATTCTAAAGGCTCCAGGGTTAAGAGAAAAAAAGTACAGCTTTCGAAACGGCTGTCCCGCTTTCCTACAGCAGTGGAGAAAGTAGAGCTAATAACTATGTGCTTAAATCTGAGATCCACGACTTCGGTATCTACGTAAAAGAAAAAAAAATGTTCTGCAAGCATTAAACACATTGTTCCTGAAAAAGAATTATACCCGCAAAAGAAATACCCGGCTCTCAAACATCCACAATTTCGTTGTAACACCTCAACGGAGTTCTTTGTCTGGTGGTTGATTGCATTCCGTTATTTCATAAAGCAGGCACTTTGTGTCGCAGCTCAAGCGGAGCGCGTGGACGGTGATAATGATGATGGTTGGATCTTTATAGTGCAAGGCCAACTGGGGCAAAGAGCGCCAAAGGAGTGGTTATACACATAGAGTTTCTTACAATATACACTAGAGAGGAATCTGGCGTTAGCATCTATGCGGCTCACATCAAGGCCGTCTGTGTCGTCATGGACCGCCATTATATCATGCGCTCGCCTTAGTTTCATCATTGGCTTGAATTGAAACGTTTTAGTGACCGCAAATTTAAACAAAGTGCCACAAAAACGTGAAGAATAGTG
Organism: Haemaphysalis longicornis; assembly: GCF_048455015.1. Classification (NCBI taxonomy): domain Eukaryota; kingdom Metazoa; phylum Arthropoda; class Arachnida; order Ixodida; family Ixodidae; genus Haemaphysalis; species Haemaphysalis longicornis. Next base: position 304,317,393 of record NW_027526203.1, on the reverse strand, counting down.
TGCAACTATGTAAGTAAAAAATAAAAACAGGCTGTTTTAAAATTAAGGAAATAGGAAGTAAAGCGTATTTTTGCCGGAACGGTTGTGCCTGCTATTCCGCAGGCCAAGGGTGTAGTTACGAACAATGTTAATATTTGGGGGGGAAACTCATTAGAGTCCCTGATTTTTAAAATTTTACGATTATTTCAATTAATAAATTGTTTGAAGAGTTTGGAAAGCGCCCGTATCTGTCGCATCTCGTCTTCGTCAAAGTATGTTTGTTTCTTCTTTTCGTCGGCTGCTCAGTCATACGTCCTTCGACTACGGCATGAGCAACGTGAGGTGCGATCGAGCACTGCCTGGTGTTTCGCCGAACATGGGTACCACAGAACAGGGAGGATTTTGGCTTCCTTGTAGCTCGTAAACGTGTTAATGCATAGTGAAGAAAGCAAATCCCCAAAACCGCTTAAGAATCCAATTGTCATGCAAAGCCCAAGCCAAAAAGGGGGGTTTTTCCATGAACCCCCACGGCGACATGGCTTACGAGGCGCAGTTTCCTGTCTAGTATACTTACTAAGAAACTTTTTGGTTATACATGAGGGGTGAAGATGTAGACACTAAAATCGCTCAATAAGGCTAAGAGTAAAAACGTTAAGAACAATAGTGGTGGCTGTTGTATAGGGCCAGTTTTGATAACACATGATAGTAAATGAGGTTAAGAAACATAACATCGGACAAATACTTAAAAACGCATTTGACAGGGACCATGGCATCGTCAGTCAAAAACAACGATGGGTGGAGTGGAATGTGTTGTTTGTAGAGTTGGGAAAAGTATTTGTGTCGTATTGTGTCAAGTGCCTTGCATTGAACGAGTATATGAACTACGAATAGGGCCTGTCCGCAACTGCTGCACAGGGGCCTTAAAGATCCCGTGAGCAGGTACGAGTGTGTTGCATGTGTGTGCCCTATCGGTAGCCTAGTCAAGGCGGCTTCTGTGTATCAGTTGCGTATGTTGGTGTGGTGTGGTTTCAAGTGTGGTTTAATTACGTGTAACTTGTTGTCTGTCTGTTCATTCTAGTCTCCTTGCCATGTTTTACGAAGTTGTTGTCTAATGTGTGTCTTCATGTCAGTGTACGCTACTGTTGTTATATCAACGGTGCCTTGAAGTGCAGCACCGGCAGCCACTTCATCAGCCACCTCATTCCTAACGATCCCACAGCGGCCTGGAACCCAGCATATAGTTATATCAAGGTTTGCGGTACATGCAGATGGAATACCCTTAAAAATAAGATTAACTGCATAGTTTTTAAATCGTTTGTTAGAGGATAGTGCACGTACCATGCTGTGCTGACGTAGTTCGTGCACAAGATGGACTTTGGAATTTCATGTTGGCCAAAGTGATATAAGACCATTAAGACGTCTTATGCTTCTCCCGTGAAAATACTGTTCTGGGCGTTCATGGTTTTACAGACATGACAGTTCTGTCCGTGCGCAGCAAAAGACACAGCGGTAGCACTCTTTCACGCGTCACTATATAATTCTTCACACCGGTATTTATCCTGCAGAAACAAGAAATGGTGCAGATTCGGAATTATTGGTGCCCTGTTCTTATCAAGCTGCGTAAAAGACAGGTCACACAACACAAGGCGGAGATTCCATGGTGGTATAAAACCAGTGAAGGGTGTTTTGTGAATGTCTAAAAACAGGACCTTGAGCTCAGAGGCTTGCTCTCTTACCCTAAGTGAGGAAGGCCGCGAAGCGGACGGACGATTTAAAAAGAGTTGTTGTGATGATGTATTTTTAATGGTGTAATTAAAACGGTGTTTAGTCATGGTAATGATTATATACCATATAAATGCTTTGGTGATGTACGGACCATTTATCACACTCGCCATACAGAAAAGCATCACACGCAAGGCGAAGCCCTACATGCAGCATTGGGTCGAGGGCCGTTTTTGTTGCAGACCCATAAACGACACTTCAATAGTCCAATCGAGACCCCACCAGACTGGTCAAAAATAAGTTACAGGAGTTGCTTGTCTGTTCCATAGGACTGATGTGACAGAATTTTAAAAAAATGTTGATTGCTTTTACGCATTTATGCTTGGGTTCTTCAATGTGAGGAATAAACGTTTTTCATCCAGCACTATACCTAAGAACTTGGGTACCTTTCTGCCAGGACAGGGAATGCTATTTAGAGTATAGTCTGGTTCCAAATGGATCCCACGCTGTCTGGAGAAGACAATACAAGTACTTTCTTGCGGGCTTAGTTTGAAATTGTGCTTGTCTGCCCAGCTGGTAAGATTTTTGACACCGAGCTGGACTTGACTCTCACAGACGGACATATTGCATGATTTAAAAGGCATCTGGACGTCGTCTACGTACATCGAATAAGAAATTGTAGGTGGCCATATCTTCCCAAGGGAGTTCATCTTAACTCTGAACAGAGTGCAGCTTGGAACTCCGCCTTGCGGAACCCCATTTTCTAGCACGTGAACCCGTGAGAGTGCGCTACCAACTCTCACACGTAATGTTCTTTCGGACATATACCTAGAAATAGTGTTCATCATGCTGCCTGAGACACCAAATGACTTCAGGTCACAGGGGATCACGTAGCACCAATAGGTGTCATAGGCTTTCTCAAGGTCAAAGAACATCGTTGAGCAAAACGTTTTATTAATAAAAGCATCCTTTGTACGAGTCAAGGGCGACGAGTTGATGGTTCGTGGATCGCCCTGCCCTGAAACCAGCCTGACAGCTCTCTAGAACACCATTGTACTCAAGAAAGTGCACGAGTCTCCTGTTTATTCTCTTCTAACAGGAGGTTGCACAGGGAGCTTGTCAAAGCAATGGGCCGAAAACTGGCAGGAGAGGAAGGGTTCTTCCATTCCTTCAGGAAAGCCACTACTATGCCCTCCCTCCACGAGCGTGCAATGTGCCCCGACAGATATATTTTATGTATAGATGTAGAAGTGTTGCAAGGCTGTTGGAGTGTAGGTGTTGTATCATGGTGTATGCAATGTTGTCTGCACCTCCAGCTAAAGGCTTGCATGTGGTCAGAGAAGCCTTCAGGTCATGAACTGAAAAAGGGGAATAGTAGGAAGTGTGATTGGACGTTGAACAGTTCCGTCGGGGCATGCGCATATCCGTAATGAAGGGACAAGAGCGTGTCAGTGTACAGAAGGTGACCCTCAGTTGGAGCTTCCAGACACATTCAGGACCTCTTTGTTCAATTTGTTTCTTAAACAGATACAACCAATTTTCAAGTATACTGGTAAATTGCTTGCTATCACGTTTGACGTGAAGAAACTCTACTGGAACACAACAGCGCGAGAGAAGTAGTGTTCGAGTTACGTGGAAAGCACCGGGCGCGAAGAGATAAAAACGTCGCATTTGATGTATCTGAAAATCTCGACGTGAACGTATTTCACGTAACTCGTACAGTTACACTCGATTTACCAAAACCCGATCTTGCGAACTTCCCGATCTAACGAACAAAACCGAATTCCCCGGCAGGTACCTATTCGGCTCCATGCACTTATGAACTCGAACTAATGAAATAGACTCAGCGGCATTCCCGATTTCACAAAGCAATTCTAGAAATGGGCACATTTTAAAAATTAAAGCCGTTCCACTCAATGTGAAAGCTGTCGGAAGTGCAGAGCAGTGATTCGCCATAATGGGCTGTACCGCCGTAATCCGCTCACTTCATGCAATTCAAATTTCCCGCCTTCGCAGCGGCGGAGCTCTCGTCGCGCACGATCCCCGAAACGGGATGCTCTTACCGGCCATCAACAGATCGAGGGCGTGACGCCACAGCCAAAAGTCACGTGATAAAGACATTTTCGTCACTTCCTGGGCGTAGGCCTTTTTTTGTTGTTTTTACTTTTATCACGAAGGCACTGCGCATCAACGTTACTGCGCATAGCATCGAGAAGCTATGCACTGTGGTAAGGTGTTTTTTTTATCACTACTGCTCAAGTGCGCCCTTCTGCAGCGGTGGGTTCGCGCTGGCGTTTTGTTTGATGCCCGATTTTCTGTCAACGTAGCCGCTGTGGACAGTGCTTACATTGACAGCGACAGCGAACGCCGAGAACCGCCCCATCATGGCACGACCGCACCACGACCACGTCACGACTACGTCACGATCACGCCACATCTGTTGTTGCTCCCACGCCAAACTACGACGCATGCGCGCCCCACCTGTTGCTGAACGCGATCCGAGCACGCAGAGAACACGCGAGGAGCAGCGGAGAGCAGGCGAGGAGGAGTGGGGGAGAGGGCGCAACTGGAACGGCTGTTGCGGACGCCGAGGCACGCCAACGCCGACAACGCCGGGTGACATCGTGAGTTAAAGAAATGCTCTACATTTAAAAGGAGCGATTTTGAATGTGTTTCGTCAGAACGACACAAAACTGCGCCACGTCAGACGAAAACAACAACATAAAAAGCGAGCCATCTAGTTTCGTTTTTCCGGAGCCGTTTGAAATAGACTCAGCAGTCCCGTGGAAGCAGACCACGCCCTCCCTGCCAGCACGCTTTCCACAATCTTGAAGGAAAATGATGGCATCATCCATGCCACTTCCCCTGGAATTACATTGAAGAAAAATAACCTAAAGACCACCGGGCATGAGAAGTTGCGGGAAGACCTGTTTATGTGCTTCAAGAATACAAGATCAAAGAAGTTCCGCTCATCGGGGAAGGGGTGCAACAAAAAGACCTGTGTTTTGGGCGTCTGCTAGGGTGTGACGATTTCAGGGCAAGCCCAGGATGGCCTATTATTTTCACTGCGGACTTTTAGCGTATTGCTAAATTATCGGCAGGCTCGTGCCGCGTCTGCCTTTATCTGCCTTAATGAACACATTCTTCTACAAACGAAAGAATAGAAATTGAAATGTAAAAGTCCTGATGGTACTACCGAAAACGAAATTCACTTCATTTTAAGTCAGAACCCAGGTATCGTCGAAGACGTAGAGGTGCTAAGTAAGATTCGGAGCTTTGATCATATGACGGTTAGATGCAAGCTGAGGCTGAATCTAAAGACGAAACGAAGGAAATTCGTGAAAACTAAGAAACCCAAAATGGCGTCAGTTACAGCCAGATCGCAGGGGTTTAAAACAAACTCTTCACAACAAATTCGCGCATAGTAATGAGAGAACCTGGTCAATGTAGATAAAATAAATGACAACCTACATCGGAACTTCGTGAGTCAGCAGCAGCTATAGGAGAAGCAACATCTAGGGAACAATCTGGAAAACTAAGAAAACAAAGAAACTAGTTCCGAAATGAAAGAACATGAGAGTGTCAAGTAAGCGGTCTGAATAATTAGCCGAGCTGTCGAAACTGATTAACAGAAGTAAAGCAAACGACATTCGTGCAGATAACAAGGCAGTGATCGAGGAAACGCTGCGAATAGGGGGAAGCTTGAAAGCAACTAAGAGGAAGCTAGCCAATGGCAAGTACAGGATGTACGCAATCGGAGACGAGCAGGGTAACATTATTCTTAACTTGGACGAGATAATAAAGGTAGCAGAACGATTCTACACCACACTGCATGGCAGCGATGTTAGATAAGGTGCCACTATCGAGAGTACAAGCTCAACTTGCGATCTCGGAACATTGCTGGCGCTAGGCGGGACAAGGACGACGAAAAACACACAAATGAAGCGCACACTACCAACTGATTTATTAATCACAACAAACAAAACTTACAAAGGAAAAGTTCAGATGACGTGAAGGTGGAGTTAATCAATCTCGCTAAAAATATTTGTCATGCGCATGCGCTTGCCTACGAACTGTCAAGTTGTGTTTGTTGTGATTAATAAATCAGTTGGTAGGGTGCGCTTCATTTGTGTGTAATTCGTCGTCCTTGTCCCGCCTAGCGCCAGCAATGTTCCGAGTAAAAAAGCCAATTAACCCCATTTCAAGCTCTGGTCAACTTGCGATGTCCCACAAGTAACTAAAGAGGAAGTTCAAAAGGCTCTGAATGGCACGAAAATAGGAAAAGATGCAGGTGGCAACGACATAATCGTGGATATTTGGAAGGCGGGCGGAGATATTGCACTGGAAACACTTGCTGTACTATCTTCGGTATGCTTGAAGACCATAAAAGTGCCCATGGCCTGGAAAAGCGCCATCATTACTCTTATTGTATAACAAGGGAGATCCCAAGTACGTCAAGAATTACAAACCAATCAGCCTACTCTGTGTTGTTTACAAGCTTTTTACCAAAGTTATAGTCAGCCGCATAGATTACAGCCTGGATTCCCAACAACGCAGAGAGCAGGCTAAGTGTATGGAAGAGTGCTCAACCATGGGTCACATCCGTGTCGTCAATCAAATGATAGAATATTCTACAGAGTAGACTAAACCCCTCCACATGGCATTTATAGTTTATGAGAAAGCTTTTGATTCCGTACTCGCCACAGCCGTGCTAGAAGCACTAAAACACCAGGGAATACAGGAAACCTACACAAGGCTTTTAAAATACATATATAAGAAATGCAAGGACAGGATAACCCTTCACAAGCAAAGCGATAGATTTTCGATCAGAATAGGAGTAAGACAAAGAGATACTATCTCACCAAAGCTATTCGCAGCATGTCTGGAGGGTTTTTTAGAAAGCTTGGCTGGGAAAACATAAGATTAAGGATAACCGAGGAATATTTGAGCCATTTGAGGTTTCCGGATGACATAGTCTTGTTGAGTGAGACTGCAGAACACATGCAAACAATTCTAGAGGAACTGCAATCAGGAAGCACGGCCGTGAGGCTAAAAGTAAATATGAATATATATAAACTAATTAGGAATAAGCATACCGAAACCGTGATCTTCAGCTTAGGAAAGGAAACGCTAAAGAAGTAAAAGAATATAAATACCTCGCACAGATGGTTAGTGCTGACCCAAACCACGAGACAGAAATTGGCGCAGAACACGTATGTGTTGGGGACCAGTCGGAAAACACTCCTAAATAATTAAAAGTTAGCTACCTCTGCCACTCAAAAGAAAAATCTACAACCAGTGCATACTGTCGGTGATGACATGCGGAGTTGAAACGTTGCACCTTACTAAACAACTAGAAAGCAAACTCAGGTCGGCGAAATGGGCCATGGAACCAATACTGTTAGGAATAACACTCGGGGACAGAAAACGAGCTACCTGGATCAGAATGTAAACTAGAGTATTATATATCATAGTTCAAATAAAGAAAAAGAATTGAACTTGGGCTGGCCATGTACTCAGACGAAGCTGCAACCTTTGGACAATTAGGGCACAGCCGCTGGATTGTAAGGAAGACCTATTTATCATCTAGCCCCCGTAATTACGGTAAGAGACGGTAAACCAAGAGATGGGTCTAGAAAAAGGGAGAAGCCGTTAACTCGATGGAGGGATAAAACAATGAAATGCGGGGGATACTTGTACCCGAACACTCCAGTACAGGAGCGGTTGGAGGTCAATGGGAGAGGCCTCCGTCCTGCAATGGAATTGAGTAAGCTGATAATGATGATATCAGGTCAACAGGTGAAACATGTGGCCATGCATTCCGGACAGCAGATTGTTTATCAATCAGAAAGCACTAAATGCGAAAGCATTAAATGTTTTTCGAGAGCACTGGCCGCGTATCTGCTCACTCGCTGCAAATGTCGTCGAAAGATGATTGTCTTCTGCCGCCTCAGCCGCGTAAATGCCTTTCTTCTCATTCCCACCCACCTTTCCTTCTTTTCCCCTCCATTTCGATCCCTCCACAATAAACACGGAGAAGGTTTACTTAAGTCAATTGAATCTTCATGCGTTCTACTGCTCGTGCAATCGATTGAAGCGTTTTGTTATTGTTGAACTTAAAACACTGCCACGAGGACCAGGCTCGCGCGAGTACTTCTTGTATTGTTGGGTCAAAATATTGTTTTCAACGTGTATTTTTATTTGCTATTCCAAATATCCAGTAAACATTTATTTTCCATTAAAGAATGTTGCTTATATCAGTTGTAAATTGGCGTATTGCTTGAAATATGCCTAATGCTTTATTTCTCCTCAACAATATTGGCAAGTACGAAGTGTTTCCTGATTTAACGTTTCGGAAAGGTTTTGGCAACATAAACATCTCGTTAAAGAAATCCTAAGTTTTGGCCAGGTGGCTGAATCGAAGGAAAAACAGACAGGCATAAATACAGCCAGACAACGCAGAATGTTCGCGTTTAAGTAGCCCAAGAAAGACTATCCCCTTTAATAGCCCCCTCTGGGAAATAGCCGCCGTCCGCCGTCAGCGCTGCAGTTTGCATTGGTCAAAAACAATGCCTCTTTTGTAAAATAAAGATGATTAAAATGCGAAGCTTTCTTCATACAAATTGAGCCAAATCAAAGTCTAAAATCTACGCTCCCAAAGCCCCAAATCTCAACTACCAAGGTCCAAAGCCAAAGTCCACTGCAACTAAGCCAAAGTCCAAAGTGAACGCCCCGACGACGAAACCATAAAAAATGCCGAGCGACTTCAATGTGATGATGGAAAGTTCATCATCATCAGTGATTCGATTACGATGCAAATGTGTCTTCCAGTGCTATACATTTGTGCGTAAAGTACCTCTGATTGTCTGCGTGGGTGGTGTAGTTGATGTGTCTTTGTGGAAACCCAATGTGTAAAGGTGGCTTTCCTGTAGTGCGTTCTCGAGTAACTACATCGCCATCAGTGAGATATAGAAAACTTCGCTTGAAACAGGTCGTTAAGGAGCGTTTCGAAGCGCAAGGCGTTCCGCGTTTTGTAGCGCGAGCTTCGTAACAGAATACAAACTCAAGTAAGGACGGCGTTTCTGTGCGGCTCAGAGCCACGAGTAAAGCCAAGAGTTGCAACTGTGGCTGTGAGTGGGGTGCGCTGTGGCCTATTAAAAGACGCGCACCGATGACGTTGAACAGAGGCGCCACAGCCTCAATTTCACGCGGTGGCATTTAACTAGACATTATTGCTTTCACATTCACCATTCATAAGAAGTGCTTAGGTCCCCTCGTGTTTTCGTGGTTTCAAATTGAGGTAGTGCAATCTATACCAATAAAGGGAAGTGCCCGACTGCTGACTGGCTCACTGACTCACGGACTCATCAACGCCCAGCCAAAAATGCTAGACCTAGAGACTTGAAATTTCGGGAGTTCATTTGTGTCGTCGGGTAGGCGCTCACTAAGGCTGGGGTTTTCGAACTTGCGCTCCTAACAGAGAGAAAGGTGGAAATTGGGTTTGCATAATTTCGTACTTATCTTGCTCACCCTTTCACACATTGAAGCGCTTTTTTGCTGATATAATAGCCCTTAAGAATGTCTAAAAAGAGTTCTAGGGTTTGGCCCTAATCAAAAACAATTTGGCTGATTCTGCATTTCGGCACAAAATGGGTGTTCTTAAAGATCTCCAGCAAATATTTCACTCATTAATTTATCAAATTCATTTTTGCTAATAAATGTTACTCATACAAACGCACAAAAAAAGTTTCAACAATTCGCCCTGCGACGCCGTAAAAGCGCTCATTTAAAAAAAAAATGACATATAAAACGCATCTGGGGGACCGACACAGCCACACGGGCTTCGTATCGGCTGCCGCTTCTCGCTTCGCCACCCTAGAACAAGCACTTCCTGGTCACCTGATTTTGCCACCAATCAAACCGGTAGAATGCAAGGATTCTCCTGATATCACTTTCATCGAGATCTGACCAAAAGGCGAGTCACCTTGTCCATTCCAAAAGTCACCCAACGCCGATTGAGGGCTCAACCTTCGTGAAACACATAACACCCGGGGGTCAAAGGCCACCCGTCAAAGGATCCGCTCTTACGGGCTAACTCGTTCGAAACTAAAGGCCCGGTGGGGCCGAAGCGCGGAGTTTGCAGAGCCTTTCCCAAGCGTTCCACCCCTGGAAAAGCCCAGGCACCGAAGGCCGGGGCGACGCTTGTACCCGATTGACGGTGGGTGTCCGGCGGTGGGTTTCGAACCTTGGCCACCTCCTGAGTTCTGGGAGGTGTTCTGGGCCCCCCGTTGAGCCCCGTGTTCTGGGGCTCAACCTAACGCCACAGCGAGGAACGGCATTGGCCTCCCCTCGAGCCGCAGCTACCGGCAGCTGCCGGCTGCATCCCACGTGCGCAGCTCATGACATCTTACCATGCAATGTGGGGACGAAGAACGTGCAGAGCTCGCAGCACACAGCGAGCATTCTTCTCTACCAGCCAACCTTTGGACACAAGTAATTAGCAAGCTATCTCAACGCAATGCCGCCAAATGACCGAAGATGGACTAGAAAGCACCCCCATTGCAAGCGCCCAGACACTACTCCGCGTATACTGGCCGACCAGTTCGTCGCGGTAATACCACCGACAGGCAACGTTTGCGTCAAACACTGGGCCACATGTTAAATCCCTAACAGCCTTGTCACGACCACCGGCTTCTGTCGCGCAGACTTCACACGCCAGGTAACTATCATAAATCAAGACACGAGGAACCTGGTAGGCATCGGATCCAAGAACATCGATCTTATCGACCGCATATACCACAGCCTTGACCATCCTCTCCACCACATTCCAAGTTCGTGCCTACATGAAGCCTCCCCCGGGCACCTCACGAGGCGTTATCAATGGCGTTTCGGAGGAAATTGACCTGCCGACTCTCCAAGAACTGCTCGGCCCCAATGAACCAACCCTACCTGGACAACGCCCGCTTTATGGGCCACACGAGGTCTGTTCCACTTACATTTGCCGGCTGTCATGTCCCATGCTATATCAAACTGGGATGTGAGCTCATCAGATGCCGTCCTTATCGACGGATGACACAAGGCTGTACCAAATGTGGAGGTACTGGACACCGAAGAGATTTGTGCCCCTCACCCTCACACCTCTCCAGACCATCTGTGCTCAATGTGCAACTGTGAACCTCTCCTCTACTCACCATTGTTTCCCGAAATGCAAACTATGCGACGGTCCCCATCCAACTGCCGACAAGAAGGACTGTCCACAACGTTCACGTCCTCCGATCCGACCCCCGACTCGCTCTTGTGATCAGACTTCCCCGCAAAACTCGCCCACCTCGACTGCACAACTGGAAAAAGACAACTTCCCGGCTCTACCCAAGACCAACCTGCCAGTGCCCTACAACCGGGTGAGCTGGTCAGCGGTCCTTGTCACCTCTTCCACTGCTCCACCTTTCCTTCGCTATGATACCCCCTCCTCTCCCGGCAACCCTCCATCACAGTCGACACAACTGACACTCGAATATGTATACGCACAGCAAATGCAACTCCTGCAGCGGCACAACCTCCTCGCAGAACAGGTTGCTGCCCTCGAACCACACCTCGTCACCGCTATTGGCCTGAAGTTAAAGGCCACGGTGACCACACTTACCAACATCGTACAGCAAGCACTAGCCCCTATACGTGCCACATTAGCCGTACCCAACGAAGAACTACCCCATAAATGCACAGCCTGATCCGCGCCAACAACCCGAATCCTCTCGTGCCACATCGATATCAAAAAAGCCAAACTCGTATTACCACCCGCACACCCATCCCAACAAGCACACATTTCCAAGAACACTAGGTCAACAACTGTATGCCTATGAAGCCACAACCCACCTTCCCGCTGCACATCCTTTAATGGAATTGCCGGTCTTTCACAAGCAAGAAACATCAACTAGATCTCTTCCTCGCATCTGATCCTGCAGACGTAGTCGCCCTTTAAAGGAGCCATGAAGAGAAAATACAAGTTGGTTTTATTCGAAAGATTTCGTGTTTTATAGTGCCCCCAGCGCTTGTCCGGATACAAACGGTGCTTTATTCACTGAGAAATTAAACGATTTAGGTTAAAATTTTGATTTTCCCGCTCAATCGTGCGTTTTCGTGGTGCCAAGTGACATCACGGGAACCGACCGCTCTGCAGCCTAGAGTGCCTTCATTCACGCATCCGCCGTACAGGGTAGAGACACGTAACGCTGGCGCCGCCATGTTCGGTTGCTCGCTCGCCGCCGAAGCAAGTCATTGTGTCAAAACCGCGCTAAAATTATCGCCGCAACGCGGTTTACTGAAGAAGTTTGAATCATATTGTCTGTTTCGCGTTGCTAGGTCTCGTGGGAAACGAAAAGAATAACGCGTTGAGCCCGTTGGCCCAATTGCGGCGGCACGGGACCGTTCAAAGGTTGTCTCCACCCTGTAAGCGGTGTTGGTTTGTTCCCGCGTTTCTTTACGTTCTGTAACCTAGATGGCGCCACCATACCGTGGCAAGCGTTTGGTTTGTTTTTGCCCGCATTTAAACCTGGCTTGTTTTTGTTCTGGGAGAAAATATTCGTTCCCTGAAACAGTGCTCGCTCGACAAATGGGGTCACGTAAGACACCGTTGCTTGCGTCAATCGGCCAGTGTCGTCTGAGACAACCCCAATCCCCGTATGCTGTGCAGCTAAACCAAAGCATGCAGTGCGCAGTACGAACAGCAGAACGCATCAGTACTTCTATGTTTACATGTTCTTTCGTAACTTCCACTGTTTGTCCCATCATTCTTATTGCTTTGTAAAGAATGTGCCCTAAATTTAAGCGCAAATCGCTCGTTCGTCTAGTTTGTAAGCTCTACCTAATTTGCGTCTGCTTCTGCCAGCCTCCGCCAATCGCAGAGCTTAGCCCATGTGACATCACAGGTTCTGTTGCGGGAAATGAGCTGGTGGGTCGCATGACCATTCCCGTTTTTCCTAATTATGTAGCTTATTTGAGCGAAGTTTACGTTAAAAGTGGTGTCAGTATGATTTTAACGACACAATCTTTTGAATGAACCAAACTTGTGTTTTCTCTTCATGGCTCCTTTAAAGGGACACTGAAGTGAATTTGTCAAGCTCCCGGTTTTGCTTGCACTGCGTAGACTGGCTCAAATTACCACACTTTTCATCGTTTATCCGGTTGATAAGTCGTTAATTATTTTATAAAGCGGGAAAGAAGAAAAACTTCCATGCGCGGTCTGTGGCGGCCGCACCAACTAAAGCTGTGACGTCGCGAGGAGATGGCACCGTGATTGGACGATGTCCGAGGTTAGCATTCAAACAAGTTTTGGTTTCGGTTCTGTAAAACGACATGTTTGACATCCGACGGCACCGTTGGATGGGCCTTCTCGATATCTCAGTAATCGCCGTACCGCCTTTCTGCCATATTGTCGGCTGTAAAATGCCTGAGATAAGCCTCCCAGGACGGCTTGGAATCGTAGAAATCACTAGCCGAGGCCTACGCAGTGGATGACGCCCTCCGCGTCACCGCTGACGCTCAAATGTCATGCGCTTTTCCCTCATATTCGGAGCTTGTCTCACTCATGCCTGTATCGTAAAAAGCGTGTTCACACCAGGACAAGGGTGTGCTGGTTCAGGCCTCTGCCCACTGCCCGCAAGCAGCAGCACGCTAACGAGAACTCGCTAGAGCATCTGTGGCAGTCTGCGCGCGTTCTGCAAAGTCGCTCACGGAACAGTGAACGTTACGGCCCAAAAATGGTGAACTCAGTTTAGGAAACATCGGCCTAAAACGAAAAAATCAACTGACAAAAAAAAAAACGATGCACCCTCGGGGATTCGAACTTGCGACTTGCAAAACGACTACTCGGCGCCTTAGAGCACTCGGCCACAGGCCAGCTCTGCCGAGGCTGGATATATAAGGTATGTAATGTATAACCAGTTTACACTTTTATTTAGCCTTATCATTTGAAGTACATTAGGTGACTATTTGTCTTATAGCGCCCGTGCAGTAAGCGTCCCCTAAACTTCCACAATATCTCACGTCTAGCAATTGCATTTCTTGGACGGAAAAGCGTTCGCAGATGTGCGGTCGTGCTGCTGACCGCTGTGCTTGTTCACCCAGCGCAAAAAAGTGCTTCATGCTCCCTACTTTTGCGCTGCACAGTAAAAGTTTCAATTGATTTTATTTTCTTAGTACCAATATTGACTTCGTTGACTCTTTTCCCGCCTTCAAGTGGCCTTAGATTTTCGTACTAGCGTAAAGTCAGCGAAGCGTCGCATGTGCCCTTGTGTAGCGCTTGTGTGAGGCGACCTTGACACGACTTGGAGCTAGGTACAGTGTTCAAACTAACAAAGTAAAGAAAGGCACATTCTTTCATTCACAAACGTGAGGTGGCTTAGTTTCAATTGAGCGAGCCAATTGCGACGACCCGTCGGCGGCCGGCGGTCTAAACGCTGTGCCGACTGACTCTATCGGAAGGTCGGCGAACCATGCAGTATCCCAGCCAATTGCCAGCTCGTCTCCTCGTGACGTCACACGAAAACGCCACAAAAAATGGGCGAGGGTGCAGAGAGGAGGACAGCATTTTCGAATTGCTTTTTCTACTAAATAAATTCGCGTAAACGCGCTCAGAGTGGTCGAAACATGGCCTATGGACTCCGGAATAGAAGTTGCGCTAGTAATCCCGCAATGTTTACAAATGACTTCAGTGTCCCTTTAAGAAACGAATGTCGTGCAATCAAACTGATTCCCTAAACAGATTTTCACAACTGATCCCCAAAAACCGGACAGCGGCTACTTTTGCACACGAGCATCTCCAGGTATTCGCTCATATTCTTGCCTCTGATGCCCCCAACACGTTTGTAGAAAGCCTTCAGACAACAACAAACAACAATTAAATATCGTTCTTCCTTCTCAACGCGTATAGCTCACCTACCCACCAACTCAAGGATGTCAACACCGTTATTCATAAAGCTGTTACAGTAGCAAAACACGCCCCCTTAGTAGTACTTGGATTCTTGATTGTAGGGTTTAAAGGAGCCATGAAGAGAAGATGCAAGTTGGTTTTATTCGAAAGATTTCGTGTTTTATAGTGCCCCTAGCGCTTGTCCGGATACAAACGGTGCTTTATTCACTGAGAAATTAAACAATTTAGGTTAAAATTTTGATTTTCCCGCTCAATCGTGCGTTTTCGTGGTCCCAAATGACATCACAGGAACCGACCGCTCTGCAGCCTAGAGTACCTTCATTCACGCATCCGCCGTACAGGGTAGAGACACGTATACGCTGGCGCCGCCATTTTCGGTTGCTCGCTCGCCGCCGGAGCAAGTCATTGTGTCAAAACCGCGCTAAAATTATCGTCGCAACGCGGTTTACTGAAGAAGTTTGAATCATATTGTCTGTTTCGCGTTGCTAGGTCTCGTGGGAAAGGAAAAGAATAACGCGTTGAGCCCGTTGGCCCAATTGCGGCGGCACGGGACCGTTCAAAGGTTGTCTCCACCCTGTACAGCGGTGTTGGTTTGTTCCCGCGTTTCTTTACGTTCCGTAACCTAGATGGCGCCACCATACCGTGGCAAGGGTTTGGTTTGTTTTTGCCCGCATTTAAACCTGGCTTGTTTTTGTTCTGGGAGAAAATATTCTTTCCCTGAAACAGTGCTCGCTCGACAAATGGGGTCACGTAAGACACCGTTGCTTGCGTCAATCGGCCAGTGTCGTCTGAGACAACCCCAAGTCCCGTAGTGCTGTGCAGCTAAACCAAGCATGCTGTGCGCAGTACGAACAGCAGAACGCATCAGTACTTCTATGTTTACATGTACTTTCGTAACTTCCACTGTTTGCCCCATCATTCTTATTGCTGTGTAAAGAATGTGCCCTAAATTTAAGCGCAAATCGCTCGTTCGTCTAGTTTGTAAGCTCTACCTAATTTGCGTCTGCTTCGGCCAGCCTCCGCCAATCGCAGAGCTTAGCTCATGTGACATCATAGGTTCTGTTGCGGGAAATGAGCTGGTGGGTCGCATGACCATTCCCGTTTTTCCTAATTATGTAGCTTATTTGAGCGAAGTTTACGTTAAAAGTGGTGTCAGTATGATTCTAACGAGACAATCTTTTGAATGAACCAAACATGTCTTTTCTCTTCATGGCTCCTTTAACGCGCCGACGCAACGCAGGCGATGAGGCGCGCCGTAATGGAGGGCTCCGGATTAATTTTGACCACCTGGGGATCTTTAACGTGCGCCGAAATCTCGTACACACGGGCGTTTTTGCTTTTCGCCTCCATCAGAAAAGCGGCCGCCGCGGCCGGGAATCGAACCCGTGACCTCGTGCTCAGCAGCGCAACGCTACTTGGATTCTTCAACGCACCACGTACGAGATGCGGATACCACCAAAACTCCAAGAAAGGCACGCGCCTACAAAAAGCCATCCACGATCATAGAATTTGTCTCAAAAACGACCTTACTTAACCTACCCACATCGGAAATAGCGTAACGCGTGACACTATTCCGGACCTCACCTTTACAAAGAACTGCCCGCAAATACAGTGACCGTGCAAAGCCAATCGCTGAGGCAGTGATCATGTCATTATCTCCATCAAACTGACTTACCAAAGTAAACCAACACGAATCGGGTATGCTCGAATTACCCACTCGCAAAAACTCCGCGAAGATAACGCGCCTCGGCCTTCCCCGCAATACAATCTCGCCGCATGGGTCGATTCACTCGAGCAACGACTACGCAAGCATACAAGAACGATATTAATGACGACGGAACACCCGGTACAGATTCGCATCTCCTCCACATTTGGGGAGCCAGGCAGAGTCTTGCTAGGAGGTGGCGTAAACAAAAGCAATATAAACGCCTGCAGCGACGTATTACTGTCCTAAATCAACAATCCCAAGACTACTCCTACTCCAAAACCTTACAGAAACAGAACTGGGCATCTTTCTGGGACCAGCTTCAAGGTTTCACAACAGGGGCAGAAGACCAGCTGGTGTCCGAACACTACAAAGAAGGCTTGACAGGGATCCACACGTCCGATATACAGATATTGCGTGTACTCGTCATGACCGGCGTACCACAATTGTGGCTCTCGATTCTACTGGTGCCACGATGACAGCTACAACGTATCGCGGAATCTCTCCCGCTACCGCTGAACCAATCGTAATAGCTCGCGCCGCTGCCACGCACCGCAGTCAACACCCTCTCACAATTGTTACGGACCAGACTGTTACCAGGCATGCCCACACTACCGTCATGGACAAGCTCCTTTCGCAGCAATTCTCCTTCTACTATCCATCACCATTGTCCTTCTACTATTCAGCGATTCAACTATCCATCACAATAATATGGACCTCTGCTCACATCGGCCTGCTGGGGAATGAAGCAGCCCATGCTGTAGCCTCCGGGATGCACAACCGGGTATCGTCAGCATCCGAATTTTCAACCACGGAAGACATTACCAGCGACCCCCTAACCACCACTGAAGCCATTCTCACCCACTACAGGGATCTCCGTTATAAATATCCTCCCCCGCACGCGTCCCTCACGCATGCCCAAACATACACCTGGCGACGGCTATAAACAGATACCTACTACAACTGTACACGACTTCACCACATTGCTCCAGCGTTCTACCCGAAAACCTGTCAACCATCTAATACCCCAACAGACGCTTTCCATCTTGTCATTGAATGCCCGCACTATCCACCCCTACCTCCTTGACTGACCCCGCCCCCTTCCCGTGAGCAGTGGAAGAGGCTGCTGACCGGCTCCGACCGTGAAGATCAAGTTATGCTGGTCGACCGGGAGTTGACGGCGGCGTCTTGTCGCGGCCTCCTGGACATAGGAGGGTGATCACACCCCATTCCCTTACCCCTTTGCTCTACAATAAACGTTTGTTCATCATCATCATCATCATCATCATCATCATCATCATCATCATCAGAAGCAGCAGCAGCAGCAGCAGCATCATAATCATTTAAAATGACACGCCTGACCAGCCGAAAAGATATAACAAGTGATGTCAACTCCTAGCCAAACTTCTGCTCCAAACCGCTTTAAAATTATTAGTTCATTGTGATTACGGTGTAGGAGCTGAATGTTGCTGAAAGGTTTAAAAATTACACCACGGAGACAGTGAAAAGCGGTACAATAGTTCTTCAGATACCTTTTTTATCACAGGCCATTTCAGATATTGAGCAGGATTTTCCTGATATCGGTGACTTACTAAGGTATCTAAACACTGCTCTACAACATTTTTCCATAACTTTGATTTAATAGAGACAATGAGGATTTCGGAAAAACTGTGAGTTTTTACACATTCCTCAACTAGTATACAGCTTGTTGATATATCTAATTAATTTTCGCTTGGAAATGCTCTCCATACAGATGCCGAAAAACCAATTTCACGATTTTGTACTAACGCGCGTACAAAGAGCCCAGCAAGATATTTTATGTTACACCTCTATGTTACACCCCTATGGACGCAGAATTCAGTTCATTTCCCCCGCGTTGGTATAGGGCTCGCCGTCTGGTGGGACTTTCTGCAACCACGTTCCTCCCGTATCAGCCCGTGTTATTTATTGTAAAACTATGACTGATGAGCATCCTTAATAGACGTTTGAGCGCACCATCTTGATACAATTTATTTCGGGAAGGTTACAATAATACACCAGTTCTACGCGTTTCTCGTTACCACACGCCTTCTGTTATAGCCCATGTATTGACAGCACCCGCGACTCCCTAAATGTGTGCATCTCAACGGTGAACTACCTACTTATGAAGAATAAGAAATAACTGAACAAGCGTTACACCCATTACTGTCATTAGTATATAGTGGCCCACCCGGGCATCGTCGGGTACTACCGCTAGTAAACAGAGACAACTTCTGTATACTTATAACCTAGCCCTATACTAAAGCTAGCACATGCAATTTTTTTTAAATTTCGATGCCAGATTAGGTGGTTCTTTTTCTATTTTATGATTTGGTGCTTTCAAGATTTTGGTGTTTGTTTACTTTTTACTGACATCAAGCTTCGGGCCACAGAACTCCCCGAAAAGAATTTTTCCGCCCGCCCCATTTTTAGGGGCTCGGGCTATCGGCGACTCATGTCGTCGCAGTATCATGTAGTCACGGTACTACAACACCGGCACACTCGTTTCCAACGCATCGCGCTAGAACGTTTCATCTCCGCGGGAAAAACGCGCACTAAAAGAACACACCGGGACACTCCTTTGCCAACGCCTCACACAAGAACGCTGCGTGCTTCAAAGACACCAGACTAACAACGAATCTGTACATCTCTACCCCCCAACGGTTTCATCTCCGTGGGCAAAAACGCGAAGACGCCAAGAATGCACTGATACGCTACATGATTCGCCTCCACGCCCCCCCCCCCCCCCCTTCCCCGGATTCCCAGTCACGGTTTCATCTCCGTGGCCAAAACGCCTAGGCGCCAAGAATACACTTATACACGGCATTCTTCGCCCTTCCCCAGGTTTCACGTTAGTGGAGATATGACTAATAATCCTTGCTCGACGTTTCCATGGGGAAAATAGTCATTATGGCAGCTAACAGCTACCGTATTGCACGAGCCTTGTGATACCGGGGATGGTGAAAAATAATAAATACTCGGGACCCATAATCTCCGCTTTATACAATTTAATCTTGTCGTCATGCTAATCCTGGAATGGGGTGTATGAGATTTCTTTCGGCTTTCGGTAATTAGGTCAGCAAAGAATTTGAAATGAGGGTGTTTCTATAGCCCTTTTATAATACTGCTTGGGTTTCATTAGTGTCACGTTCGTCGGTCCTTCAATTTACGAAACTCACTATTCGAGAGCAGCACGCGCTTAATAAAGCGCGAAAAAAACGACAGGAACCTCTCGAGATCCTCATTGAGCTATTGATACATGCGGCAGTTATTATTAAAAGGTGAATGTCCAAGCGTAATTTCGTTCTAATGAGGAATAGCTCGTAACCACCATGAAGCCGTGCTCAGTTAACTGGTAAAAAGGACTGCCTCAGTCACGCGCATACGTAGCAAATACCACCAGGTTTAATATCTGTCCCTTTTCACGCACGCACACATTAAATTTCATCGCAGCACCACATGCATATGGGAACAGTGTAATGTGATAAGCTACATTTGTAAGTGGCCTCCAAAAGGGCTGAAAATATTGCCGAGAACCATGCATTTGGTTTGTTTATGTTTTGCTTTTACCGCCAGGCTGCGCCGGGGTATGTTATCTGTGTGCCAAGGAAAGCGCGTGTTCCATTCTTTCTTTCTATGCTGCCTGTGTTATCTCTTCTGATAGGGAGAGCATTCCGAACTAACGTGAACAGCCTAGAATAATCTTCCTTGTTCTGGATGTAAATCCACGGTTGGAGAAACACTCGCGCCGAAAGATAAAAGCCTGCAGAGCAGACGCCGCGGCTTTAATTCGAATCGTCGCGCTCGCCTTCGCACGTACTTTGTTGAGTGCTGCTTCGCCGCCTGTATTCTTTGAGTTGTTAGGGGAGCACAAGTTCGCTCCAATAAACTTGTTTTCTTTGAAGACAACTGCGTAGTCTTTGGCCGCGTGACAATATCCAGGGGCGAGTGTTGGGGCAAGAACTGTCGTATAGCCTCACTTATATACCTACATTGAGCAGTGGGTCTGTGTGTCCGCTGAATGCAGAACGATGATTACATGAAACAAACGAATAATTGCCCTATGCCTACTATTCCAAAGGAAGCTCACGCGTTCAGCACATGCACCTGCGTATGAAACTTAGTAACACCTCATGATGCAGAACTCCGCAGAATGCGCTTACTTTCGCTGACAATAAATTAATTGGCAAAATTCACGACCTTGCCACCTTCCCATATGATATCTTCAATGAGTGCAAAACCTTTGTCCATGGAAAAGTTTCATAGCAATATTGAATTTCTGTTATCAAGCCAATGCAGCCCAAGTGAATTTTAGGGTCCTTCTAAAGCCACTTTATGCCGGTTCTTTCAAAGTTTGGAAGAACTTTATGGTTCTTCTAAAGGGGCTTCTGGACATGGCATTGGAATTCAGAAAACAGAATGAGGGTTGAGGGCAACGTGTAGGCAAAGGCGAATGGAAAAACGGAGGTAATTTTTTTCCCTTTGCCCTAGAGATATGTTGGATGGACGTATACTCAGAATACTCTCCTCTCCTTGACTGACGAGAGAAACTTAAAGGTAAGGACGAGTTGGCGTTTTGATTGATTTTGAGGTTTAATGCGCCGACGCTACACAGACGATGAGGCGCGCCTTAGTGTAGGGCTCCGGATTAATTTTGACCACATGGGAATCTTTAACGTGTGCTTAAATCTTGACCGCACGGGCATTTTTGCTTTTCGCTTCCACCAGAAAAGCGGCCGCCGCGGTCGGGAATCGAACCCTCCTTCTCGAGCTCAGCGAGTTGGTGTTTTATAAAATAAAATAAAATAGAATAAATAAAATAAAATAGAATAAAATATTCTTTCCCTGTTTGTTTCTTTTTTCTCTTTCCTGCGCATATTTAGGACGTCCTTTTAATGCTGCCGATAAGAATCCTGATTGCTGTGACCGAAAACTGTGGAGTGGTGTCAGCAGTTTGAGTTTCATGTTGAAACTCACCACGTTTTATTCATTCCTTTTTTCAACATTAACTTGAATGGCGCATTGGCAAGGATTGGAGTACGTCTCTTGTGGCTGTGTAATAGCCGTCTTGTCTCATTGGAATAGCAACTGTAGGTGCAATTGATGCGCTGTAGGCACCTTGGCGGTGAACTAAACTCTTCGTTTGAGCCCTCATTTTATCGCAATTTTGAGCTTCTGCACTATAAAACAGGCCTCACGATTCAATTTGTCTGAAATAAAAAACCATAGAAAGCAAACAAAATCCGGATTAGTCCAACATGCCATTTTATTTAAGCTCGATTAATTTGTTTAATTATTCCCGTACTGCGAGCGTATACCAAACGAATTCTAACCTTGAACTACCAGATTTAACTGTCCGGAGAAAATTGGCTCGACTTCATTTTTTCATGAGATATTCGCTCGCAGTTCATCGATGAGGTGAGACCTTATTTCACAACCATCATACCACTCACCACGCTTTGATCACCAGCATAAGGTTGGCATCCCTTTTTGCCGTACGAAACTATTATCAGCTGCTTTTTTATCGACAACCTGTTTACCGTCATGCATTGCAACAATTCAAGAACCTTTATTTTTGTAAAACTGCAATTCCTCAGTACTTTTACAGTGTTCCTTTTTTGTTGTTCCTGTGTTCCTTTGGCTTCTTTGCTTCCTACATACCCATTAATTTTGTAGTTTATTTCTGTTGTTTTTGTTCTTTATGCTTCTGACATTTCTTGCTTTTTTTCTTTGTCTTTTATTTTCTTCATTTTTTCTTTCTTTTTTTTTCCCTCTCCTATAAAACACTGTTACCCACCCCCTCTTACACGCCCAATGGGGCTTGAGTGCACTTTAAATAAATAAATAAATAAATAAATAAACAAACAAACAAAT
This sequence comes from Haemaphysalis longicornis, assembly GCF_048455015.1. Classification (NCBI taxonomy): domain Eukaryota; kingdom Metazoa; phylum Arthropoda; class Arachnida; order Ixodida; family Ixodidae; genus Haemaphysalis; species Haemaphysalis longicornis. The sequence goes on along the minus strand of NW_027526203.1, from coordinate 304,295,167 downwards.
AAATAAATAAATAAATAAATAAATAAATAAATAAATAAATAAATAAATAAATAAATAAATAAATAAATAAATAATAAATAAATAAATAAATAAATAAATAAATATTACCTACATAGCGTCTGTGGAAATTTCAGTCTAACTCCGGAACGCACGGCCATTTCGCCGACTACAGCTGCTTGCTTCAACACACTTCGACCATATGCGCAGCATCTTTCTACTGCGTTCGTTAAGATTTACGCGTGTCCCGCCAACGCAGAATATATATCGAGTATCATGTAACCACACAGCTCAACATTTGCCTTTTCTCTTGATTTTTCTTGGTGTCACGAAAAAAAAAGTTGAAAAAAAAAGCTGGAAAAAACGTTTTCAGATTTGCCCAACAACCCGCAATGCACGAGAATTGATGTAGGCTTGTCCATAACTAAAATATTGCTTTTTGTCGCCTTTGCCACAACGCACCGGAATGATTAATCGCCCTTTTCTCAGGGTAGCAATGCGATAAAATAACAGACATGTCTCACAATCTGTCTCAAAATTTTGATCTTCGCTTCGGCATGGCTCGATGTAAATAAACGCCTCCATTGCGTACTACAGCGGGGACCACGCCATACTTGCATTGCGTAATGCCCCAGCGCAGACTATATATTTTGCAGCGAATTATACCTGGCCCCTTTCATTGGACTGGCCAGCCTTCCTGATCCCAGTAAAGATTCGTCCGTGTTGTAACGAAGCAGGTGTAAGATACCTTATCAGAGTGTAAAGCTAACAAACCCCATAGGCACGCAGACGCACTTTGCATTTACTGCTTTTGCGTTGATGATACCTAAGCGCAGACTTTATCAATGCCCAGAAGGAAAATTGTTTCTACATCCTTTCATGCGAAACACAAACGTGCTTTTAAATGCAGAGCATTTCTTAGCCTCGCCTCTTCCTGCGTCGGACGGCGTCCACAGCTCCGCGTCCGCAGCAGGTGCGCCTCTCCTCCTCCCCTCCTCTCTCTCAACAGCAGCTGGCGCGCGCATGCGCCGTAGTCAGCCCGTTCGCTCCGTGGCGGTCTCGGCGTAACAGGTGCGTGATAGCAGCGCGGTGGGGTGTGGAAGGGCGCGCGCTGCTTGCGCATGCGCGCTCTCCCCCCCGTACTGCTCTCCCTCTACTGCGCGCGCTGCAAATATAGCGGCTAGCGGTCGCTCGTGCTTCAGTCACTGCTTTGCTCTTTCCTTCCTTGGTTGACGCTCGCTCCACCCTGACGCGACTTTACTCTCCTCTCTCTACCCCAAACCAACACCAACGCAACTACGACCCAACTACCCACCCTAACGCGACTTTACGCGGCGTTAACGACCCCCAATGCTCTGCATTTACTCGTGTTCCCCTCGCGGGAAGGCGCGGAAATTTTTTTTTCTTCTTTGGCAAGAACAGCTCATGCACAAAAACTAAATATTGAGTCATAGACAAGGCTTGCGTGACTGGCACATCACCTTCCCCATCTCTTCGGCGCTTGGTGTAGGTGGAGTGGACAGCCAGCGGGTTTTTTTTTCACTAATGAGGAGTGAGGCGTTAAGTAGCTTTATAATTACCCGTTCTTGGCCATAGGTAGTAATCGAAAGGCTAATTATTGAAAAGCAGGCGTGTCAGATAAATTGCCTCACACGTCACCTACAGAGAACCGGTTACGTTACCTGGTTTCAAAACATTGTCTATAAGTTAGAAGGTCGAAGTGCTGATAGTGTACTCAACTTTTATCCGCCAAAGTGCTGTCCCATGGGGCCGGTGAACTTCTTTCCCAGTGGAACGCTGGCGGCCTTCCAAAAGTTTAGTTTGATGCTGTCGGCGTCGCCTGCGCAGAGCGACGGTCTGACCGCAGCTGAACCGGGACGGCAGTTCTGAATACGATACGCGGCGCAGTTAATGGGCAACGCGTGTATCACGTTTCAGGAGCGTGCATTAATTACTTAACTGTTTGTTTAGTTTGCCTTTTTTGTGCGCGCTTCTGGATCAGAGCGCGGGCAGTAAACAAAGAATATGGAGTCAAACAAGCAGGGTGAATTTCGAATGTTTTTTTATAAAAAGAAAAGGCCGTGCGGCTTAGCGGCCATCTGGTCACTAATGGACATAGATGTACCTTCTACACTTATCGCATCAATGAAAAGGCGAACTATATTTAAACCACCTGGACGATTATGCATTACCGGTTCAAGAAAAGTAAAAAAAAAAAAAAACTGGAAGGCTTTTGCGGGAGAAAATCTCTTACTGCCTAAAGTGCAACCATTGCTGTAAATATCGCAAATAAGCAAGCAGTCGGGATTATTTTAAGAAGGCGCACTCATTGAGGAAGGGTCGAATACGTGTGGTATTGGCTTAATCCACTGACTTTTGAAAGCTGGCCGCTCCGCTAATGCATAAGGACTGAGCCACACACGACATCCACATTCATTCAACAGTGTCGAGAATTCCCACTCTGTTTATGATTAGTGTAAACAGCGAGATGGTTGGGCAAATAATCCAGCAACCTAACCTGTGCTGGCTAGGCCCAGCAAAGCTGGCCGGGATTAACTGTATGATGGCTCCCGACTGTGCGATTTGGCGGTGCTTGTGTGGGCGGCGTCGACCGCATCGCGTATTTTATTTCAAATGCGTAGGCAACAAGCTTGCGTTCGGTTTAGCGCGTTGCATTCGTGTATTTAGAGCATTTCTGAAAGACTCAGCAAAGCTTACACAACATTTGCGTGCCAACTTGAATGCAGATGCTAAAATGCGGGCTACTCCCTGGAATCTGCAGACTCAAACTGGCTGGTAGCGGCGGTAAAGGGATCCGCACGCAGTTTTGAACTGTTTCGGTTTTATTTCCGTTTGTTGACGCATTGCTGTGGACGGTTTGCGAGGAGCTCGGTCCATCGGAATCAAGTGGGCGCTGGTCCGTGCCTTCATTTGAATGTATGCATTCGCAAGATTGTAGCGTTGGCCTAAAGAGTAATGCGTGTAGCGGAGTCGTACTGAACAGCGATGGTGATTCTTTGCAGCCAAAATGTAACCTATGTGTACAAACGCCAGCACAAAGAAATAGCAGTTTAACCATTAATATGTACCCATTCGTATTTGAATTTCAGAAGTCATAGTTTCCCATTTTCCGTTATCCTTCGTCTTAACACTATACAGTTTTCTAGCAAACTGATATTCATTTATAAGTACTACGTTGTAACGGTTTGCAACTCTAAGTACAAACACACATTGCGGAGGGGGGGAGTTAAAGTATAAATTAATGTCGCCGATATATTTATGCAAACGGTCGTGCTTCTCACTATCGTTCTGCATAAAGCCAGCAAAACCTAAAAGGAACGATAAATGCAGGACAAGACAAGCAAAAATAAAAACATCAGGAGGATCTGCTTTTTTTGAGAGGGAGAGAAGGAGAGCGAGAGAATGTGATAAAAATACCCTTTAATGGAAATTTAACCCCGAAGTGAGATATAAGAGCCCTGCACATGTTTCGAAATAAAAGTGCAAAAAGATAGCAATTATTCCGAACAGTTTTTTCGAACACATTTACATGAGCAGTAGACTGTAAACATATCACGTTTTCTACGTGGCTGCTCATCATGTCATAGGGACTGGAAGTGGTGCATCTTAAGGATTGCGTTTTAAAGTATAGAACAGCCGCACCGAAAATGCGTTATTTAAAAAAACTGTAATACAGGTAATTAAAATTACAAGTAATACAGGCCGGGTAATTGAATCGGATCCACCATACCTGACACTTTCATGTTTTCACACTTGGCAATTTGTTCCTTCGTTTTCTTAGTTTTCCAGTTTTGTTCTCTATATGCTGCTTCTCCCACAGCTGCTGCTGATGCAGTGAGTGCGGATGTTAGATTGTAATTTAGCCTGTTTACACTGCGCTCGTTCTGCTCATTCAAAAGCTGGCAGTTGTTTTGAAGATTTATTTTAAACTCCTGTGATCTGGCTATGACTGATTCCATGCGGGGTTCTTAGTTTTCATGAGTTAATTCTTTCTCTTCTAATATTCAGCCTTAGCTTGCACCTAACCGTCCTGTGATCGCTGAGCCGAATCTTACTTAGCACCTATACGTCTTGCACAATACCCGGTTTGTCACTTAGAATGAAGTCAATTTCGTTTTTGGTTGCACTATCGGGACTTTTCCATCTCCTTTTCCTATTCTTTTGTTTGTAGAGGAATATGCTCGTTAAACTCATGTTAGTTATTTCTGCGAATCCCACCACTGTATTTCCTCTACTGTTGCCATTGTCTATTCCAAAGTTTCCCACTGACGGTTCGCACATTTGCTTCTTACCGACTTTTGCGCTAAAGTCTGCCATCACAATCGTGAACTGCGTTGTTGCCTTGTTCATTTCTGATTTGACGTGCTCGTAGGAGCTATATACGGCTTCATTGGCGCATAGGCCTGTACTATCTGTAACCTGTATAGCTTGTTTAGCTTGATCACAACAGCCGACACTCTCTCGCTAATGCTGAAAAACTCCTCCACGTTTCCTGCTATTTCTCTGTTGATTAAAAATCCCACCCCGTGTTCTGTTTTCCATTGGGGTCTGTTGTAGCACAGAATATGCCCGCTAGTGAGCTCAATGAAGCCTTCCCCTGTCCCTCCTTCTAACTTCGCTTAAGCCTGTAATATACCACATAATGTCAAACAACTCCTCTACTAGAACGGGTAAGCTTTCCTCGGTAGACAAAGTATGTGCGTTGAACGTTGCCAGGGTCGAGTTCCAATGGCGGATTGTCCGGAGCCAGAGATTCTCAGCACCCTCTGCTGTATCGCTGTTCTGACCGCCGCCGTGGACAGGTGCTCCACAGCTGCTACGGACTGAGGGCCGAGATTTCAGTAGGTTAGTAATGGGAGGTGGCGGCAACTACTGCACCAGGGCGGCCAGATCTTCTCTGGTGAGGGAGCGCTGTTTGTGTCCCTAAGAGCCTTGCTAGCATAGTTGAACCTTCCTAGTGTAGCCCCTCAGGTATCCGGGATGATGGTTACTTCCGGAGCAGGCACCACTCCGTACTTGCATGGGTTGGTCGCACAAAGGCAGACGAAAAATAGCAAGAGAGCAAGAGAAGTTTCCCACCGACGACGTTGTCGCGCGTGCCTGTGGTGATACTGAGCCAGCGTTTGCCGGTTTTGCTTTTTACGCGCGTGATACTGAAAGAGTAAGCTGAGACGCTGGCTTTCTTATGGGTTTCACTGAGGTCTGGCCGTTGGAAAGGTAAGCTACTGCCATATTCAAGTGTATAGCTACAAAATTGGCTAGTTGGAAGCTCAGCTGGCCAAAGAGAAGCTGGTCAAGAGAAGCTGAGCTTCTCAGCTGACGCTCAGCTGGCTAATTTGAAGCTGAGCTCGTGCAGCTCCGTCTAAGCTTCCAAGCTTCTAGGGCGTACGGTGACTGTGTTTACATTTCACTTTTTGGCTGTAACTTTACCAAAAATGCGCCTAGTGAGCTGATTTGACTTATCAAACATTCGGAATAGCAACGCGATAACGCGAGTAAGCCCTTCAGATAATCACCTTGTCGCGGAAGTTAACTAGGTTTGTATTGCTTGCCTGTTACTCAGTGCGGGTGGCCACCCCGACACCGAACAAAAAGAAAACGTTTATAACTCTAAAACTTTTCATTCTACCAAGTTGAAACTTGGTACAAAGGTACTCAGAACTGTATGAAAGAGGGGTGCGAAAGGAGTACAGCTTACATGGCAGATTTCCTGACGAGAATGTCAAAATTCGTGCAGCTCTGTCTAAACGTGTCCACCATGAATGGGAGGTTCTCGAAGTTCTTGTTTACCGCTCCAAAATATTCTCCATACTTTTTTTAAGTACCCTCTTAGGAGCCGTGGGTGGCCTACCTGAAAACTCCGGACCCTGGGACCCAGCGCATACTGGTGATGGGCATCCCGGTCTTAGGACGCCCCATACCGGGTGGGCGCCCTAATAGGTGCCCAAACGCTTGTCAAATAAACATTTATTCATGCTCCTCCCACTCCTTCTCTCAGCGAGTTTTACAGACGTGTCTGAAAAACAAGTGTGCCGCAGAACGGCTCGAACATTGGGAGCGCGGAATACTTCATTCGAGAATTGCTACTGGTAACCATCAATTTAATTCATTAAGATGAAAAACTCGGCTATGCTTCAGAGTCGCTTTTACGGAGGAACACTCTGTATTTTGTTTTGCGTATAATAGAACGTGCCATATCCATTTTTCGGATGCATGCTAATCTCGCGGGGGGATATTTACTTCAAAATTAGGAACGACAACGAGAACCATACGTTTTGCTACTCCGCTGTGGACTACATATCACACAGAGGACTTTAAACCTCAAAACCTTCTCGAGTCATCCTAACAGTCAAGCGCGATATAAATATATTTATGATATGTTTATGATTAGCATGAAATGCTATCTTAGCCTGATTGTTCAGAACGCCGTCCTGCTTTGAAGCTTGCGCATCCCTCAGTGGGGCTCCTAGCACGCGGTCCGAAACATTCCTTCTACTTTACCATGAGGTAGCAATTCATCAAAACTGCATGAATATCGACATAGTTACTAGCGTCCTCCAACCGTTAACTGAACCGGCCTAATTTGAAGACCGCGTTTGACCACGTTTGAAGAAGATACGCAAATTCGCGAAGCAGAGCCCCTTCGCGTGAACATATTCCTCCCTAAAATCCCATGTATTTGTTTGCGCCCCTTACAATTTTCTACTACACATTATTAATCTCGCATACGAAATATTCCTCCCATAAAATCCCTGTATTTGTTTGCGCGCCTAACAATTTTCAATTGGACCTTGGTAATCTCGCATACACAAATTTAGGGTGGTGGCAGGACGTTTCTCAATGCACGGAGCACATGGACCACTCGCATTCCTCACCTTTTCTGAGCGACTGACGATCCGTGCGACAGTGTGCACAGTGGGTACAAAAGCAGAGGTTCATCCGCAGGCAGTTTTCTCGCAGAACGTGCAACTGCCGAGTGAAAAATACACCGCGAGAGAAAAAATTGTTTCTTGCGTACTTCGTGTAACACGGTTTGTTAAGGAGTGCAGACTGCCTATGCGCAGAAAATACCTCTTTAATTTTATTTGTCGGCATGTAAATGGCGGTCCCCGACTTTGTTCTCGTTTCCTTAGATTGGTGCAGACGCGAGACAGGTCTGCCTGTTCCATTATTTTTCTCGTTTCTGCCACTTGGCGCACTCGTGCAAGTAATAGGAGTCCTTCAAGCCGTGTGCTACCTGCATGGGACGCGCCGGCCCTTGACACTTCCTTTCATTCTTTTTCTTGTTCACAGAGCACTGATCAGTGAACCGTATTGTTTATGGTAATCTTAAGCAGATTCATTTTTGCACTGCCCATCCTTTTTAGTATCTGTCTCGACGGCACCTTCAATTATTGCGACCAATAAATATTTATAAGGCTGGCCTCAAACGTCAAATCACTGGCAGTTTGAATGCTGCCTCGGCAGCTTCAATTTAGCGGCACTTCAAGCAATATCTTTAAGGCTACTTGCGTAAAAGAAGCGCAGTTTCCTTTCTCAAAACACATTCATCGGTTTGCCCTCTCTTGCTTTTAGTGAAGAAAGCCGTCACAAAGCTTTTGCATGTTTGGTTATATCTGCTAGAACTTCTTTTCCAATTGCCGACACGTGAAGTAAATTGAGCTGATAATACAATTTCACTTCTCTGATTGCGTTGCAAAGAAGAAAAGCACGTGGCATGAAACAAGTGGGCTTCGTTTAGTTCGCGTAGAAAAGTACCCCAACGCCGTGACTAAAACAGCTTCATTTCTCCTTATTATTTGTGCAGAGATAAAAACACGGAGCGAATTTGTTAAATAAGTGGCTGAAATTTATTAAAAACTGAACTCCCAGCTTTAGTAAACGGAACATTCTGGCGCCCGCGTCAATAAAAACGTAACTAGGAATATGAGCGGAGAAACGTGTCCCGACAAAGTTTCTTTAGTTAGGAAACGTCTTCTGGAAAGCCTACCCTACTCCATACACTTTTCTGTGTGCGCTTAAAAGCATAGATATTTTCCGATCATAGGTTGGCTGTCAAGTTTTCAGTGACGGCTTTCAAATGCGTATCAATGATTTCTGAATAGGTATTCATAACTACTTCCCCCCGATTTCTCTGCTTGTTTGGCAGAAGAGCTGTGGGGTTCTTTGTACAATAAGCTGATACCTGTAAAATAATCCGGCCGGTGGGATAAAAATTTATCATAGCTTGTATACTGCGGTTTCCCTGGAAACAACGCTTTTCGATTCATTAAAAAAAAGCTACCGAACGCACCGGCCGCAGATAAGCTCAGCATGAGATGATTATTGTAAAGATGATATGTTCCCGAGCGTCGACGTTGCGAAATGAGCGATCATCATCTCACAATGTCGCGCGTGCTTGAGAATATAACTTGCTTCTACTGGGGCCCTTCTTGATCCTCATATTGTCATATTGTTGCGCTGTCATGAAGATGCGTTTTTCAATGTGCTTGCCCGCTCGGTAGAGGGAAAGTGACCTGAATGTCACTTCATGTAGATGAGTATTGTATAGAAAGGTCAAGCAGCATTTGCTAAACCGAATGACGTCATCTAGGGCCCGCAGCTGTACATGTAACTGAAGTTGTTGCTAAATGGGCTGACTTGTAGGCATTTAAAATTGAGACGAATGAGCTTTTCGCAAATGGCGTCGACCCGGCAAATATAGTTGGCATTATGCAAACTATGATGCAAGTCAGAGCTGTCACAGTTGCAATTATAGTATCAGCTGTCTACTAGGCGAGACCGTCGCGGTCCGAGAGGTGAATGAAACGGTCGAAAGGTATGAAAACATTCCAAAGGATCTCTGAGCCTATTTCTGCATTATAAGGACACGAAATCGTGCGAGTGGCAGAAGTCGGAAGATGAAGAGTTCATAACGCCTATAATTACGCCATTGCTCTCGTTCGATGCGCTTGTATCCCTTAGACACGAATTATGTGCTTAAGGCCAGCCAGCGCCATCTAGCGAATCATCCGCGAGCAAACGCCCAGCCCCGTGCATAGCGCCAGGGGTCTGCATCCCAGCTTCAAACTGGAGTCGCACGGCCTTTTGTTGGGCATTATTTCACCTCTTGGCGCCCTTACATTCACATTTAAGGTGCTTCGAACGGCGTCATCTTGGTGGCGCCGGTGTAGGGTAGTGGTTAGGTCCCTCGCCTGCCGCCGCATGTTCCTGGATTCAGTTCCCACACCTACCACGCATTTTTAGATGCAGAGCATCTCTTGCTCGGGGCTATGTCCGGCGTCCGTCCGTTGTCCGAACCTCTCCTCCTACACTATTAAAAAAAAAGAAATAGCGGCGCCCGGTTTTGATCCCACAACTCTTTGGCCGCAACGGGAGGTATACGCGGCGCTCTTCCCACTGCGCTACGCCTTATGTCCTTGACTCATTCAAACTACGTCAAGAAGCTACTGATACAACGAAGGCACGCGAAGCTGAACGTCAACGGAAACGACGAACTGGAAACTTTAGAGGAGAATGTTGAATTTCCCGTGGGAAAGCTGTGGCGGGAAGCGCCACGCGCCTTGCAGCTCAACCAGAGAAGAGGACGAAGAGGGCGGGCAGCGGAGTAAGAGCGTGAGCACGCAATAAAGGAAGACGAGAACCAGGAGGTGTTCGATCAGGTAACGCCAACCAACCAACCAACGCCGGTGTCGGTCTCTTCGCTGTCTCTACATTTCTCTACATTTCTCTGTCTCTACATGGGGGTTAACACTACGTTCCCATTCGTGCTCCGATAAATGAACCAACATAACGGCAACACAATAGAACCTACACGGAACCCTCCCTTGTTGTTGCGCCGTCCACACCCCCACTGCGCATGCGCGTCTTTCCTCCATTCTCCTTTCGTCCAGCTGTATAAAAGCATGTGCGCGCGCTGCGCGGCGTTCAGTCTGCTCCGAGACACCGCCTGCGCCGGTTCTGCTCCGGTGTGGAACCTACACGGAACCCCCATGCTTTGCATCACCACATAGTTCCCTTCGGGGAGATGGTGTAATTTTTTTGTTAGTTCACGGAATGACAGCGTCAGTTCCGGGCACGGCTAGATGGTACTGCTGTCGAGCAAGCCGTCATCGCGAAAAGTAACCTAATACCACTTTCGCGTAATACGTTTGCTCACTCGAAATGAAAAAAGACACAACTGCAGCCGTGATTGGCAGCGCATGTCTCAGTAGCTAATAAAATGAGCATCGTGATGATGAATTAAATTAAGTGTTTAAAAGCTTCAGGGCCAGAGGGTGTCATGTAACCACAAAATATGCAAATTTATTTGCTGCTAACCTCCTTTGCTTGTTCCTCTGCTTCACTGCCCACCAAGCGTCCCCTGCCATGCCAACCAATCTTGAGACTTCCTCGCCCCACATTGTAAATGCTGCGATTTCGCAAACGCTAGCTGTCAAGTGTTCTTGAACGTAACCCAGGCTTCCCTGATGGCAATCTCCAACTTAAGTGGCATCGGGGTAGATCGGGTTGTTGGCGCACGCACCTCAGGGAGCAGAGTAATGTCAAAAATTACGCGCAATGATATCGTTTCACGCATATAGATTTTGGAGCATGGCATTTCACGCGTAAGAGGACCATATTCTATGGTAAATTGCCAGACTAAAGGGAAACCACAACTAATGCATAACAATCATGAAAGGCCGCTATTTTGTCAGCTCTCCTGAACAACGCACATCAGTTTTTCTGGGTTCTCCAATGAATGAAAGATAAGAACTATGCTGACGGCTGATGTTCACAAATGAAATCAAAACTTTACATCTTATGAAAAGATATATAGTTAGCCAGAGATCAAGGAAAGTAAAATTGATGCTGTATCTCGTACATGGCCAAGAAAACAACATATTCTGTGGCAGACTCTGGAGGAGCTTGTTTCACGCTCCAGTTGTTAAAAATGGCTGATTAGAGAATGATCAAGAATAGAGGCAGCCGAATGAAAATGAGTGCAACACAATAAAGGACTATGCTCCGACAACCTCCTCCTCCGATGATGATGATGATGATGATGATTGCTATTTGTCTCCCCCTTGAAGCGGGGTGATGACATGTCATCTTACCGAAAAGGACTAATATAATCATGTTTTACACTCTTGGTTTAATACTAGCGCTGCTCAGGGCAGGCACTAAAGCTTATTAGGCCCGTAATACTTTTTTTTCCCTGTTACCGGTGGTAACTGTCCTAGGCAATATTCCCCTCTCTGCTTTTCGTCCACCAGCATTCTAGTCTTCTTTTCGTCCCCTCGACAGCCTCGAAGTTAACTTCGTCTGTGATACCCTTAAATCCTAGGGCTTCTGAAAGCCCAATATTCCCTTCATGTAGATTTGGATGGATACTGTTATGACTCACTGGCGCCATGTTTGCGCGGGTCAGTCGCCCGCCGGTCGACCACCCCACCTCTTGTCGACGGAAACGAAAGGAGGCCGACAAGACGCCGCGGCGGCCACTGATTGACAGCGGCTTTTGAGCGGCGTTGAGTGTTGTTGCCCCAAAAGGGATTAAGGAGCTGCCGGTATTCCCCCGGCCTGAGCAACTGAACGCGTGTGCGCGTGAAAGCCCAGACGGCGACGACCGGACAATGGGACCCCGTGGCGGCGGCAGCACAGCGAAGAAGGCAGTGGCAATGGTCAAGCCATTAACCCTTCCCGGAGTGATTCCACGAACCTTGTTAATCTGTGCTGTTAGGCTCCCTGGGAACGCAGCGCGCGGCAGACACCAAAAGAATACGCGGCGCCCGCGCGGGTCCTGACGAGTGGCAAGGGTGTGTGTGTGCGTGTGCTGTGCATCTGCCGACATACCTGAAAGGCGTGTCCCTACCCGAGGGCGGTGCTTCACAGCGAGGAACGTACACATCACCATTGGTCCGCATTGTTTTGTATGGGGATCCCTAACCTAGGGAACTAGGGATCGGGGGTCAACAAAAAGGGCGTGCTGCGGCCCGCCAAGATCGGTCTTCTGTCTTCATCTCGACAACTCACTGTAAAAATGTAAATAAACCCGTTGAGTTTGCTCTAAGCTCTCCCCTAGTCCTGGCTCGACGAAGCGAAGGCGACCGGCCCCGCTACCAGCAGACTGCGGTCGCTACAACTCGCGACAAGACGCAACAATACCCTCACATTCTAACACTATGTGCCGCATAGTTTCTGTTTCTTTTCCGCAGACCACGCATACCCCATCATTTTGTGAATACTTCCCCACAAAACTCTTAGTTCGCAGGCAACCTGCTCTAGCCTCAAAAAGCAAAGCACTGCCCTGGGAATTATCGTAATGTTCCTTTCTGATGTTCAATTTCTCAGCCCTGTACATCTCTAACGACGTTTTACCTTCCATTTTTTCCCTCCATTTATTCGTTTCAATCTGCCTTGCCTCTATTTTGGTTACCTTGGCTGTTTTGGATTCTCCCTCCATACCCTTACCCCCCCCCCCCCCCGAACCACGGATAGCAGTGAAGAAGTAAACACCGACAAACAAAGATTTCGATCATCACACTCAGTACTGTTTTTGCAGACTTTAATTAATTTGTTCCCTACAGAGCTAATTGAATTCCGACGCATCCGTGAGATCAACCATCCTTCTTACCCCAGATGATTTCTTGTCCCCTCCACCTCACTAAGGTTCGCCCGCCATTAAAGGAGGTGTGCAAATCATCGCTAAACCGCACTCCCTTCAAATAGAGGTTTTCTTTGTGCCTGGAAGCACTTAAAGCGCCCCTTCTTGAATACCTGAAGGTTTGCCCTTAAGTTGCATATCCTTTCAGAAACCATGACCACAATTTTTGTCGAATAATAGCCGGATGGGTAGCAACTAATGTTTAATTTACGGAAAATATGACGCGCAAGAATAGCGTCCTCAGAAAATTACTTGCACAGAAAAATTGAAACAGCAATAGTAACTTTGATCAAGGCAAGACAAAAATATTTTGCACTGACATTGTGTGTTGAAGAGCGGCGAGTCCTCGTGTTTGTCCGGAACATTGAGCTGATGACCGTGAGGCAACGCGTGTGTCGCGGGCGGGAACGCACACCACCTAGAGAGTATCTGCGGGGGACGAACCATACACGCCTCATCTTTGCGAAGCTATGTAGACCGAGCAAACCAACGCTCTCGAGCTCTCCGTTTGGCCCTTGTGAAAGCTGGGGGCTACCGCTAAAATGTTCATGGTGTAGATAAATTACGAAGTATATCGTTGTACGTGCAAATTATGAGCTGACCGCGTATTTTCGACTCAAGTTATTCTTAGTAACATTTGAAGGAAATCGTCTAAGTTATCAGCAGGTAGCACCGGGGAGTTAAAAGTAAACGCTAAATTGCGAGTTCAGGAGACAAGAAACATCGTGTCCAAGCAAGCGATTTTCCTTAGCCCATTAAACGACCAATCAATATTTCCTGGCACATTTGTGCATCGAAAGTGTTTAATTGTACACACTCCCCTCCACAAAAAAAAAAAAAGAGCCCGATAAACCTCTTGCCGCTCTATGTGTTCCCTTAATTTATTATAGGTCACCACGGTATAAAGAGAACACAGTTCAGACGTCCCTTCTACGTTTTAATTGTTTCTGTTATTCTCTGAGTTGGGTGTTGTGTTCGGTAAAAGCTGTCGCACCGCATTGGCAAGAGCTGGAAGTGCGAGGTATTAGAATATCATTATGGATTTTTCTCCCAGCGATGCGACCATTAGACACCCATTGTCTGGCGCTTATCTCTTCAAAAAGTTCGTCTAGAATATTAGCGATCCACTATTATTCAGAGCAACCATGGTAACAAAAATATTTAAAAATTACATTGCAGAAACATTAGCGGAAAAACCTTTCCTGGCTTTCTGAACAAATAGGCGATAAATAGAAAATCCCTGCGAGAAAGCCAAGTAAAGAGTATCGGACAAAATCCCAATGACCAGTCCTGAAATACATACGGCTAACGAAAGTCTGGGAGCGCAGAAGACAGAAAAAAGCAAGGTAGATTGCACCTTTAAAATACAAATAGCAAAACAATGGCTTTAAACTGTGGCTGGCATCTGTAGTGAATACCCCGTTATCTGCTTATTGTTATTTTTCTTTCCGAAAAATAAGGAGCATGCCGATGATGAGGAAGATGAAGAAATGGCAGAAAACAATGGCTAGTGTACCGGTTTGCTGCGCCAAAAGCGATTCAAGCGAGGGTTATAATCATACTTTGAAGGAACAGCCACAAGAAAAAGGTACTTGATCCGATATTGTTGTAGGCGCCCTCCTTGAAAGAAGAGGAGGAAGAAAAACAAAGCTTGGCGAAAAATCAGAGAGAGAAACCTTCAATGAAAACAGAGGGCAGTATTCCTTGCGGTAGGGCTTGCAACTGCCGATGTGTTGTAGAATAAGCAAATGAGCAAGGAACAGGTGATAGGAAATAGAAAAAAAATCAGATTAGGAAAAAGAGAGAGAGAACGTAGCTGTAAAGCACTCTCTTCCACATACATGGTCGTACACAATGGCGACAGACATACACGCTCAGATGTTTGAAGTACATCACTGATCCAGACTCTTGGAGGAAGTGCGTGAAGGCTTTTGTGCACACGCTAGCACCATTTTGCTTATGCCAAATAGAAATACAGTTCTCATGTTGAGGTCGCTTTGCACAGCCGCGGCTGCGCAACTGCTCGTGATGGCGCATACTTTGGCCAAACTGCATATAATAATATTAATGCCATCTGCTGCATATCATAGTGCACACAAAGGGGGGACGGCACGCCAAATCTTGTGAAGGGTATTGGTGTGCAAGTGGTGCGCGATGTACTTAAGCTTCCTGTTGGGACCTTGAGGTACAAGAAACGTCTATTGTGGGTCGTCAGTACAAAAAACACCACACTGAAAATTGGGTCTCGCCAACGTGACAGCCATGCCGCCCACGCAGCCAGTGAAAAAATGAGCTCGGCTCCTCTAGAGAGAACGGGTGTGGAGTGAGCGAGTGAGTGAGTGAATAAACCTTATTGGCCCAGTTTATCGGGGGGTTGCGGTCTCCCGCTTCACCTAGACGTCGGCCAGGTGTATGCGGGGATCCCGGGCGGCACATAAGGCGAAATTGGACTAGCGGTGCTAAGGTGGTGTCGCCGTCTTTGCAGGCTTCTTATTAAATCCCTGCAGTTCGGCAGCGATTTCGGCCAGATTGACCAATGCAAGCTGGGCGTTCTCCTGACCGTTTTGGAGCGCGGTCTCACATTCAAGATATCGTTAATTAATACATTGCTTGTTGGTGCATGTGTGTAGCGCCACGAGATCTGCGTAAGTGTGGCCCATTCCGTACATGAGGAGCATGTAGGCAAGTATAGCTCGGGGTAAATCTTGTATATAAAACGGGGTTGGGGAAGGAGTTAGTCTGCAGTATCCCAAGTGTTGTTGCTTGCCTGCGGTTGAGGGGCCGGTAGGAATCCGGATATGTTTACCGCCCTTTGCTGCGGACGAGAGGATGATGTAGGAGAGGATTTCGCTGGAGCTTAGAAGCTGTTCGGGTTGGCAGGGCGGTGGTTCAGCTCCGTAGTTGTCCAGGTGTGTGTGTTCACAAGCCACCTCGTGGGCGTCTTCGTTTCCTTCCAGCCCGGAATGTGCTTGGGACGAGATCAGAGAGATCTCAGGAATGTTGGGGGTTCGCAGCGTGGGGCTCAGAAGTTTTAGAGCTATGGAGGATGCTTTGCGCCGGATCTAGTTTCTAATGGCCGTCTTTGAATCAGAGACGACCGTTCCCGATGTTTTCCCGCTGCAGACGGTGAGGGCGATAGCTGCCTCTTCCGCTTCAATCGTATTTCAAGTAATTATCATGGCAGCGGTTTGTTAGTCACTCTAGTAGTTGGTTGCCACTATGCACGTCACGTGCCTTGCTCCCTAGGGGACTGCGTCTGTGTACCAGACGTTCTGCTTCCCTCGGAGTCGTTTTGCTAGGCCTTTAATCCTGGCTTTCCTTCTACCTTCGTTTTTCGTGTAATGCATGCTTTTGGGAAGGAGTTCAATTTTTAGTTGGGTGCGTATTGGTTGGGGCAATTCGGCTTGTGTTGGTGATTCCATTGGGGCCAAGATCCTTAGATCCTCCAGCACCCTTCGGCCTGCCAGCGTGGTCGAGAGTCGAATTGGATGTACCAGTCTTTGTGCCCCGATAATTTGTTCGGCGTGTTGTGCGGCGTCTTGCCAATCTTTTAAGTGCGTATATTTGGCTTGACAAACGTGCGCCGGGGACGCTGGGCGTTCACCACGAGCTACGCGTAGACGAGTTCTTGGCATTTTCTTCGTACTTTTAACTGCCGGGCGGCTGCCGCAATCTTGGCCAATGTCCCTAAGTCTATACTTGGCTCGACAAACGTGCGCGGGGGGTGCTGGGCGGTCGTGCGAGGGACGTATACACGAGCACTGGGCATTTTCCTGGTTTTTTTAACTGCCGGGCGGTCGTCGCAATCTTGGCCAATGTCCCCAAGTCTATACTTGGCTCGACAAACGTGCGCGGGGGGTGCTGGGCGGTCGTGCGAGGGACGTATACACGAGCGCTGGGAATTTTCCTGGTTTTGTTAACTGCCGGGCGGTCGTCGCAATCTTGTTCAATCTCCCTAAGTGGCTATGGTTTGCTTGACAAACGTGCGCAGTGGACGCTGGACGGTCATCGCAAGGCACGCACACACGACCGATAGGCATTTTATTGGTGTTGTTAACGGCCGGGTGGTCACCGCGAGGCCGAGCTCACATGCGCGTGTCGTCAATTCCTTGGTATTTTCAACTGCGGACACGAAAAATTACGATTCGCTAAACAGCTTCGCTGATAAAACTCACTGTCTCTCCTCGACGGGCACATTTCCGCAGTTGTCCCACGTTGGGCGCACTCCAACAAAGCAATAACATCTGTCTTCACCAACGGCACAGATATACCTACTATTGCAATAACCAATAAGCTTCTGCGCATGGACAACCATGATTCCAGCAGCTGCCGGGACGCGCCGATCTTGGGAGATGCCGCCAGCACGGGAACTTATTGTGAGGCTAAGTAAGGTTCGGTTGTAATAAAGGACCTAACGTTGAGCTGTTTAGAATTTCCTTTGTAGCCTTTATGATGCAACCCTATATATTTTTCGGTTAATTAGTACAGCAGCAAGGTGACCTTTCATATGCCCGTACAAGAAATTTGGTGTGCTGTGTTTGAATGTGCGAACGCCCAAGTTGTAACGAAAGTGTTATAAGCATTTCATTTGTTTTTATGGTTAGGATCATGTCCTGTTAGAGGTTTCAATAGAAAATAAATGGTTTTAAATCTCAGCCACGTAATTCAGCAAATTACCAGGCATCTGCGTTATTTCACTTTAATCGGGCCAAAACGCTCAGGCCTACGACTTTTCTTGTCAATGCACTCGTTCTGTTACCGGAACTCTGTTATAATTGAATTGCACATCGGGCTTTTCCACGCTATGGTAGATGTCGGTGTTTTTCCGTCATCGAAATCAATTTTAGTTTTTTTTAATTTGTTTTAATTTAAACAAGTGCTCTATTTCTAAATATGTGCCCCTTTTTAACAAGTAGCCTGAACAGCGTAAGTTACGGCAGTCGACACACCAAGAAAACTTTTTGTTTTATTACCCTGCTTTTGATTTTGCTAAAAGAAACGTTACGCCCTCAAAGGAGCGATTTTTGACGCGCCTTCGCCACAGGCGTGTCTGTGCTAGCGCTTATTCACTGAAACATGGCAAATAAAAAAGATCAAAGACGTGGATTTTTCTTTATAAAGACGTCAAAAGTTGAACAGTCCCCGGTGTGGCCGCAGAATGCGAACAGACACTATGTTATTAAAGTGGGAACCAAGAAAAGCAACGGCAGTAGCGGAGTTCATGGCACAGAGACGCGTCTGGAACGCATGATTTCAGCCGCATATAACTTCGGTGCAAACAAAATGATGCAACGTGTTTTTCAGCAGTATTGTTTACGCTCTTAAGGATTCTCTTTTCCCCAATTTTGAAGGAAACACAGACCGGGTTTTCTTTTATTTTGATTTTTAAATTTATGCGTTTTTAGAAGGAGCACAGCGGTAAAACTTTTTTTGCGTATATTTATATTTCCTCCAGGCAAGCGATATTTTAGAGATATGTGTACAAACATGTGATCGATATTACTTGTCACTTACTAGTCCGTCACAATTATAGATACGCACATAGGGGGCATCAAAGTTGACGACAATCTGTCGTCTGGCGCGAAATCACAATACTTTTTCTAATTTTTTTTTGTTCACAGCAGAATGCAAAATTTGTTTTGATCTGCAGGTCATTTTGGTGTAGTTGTTCTTTTAAAACAAAACCTTGCCACAATGATCAAACCTTGCCGTGCGCAAAACCCCAAAGTTGAAAAAAAACTGCAGCCGCCGGAAATCGCGCGTCACCCGTGCCACCTTCGTCAATTTGTTTCTCCCCAAGTAGGAAAACAATTTGCAGTTTTCAGCTATCCTCTGCCTTGCGCATAACTGATAAAAATATGCGAAAAAACAAAAAAATACCGTGTACACGGATGTTTCTTCTCTTCTGGAATCACCCTCGTATACTGGACATTATCATTGGCCGAAAGTTCTTCGTTGGCCACAAGGAGTGGTCGATCGAATGTATTGTGTGAAGCTATATTTCAGGACGCCTGGGAGTGTACAAAGTCTTTGCTGGTGGTGTCTCTCCTTCAGCGTGCCACTAAGGCTTCGAGGCATGAATTGGGAATGTAGCAGCGCTGTTCGAAACGCTGCCCGACGACGAAGTAACATAATCGCATCTCACATGTAAAACTTGTATGTAGAGGTCCTCTGCAAATGTTTTTAAAAAAGCTTGAGCAATGTTGCCATGGTGCGACTTCGTGTGAGCGGACTGTAGGCATAAACTTGTTGTTGCACGCGTAACGGTTTGTTATTGACAGGAACAGAACAACATCAGAGCTTTTGTGCCACGGGTGAATACTGCCAACAGGTGCGGTTCTTCTCAAAATTAGTTCCAATTACTACAACGAGGCGAATGATGACAGCTCATGCGGACATTTTATGCCCTAGCCATATTTTCAAAAAGGGGGTAAAACCTGTTATCCTTGTTACTCTGTGTTTACCATGAACTAACTAGCCCAACAACAGTCTTAATTAATTCGATAATGAAGTTTAATTTTGTAAGTCTTTCAGGTTTAATTCTTTAAGTTGTAAGCCTTTGAATTAAGAAACCGATATTGTCATGTTCATTGAGCGTAAAATTGCGTCTGATGTTATTGGGAGATGTGGAATTGAACGCTGACCGAATGAGACAGGCAGTGGCCGATGCTTTTGAATCGGCCCTGAAGACAATTGAAAAATTTGTGCTCTTCCACTCTGTGAAGAAGGAAGAACTGGAAAGCTGGACGCAGTTTACGGAGTGCACGAAACAAAACACGTTTGTTGTAAATTGCGATAGAGCATACTTCCTAGCCAATTAGCTGAACGAACCTCTGAAGGATACAAGCTTTGTTCTTGCAGACAAACATGGAGCTGCATTTGTCCCTCCCGCGTCGGAAGCATCTTACCGTTTGTGTAATACACAAACCCAATCCGCTCCACCTCTAAGGACTCTGGAGAGGCCCAGTCAGGCTGTTTATAGGGATACATTCCCCCCTCTGCTTCCTGAGGCATTCTTGACTGCCAACCTTCATTTCTGTCCTAACTCAACGAGCCCCTCATTTCCTATTCTGATTCGCTACATGCATAGCGAGGGCCTCTGTTCTGGAAGTCTTGGTGCCATAGGTAGCTTACGAGGGTTCAACGCTGGTCGACCGCTCTCGACATGAAGACACTCGAGTCACGGACTGGGGGTTAAAAAGGTCCCCTTCACACCGAGTAGTCCGAGTGGCGCAACCTACCACTCTCGAGCACAGGAAACAACATACCTTAGCATAAATACCCGAGAAAGTGGAGAGGAAACAGCCCCGCTGGTAGCGTAGGGGTCATCGCACCAGACGCGTATTCTGGAGGTCGTGGGTTCGGATCCCACCCAGCGAGCATTTTTTCTCCATTTTCTTTCTGTCTTTCCAAATTATTCATCTATTTCAATTACCTACATTCTCCCCTTTGCTTTCTAAGGCATTCTTGACTGCCAACCCTTATATCCTATATATAAATATATATATATATATATATATATATATATATATATATAGATATATAGATATATAGATATATATTCGTATATTTAAAAATGTTACATTTACTAACCGTAGTAAAAAAAGAGCCTAACAACACCACCATGCCTCTTTTGTCGTTGTAGACTGCCAACCTATCTTTCTGTATTTCGTCAACGAGCCCATCATTTCCTAACTATATTATTCTGCGGAAGCCTATCGAGGTGTCTCGGTTCTGGCAGCCTTGATGCCAAGGTAGCATGAGAGGGTTTCCCGCCAGTTACCCACTCATGAGAGGCTGTAGACGCTCGAGTCACGCCCCGGGGGTTGAAAAAAAAGTCCCCTTCTCCCCGTGTAGTCAAAGTGACGCTGGCCACCACCCTCAAGCTTCAGATAAAATTCTAATAAATATAAATACCACAGAAAGTGAAGGAGAACACAGTCACCCAGATAGCCGAATTGGTAAGGCATTCGAGATCAAATCGAAAGGCGTGGGCTCGGTCCCCACTCTGGGAGTGTGTTTTTCTTTCTTTCTTTCTTTCTTTCTTTCTTTCTTTCTCACGTATATTTAAAAAATGTTACCATCACTAACCGTAGTAAAAAAAGAGCCTAACAACACCCCTGTGCCTCCTTTGGCGTTGCAGACTGCCGCCTTTTCTTGATTTATATATAATTATATTATATATAAATATATATTATATATATATATATATATATATATATATATATGTATATAAATATATATATATATATATATATATATATATATATATATATATATATATATATATATATATAATATAATTATATATATTAGGAAAATAAATAAGGGGAATGGAATTTCGCGGTGTGTCGGAGTGATGCGGTCCCGAGCTGGCCCACTCGCACTCGCCATCAGTGACGACGCTTCGCGGCTGTACCTCGTTGTGGAACAGCCCTACTTCTGCTATTCTGCGATGATTACCGGTCAGGGATGCGTTCGCTGATGAATCCAGTAGTGCCTTCGGATTCGCTGCCCTGCACTGCCTCGCCAAGGTGTGCTGAGTGAAATACTCAAGCGGGTTTACCATAAGGGCGATGTTGGGTAGCGGGCGTGCTAATTTTTTATGTATGCGAATACTGGTTTGGTATTTCCATGCACATCATCTATTGTAGGTACACATCCCCTTTATATTCGTTTATTTCGGACACTATTACACTAAGAAATATTTACGCAGTAGCTCTAGTGGCGAGGTGTGTAGTAACTAGAGACCGGATTTTTAGGCATTAAAAACGCGCGTTTTAGGCGCCAAAAATAGGACTGCAAAACAACGTTTTGGGTCTCAAACTACGGGGCCCACAATTTTTAGAGATATGTAAATAATGTCAAACGAAAATGCCTCCGCACTGCCTCGTGTATTCACCTGTGAAAAGGTCTGCCTTGATAACATAGCCTCCATATCTAACCCCGAAACGTTTCGCAGTCAGCTACTCACGCTTTACACAATTTAATGCTGTTCCCAAATTTTTAGTGTGACGCATGCTATCGCGATTAATGTTTATGTTGTGTTTTCTTCCTTTTTTTCACACAAATTGTAAGCTTTTTCGCTGTTTTAACGGCCACAAGTGTTTATGTACTGTCAAATATTGATCACTTTGTACTTTTAAATATGTGTAACACGTTTATATTTTGTTGCAATGTTCCTTTCTTAAATTTATGCTTTTTCAGGTATTACGTTTTCAAATGCCCCCCCCCCCTTACTCTATGCCCTGAAATGGGGCCTGTAAAGTTGCCATGAATAAATAAATGAATAAACAGGCACACTGCGTAACCCTTCGTGCTGAAGTTTTGGTTGTTGGTTTTTGCTTTTGGTTACAGTGAATAGCAGTCTGGTGGAATTATGCTGTTATTCGTATAGTAAAGATAAGCTGAAAGAAAGTCTTCAGTGCATGCATCTTCATGAATAAGTTCGAACATGAACATATCACTGCTAAGCTACATTGGTTTGTGAAGAAGAATAAATTTTAATTTTTTTTTATTTTTTTTATTTCAAAAAAACCCTAAAGGCCCTCTGGGGAGGGTATTACATAGGGTAGGGGGGTTACAAAGGTGTCACATAAACTAGAACAAGAACAAAATAAACACAAGAACTAAAAAATGGCAGAAACAATTAACATTGCTAGAGTGCAAACAAATACAACAATTCGGTAGAACAACAAGAACAGCTATTGGTACAGTAACTAGAACAAACTACACCGATTATAACCACATGGTATATTACCACATGTCATCTGACAACGCAAGAACTGAATGAAATGAGGCAGTGAAATGATACATATTATACATTGATATTTTTGCTCAAAGCATTAGTAAATTTCGTGGTATTCGGTTCAGTAACAATGTTTGATGGTAGATTATTCCAGTCTATTGTGGTACGAGGAGCAAATGATTCGGCAAAAGCAACGGTATGACATGTGATGCGTTTGATTTTGCATGAATGATCTCGACGCGGAAAAATGGCGGCGGGTTCACAGATAAATTCCTTATGAAGGCATGCATGGTAGTACAGTTTATGAAATAATGTTAAGCGAGATATGTTGCGACGATGCGATAAGGTTTCAAGTTCAGCACGATTTTTTAATTCGGTTACGCTGGTATAGGGTGAGTAATCAGAAAAGATGAAGCGGACAGCACGGTTTTGTAAAGATTCTAAGTCATTTATTAGATATGCATGATGAGGGTCCCAAATGGCTGCCGCGTACTCTAGTTTAGGGCGCATTAGTGTAATATATGCTAACTTTCGTAAACGCGCGGGTGCATGTCTGAGGTTACGTTTAAGGAAACCAAGCGAACAGTTTCAAGTAAAGCAGTACTTAATCGAATTCAAGTAAAGTAGTATTTAATCAGCGAATTCAAGTAAAGCGAATTCAAGTAAAGTAGTACTTAATCAGGCAGAAATAAATTGAGTGTCATTGAAGGAATAACTCGGTGTACGAGGTCGTGAAATGGCTGGTAATTTGTAGAACATGTACTATAAATATCCCCGTGAATCGTAATATAATCCATGTGCACAATATGGGGATAAGTATACATTGGGATGTAAATGTAGGCGTGTTATTATAAACAACTATGGTTCCTCACAAAGCCCGTTTTGACAGAAAAGCCCATTCTTGGTTCTAGTGTTATAATTTACGTAGTGCTGCCAATGTCATTTGTTGCAGTAGAAAGAATAACAGTCAATGTTGTGCAATGAGTGGTCCATACGGTTGGTCTTTTGACTTCAGTACCACCCGTTACTCGACCACATGGTTGTAGCCTAATTAGTCGCACGATCGCGATTCTGGTATGATCTGTACGACATTTAGTATACGTGAACGGAATAACAGGAAATATAACAAAAACGTTGAAATATGGTTAAAAAAATATTGGGTCTGAAATTTCAGCTTGCACAAATCGGTACTCAGTGCTCAGTGGTATAAAAATGAGGGCGGTATTTGCGGTATGCGGTATGTGTGGCGGAGAACTGCACCGCGCAAAATACGGCAGAGATTTTGGCGTCATTTGACCCTTCCACGTATTCATAGCCTTGTTTTCGGAAAGCTATAACAAGCTGCGAGATGACCTGGAGAAAAACCAAACTACAGCCACACAACGCGCCCCCTAAGTTGTGCGGGTTTCAACAGCGTGCTTCGATGACTCTATTTCATATGAGTCGTCACAGGTGCATTTAAATACAGTTTGTAAAAATAATGACATAATTTTCGTTACCCTCTGTATAACATTTGAGCTAACAAGTGTGCCTCGGCACAAGGAAACGCTGTTTTAAAATCTTAATCTCCACATTTTCCCCCTTTTGTGTTGTATGTATTCTTAACCCCCTGTGAGATGCACTGGCCTTAAGGGGTGTGAAGTAAAATGAACAAAAATAAAATTACATCACTGCCATGAACTCCTGACAACCATGAGCTTATAGCGGCGTGTAATTTTCTGGCCAAAATATCTCTGTAGCCCGCACGCGTCCACAATAAATGAGAGAATATTATTTGCTTTACACTAAGCTTGGATGCAATCTCACCGGCCTCTTTCGGATGCGTTTACTCTGAAAGTAAAGCAAACAAAGTGCTTCAAAACAGAGGTTTCTTCTCTGCTCGCCGAAGATTTTCGAGGCAGCAAAACTTGCGCTCAATCCTGTGACCAAAATCGACTTACGAAAGGGAGTGGATGTGCACTATTTCTTTTAAAACAAACAAAAAAAGGCAAACCAAAATGCGTCGTTTTCTGATGATTCTTCCTGGCTGGCGAATGAGTTCAACGTGAAAAGATTGTTACACGAGGCTGCCATCTTGTTTATCCAGTTTTTTTAGCGTAGAAGTTCTCCCCGTAACCGGGTACCAACGTAAATTCGGCTGCACCACTTCGCGAAGAAAGCAGATATTCAGAAGAAAGAATAGCGCTCGATGCCAGGTTTAGAAGGAAAAAGCTGTACCCTCTGGTCCGATTTCAAGAGAAGGAAACGTTTCGGTGAGGCAGAGTGACGACGAAAGAGGTAAAGCGAAATAGAATTATATAAAAATACGCGCAGGGCAGTAACGAAGTGCTCCAACCTAGGGTTGAGCTGTAGTTTAAAGGACAGCCGTAGGCCTGGAAAACATTACCCAAAATTTCAAAATCGTCAGGCGTTCCAATGAACCACATTCGGGCGAACACAAAAGCGAACGTCTAGTTCAGAAAGTCCATAAGATCCGACCAGAAAATCCCCATTTTAAATTGGGACACGAAAACAAGTCACCGGTGTCTAAGAAACTTCACACGCACAATCTAGCACGTACTACGAATGAGGCACTGCGCTCAAAACATGCGGGGCACGACGGCACGTGGCGTAGTCGAGAAGGGATCGACCAAACATGTCGTTTAAAGCGAAGCCTTTTACTCCTACCCCCACGGGTTCTGTCAGCACAATTTCTGTCAACAGAAAACTCCCGCGAAAAAATAAAAGTTGCCGGCACCGCTGGGAATCGAACCTGGAACGAATGGAGAAACGGAGCGAGAGCCCCTTGTCTTACCGATTGAACTACGAGCCCACGTGCAGAAGGGGGAGACTGACGGTGCACTCACCGAGAACATCTTTGGTTCACCGCCTGCGGTCTCGCTAAATGCCACGTGATAGCGTCACGCGACCTCTCGCGCCGCTGTGCGTTCCACCAACTGCACGTGTAGCAGCCGTGCGCACGCCTTGCGCATGGGCTAGGAGTTATAAAAATTAAAGGAAGCTCAAACCAATGCATGGCATCTCGCTTCTCCTCGGTCTCCGCCGCCGATATCGTCGCCTCTGTCGGCGGAGGCAGAGACATAGAAGTGAGGTCGTCCTATCACCGGGTTCGAGCTTCCTTCATTTTGATAAAAAAAGAGTTTACACTCATGTCCTTCGACAGTACAACTGAATTAACCGCCGTTCATGAATCATGCATTTATTTAACTATACCAAAGATTATCTCTTTGAAGTAATAAAGGGTGTGGCTAAGTCCATTTCAGTTGTCTCTGGTTTGACTCTTTGTAGAGCCACGTGTATGAATTCAAGTGACTTCGCATGGGTAATTGTTGTTGGTGTAGTTTACAGCTTTGATTTCCAACCACCTTCACAAGGTGGATTGGCGGGGATTGTTTTCCACATTTACACTTGGTTCGAATGCGGATGAGGAGGATTCGCCGTGTCCCAGAAAAAAATACCATGAATAAGTGGTAAAAGTGGTATCGCTTACACTCCTACAACTACGAGAAGTCGAAAGATGCAGAAAAAACATGCGTGTAAGGCCAGATACCAGCTGAAGTGAGTCAGCGAGCTGGCAGCGTCACAGGTCAGCAAATTCAGCCGACTGCACTTGAAAGAAGAGTTTGAATAAAGATTGTTTCAGTCATTACAAATTATGTGCAGGACCACAGTCTGATTAATGTCGCTTAAGGGGCAGACTGAACACTCCACTTGTTGTAATCATCGATGTAACTGCAGCGTTAAAATGCTAAAACAGCACTGAAGGAATTACATAGATTAAGGGGCCCTTACTCCTCATGCTTTCCCATGCGTGTTTATATCATTTTCCTCAATTTAACTACCACCCTTTTGTTCTCTGTCTTGCGAAACAGGATGTTTTAGGGTTTCTGTAATCGGTATAAATCGTGCGTCTGCAGGCAAGGCGTGGGAGCGAAAAAATAAGGTACCAAGAGGGCCTATTTGCTCGCAATGTACCAGAACCATTTTATAGGCGTCGTTTATTATAACTAAATAATCTACACAGGTGCTGCTGCTACAGGTCCAAGGTTCCCAATGAAATCTCGCCAAAAACGCCGTGAGGTATGCGTCCATTTTTTTAGTATTTAAAATGGGCTCCTGCGAACCATAATCTGAATCAGGGTTCCCAGTGACAGCAAACATGGTTTCAAAGCGATCTGAGTTTCAACGAATAAGTCTGCTTTGTGTTCAATATCAACGTCAGTAAGCCCAATCCTGGCGGTAATGACCTGACATTTGACACCTTTAAACCGTCAGAGCTTCTCGCTAGAACCCAGAAGTAATGTTCCTCAATTTTTAAAGAAGTTAACAGTAAGCGATTCTTCTATTAAGGACGTGTCTATCGACTTCTATTTGCGCACGCCGATTGGAGATGTGATAGCTTGTGGCGAATCGAATTGATTATAATGATCACACATTGCCGGTGCGTGTGTTGTTGGCGTTCTTATTTTAAGTATGTTAACTTAGTGCACGATTTGGGAGGTAATCTGGGCTCCTGCGCAGAGGGACATGTCTGTAAAAGTGCAGTGAAGTGCAACCTCTTGAGCCCCCGAGGGGGCAGAGATGATGCGATTTTGGCGGCGCTGGCTACTTTCGGGAAGCATGAACAGCAGATGGACTATTCGAAGTATGGTGGACGCATAGTGGAAGGATAAAATTTTAAATGAGTTCGCTGGCATTACAAATTATCTACCTAGTCATTACTACAAACACAGCCCAGCTGGGCAATTTTTTCGATCCATGGTAATCTGAATGGGTGAAAACTATTTTTTGTCCCCTGAAGGAAATAGGCATAGTTTATACTTTGCGCTGAGGATATTTACTCAGCTCAATTGTTTAATTGAGATGTTAGCATTCAGAATTCTATAAAGGTAGGTCATCTATAAAAAGCAAAAACTATTTACGCCAAACAACACGGGGAACTCCTGTAGAATTTACATACGGTTATTTGAACACAGACGCCATTACCATCACCCAAGCAGCCCGAAAATCTGAATTAGGGAAGGCCTAAATGGACGAGTCAAAACATCAACCTGCAAAATGTCTGTCCCAGCCACGGCAATTCCCAGCCACGGCCATTTTGCGCCTCCCTGGTAACTTGACCACCCCCATTTATTTATTGGCGTCTTTTTTTTGCCTCCGTCAATTTCAGTGTTGGTATAATTAGCCAAGTAGTGGTTCGGGGGTTTTGAGGGGCACAATCTAGGCAGTGGAAATGTGGCACAGAAGGGATGCAACGAAGGGTATGCAAGTGTTAACAAAGTCGCCGTGGCACATTGGTCGCGGCTCGAGGCCATGCCGCCGACGAACAGGCCGCATCATTACGGGGCCTCATTTGGGAGGGCCGCCCGTCGACCCACTGGTCGGCGGCGACCGTTACCCGGAGCAGCTTCTGGCTCTCGCAACTCTGCAGTACAAAAAGCACTTTGCACAGTGCCGCGTAAACTAATCCGCTCTATGACACACAGCGAGCAAACAACAACAATAACAAAAAAAAAAATTCTGGAGAAAATAACCCCTGAAGAAAATGGCGGATAAGCCAGAGTCGCCCGAAACGTTTCCACGTTTGAAGTGGGCCGGGAAAGGAGAGGATAAAAAAAAACCGCCCTGCCTGCCCAGAGACTTTCAACGATTCAGCGGATTACATATATGACGTGGTAATATTCTTTCTGGCTCCTACTTTGTTTTCGTTCATCCTTTATTGCGTTTACCATAAGGCCCATAGTGCCGTGTCTTTCCGAGAGGCCACCATTGTCATCAGGCCACCCCTTGTCCTTTTCGTTTCTGCGAATCCTGGTTATATGCTTACTACGTCCTGCGGCGGAAACAAGAATTGACCCGTGACGAAATGTGCCTCATTCCCCACTTCAACAAGTACGTATGAAGCGCTGTCCAGAAACTATGTTTGCAAATTTGAAAGCGAGGGTTAACTTGTATTCAACCAAGAAGGAAAAGCTTTTACAAATATGTTCCTTAATGGCACCATTTTAACTAAAGATAGGTAGGGCCTGCGCGTCCTGGTTAAAGAAGAAATAAAGACTAAGAGAAGTATTCCAACGTCATGTTAAAAAATTTCACTTTAATTGAAAAGGGTCGGTATACCGTGAGGGTTATTTGGGTTTTCCGCGAAGTCAGGATCCTTCGGCCTCGTGGCGCAGTCAGAAAACAGCAATAGTCTGCTACCATTCACTGACTGATATAATGACATGCACTTTTGGCGTCATTACCTCTTTATACACATTCACTAATAAATAGCAATACTAACCTATACTATTGCTGCTTTATTAATTCGCCGCATTGACTCATGTTTCCTTCGAGCTACCCATGCATATGAGTTGACTGTTGATTTGGGTGTCGTTGTTCATGTTGGTTATATAACGGCTTCGGCCTCGCGGGTGCCCAATCTTTTGTTTTCGTATTCCATTCGCGGGAACTTTTCAGAAATATCCTGACAGCATGTTTCACCTACGCATTAAGCTTCAATTGAAATCATTTATGAGCCAAGGCAGCCCACTCTTCTACACAATCACCGCATCACCCTTGTAAGACCAAGTGGAGTTTCTGTATATAGCTCCCGTACAGTAACGGTAACAGCAGGCATATGACATATATCGCTATCTATCGGGTGCTATATAGGGACAAAGAAAAAAATGGGTTATACCAAGTACAATTTTTTGTAGTGCCTAATGAACTGTAGTTGGAATACGGCCACCACTTACAAACTTGAAACTGAACCATAGCAATTATTGTAATGATAATTTTAATTAAAATGCATATGCTTAAAGAACGAGCCATCCGTAAATGGAATAATACATTTGAAAAGAGAACAAATAAAATTCGAATTTCGAAAGAATGATTCACAACATTACTGCAATATGAAATAACAAATTCAAAAACAGAACTTCTAACTGGACCTAACACGTCGGGAGTCCTACTTTCTTAACTTTTGTTTAACTAGAAACGTATAGGTACATATGCTTCCCGTGCATGCATCCAACTACAGTCCTTTTAAACTATTGTTGAGAGCTCAGGGCAAACGTTTCGGATAGGGCTAGAAGGTATTAGGCTAATATTAATAAGTAGGATAATAAGTAGTAGGCTAGTTGGATTGCTCAGTTTTAATAAGTCCGCGGTATGAGGTTGTGTAGCATATCTAGGCCTTTATTTGAAGGATCGTGTTCCAGAATGCATGCGAAATAAAGCGATTCAATGCGGTGGCAATTTACAAGGCCTGTGGGTCCCGTAGGCCACAAGAAAAAAAAAAAAAAGAAATTACGGCAGCTTGAAGTGCGCTCTTGTGAAGAATTCCCAAACTATGCCAGACACGCCTACATTTCTCTGAAAAAAATTACCTCTTACCAAAGCGAATACCCAATTTCAACTAGTGAACACGCCACAGGAATGTTTGGGGGGCAAAGAGCCCTTGGTGTAAAAAATAAGTCTTTCTTTTTTGGCTTGTTGACTTATGCGCAAATACTGGCGAGAGAACTTTCAATGTACTGTTCAACTCCAAGACGCAATAATATAAGGGCTACAAGAAGCAATATCGGCGGGACTACGTGGAATGTGCGAGTTCCGTTCATTGGAAAAATGAACGAAACGTAGCGTCCGGTGAAACTCGAAACAGTTCAACAGCGAAGTGCAGCCCTTGTGTTTGGCTTCACAGCCCTATTACGTTTTTTTTTTCTCTTTTCTTAGCAGTAGTACAAATGAACTAAGTACGCCTTAGTGTTGTCCATAACTTTTTTTACTGTTTCGGGCCCGAATGACGGCCATTCGAGCAGCAAGAGATAACTATCAAGTACTAGGAAAAACAGTGCAGAGTGCTCGGGCCTCGAAGGAGAGACATGCTAAATGTTTCTCTGCCGTCAGTACGCTATACTTAATCCAAGTATGTCCGCAAGGGTGGGAAGGCGTTTAGTCGCAGTGAGTGCGCTTAATTACCGATGGGTGCGAATAGTTTCTTCATTTGTAAAAATAAGTTGACTCCCGGGAAATTAAATAAAAATATATCTGTTTTAAACACTTGTGCGTTTAATCGCCGGATAAAATATGGCATATAACTTCGTTGCTCAAAACAAAAAACAAGCCGGAATATTTATTGCCCACCGCAGTCTCAATAATACGATATTTGTTGGATAAAACCAGCCCGAAGTCAGACAAAGACGAAAAAGTGCAACACAAAGACAGCCGCTGGTCTAACAACTAAATTTTAATATCAGGACGGGTGAATATAAATACTCAACACAAACAATAAAGTAATAAAAAGAAGACAGTGCGCATGGTCTAAACCGGTTACAAAGGTCACGGATGATACCACAACTAGATTTACACATGTTACAGTAAAGACACACGCAGATACGCAATCTCTTTAGCATGGGACACAGGTTTGTTTGGCTTACACACTTATCACCTCGTTCTGCTATGTGGAATGCCTCCATGATTTCGCGGGTTGTTTGATCACGGTGCCTAAATAAAATGTTAGTGGCGGGAAAATTAGGTTTGCATTGGCTGCACTTAGCACAATGCGAAGAAAGATGGGATGATACAGGGCCTTTCAATAACAGTTCATGTTCTCTCAAGCGCATGTTGATACAGCGGCCAGTTTGTCCAACATAAGTTTGGCCACAGGGTAAAGGAATGCTGTACACAACTCCCATTGCGCACGCGACATACCGGTTCTTGTGGTTGACACCACAACCAACCCCTTTCTTATCACTTCCCCGTTGCATCTTTCTGTCAAGCCTGCCACATACAGGACGCAACTTGTTGCGAGCCATGATATCCACTTGTACTCCATAGCGATGGCCCACTTTTTTTAGGCGATGCGTGATTTTATGAATGTATGGGATGACGGCAACTTTTTGGGGCTTTTGTATGTGCTCTGCAACATCCCGGCCACCGGACTTTGTTTTTAGGGTTTTTAGAAGTTTTGCACATGTTTATGACAACAGGTCCTGTGGAAATCCCGCCTTACTTAACTTTTTACTTGCTCATTGAAGCTGTTTGTCATAAAGTGTTGACACGATTTCGAAACGGCTGAGCGAAAACATGACGAGGCAATAGCTTTTTTTACAAGCTTGGTATGGCCCGATGAGTAGTTCATCAAAGGCTTGATCGATCGTGGCGCATACATCCAAGGCTTGACCAATCGTGGCGCATACATCCAACTGGATGTATGCTGGATTTATCCATATACATTCATATAATCACGCATCTCCCAAAAAAGTGGGCCATCGCTATGGGGTACATGTGGCTATCACGGCCCGCAACAAGTTGCGTCCTGTATGTGGCAGGCTTGACAGAAAGATGCAACGGGGAAGTGATAAGAAAGGGGTTGGTTGTGGTGTCAACCACAAGAACCGGTATGTCGCCTGCGCAACGGAGTTGTGTACAGCATTCCTTTACCCTGTGGCCGAACTTATGTTGGACAAACTGGCGCTGTATCAACGTGATTTTGAGAAAACATGAACTGTCATTGAAAGGACCTGGATCATCCCATCTTTATTCGCATTGTGCTAAGTGCAGCCAATGCAAACCTAATTTTCCCGCCACTAACATTTTATTTAGGCACCGTGATCAAACCCGCGAAATCATGGAGGCATTCGACATAGCAGAACGAGGTGATAAGTGTCTATTCCAACAAGGCTATGTCTCCATGCTAATGAGATCGCATATCTGCGTGTACCTTGACTGCAACATGTGTATATCTAGTTGAGATATCACCGTGACCAGTGTAAACTTGTTTCGACCATGCGCACGGTATTTGTATTACTTTATTATTTGTGTTGAGTATTTATATTCACCCTTCCTGATATTAAAATTTAGTTGTTAGACCAGCGGCTGTCCTTGTGTTGCACTTCGTTCGTCTTTGCCAGAGTTCGCGCTGGTTTTATCCAAGATTGTCTTTCCAACTAGCCCAGCTTGCTACCCTCATACGACATTTTGGTTTGCACTCTAATAAAAGCGGTAAATTGTGTTTGTTTCTCCCGGGGTGAACACCGCTGTAAACTGTAATATTCCGCGGACGTGCGCAAATACCAACAAAATAGCCATATTTAATTTTTTCGTGTACTTTGGGTTACCAACGTCCGTCTTTGCCCCACTGCAAACCACATGACGATTTCTTATAGAGGCGGAAAGCGAAACCGCCGTGTGTTCGAGATTTCGGGCAACGTTAATGATCTGGAGCCTCCGCTGGATTAATCTGAAATTAATCTGGAGCCCTCCACTACGGCGCGCCTCATGGTCTTCGTAGCGTCGGCACGTAAAATCTCATAATGAACCATCCAATCAAACCACATGACTACGTGAACCATCCGAACCCAGTGTTTTCTTGGAATCTACTCTCAGTTTTCCGCTTCGACCTTCGGTGAAAGCTTTCTGTAAGAATACGGCAGTTAAGGTGAAGTCAAACGGGGGAAAACTTTGTTCTTATTTATGAGTTTATATTTTGATTTATTTGCTGATATTTGATTTCATCATTACTCCATTTCATTACTAATAGAAATAGGGAAAGCGTGCCGCATAAGGCCAACAGCCTTCAATAATTATTGCATATACCCCAAGTCCTCACAATCAACTAAACGCATAATAAATCTATGCGGGCTGAACGCTTGAACGTTTTCCCAATAGTTTGTTGGTGAACAAGCAATTAAAAAACCGAAGAAAAAAATAACAATACATACTTCGCAATGAGTGCATATACCATTCCAGTGGAAGGTAGTATACAAGACCAGCAAGAAAGCGTGATCAAACAGACTGGAATTGTTCCGTAAGGCGTAAGAATAGCGTTTTGCACAGGCACAGTTTAGTGTCCTAGAAGGCAAATGCCTATTAAGGTAAATATATGGAGGAAGGAAAAGGTTTGGATGTGAAATCACTAATTGTCATCGCTCAATGTTCAGGTATTCTCTACAAATACAACCATGGATTTTCAGTTATCCAATTACGGGCCAAATCTGCCCCTCCCCCCCCCCCGGCTTTTTCGTTTGTTCATGCCGCCATCTGCGGTGCAGAAATAAAGTAAAAGAGCGTGCAAATACCTTCACGCACTTCTAAAGTACACTTGAAAATGAACGTAGCACACGACACGCCAACGCAACACATGCTACAAACGGGCTCTAATTGAGTTGGGAACGTTATGTTTGAGCTGAGCACACCAAGTGTTACCGTTCTACTGAAGCTATTTTCTTGCAAAATAAGACGTGGTGTGATGGACTGTAGGACGGGCTGTACTGGAACACAAATCTCAGCGAGCACCAGCTGCTTTCTCTATGGCGAAACCCGTGATAGAGACATTGAACAGAACGTGCCAGAAGTTCACTTGAGGCGAATATCGAGGACCCAGTACTTTCGAAGAACGAACACTTTCGAATCGAATATTGAAGGTTAAAAATACTTTGTGTTCCATCTAATTCCGGGCTCAGTTCTTGATATATTTATGTGTGAAACCGTTCCTGCGGCTTCACGCCACACAGGCCCCATCCAAACGCCCTCAGTATTGAAACATGCATCACGAAGCGTAAGAGTTAGCTTGTTTTAATATAATTAAAACTTTGGAATTCAAATTTAGCATTGCGATTGGGTGTAAACAAGACACCAGCCAAGCAGTGATAAGAGCACGCCTAGGTTCTACCAAGTTTTAGAACATTTCTCTAAAACCTGAAGTATGGAATGCGCTGTTCTCTGTGTTACTAAGGTCAAAATATCTTCTGCCATCTTTGCTGATCGAATGCTATTAGCGTAAGATTTCTTCGTCATATAATATCTGGCCGCAGCGGCCGCTTTTCTGATGGAGGCGAAAAGCAAGAACGCCCGTGTGTACGAGATTTCGGCGCACGTTAAAGATCCCCAGGTGGTCAAAATTAATCCGGAGCCCTCCACTGCGGCGCGCCTCATCGCCTGCGTTGCGTCGGCGAGTTAAACCCCACAATCAATCAATCCGTCATTTTATATTGATAACAGTAAGGAAGATGAAGCAGAAACCATGCCCGATTACCATGAATGTGATGCTATTATCATTCTTCCGCTTGCGTAAGAGATTTGTGTATGCGGAGCATATTCTCTTCAGCTCTTCCCTTCCTCCTTCCCTCCTCTCCAATTTCTACTTTGAAAGCCATATTGTCGTTTTTGTAGCAACCTCCCCAGCACTCCCTCTCCTTCCCCGCTCTCCCGTTTCACCGTCCACTACCTCTACCCGTCTCGCTTTCATGGTCCAATTGGCGCTTAACGTGGGAAAAACGATTTTACAGACACCGAGAGGCAAAAGAGTCACAGAGAAACCAACCGATCAAAAACTATGCGAAGTATCCCAACAATGCAATAGTCTTAACATGGCCAACAGTAAACGGCATTGCTTTAGTATTGTTCCTAACGTCGCATGACCTCCCTATGTTTCGCAGCGTCAAAAAAAAAAAAAATAAAGAGGAAGCTCCCGCTAACTCGCAAGACTTAAAGGTAGCGAAGCTGTACGAAACCTTCAGGACGGGTTAGTTCTACGATTGCCTCCGATTTGCTTCTTGGCTGGCGCAACGACCT
Source organism: Haemaphysalis longicornis (assembly GCF_048455015.1). NCBI lineage: Eukaryota > Metazoa > Arthropoda > Arachnida > Ixodida > Ixodidae > Haemaphysalis > Haemaphysalis longicornis. The sequence goes on along the minus strand of NW_027526203.1, from coordinate 304,260,197 downwards.
TTACTCTATCATTGTTGCTATAAGTGTGAGCTTCCTTCAATTTTTTTGTAAGTTATAATCTGACTAAAGCTTGAGTTGGGGCTAGTTGGTTGTACATATATTGGTGAAAGTAGCGCAGGGACGAGGACGAAAGAAAGGAAAAAGGAGGTAAAGGCGCTGACTAACTACTGGGCGAACTTTATTGCGTTCAGAAATATATACAGACACAAATGACGTCACAACTCTACGATAAAAAAAGCAAAGGAAAAGAAATAATGAAATTAGTAAATGATGTACACGGCGTTCAGGGCAACTCTCCGATACCGCTATAACTGGCATGGGGCATCAATGTAGTCGAGTTCCTTCTGAAGCCATGCAACGGGGGGCTAACTAACGCATGTATCACCCCTTTTCACTACCGTGTATGCCTCAACAATCTTGCGCGTGCGTGATCCCAAGTAGCGCTTAATAAGAACCTTTGTGCTTTCAAAAATTGGTGGGGTGCGCACCCACCGACCTTACAAAGGGAAACCAGGTGCTGCCGGTGCTGACACGTAGAGAATACTGAGTTCTCAAGTGAGGATTCATTAAGGCATCCCCCCTCTGTACAATGTACACTGCACGGCACCTGAGGGGGACCTCGTATACTACGTTGTCGCGGCAGGCAACGAAGGGAGTGGCATTTTTTATCCCGCATGCCGCCTTCGGGTGTGTAACGTCGTTCACAGTTTTGCACTCTTCCAGCCTTATTAGGTGCGGAAAACACGGTCCTAATTCTCGCCTTCTGCCCGATCTTCTTGAGTCCATGCGACCCTTCGTGCACGTATGGAATGACGTTTACGCGCCCACGCCTCGTCTTCTGGATCTGCGGCATGTCCTTCCCTTCGATGTCGTGGAATTAACACAGTCCGGATCCAGACCCTGCCACAGATCCTGGAGACGAGGAGTGGGCGCATAAACGTCTCATAAGCTCATAAAGCGTTAGAGCACTACTCAGGAGGAAGGCGTTCATCGAGTGACCCAAATCGCTTCCACCACCAACATGCACTGGCAGTTTTCCGGCCCTACTTGCATGGAAGTCAATAAAGGCGAAAGAAAACACACGGAAACTACGGCCAGTGTTGAGCACCAAGAGCCACGTGATTCCTGCACCACTCCTGCAGCGCAACGCGGACGTGATCAGTACGTCAACGTCTTGAAAAAGCGTCGTCTTTAAACATTAAAGTCAAGGTAGACGACTATTCAAAGGTTCTACGAGCCCTTTTATAGCCCTACTGTCCCACCATGCTCCCAATACGCCAAGCATCTTCAAAACCATTCAGGAGACCATGATTAGCCTGGAACCTGTCAGTTTGGGGTTTACTGTGACGCTCCTACCACAGTTAATGTCCCTTCGGAGCATCATGGCCTCTAATTCAAGATCATTTCGGGGTGAAGTCAGACGCGCCACTATACTCCAATGGAATGCTAGAGGCTTTAAGCCCCGTTTTTCGGACTTCAAGCAGTTTTGTTTATAAAAACTTTGATATTCTCGTCATTTTCTAGCCAAACGCCACTAACGCGATTAGGCTTTCTGGATCTGAAGTGTTTGTCTCATCAACGCAACTAGTGCTGCGTCCAGTAAAGTACTGGTATTCGCCCGACGGGAACTGACATTTTCTCCATTCTGTGGAACCTCATGATTGCCACCAGTACCTTTGCCCCACCATGAAAACATTACCAGGGCTCGTGCAGTAAAATAAAATTTTAGTACAACTAATCAGGCATTGTACGTGATTTTGTAGTGCTTCCTTCTTAGAGGGAAGCATTAATTTATGCTTTGATATTTTTACACGGTTTTTATTTTCTAGGAAATAGGACGGACAGGGACTTAAAACAATGGAACAAGAAATGTGTACTGCCATTTTTATCGTATCTAAACCCGTTCTTGAAGGCGTGTGTTCACAAAAAGGAAACACATAAAAGCCGTTGTACGGGATGAAATCATTGCATTATACAAATAAGTACGCACTGCCAGTTCTGGAACTTTGATGGTCCCTTTTTAGGTAGTTGCATTATACATAATGGCTACGGAACACCATTTCAGTGACAACAACTTGACCTGTAGTTGAAAACGAGAGCAAGAGCTTTTGGGAACACGTTGGCAAAACTTAAATGCACTCTGAGGAGGCCCTGCCAGGAACGCCTCCATCTTAATTTTACTTGGGTAAGTAGGCATTTTATTTTTGTGGGACTTAGTTTATGGTAGTGTTTAATGGAGCTGGCACTTTATCTTTCCGGGACTGAAGTTGTGGTAGTTTTCATTGTAGCAAAATCTTACTGTTAAGAATTTATCGTGAACTCCAATATTGCGAAGTACCTTCACATTCAGCGTGTTTCCGATGCTGCACAATGTGGACAAAATACTTTTATTTTGCGTTCAAGTTCTGCAAACATTTGTCTTTTACATTGAGAGTTGCCGCTGTGATATTACGGCACCGCGGACACGCCCAATGCGGTTGCTTTCCAGAATCAGAGAACTGCCATTGACAGTCTGTGCTAATATGTTTTTGTGCATTGTTAGCAGCATTCCCAGGAAAGAAACTAAGAAATCACTGATATTTTAATCAAGTACCCTGCTATAAAAGGAGTATCCTAAGCAACGCACTCATGTAAAGCCATCGTCTAACAAAATTTTCTTGTTCCTTCCACAAAGGTACATGAGGTGGTCCAGTTATTCTCGAGGTCCAGTTATTTTGTTAGAAGAAAATGGCAGCGTGCATATTGTCTGCAAGGCACAAGTCATGGCTTTTCCGCCAGCGTTGTCACTTCAAGATGTGGTCATCCTCCTCCTCACCGTATATTTCATCTTAATCTTCTGATACTTGTGTGATTTTGGAGAGTTCTTGGGACTTCTGCAGATAGTTCTTGGCCTTAACAGTGGCCTAGTGTCATTTAAGTTGGAAGCTCCGTTGAAAGACTTGATGTGGTCACTGTACTTGGGGTTTTAAATTATTGTTAGACATTGAAGCCTATTTGGAAAGGCGTCATGGTTCAAATGATTGGTAGATGCAAGCGGCACGTCAATTGCAAAACTGAAGTTGTGCTTTTCTTTACGATTTTTCGTTATTGGCACGAAGCGCAGGCTGCCTTTGCAGCTACTCTGTTAATGTAGTTAATGTAGTTTTATTATTCAAGTGCAGCTCATGAAAATTGTTTTCACGGCAGTGCTGCTGTTGATGGATGCAAACAGGAGAGTAATTTTTACACAGACGACTAGGGGCTTTATTAATCAATTTTCGTACTGTATCTTAGCTGACATCCAAGCTCTAGAAGAATGCGAAATATGCATATTTGGCTTGAAAAAGTTGTTTATTTTGGAATAAGTTGCATTTCTTGCTTGTTAGAGGCAGTGCTTTGGTCACAAGTATACTGCCATCATGATAGTAGGGTTTGTATAGCACAGAACTGTGAATTTTACCTCAGATAAATGTTCCTGCTGGAAAAATTCTTCCAAATTCGCTTGGTAAAATTGGTCATCTGTATGTTTCAACGCTGCCTGGCTTGGTTATTCGGTATGTCTGAATTGTTCTTGAGAGAATTAATAACGTCTGTAGAGTTAGGCTGCTTGTTAAATTTTAAAATGCGTAACATGCTCCGAGCTAATTGGTTTGTAAAATTTTGTAAGCTTTTGTAAAATTTTGTAAGATGGGTGTTATGAACTTTTCTTGGATAAGTTATTTCAAATAGCTACAAATTGTTGGGGCAAGCAACGCGGCTTAATTGAAATACTTTCTCAGGGCGCTTATATAGTCGGTTGTGGCTACAGTTAGCTTGATATTACACTTACGTCTGGTGTACAAGAACTGCATTGTTTTTAATATGCATGTTTTATTTGTGGTTTTGTGCCACATGCTTCCGGAAAGTTTTCCTGTGCAAATGTAATATTGTTAGTATTGGCTCCGGTGTTCTTTTCCTAAACTCTTGCAGATCTGGTGATAACCCAACCGTGTATGGCTTGTATTTTTGGCTTTTCCCTACAATTTAATAGCAAACGGCATTTTTTGGAACCGTGATGCATAAACATGGTATGGCAATCGCAGTGGGTACTTCCGAATTTGAGTTACCTGATTTAATGTGATAAAACAGCATATTTTATGGTCACTGTTGTATAATCTTTTCAAATTTAGCGCGAGGGTAGATGTACAAGTCTATTTGTTTGTGACGCGGTTGCGTTTAAAGCCATCTTTATTACCTATTTTTTTTAGGAAAGCAGAATGGGAAATGTTAGTCAATATATCCCATTCAAAAGGAAAATGCCACTTAGATCGCTTTGGCCACTTGTTATCGTTTGGTATTTGTTCCTGTACGCGGGTCATTTTCTGTGCACGTGGAAACAGACATGTCTCCGCATCTCAAATGTACGCAATAATACGAGCGAATAAAATTTGTTTAGTGTTTTGAAAAACATTGTATCAGTTCTAATAGTTGGTGTGGTATGTATTTTAATGCGAGTCTTGTTTTTTTACATGCAGCCAAAACCCAGAACAGGATTCAGGGATGAAGTCAAAGTCTCTATGTGCCGCTCCAGGTGCCTCAGACCAACTTTCATATAGACCTGTGCTCCGATAGGCAACTGTTGGGAACTGTCAGGGACCACACTGCTGTGGCGGTTTCTGCTTTCCAATGTTTGGTGTCACTGCGTCCCATATATCAAGGCTGTGTTAGAATGGTGCTTGCGGTTTCCTTCTCATACCAATGCATCCGCCTACCTGGCAAATGACCTCGGTTTATGCCGACAGGAAAGTAGATATATTGGAAAGTGAAGTCCCATAGACAGCTTCCCAACGTCTATAGGAACACTGTTTTATATAAACAGCTGGTGTGAAGGTACCTGGAACGCCGCACCGGATAAATCCATAATCATGTTACGTGGATAATTGTTCCAGTTACTTAGACTACCCGTTTATTTGGAACAGTTATCCGTATACTTTTATTTGGAACGCCGATCCACATAATTTAGCTGCAAAAATATGTGGTGCACTGTTCCACTTACATTTTCAGGGTGTGTGGAACACGGTTCCAAATATGTAAGTGGAAATTTTACAAAAAAGTTCCAGTTACTAAGTGGATCATATGTGGATCCAGATTAAGAGTGTAGCGGCAGGGACGTTCGGAGCAGTGTACGTAGGGGCTTCTTGCAGAACTGTGGCGTATGTCACCGAGTTGGCCGAGTTGCGTAAGGGCGGCCGCAGGCAGAGGTTCACTGGTTCTTCAACGGCTCAACATACTTCCTCCTTTACAGCTTGGGTTAAGGAAGCATACGTGGGTGAGGCAAGAGGCAGTTGCGGTAGGTGAAGCTCTTCTCTAATTACTGAGCCGATGAGCTCCCGCAACGCGTCTCGGCTGGCCCCCAAGGCAGCAGACCGTACGTCCGCCGACAAACAAGTAGGGTGGCGGTCGTATTGTCTGCACGCTGTTCTAGCGTCTTTTCTATCGTCCACACTTCCATAAGAAACTCGGTCATGGCACACGGGGGATTGCGCACAAGCCCAGCGAGAAGATCCGGTTTCACAGCTGGCATAAGGTGGTACAGGTTTTCATCCTCACCCATTTCTGTACTTTGGGTGAGCGTTCTTTCGGAACCTCGGTGTATGACCTCGAGTGGTGGCGTTATTTTAATTACAATACACGCTAAGTTGAGTTCTACGATAGCAAATAACAAAACAACCTATTAAAAACGGCGCCCAAAAGAGACGAGGTAAAAGCAAACACTCAAACAAGATTTCATTAACTGCTTGAAAAAAAGGAAAAAGTATGTCCCAACAGATGTCGCGCGAGATGTCGCGCAACAGCGAGAATTCTAAATAGAATTGAACTAACGTGTAGTGGAAAAAGCGGTAGGGGAGGCGTGAGTGTCATGGGTGGGAGGGGAAGAAACGAGAGAATGTTACGTGGGCTCTTTACACTGATTTACACCCTTTTTGTCTGTAACTAACACCCTTACACCCATCAAAAACAAAGAAAAACACAATTTGAAAACATGAAATTCACGATGCGACACCCTTTCAAGGGGTGTATTCTGGTGTTTTTGCTAGGCTTCAAGGGCGCTATAAACGACAAATCAGCCTAAAGGGCATTTTAAATGCAGAGCAGTAAATGATGATGAGGTTCGATGTTCTTCTTGATGTTGTTGAAGATGTTGATGATGATCTGCGTTGGTGCCTGATGGTTGCGGCACTGATGACACGACGACGATGGTTGACGGAGGGTTTTCAAAACTGTATATTTACACAGAAGATATATACAGGATATTTACAGACTGAAGATATACAGAGTAAGAAATAAAATGGGGTTCTAGGTCAGCTAAAACTTTGTGCACGCGGCACCCCCGTCAGCGACGGACCCTGACCTAAGACTACCCAAGTGGTGAGATCCTCCCTAGCCTGACCTGGCTAGCCCGGCAATACGCTGGCCGTGCATAGCACATTAAACCCTGAGGATTCGACCCCGAGACCTCGTGTCTCGTGGTTTTAATGGGTTACTTAGGCCCCACCCCCGATATACAGGCCAATCGGTATCTCCTGGGCACCTGATAGGATGGATTAGTAAATCCGGGCCTAAACCACGGTTGGCAACGCCCCCCGCAACCCTCAAACGCTGGTCACTCTCTCCCACCAGAAAAAAAGGAAGAGATCAAAAGTAAACCAAACAAACACAGCAAACACTCAAACCCCGAGGAAACACGTGCATGCGCCCGGGGCAAGCTTTTAGGCACGCGGCCTGCGTCGCCCGTTCCCACGCTTCTCGTCCGAGACCGGAGAGCCACTGAAGCCAGCCGAAGCCCATAACGCCCATCTTAACAAAAGGCGGCGAGCCTCCAAGATTGCCCGCTTTTGGCAGACGATGCCCCGTTAATTGGACCGCGCGGCTAGAACCAACGCGTAGGGAACACGGGATGCGGCGGCGACCGCCGCAGGCGTCGCGATTCCTCCGCATCCTCCTTGGGCCGCCGCACGAACCTCCTCGCACGCTCTCACTCCGCGCGCGCACGGGCAACAAAGGGAAAGCTATCGCCATAAATCGGCCACTGTCTAACCACAGTTGACAGCTCCAAGCTCCCCGTCTCCGGTGGCGCGACTGACCATGGTTTTACAACCAGCTAAACGAAAAACGCAGCGGACCCCAGAGCTAGCTGCCGCCAGCCCCCGGAATGCCATTTGAGCCGCCAGGCTTCCAATGTTCCCCCGCAGCTGCACCCTGCGCGCCGACCAAAACAGACCGGCGACGTGGCTGCGGCCCGAGACAATAAGTCCTCACGCGAGCGGCGTGACCCAGAGGCCGCCTGCCCTTAACAGGCTGGCTGCCATAAAGTCATTAATTCCCACTTCCCGGGCCTGCCGCTCCCTCCGCGTTCGACAGATTCCGCGTCGCTGGCACATGAATTCCTTACAAGAGCATTTCTTTAACTCACGATGTCCCCCGTTCTAGTTGTCCATCGTAGTCCGCACCCCTCCCCCTACACTATATAGAAAAATAATACTTACCAGGCACCTGGTTTCGATCCCACGACCATGCGGGCGGAACGCAAGGAACATGGTTGTCTACCCACTGCGCCACAAAGCCGACACAGAATGGAGGGCTACGAACGCGCCTTATATCCTTGACTCATTCAAACTACGCCAAGAAGCTGCTGATACAACGCATTCACTACCTCTGGGCGGAACGCGAGGTACATGGTGCTCTTCCCACTGCGCCACAATAATAATACCCATCTGCTAATAAATGATGTCACGTGACCACGTAATTACGTCTCCTCATTTAATTACAATACAACAACCAACAGCAGCAACAAGTGCAACAACATTAACGTAACGCAAACTACTTAACGTCGTGCGCCCCCGGAAATGCTCTGCATTCGATCGTGCCCCTCGCGAGGGGGATGTTTAGTTTCCTGCCGCAGGGAGCTCATCTTCGGTGCATCGGCATGCCCACGCAAGGAGCAAGCCCGCCCAGCCACAGTCTGCCTCAAGACAGCCTGCCGTTAACAACGACATTCGTGCCAGCTGAGGTACGCCGCCAAGTGACGCGGCACCGCCGAACCAGCAGCATCGATTGTGCACGCAGCTTAGAACTCCTCCTAGCCGGGTGCAGCGATATCCTGGCCAGCCATGCACGCGCCACTGAGCTGCTGCAAGCTCGGGGCAGGAGACCTCTCCCTCTCGGCGCTGTATCATCGACCAACAGTCGTGGCCTGATCTTCGGCGTGGATCCGCAACTCACGTCGGACGAGATAATGGCCAACGTTAAATCCGATGTGCCGATAAGTGAAGCGTCCCGGCAGCGCAATGGTGCAGTGGTGATGCACTTTGCGGGACCGGTCCCTTCCGCCTTCGTCGCTGTCTACAAGCTGCTGCTCCCCGTGAGAGCCTGCCGTCCCAGACCTGTCCAGTGCGGCCGATGTGGGAGACTTGATCATGTGACGGCCGGCGGCAAGGGTACCGTGAGGTGTGCGCGTTGTGGGGAGGACACAACTCACAACAGTGCACAGCAGGTGTTGCCCGCTGCTCCAACTGTAGTGGCCGCCACAGTGTGACGGACCCCCGTTGCCCACGCTGGCAGCACGAGCGCCATGTGGCCACAGCCATGGCCCAGGCGCTAAAGCCAGTGCCCCGTGCTGAGGTCGAGGCGTCGGTTCGATCAGCGCAGCCCAGCTACGCCGAGATGGTCAGGCGGTGCAGCACCCAGCAGCAGTCACGGCTTGGCCCACAGACGCCCCAGGGACGACTGCAGCCCCGGTCTGCAGCCCAGCGGAAGGCAGCCAGGCCCGCCACTGCCCAGCAGCCCGCCCCGCCCGCAGCCCCAGTCGTTGCCCTTGCAGCCCCCGGCCCAGAGCAGCTGATGCCCGTCCTCCTGGCCCTGACGCACAGCTTGATGGGCCGACTGCCTGCCGGAGACCCAGCAAGGATGGCGGCCACAGACGCCTTGGCCCTCCTGAGCCCCCCCGCCCACCTACACCATGGCTGGCAGACCCAGTGGGAAAGGCCAGCGGCCACGCATCCTGCAGTGGAACTGCAATGGCCTAGGCCGTCGCAGCGCGGAGCTGACTGAGCACCTGTTGCGAGAGTCCTTCGACGTGCTGGCACTGCAGGAAGTGTACATCTATAGCGACACGCCGCGCCTGCCGGGCTACGTGTACCATCTCAGCGCCACGAGCTGCCGCCTGAGGTCTTGCAGCAGCACACCGTGCCGCGACGCCAGCCACCCACCGGGAAAGTCGTGGGCAGCGGTGTATGTGCGCGCCACCCCCAACAGTGCTCCTTTTGACCTGGCCCCAGTTGCTGACGGCCCAATGGAGTGTGCCGCCGTGACAGTACGCATGGGGACAACGGACACTACCGTGGCCAGCGTCTACATCCGGCCGCAGAAACCATGGGACGCCGTGGCGCTGTGCCGGCTGCGCGCAAACCTGGGCTCGGACGCTGTACTGTGCGGCGACTTCAATGCACATCACCCTGCCTGGGGGAGTCATCGAGCCACCCGAAGGGGACGAGAGCTGTTAGACGCCATCACCACCTGTGGACTGCACGTGGCCAACACCGGCAGCCCTACTTTCGTCCGCCCTTGTCGTCGCAGTGGGACGGTCCAGCAGTCATGCATCGACCTAACCCTGGTGACGCAGCGGTGCGCCTATTCCTGGGAAACCGCCGCCAGCACGTGGGGTTCTGACCACTACCACATACTGGTCACCCCAGGGAACCACCGCAAGCGAGCCGACACAAGGGCTTACGCAGTCACTAGCTGGGTCGACTTCCGCAAGGAAATGACCAAATGCACCGAGGATCCTGAAGTCGACTTCCTCGCAGCAGTCGTGCGGAGCGCCGACAAGGCAACGGTACGGGGAGACGTACCTCTCTGCACGCCACTCCCGGACATGCAGCTGCTACGACTTCGGGCCCGCCGCAACCAGCTACAGAGGAAGGCAGAGGAAGCTACCGGCGGGCGGACGCCCAATGCCGCCGACGGGCACGGCAGCGTCGCAGGCAGGGCTGGGAGTCGCTGTGTTCATCCATGGACTCTCGTAAGGACCCGGGCAGAGCCTGGCGTATCTTTAAGGCTCTGCTGGGGCCTACCACCACCAGCCGGCGTCCCCTGCATGCGGTCGCCATATCCCTGGGCATCACAGAAGGGGCCCTGGCGGAGCTGTTCGCCGACCAGTTTGCCAAGGCCGCTCAAACCCCGCCTCCACTTCCTGCGGCCTCACCCGACGCGGAGCCAGCCGCCCCACACGACCAGAAAGTGGTGTCCCTCTGCTTCACGGACATCACGCTCCGTGAGCTGCAGGCCGCCCTGAATCGATGCCCCAAGCGGCGGAGCACTCCTGGTCGGAACGGGGTTACGTACCAGATGCTGCGGAACCTGGACGTGACTCAGTTAGAGCCGCTTCTGCGACTGTTCAATCGGGTCTGGCGGACTGGTGTCCTCCCTCCACCCTGGCTCGTGGGGCTCATCTCGCCAATTCTCAAGGTCGGCAAGCCCCCGACGGAGCCAGAGTCCTACCGTCCCGTGTCCCTGACGTCGGCTGCTGGGAAGGTCATGGAGAGTGCAGCCCTGGCCCGTCTCGAGTGGATTGCCGACCACAGCGGCGTCTTCCGGGAGCAGCAAAGCGGCTTCAGGCGGCATTGGTGCACGGCTGACTCCCTGGGGGACGTCATCTCCATGCTGGAACAGGCCCGCCATGACAAGGAGGTGGCCTTCCTGCTCCTGCTGGACATGCGGTCGGCATTCGACACGGTTGCCCACGGGGCCATCCTGGAGGCCCTGGACGGCATGGGCGTTGTGGGGCGCCTAGGAGGCTACATCCGGGCGTTCCTGTGTGACCGGACCCTGCGGGTGAAGGTAGGCCGGGCGACCAGCAGTCCTCGAGACATCCGCTCCGGGGTGCCCCAGGGAAGCGTGCTGAGCCCGTTTCTTTTCAACTTGGTGCTGGCTCCTCTCCCCGACTGCATCCCTCCAGGCTTGCGACACCCAGTAGAGGTGGCGGTGTATGCTGACGACGTGGCACTCTGGACCCATGGCCCCACCAAAGACTGCCACATAGTCAAGGCGTGCCTCCAGGAGCCTCTGGGCGCAGTTGCAGTCTTCCTCGAGAGCCGTGGCCTGCAGCTCTCGGAGGCCAAAACGCAGGCCCTTATGCTGCACCCGGGAGGATGGAGGGCTCGACAGGCAACACCACCCATCACACTCAACGGGCGACCTCTTCCCTGGAGGCTGACCGTGAAGTACTTGGGACTGCTCATTGGCTGCCGGCTCACATGGCTGCCCGCTGTCAAGGCCCTCCGGGCACGCAGCGCACAGATGCTCCAAGGGGTGCGGCAGCTTCTGTCACGAGGCAATGGCTGCTCACACCAAGTGGCGCAGCGCGTGTTCCACGGCATGGCCTCCGCAGCTGTGCTGTACGCGCTTCCACTCGCCTACCTGGGACCACGACGCTGGCAGGAGCTGGAGATCGACCAACGCCGCGCCATCCGCCTCTGCCTGGGCCTCCCCTCCACGTCGCCGGTTGCGGGAACTTACACCGAGGCGGGCACCTGGCCCATCGAGATGCGGGCCTTGCAGACGGGGCTGAGGCACATCCAGCGTCTGCTGGCCGTACGTGACGGGGCTCCGCTCCTGCAGAGGTTACGTAGCCGGCCCAACTCGCATATGGGAGCGCTGCTTCGAGGAGGGCATCGAGGTTCCAAACCGACCCTATCTGGAGCCGCCGCAACCAGACACCGGGGAGGCCCTGCAGATCACCACGACCCTCCGTGGGGTCCACAACAAGCGGACCACACCACTCCAGGCCATCCGCCAAGAGGCGGCCGTCCTGCTGCAGGACGAGCTGAGCAGCTACCTGCATCTCTTCACGGACGGCTCCGTCAAGCACAGCACGTGCGAGGGGGCGGCTGCGTGCGTGGTGCCTGAGCTGGGAGCCAGCCGGAGCTGCCGCCTGCCCTTCCCCACTTCCTCCACACGGGCGGAGCTGGCAGCGCTGCACCTGGCCGCCGACATCCTCCTCGAAAGGGGGCCCCATGACCACCCCGGGGCGGTCATTCTCATGGACTCCAGGACTGCCCTGCTGCGGCTGCACGCGGCCGATCAACCCACCAACAGCAGCGGCTACCCGGAGCGCTCCCTTGCAATCAAGCTGCGCACTGTGGCCTCCCGAGGCTGCGACCTGCGGCTCCACTGGCTGCCGGGCCACAGTGGCATCCGGGGCAACGAAGACGCCGACGCCCGCGCCAGGGAGGCCCACCAGGAGGGCACCCCAGTCTCCGAAGACGTCACCTTGTTCGACGAGGCCCGAACTGCCCTGGCCCGCATGGTGCAGACGATGCACCCCGACCCTCGGGTCGTGAGCGGCCTGGCGCCCAGACCGTTTCCCGCACGCATCAGCAGGGACGCCCGCTGCCTGCTTCTCCGCATGCGGCTGAACTGCTGCAATGTGGCGGAGCGTCTGCACCGACACGGCCGCAATGACTCCCCTACATGTGCGGACTGTTCCGAACTGGAGACGCTCGAGCACCTACTCTGCTTCTGCCCCCACCACGCGGGGCCGAGAGCAAAGCTCCACCGAGCGCTCCAGCGTCGAGGCCTTCCCAGCGCCGACATGGAGGACCTTCTGTTCCCGAAGGGACCTGCGGCACGGGAAGTGTTCACTTATCTGCTTCACTTCCTGGAGACGACCGGCCTCACGCAGCGGCTGTAGCCCGGAGTGCAGTGATTGATTGGTGTGCCCGGACTGACAGCGTTCTAGGACTGACAGCTCTCTTTATACCTTTCTCTCCCTCTCTTTCTACTCTATCCTATCACTCCCCCTCTACTTCCCTTCCCCTGCACTGGGTTGTATGCAGGGGAGCTGCCTGCGGAGCTCAAAATATCCCCAGTGAATTTCCTTTCATTTTCCCGTCGCAAACCACAACCACCACCACCCAAGAACCAGGCGGCCTCCTGCGCAGTTTGTGGCGCATACCCACTTGGGGGATTGGCCAGGATCGTTTCACTTACTAAATGCCGGTTACGGCAGGGTTTGACCTTTTTGACGTAGTTTGAATGAGTCAAGGACATAAGGCGCGTTCGTAGCACTTGCTCCTGTCGGTTTTGTAGCGCAGTGGGAAGAGCGCCGCGTACCTCCTGTTGCGGCCAGAGTCGTGGCATTGAAGCCGGCCGCCACTAGTTATTTCTTTTTATTTATTTATTTATTTATTTATTTATTTCAGTTCACAGACTCTCATGTTTTCGTTCCCTCATATGGCGTAGCATGCTAAGCGATATGGCTCGGCTAACCTCGCTTTTACCATTAAATGCATTCTCTCTCTCTCTCTTTTTTTGTTGTTTTTTTGTGCTATGGTGTAAGCTTGTTAGTTACAGAGAGTGATTTCTCCCTTTAAGGTTGTGGCAGGGTCGGCAGGACACTCGTCTTTCGACTGTATGTGTAGAGGAAAGCAAGCTGATGCGCGGAATTTTTTCCACTTTTCTTCACTTTTGTTCCCGGGGGCTAAGCGTGCCATCGGCCAGATGATCTCAGATAATTTGTCAGTCTGATATGAGGAGGGTGTCGCAGTGGCGCCACCAGGGTGGCTGAAATTTTTGCACTACCATGTAAGGTTAAATCGGCGGCGCTGTCCTCTCACAAGTAAATCTCAACTCCAGAAAATATATTTCGAAAATATTATCTTGCGTATACCCGAACGCCAGCCGCATATTTAGGGGTGAGACATTGTCTGTCGTGCATAATTAAGCCACTGTTTTTAAGAGACTCTGCAACAATTTTTTAAACTTTTTTAAAAATCCTAAATGCTCGCAGAACGTGGTCAACTAACACCTCCAGTATTTAGATTAGAGGGTCACAAATTACCTCAGCCAGAAATTACTGTTGCATGCCCATCAGATGACTTATAAACTTGCTAAATTTTTTTTTCTCTTTCCCCGACTTGGCGTTCTCAGGCTACTGGAATTACGTCATTAGAGCGGTGTAGCGGCTTCTGGTTAGCTTTCTTTCAATTGCAGCAATGAATGAATTCGATAACGTGAAAAGAAATTCACAAAAGCAAAGCAGAAGCAAAACGCGTATATGCTGCGACGACCAAATCACGCAGTGCTGCTCCGTGCTGGGGATAACTATAGCTTTTGCAGTGCTTTCAGATTCGAAGGAAAAAGTGAAAGCGTTTATCGAAAGTAGTGCAGAGTCCCTTTAAATGTTTATGGCTTGTGGTTTAACGCGCATACGCAACTCAGGCGATGAGGCGCGCCGTAGTGGAAGTCTCCGGATTAATTTTGACCCCCTGGGGATCTTTAACGTGCGCCGAAATCTCGTACACACGGGCGTTTTTGCTTTTGGCCTCCATCATAAAAGCAGCCTTCGCGGCTGGGTATCGGACCCGCGACCTTCGTTCTCAGCAGCGCAACGCTTTAGCCACTGAGCCACCGCGGCGGATCCCTTTAAATGTTAATGCTACCCTTGTCCAACGCGCAGCTGCAACTGTCGTTATGCGTTACCACACTCCCTTGACATTGTGACAGTTAGCAGTAACCGGGAACCACGCTTCGACGCTGTGATACACAAATATGAAGTCCTCATTTCGTTCGAGTAATACAGTTATACGAGTTTTGTCAAAAGAAGCGTACGCTTTAAAACTGGGGGTTTATTCTAACAGTCCTGCATTACGCTGTGTATAATCATCAGCATTAAACGTGTTTTAAGGGCTGAGTTAGCGTCACGAGTTAAGATATCAAGAGTACCGCCACTGCGGCATGGAAGTCAGAAACAACGGCCATTTTTGTGTTTATTAGTGTAGCGAGATTGCCGCTTCTACGGCCTCGCCGCTAACTCTGACCGTCGTTTGTTAATTTCGGCCGATGATGCAGAAAAACGGCATTTCGGACACACATCTCAGGTGAAATTGTCGTACATGCGTTATCTTTGATTCGCGTTCAGAACGACTCGAATCGCGCGCTGCCGCAGAGCAGGGAGGGCAAGCTAAGTCTACTAGAGTTGACTCACTAAAACGCAAGGAATAAAAATGTATGCCAATCCACCAACCGTGTAACGTACTTTGTTTGCAGAAAATTCGCAATTACCGAAGTTAAGAAGTTGAACCGTTATGGTAATGTAGGCGTACCGGATATATTCAAAGAAAAACAACCTGCAATGAATAGAAGAAGCGCAGTAGTGTTTGATATTTCGTCCCATACCGACAGCGACCGTTCAGTCATGCATAAAACTTTATCTTCGACGTGCTCCAACGTCTATATACTGTGAAGCCAGCAAAATGATAACCAGGGTTCTTACGCACACATAATTTCAAAGCTGCTCACCTTCACGGCTACAGCACACGTCGCAAGTTGTGGCCACTGATATCATCGCGCCGCCCCATCGGCGCGCATTATAAGGCGTAGGCGAGTTCCTTGAATATCCCAGCCAAACGAGGCTCTGCCGTCCAAATCGAGAACATTGACTTGCAGTGACTGATTTGAGAAGAAAGTGCACGCTGACTCAGCTATCTCCACAGTAGGCGCTGGGCCGGAAGATGTTGCGACGACAGTTTTCGCGCACTGCTGGCTTGGTGCGCTTTCTTTCGTCGCCGCCTGTGCGCGTCAATTCCATCCTATCTAAGCATGTTGATACATATTCTCCAAGGACCAAAAACGGTGCACAGCCCACACACAAATGCCACGGCCACCGGCATTTTGTTGATTTGCGGGATCAAGCCGATAATAAGAAACTCCGTTTGCGTAATTAACCTTAACGAGCAAGGTAACCATAATTGCTTCTGCCATATAGGAGTTCGAGAACGCGGTAGCTTACCAACAATAAGAACTCTTGTGCACCAAGGATATGCCATTATATTGAAGTTCTGAGATAACACTCCGAAGCCGACCCGCCGTGGTGGCTCAGTGGCTATGGCGTTGTGCTGTATAGCCCAAGGACGCGGGTTAGATACCGGACCACGGCGGCCGCTTTTATGATGGAGGCAAAAAGCGAAAACGCCCATGCATTCGACATTGCGGCGCACGTTAAAGATCCCCAGGTGGTCAAAATTAATCCGGAGCCCTCCAGTACGGCGTGCCTCATCCCCTGTGTAGCATCGGCGCGTTAAACCAATCAATCAATCAATCAATCAATCAATCAATCAATCAATCAATCAATCAATCAATCAATCAATCAATCAATCAATCAATCAATCAATCAATCAATCAACACTTGAATCCACAATCGCATGCGAACAAAAAGGAATTAAGACACCCGTGTGATTTTCAACCCCACTAACTGAGTCGTGCTCAGCTCCCGCCCGATGCTTCGGGTCTTAGCCCCGACCATGACGCTGAAAGAAACCGCGTAGTTACATTACGGGCAAGTTGGCGCGCAGCCATCCATCAAGTACTGCGTGAGTCGTTCGATTGGAGCCCTTCCAGGCCACTGAACTGAGCATTTCTTGAATGAAGGTTCTGTAGTGCGCCCTCTCCAACCTCTGGCTTAGCTAATCAACAGCGAACGCATTATTTAGGGCGGGCACGCATTCTACCCGGATACACAGAGCGAGCTCAGCCATAATTTAACTCAGATATCATTTCATTAGAGAAAGTGCTTTCTTTGGACGTTTTCAGCATTTTACAATAAAAAAAATATACCAGAGCTCTGTTGTTGTTCTCAATTATTGAATACAACAAGAGTACAACATATAAATTTAAACCTGAACATTGGTTCAGAACCACGGTTAAAAATATTTGAAGGCTGAATGTCTTCCAAACTACCACTCCAGTTGAAGCCGCTCAACGCAACACTTTTACAGCGACGCTTTCTTGATCTCACTAAGGATGGTGTCGTAAGCTGAACGCACTGCAGGAAAACCAACTCTACACAATGGGAGGGTACATGATGAGGATGATGATAATGACGCCGACGACACAAGAAATAAAAACGCTTCCCGTGGTCGGAATCGTAACTGTGTCCCTGGCGTCATGCAGCCGACGTCTATTCGATTGCGCCCTTCCGACACAGTCGACGATGGGTGGCGGGGATCAGCTTTTTCGAGAGGGCTTTTTTAGGGCGCCAGCGTGCGCGCAACTCATGTCAGCATGAAAATAAGCGCAAAAATCTGTTGTTTCCTGTCGTCTGAGTTCGAACTTTGCTCGGAGGCAGTTTGTACTTTGATCGTTGACGCTTGAACTTTGACCCTCAGGCGGTTTCAGGCGGTTTGCACTTTGAATTGTTGAAGCTTTGTCTTTAATAGCAGAGGTTTTGTCTTTTGCCATTTGATCTTCGGCCGCAAGAAAGCTTCGAATTTGTACGATCGTCGTCAATAGACGGGCTGGATTTTATTTTTTTAAACGTTAAAACAACGTTAGCTGTATCCACATTTTAAAGCCGGCCCGGGCAGAAAGGTGCCACATGCTGGGTGAAGAGCCGGCACAAGACAACTGCCGGCGTATGCCAAATAAGTAAGGTTGGCCTTGAAGAACGAAATCAGTTTTAACACAGCTTGATTATGCAAGACAATGACGGGAAATCAGACAACATACTGAGCACAAACTGAATAAACTTGCATATACAAGTTCTTAAACTCATTGAGTTTACTCGTGTTGATAACGGCTCGTGGTCAGACGCTCCACCGCTTCTGGTGGTCATTTCTCAATTATTGGTGAATCCAAGGGGGTGTGAGCGTATCGCCGCTATCTGGACAGGTTATTGGGTTGAGAGGTTAAATGTTGAAACGTAGCGGTAGGAGCGTACTTGTTTCGAAGCTGAAAACACGGAGGCGCCATTACCATTTGGGGGATAATTTTACTTTCTTCTGTCTTAGGGAAGAAGAACTACTACGCTACATCTTTCAAGGTCATTCATCTCGTCGCAATGACCTTAATCCGCCAGCCCTCAAGCTGCGGCTTCCTTTCTGCGCAAGCTGCGCGTTTCTTATCGCTTCGTTTGCAAGGACTTTCGCTGCTGCAGCACCAAGTAACTAGGCGAAGTTGAATGTCTGCTGCGTGTTTGTTTTATCACCCAGCGGCGGCTGGGGCGACTGTGCGTGCGGTTCAGTGCAAGCGAACAACGGGGCTAGGTGAGGGTTTGCGCCTGAAATGTGGACTGGGCTGACGGTGTTTTACAGGACGGAAGAATAGAGAACACCCGATGTACACACACGAAAGCGCTGCTTTGCAGGCTGCTTTCCTGGCGCCTAATTCTTCTCAGTCTTCCCATCGATGGCACGCCGGCTGTGCAGTCTGTGCGGCCCTTCAGCGCAAGTGAAAGGATAAATAAAATCGTTCTGTACATATAGCTTGACGGCCGGCTGCGATATCTCAAGCAAAGTCAGACTTTCACGAAACATTCTCTGCATAGACTTTGCTCTCCCTCGTCATAACTAGAATAGAAGTGTTAAACTTGGACCAATCTTTTTATGTTATCAAATATATGTACAGTGCGTGTTGGTTTAACGTGCCGGGCTTTCCGATCCAGTTCACACGGTGGCACTTCTACCACGGCTGACCGTGCGAGCCATATGTGCCCTTTATTAAGACAGGAGACATCATCGGCTACGTTTCAGAAAGCTGCTCTTTGAAATTGCTCATCCTGCGTGCGGCACGAGCCCAGAACGGGGATAAGGAACCAAGAAGAGAGAAGAAAAAAGATGTTACGTGAATGGTCACAAGTGCACAGGGGGGAGTGCCCCATCACACTGTTTCCTGTATGGCCCAAGCGGATGTCATCTGCGCTGGTAGTGGGCTTCGTGAGATGGATGTGTGAGGCGACCGCGTTTCCATGGGCCGTCGCGACGCAAAGCCTTCCACCTGCGTGACTATATTTCTTTTACATTCCAGTACGCAATTGGCGAAAGTGTCTCTGCAGTGTTTTTATCCGTTTAACTGCAACAAATACGCCTAATGCGGGTGGTGTGCAATCGAAAACGCGCCTGGTGTTGCGAAATATTGCACGTATTTAAATATAAGCACCAAAGACGGAACAATGTTTTATAAAGTTAGTTTCCTCCGCGTTTTCCGCTTTAAAGACGTACATCTTGCGTTAGGTTGCTTGAATCTCAGAAGGCTCTCCATGTAGAAAGTGCGAGTGTTCGCAGAGATTTTCTTCCCTTTTTTCTGCGCTGAGGATATGTCAGTCTCGAGTCCCTAAAACGGCATCAATTTGATTTGCCCAGCGCCTTCCATTCGATTTCACAAGACCAGACACTGATTTTTTTTGTCGTTACTGGTAGCGGTGGCATTCGCGAGTGAACACCGCTTTCGATCAGCGAAGTTCGAAGTGGGGCGGCCAGATGTGCAAGGCAGAGCATGAAAAAAGACGACAACTTTCTGCGGGTGCACTTCCCCGTACCATCTTTCCTCGCAAGGACTGCACTGTCTTTAAGAGTAACCAAGGTAGACTTTCGTCAGCCCTTCTCTGAAAAGCAGATCCCGGAACATTCGGCTTTTCCATCAACACGGCACGAGGCGATGAAAGGGCAGAGACGAATCCCCTGGAGGATGGACTTCTACACAACTATGTAGTGGCACTCGTTAGGCTTTAGTGTCCAGGAAGCGATGCTTCCCACAGCTTTTTCCATGCTGCTTTTCTTACCATCCTTTCCTCTTCCTGCTTCCACTTTTTGTTCGATTTGCCATGCGCACATACCGAAGAGCAAACTGTGAGGTATAGCCTGGATATAATCCCTCTATGCTCTCTCTCCTCTTTCATTGGTTATCTGAGAGTAGAAAATTGATGGCAGCAACGTAATGGACATGGTTGCTGACATAATGTTAAAAATCAACTGCTACTTTGCTTGGTCCAGTTATTGAAAGATTTCTCCAAACTATCACCCCAGATTAGACATCTTAAGTGTGCAGACCCCGGCTGTTTGATTTAGGTTCACGGGTAATTCAACACAGTAAAATTTGCGGAACACATCTGTGATGACGGGCACGTGATACGATTAGTACTTTTCTGGTCTTGCGGCAGGTTTGTGGGGACGAACTGAATTCGTGTCACCTACCATCCCCTCCTCTTCACTCAGCCCTTTCATCCCTTCTCGGCTTTTAATGTTGCAGCCATGACCTACAGTGTGAGAACGGTTAGATATATGCACTCAAAGACCAAAAACTGGGTGAACAGCCGAAGAATGCAAGTCTATTCACAGCGCCCGGAACCAACATATTAGTAGCATATTCTTCAACCCTAACATTGAAACGTTCGTGACATCTGAAACAACCTGCCGTCACTTCTGCTCCCATTTGATGTGCATATTAGAAAGAGTTTGCTTAAGAGAAATTTAAAATTGAACTAAAAGAGAACTCAGCCCAATTTATTTTAGTTCGGCTACTCACCAATGGCCATATCTTCAGTATAAAGGTCCTAAAATTTTGTGCGGAGTCATTCATTGATATACCATTTATCCTGTATTAATAATGGGGTAGATCGCAAACGGTGGTTGTATGTCGTTTAATAGCTGGAATCACTCTTACTCTCATCAAAGAATGTTAGCTGTATGTCTGCGCGTGCAAAATTGATAGGTGTGCTGCCTTCAAAGCTATTTATTCTTGGCTGTTGGTTCTTATAGCGCGGGTAAGTCGGGAAGGAGGAATTACGCTACACAGTGTTTGTGACTTGGTCACGTGCGTTGGTTCATGCAGGAAACTTTAATTCGAAAACATGAAATGGGACATGGAGCAAAAAAGCCACGAGTTGGCGTTCATTCAGAAGCACGCACTTTAAGTGGGCAATAGCGGAGGGTGGCCGTCCGCGCTAGAGCACTGCAGATGAAGTAAGGGGTTCGAGGAATTCAACCGGGCGAGCGAACATAAAAGCAGCGAAATCCCGTTCTTCCCCGACTTTTCCACGACATGACTGCAGGAGCGAGCAGCGGCGCAACGCGTAAGAGATAGATCGAAGCTATTGGAAAGTGCAATGCTGAAACGGATCGCCAAGCAAAGCATCTTAAGCGGCAAGAGGACAAAGCCCTTGGAGAGCGTGAGGCGCAAACAAAACGCCTCCGTCGTTGAAGTGCACATTAATACTTTCCTAATCGGAATATTTATCGTGTGATTAGTTTCCTCAGACGTTTTCGCATAAATCAGGTGCAATTAATATTTCGTGAGAAAATTTACGTCGCTGCTTTTGCCAGAATGCAACTGAAAGGCTGCCTACAAGCGAGGAAATCCGACAAATAACGAAGCCCTGCGTTCAATTTGATTCAAAATTGTGTTCTACACATACACTACGCAATGCAAAAATTCCTGCTTGAACTCAGTAATATCGCTACATGGAAAACACTTTTTAGTACAGTGGCATCATGCGCCTCGAAGTGCATCAAATTTGGTCCTTTCCATGGAGCAACTCGTCCAGGAGGTAGGTTGTGATGAAGCTACCCTACAAGTAACTTTATGAGTGTTGTGGGTCACTCTTGCTACGTTCTTTACTGTTACACACAGTGAGTTCTTATGAACAGCGCTAATCACATTCCTATATGTTTGCATGTTTGCAAAGAAAAATTATGGCCTTGGAAACCGGTGTTGGCGGTGGAAGGCGTTTCGCTCGCCGATTATAGTCTTAATATATAGGCTGAATCAACGTTTTTAGAACAATTCTAAAAACGTTGGGCTGAATGTTGTTTTGCTGTAACGAGTTTTTACCGTAACGGAATCGCATGTCATCGTCCACCAGCATCACGGAGGAATAGTGCTCTGAACAAATTTAATAAAAGATGTAAGAGGGTGGGATGCACCATTCTGAAGCAGCCTGCTTCATCACCCGCTGTAAAATAATCCTGCCGTGGGGTAGATATACCGCCCTCTCTCATTCCTTCGTACGTAGAAAAAGAACTGAAATCTCTGCTATCCTCATATAGACTTGCAGTGTGCGATATTCTCGTCGCAGCACATACATGTTTGTTTTAGTTTCTGCTTTCTTTGGCAGCAATTTTCTTTAAACTCACTCCAGAATGGGTGTTTACAATTTCAACCCGATAAAAGCTGGCGAAATGGCGATGATATTGCTTCTATGACGTCATATACAAATGGGACGAGAACGAAGAACTTTGATGAGAGTATTTCCCGGAAAAAAAAAGAATCTTTTCAGAAAGTGTGCAATTAGTTGTGCGGAGGGCGCTAGTGTGTGGCTGGGATAAGTAGGACTGCGAAAATCGTGGGAAAGACAGGAAAAAAAATGTCATTGTTTGAATTTATTTGTTGATCATAGAGCCGTAACGTTTGACTCGGATGAACCGCCTTAATTTGTATTTGTAATCCCTTTAATGTCCTGAATTCTGTCAACACGGCGTCCTGCAAAATTGTAGAGCATGCGTCTCTGCAATCGCTCCTGAGTAAGTCCCTCGATTGGCTTGGTGCATGCCCTGTAGGACTGCCCTGCAATAGGGAAGCTGGTAATGACCTTTGCTCGAACAAAGGCGAACTTAGCTCCCTCACAATAAAGGTTCTCGAACCCGTACACTTTCCAAGCGCGTTCAAGAATTTCTTGATATTCCTTGTACAGATAAATTAGGCACCGTTCATACAAGCTGCGATAAAGTCTAAAAGCTTCGTCCCGCTGGGTAAGCATTGCTAAGCTATCCTCTTCTCAGAGAATTTCTTGCGACTCTAAATGAAACCAGGACACAATTCTATCCCAATTTTAAATTTTTATAATCCTTATCCGTGAGCCTTGTTCCGTTCATCAGTACCCCGGGAGGTCATCTATCATTATTACGGCAGTGGGCCGCTTATATTTTTGCACCTGCACCGCGCTGAAATTAATGCATGAACTACGTACTCTCTTTGCACAGTACTGTCGTTCACATGCAATCGCCAGCACAATGTGACACCACTTCTTCACTACTCAGGTAACTAAATTGACCTGCCCGTGTTCATGCGCTGTTGGCAGCACGTTTTCTTGCAGTGAATTGCGCCGGGAACGGCTTTGAATTGAGCGCCGAGTTTGGCACTGAAAGGTAATTGACAAAACACAAATTGTAGTGGAAGACACAATAAAACACTACGCGCTATTCGACGCAGAATAAAATCTTGATATTGCTGCGGCTGCTGAGGTATAAAACAGCCGTTTTAATCTTCCAAGCATTTTTACTGCCTTTAAAGGTGTTTCGTGATTAACCACACATGGGATATAAAGACTGACCCGTTGCACACCGGACCTCACTAGCTTATTTTCACCTGTCTTCTGTTCAACAGTTCTAATCTCTATATTTTTCGAAAATAACAAGGGGAGTGTTACACAAGCCGATGTCTACATATGCAGTAAGTGACGGTTTGCACCAGCACGTGTCACTGGTGCAATGCTTCACTCTAAAAACACGGGTGTTATGCCACATTTTTTCTTGACGGCATTCGCAGCCCAATGATGTGGAAACACTCAATACCCAGAACCAAGTCCTGAGGCGAGCGATGCAGAACGGGAACATCTTGGCGCTTCGAGAACAGCCACTGAGAAATCGTCCACGTTCCGAGCAACCACTGGACAGGAAATCGATCATGTCGAACTCCGCGCCAGCAGGGCGAAAGCAATTGCGCAGAAAGGCTACTAGTCCACTATTCGACGCAAGTTCCTTGAGACCTAACGCGTTGAGCTTTTCCAGCGAGGATGGTCTGCAAGCTCTGCAAACTCGCGAAGGAATACTAGGAAGTGAATTTTTTTGGTCTAATTCATCAAGATATTGGAAAAACTCAGGGGGACCATTCATACTGCTTATGTGTTTAATTGCGAATGCCCTACTTTTTTGTCATGCTGTGCGATCGTGTAGGTGCAGGTCGGTCGGGGTTAGGTGATCCCCTGCTGCCACAAACTCGTCGTTTCTAAGGGAATCTATGTCTGGCGTTTAATCTCCGTGCCGGAACGGTTGCGGTGGTGTTCGCTGGTTGTGGTTGTAGCTTCAGTGAGCCCCTGCCTCTTGGCTCGCCGGGCGGCATTTCTGTGTTCCCTTGCTTGTTGTTCTGAGGCGTACTTTCGTAGGCAACTATGTCTCACAACTCTCGTTGAGGTAGGCGCTTGAGAGTCCATCATAGTAGACACGGCACAAACTTGAAGAAACATATTCGCTATTAGCGTAAACGTGTTTTGCTGCCTGTCTGTATAGAATGGTCAAATTACTCCTGTAGACCTCAATACATGTCTCTAACACACGTTTCTAAGTATAATGCCACAACGGATTCACTCGGTACACCTTTGTTACCAAACACAAAGCTCGACGTTTGTGCAGGGGATGCGTGTTGAACTCGCATTTTGTAGGACACGGATTCGAATCCCAAACGCACAAGATTCTCCGTTTTTTGCTTTTAATCTGTCCGCATTGTCGGCCATTTTTCGGAGCATCTTTCGGTCACGCAGACGCTGGACGCTGCGTTTTCGCGTAATGGAACGTATTATTAGTACGGGATTTTGTGGGTCAATATAAACAGAGTGCATTGTTAGTCGCTGCAGCCGCTGTTTACCACATAACCAGGCGGGTTCAAAAAGGGTTACTGTACGAGCGTTAATTTAAAACCGACGCTTAGTTTAGATGACGCAGATTAAATGTAGTAAGTTTCTGCACATATTCAGACACGAACTTTGTGTAGTAGGTATCGCAACAACTGGATAAACAGCAGTCAAACATAGCTCCGTGGGCGAACTGCGTTTGCAGTGAAGCTTCGCCTTTTTCTACCAAGGCCCTCCGGATGAGGGAAAACAAAACGTCACGGGTGTGATGAGGACACTATCCAAATCCCCCCATCCCCCGTTTGTTAGCCCCCAGCATAACTAAATACCCTGAAACGGGTTCACCATGAGCCCACCATTTTATAAATACCCTGGGCAATACAGCTCCAATGAGATTTCAGTGGTTTGTCCTTGCACTATAGCCCTTGTAGTGTAATCAAAACCGAATAAATTGCGACAATTATGGCCCAAAAATTAGGTTAGAGCAAATAGAACTTCATGCAGTCATTGGTATGTTCGACATTTCTGCAAGTGCAGTTAGTTGTCTTTACGTGATGAGGGCAAGTGCACTTGTTGAAGCGTTGGCGCAAGGCTGCGGCCACGACTTGTTCTGCTTATACTTACATTGATTGATTGTGGGGTTTAACGCGCCGACGCAACGCAGGCGATGAGGCGCGCCGTAGTGGAGGGCTCCGGATTAATTTTGACCACCTGGGG
Organism: Haemaphysalis longicornis; assembly: GCF_048455015.1. Taxonomy (NCBI): domain Eukaryota; kingdom Metazoa; phylum Arthropoda; class Arachnida; order Ixodida; family Ixodidae; genus Haemaphysalis; species Haemaphysalis longicornis. Next base: position 304,235,065 of record NW_027526203.1, on the reverse strand, counting down.
ATCTTTATCGTGCGCCGAAATCTCGCACACACGGGCGTTTTTGCTTTTCGCCTCCATCAGAAAAGCGGCCGCCGCGGCCGCTTATACTTACAGCAGGCGTATTACGAAACTCCGTGTAATTTTCGTAATTTGCTGTCGCATTTGAATGCGCTATTATGACCCCAACTTGTGGCATGGCTAACGCCAATGCAACGTCTGGTGCAACAGCTGCTGCAGTAATAGACACGCGACGAAAGATTTATCACATAGATTTGCGGATACGTAGTGCTATTTTCCTTCTGCTTAAACCTCTGCAGAGTCACAGGGAGGTCAAGTGTGTCGGGAGAATTGTGAATTACAATTTTCGGTCATCGTTGCAGGTGAAAATTAAACCACACGGTTTAAGGTACGGTTATTTCTTCCTGCGTTTGTTTCGTAGGAAGAGCATTTTACGAATAATTATGTTGCACTTGAAAGGTCCAGGAAGTATGTTTATGATGTTTTAGTTGCTGCAGCGATATCGTCACAATAACGCCTAACCATTATTGATGGTTCTCGTAAAGACTTGTAAGGGCCGAGTGTGTTAAGTTCATCTGAAACCCGGTGTGTGTGGCTGTAAAGGGTGGGGACGGAGATGCTTTGGACATTGTGTCCTCGATTGCTTAACTTGGAAACATGCACTAATGCTCTCGAATCTGATTAGCATCAAATGGTCAGCACGTTTCTCCTGTGAGAGGCATGGGTATCCCTGCAACCAATCCCCTACGGGAGTGTCTCTAATCCGCGTGTTGCGTTTATTGCGAACCAAACTCTACTGAGTTTTCAGCGTGAAACCAACTCCGGGATGGCCCTCCCGCCTTGGTTCCCTCTGTACGGCATGGCATGACGTGGGTGACATTCACGCAACTCTTTGCCACGGAAATTTCAAATTTAATTTCTTGACTTTGACGAACCGAAGCTACACTTTGGAAATGAGGCGCGCCGTAGTGGAGGGTTCTGGGATAGTTTTGACCCCCAAGTCATCTTTATACATACAGAACCTTCAGTGCGACATATTTAGCCGAGATTCGTGGTAAACGAGCAAATATCCTGGGACAGTAAGGGGCCGTGGATGAGTTCGGTTTATCGGGCGGCATCCGCTACGAGGTTTATCATAACACCGCATTCAAGAGGACATTCTCATCATGTCTCAGTGCACTGCACAGCATCGCATCATGTGTTACTGACTGCGTGTAGATCTGTATGTACGACACCAGGGAGTAGGTCCCTGGAATTCTTCCAAACGTGCCGGTCTTGCTACAAAAGCTTTATTGACCTATCTACAAGCCACAAGCCTTGATCAGACTTTGTAAATAGTTAAAATCATGTGTGCTCCCCTTCATCATTACAATTATTACTGTTACCGCATTCATCTGGCGTAGCAAGGCAGGCGGCTTTGCTCGGCTGACATCACCAGACTCATTAATGATTGTTCTGTCTCTCCACTCTCGGAAGTGCTTAACTAGTACAACAGCAAAGCGAATGGAAGGTTTGTTTCGGTTTTGTTTTATAATCCTTCCAATTGGTATTTTATTTTTATTTTGCCGCGACTAATTGTCTTGAAGTTGCTTCCATGTAACTAAAATTTATGGCGGACATCCGCCAAGTTGGCAGCGAGCTCATCGCGGATCGAAATTCTTCTTTACGCATAAGTGCACCCCGACTGTCCAGCGTGTGGAGATTCGACGCACGCTCAAGATACCCAGGTGGTCAAAATTCTTGCAGAGCCCTCCACTACGACCCGCCGCATAGCCCAGGTGTAGGTTCGGCGCGATAAATCCCACAACCAACCAGAACCCTATATGCGTGTATAATTTTCAGTGGCAGGGGACGAGGTTTGTTCTGCTTTCCCCCCTAAATTTGGTTGTTGGAACATTCTTTGTTAGTATATTCGCCAAAATTTTGAACCCCGTCTGTCTCATGTTGATACTTGTTCTTTTTTTCTTTTCTTTTTTTGTCCTACTTGCGTTTACGCTTTTATACCCTACTCCAAATCCCCACAGTAGGCGATAACGTGCCAGCAGACCTCTCTGGTATTCTCTAACAAAGAGCTTTCTCTCTCCCAGATATCAGCAAGATTTTCTTTTTCACAGCGCATGCTCACAAAATATCTGGCGGCTTTCGTTGTGCCAAGGGACAAATAATGCGCCAATTGGGCAAATAATGACTCCCGGCTTGCGATTTCATTCGAAATTGTGACGTGGGCCGAAGCATTGCTTTCTGCAATGCGATCTACTTTCAGTAAGTAATGCCACAGCGCAGACCGCAATTCTCGAATAAATCATGTTACGCTTCATCATTTGCTCAATGCACTGCTTTTATCGCAGTGATCGGTTAATAAAATGCGTTGTGGTGATGCAGGCCCACAAATGTTCATTGGCCCCAAATTTACAGAAATGAATAAACGAGTGTGCACTTTTTGTTGCCCGACGTGACTGATTTTATGTTGTTTTTAATTTTGAGGTACAAAATCCAGGTGCACTCTATTTTAACATTCGCGCCGCTGCCGCATTTTGTCCGCTTCCCGTGTGACAGTTCAAAAGCACTGATTCGATGCCAGGTCTCCACGCCTAAACAGCTGTTTGTTGTCCCTCGCTTTAAAAAGATTTCTCGTCTATTCAAGAGTGCGTACACGAATTATCACAAAAAACACACGCCGCTTTTTTAAGTTTTCCACCGCTGTCGCTGTTTCAGAAAAATGATGTCGCTGAGACAGTTATTGGGTGCTGGATGTCCTTGAGCCAGGCATGCAGAGAACGAGAGAGAGGGAGGGAGGGGTAAGGGCCAGCAGTCAAGAGCGCCGAGGTATGCGAAGGGGAAATGGTGGGTCGCCATTTATTCTTCTTGAAACATATATATATATATATATATATATATATATATATATATATATTTATATATATCGAATCAGAAAATTGGAAATGAGGGGCTCGGTGAAAATACTGTAAACACAAAATACTTTAACATACATACCCGAGAAAGTGGTGGGGAAAAAGCCCCGCCGGTAGCGTAGTGGTTATCGCACCAGACCGGTATTCTGGAGGTCATGGGTTCGGATCCCACCCGGCGGGTATTTTTTCACCACTTTCTTTCTGACTCAAAAAATTCTTCATCTGTTCTTCTGACCCCCCACAACCTCCCCTTTGCTTTCCGAGGTTTTCTTGACTGCCAACCCTTATACATACATATATATATATATATATATATATATATATATATATATATATATATATATATATATATATATATATATATATATATATATATAAATATATATATATAACTCAATGACTGAAGGTTTTCAGCGATGAAGTGCTTTGTTCTGTACCTCGGGATGCAGCAGTTTAGATATCAGTGTTTGTATTTTCGTTTTTGCTCCGGCGAAGAGAAAAAGAAATGTTGTTATATGATAATATTAAACCCTTTTATATGACGATATTACACCCTTTCTGGTAATGTCCACTCAGTGGACCATGCTTACGGTCGTCCCCAGACCAATACCTCTGAGATTCAGCCAGAGGAAGCCCATAATTTTAGTTTTGTGAACTGTTTTGAAGATTTTGTTGCCCTTGTAGCCTGCTCATAGCCACTAGACTCTACGTAAAGAAATGCAGCCGACTCCCATTGATACGAAGTCCACGCGGGCCGAAAAAACTTCGAATAAACTGACTTCAAATTAAACAAAAAGCGTAAGAACAGCATTGATACTTGTCCAAAACACGGTTTCCTTCTTGATTTCTGTATGAATTTCGGCTTTCGCCATCAAGTCGAGTCCCCTCGGTTGTAATGGTAGTTGAGATGTATCCCTAAAATCGAAGCCTGAAGTGACCACCACACAAACTGCTCACACGGCGCTTTGCGCAACAAAGAAGTTTGAGGACCTCGATAAAGACAGATGAGTATGGTGAGGGAGTCTCAACTGGCCTGCCATTTTATCAGCTGTGCGCGACCTCAGTTGCGATGGCGCCGATGTAAGTACAGAACGCGGCGCTGTTGTTGCGCTTGGAAATGTTTAATTTTTAGAGAAACAATGGTTCAAAATAACTTCAAAATCACTTTCAATTAACCGATAGAATGGGTTGTATCTTCGAATTATCATGCAATTTCTGCCATTGGACTGCATGCAAAATTGCCGGGACCAGCACATCATTTCTCCTTAACAGACAATTCCAATTACTTGATATCGAATTACCGAGAGTCGACTGTAGTTATAACGCGCACAATTTTGCTGAGGAACGAAATCACGAAGAATTTGAATAGCATTAAAAAAGGAGAAAGCTATCCTTGGTCCTGTACGCGACCCAACGATATCACTATAAACAAATCAGCGAAAAATATAAAGGTGTGTTCAGTTCGGCAGCTTAAAGGGGCATTGCGAGCAAGTGAGTTTTGTTTCCCGGTTTATGCATGAACGTGGGGTATAATTCAACACTATTGATTACAAGAAAACTCCCAACATTTGCATGCTGGCCCAGTCCGCTCTAGTTAAAACTTCTTCCCCAGAAGCGATAAAGGTTGTAAGGAAGTATACAAATGACTTTATTTGCAGTGGTTTGAATACATCTGAGAACGAATCCGTCCATCATATCTTAATAAACTTTATATGTGACTTGTTCAAGGAAATTGTTTGTTCCGCTGCAGCGCTTACCTGCGATTTTAACAAGGTTTGTTGTCCCGCACAGGCTACAAATTTGCTTTTCCTGGGAGCAACTTACATAGGGAGCTATAGCACAATGCATGTGTCTTTCTTTGTCTTTCCTATGTGTGCAAGGCGAAAACGGAAGCAGTAGCCACAAGCGCGATATCTGCAAACAGTTGGTATCGATACCTCTAGTTATTATCAGCCTCAAGGGACCATAAGCTATGTGCGTATGCTTACTGAGTGTACAAAAGTAACATATAATAAAACGACTCCGAAGACAGGAAAAAAGTTCCACTTTTAGAGTTATAGTTTTTTTTCGGGGACAGTGCTTTAAATTTTTCTGCCTCCCCGAAGAAAATGAGGAAATAGTACGTGAATATATAAATGCACATATCTACAAACCTTTTTTGCCGTAAAAGCACAGCTTGAATTTCATGTGCTTCTCTGACTAGAACCGATCACTGCTCTTTACTAAGAGACTGGCGCTGTCAATATACTGAAGAAGGAGCTCTTCGCGTGCAAGCACATTACATTCTTATCAAAGTGTCACTTTTGTTTGACCGCATAGTATAAAATTAGCTGCGCAACTTCTATCCACAATACCGCGTTTGTTTTTAATTACAAGCACTGACAGTCGTATTTCACTTGACCTGATAGAAAAATGAAGACTGTCCTAAAAGCCCGCCCATCGTATTAATTATGCAGGGTGTTCAGAAGTGCAGCCGGGACGCATTATTGCGTTTTACACCAGCTGCGCGTATGCAGCTCACGAAAAAAAAACACAGCTTCATAATACTATCTCCACTACCAATTGTGCGCACAGTTCAACAGTTGCGCGCGCCGATACTGCCTCGCGTCGTGGGATACCAGCTAGCAACTTCTGCAACTAGCATCCAGATAAACGAATTACAGTTCCCCAGAGCTGTCCCATTACCATATTGTGCGAGAACGGAAGTTAGGCGTCCTAAAGTGAACGCGACAAACTTTTCGCTTTCAGTAGACTCTTTATACTTTTTATAAGAAGTCTACTGAAAGTTTTGCACACCGGAAACAAAGACGATGCAATCAGACGACGTCTCTGTCCACGTTGACGCGAGTTGCCGATCTGCAAAACTCACCGGGTACGGCCGCAGCGGCGTTGGCAAGGGCGACCGTAACCGTGAGAATCAGCGCTGTGACGGCGGCGTTCCAGGACCATCCGACGAAAGCCGGAGCGGATTCCATGAGAGCGTGACGTCCCGAGCGTTCGCGTAGTCCGCCGAAGGAGCACCAGAACGGTAGGCCGTGCAGGCTGCTCTCGGCCGCAGATCTCCGACTGCCGGCGGAGCTAGCGGCCTGTACGAGCAAACGCTCGACAGATGGCAGCCCGAGCTTGCTCTCCGCGCACCTCGGGCCCGGTTTCGACCCACCGAAAAGCCCCCCGTTGGAACACGCTTCCTCGCAGGGGCCCGCCAGACCGGTGCAAAGCGCCGCTCACAACGGGAGTAGTGCGCTGCCTTGGCGGCGAAAAAATGACCCGGTCGCGGAGTCGCAAAGATGAGATGGGCCAAATTTCCAAGCTTCCGCTAATGACGCTGTATCGAGTAAGCGTGTTGATGACAGCTTTGAAATAGCAAAAATATTGTCAGCCTGAAATCGAGTTCAGTCTGCTGAATCTTCAAAAGAAACGCTAAATTGCGAAGCTCTTGAAGGGCGCAGAAAGTACCCTTCTTTTTTAAAGGGACGAGCCACGTCCTTTTGTCCTGGCATATGGCTATCCTCTTTCCGAATGTAAACGTTCATAGCTGCCCCGGCTTTTCGAAACGAACATTTTGCGCGTTCAAATTAATTCTTTTCTGAAGAAAGGGAGGTTAAAGAGAAAAATCAAAATTTATGGTATAAAAAGGTGACTTTTTGAGGCGATGGTAATGGCTGCCGAGACTCTCGAGGAAGGCAGATTATACCAATTGAAGAGCAGGCAACTAGAGCCTACTGCCATGCTTGGTCGACAGCAGTTCAGCATGCCGTAAAACGTGTATTTAAGCCTCCACTGCGACCGTCGACACCACCCCACTGAAGTTGATCGGTTCCTTAGTTGGCTTTGTATATATATAATGATCTCTCAATATCGGTTCATCGAGGTATTCGAAATAAAAACAAATGAATAAATGCTCGACTTGATGTTTTAAGCATTTTTTGATGGTTGTGCGACGGTTGTACCAATTTGTGATGGGAAAATACCCCTATAAAATTATCAACGACCGGAATTGAATTAAATAAATATTTGTTTTCTTCATCTGCATGGTTCTGTGGATAAGCACGGGTACCCTTCCAGTGAATAGGACCCTCCTAGGTTCACCCATGCACCCTGCGCATGCACAATACAGCGACGTACGCGACCCGATTAGGTCACGACCACCTAAATAAAATTTAAAAATGAATAATCAGGCGACAATCAGGTGCAGTAATGCGAAACAAAAACGCAGCTGAGGGGATAACTAGGCGATAACGGGACAAAGCGGTCTTTTGGTTAAGTGTACTCTTAGACGACCCGCTTCGCTATATGCCTTATGATCATATTCCAAGCCGCGAACTTGCAACAACGTCTTCGCGTCGGCTGGAGAAGCAAGCTCCCAAGGCCGCGGGATGCTATCGGGTCACGTGGACGGCGCACGTCCTTCAACCGCTCCCGCGCGCATCGTCCACGGGGGCTATTTCGGCCGCAATCGGAACACAAAGGACCCTATGCTTGGCTCCGCGAATTCTCCGTGAATTCGTGAGTTCGCCGTAAACTTTGGCTCGCTTTCATTTTACCGAGTTCGAGCTTGAAGAATGAGTGAATCGGCGGCATCAGTACGCTGCCGCTGTCGTCACAGCGTCATACAACCGATGGCCACGGCCGTTGCCGTCTATGGTCACGCTATAATGTCATGATGTGGTAGCATGCGATAGCATAGAGGCGGTGACAATCTTAAAGGTGATAACTTAACAAACAGCTTGGAGGCGACCATTGAAGGAGAGAGCTGAGCTATGCTCCCAAATGGGATTGAAATGAATGAATACATACGAAAAAAGATGTTGTCTGATATTGGTCAGATTAACACACAACTTTCGCTCGCTTTGGAATCTACGTTACTTTATCGACTGGTGGTGTTGACGCCAATTTTAACCTTAAGAGCAGTGCTGACTTTGCCGGCCGCAGCGGCCGTCTTAATTTTTAGAATATGCAGCTAGTGTTTCTACATCTTTCTTCCGGAGTATCTAGTAGTTTGGTAGTGATATTTGTATGCTTAGCATCAAATTACACTGCACGTCGCCAGACCTCTATGTGCCCACGTCACTGATTGCTTACGTTTTGCCTACGCAAAAAACATGACGAATTCACGGAGAATTCACGAAGTTGAGAATAGGTGCCCTATTCTAGGCTTCATGAATACACCGTTGACTGTGAATTCGCCGGAAGCCTTGTCTGATTGGCTTTCAGTTTTGCTCACGTGCTTCAGGCTGACAAATCGGCTTTGCGTGCTTTCATCACTTTGACGTTTCATGACATTGACTAGCGCCAGTTTTAAAGTTTGCCTTGTTTCTTTCTCCTGAAAGAGCATATTTCTTGGCTTGCCATAAAAAACTCGGCGAAAGGCAGCAGACATGAAAACGTAGGCCTGACTTTGATATTCAACAACAATATGACCTGTAGGTCACGCCCTTTCTGTGATTGGCTAAAAAGGCGTGGCGCAAAAATCGGCCGCGTATCTCCTTGTTTCGCTGCAAATTTCGTCGAAAGACGGCTTATGCCGCCCCTGCTGGATCAGTCCTTGTCTCTCTATCGTACACCCAGGATACTTTTTCCCTACAAATTCGGCCCTGGAATAAGTGCAACTGAGGTCATTTTAACCGCGTTGTCACCGAAGGGTCGGGATACGGATGATTCGCGCGTCGCGCGCCAGGTGTGTGTCGGGCTGCGTCGGGGTGCACCTCACCTAACACTCTTTCTCGCCACCTCCACCACCGCTTACCCTGTGCTCAGTATCATGCGACACACTACCCCCATTCAAAACCACACGCACTAAGTAGACGCACCAAACTACCCTGCGAGCAAAGCGTTTGCTCCGCGGTGGTGACGGCCCCACCCACTCCCCCGTAAGCTCTGCCACTATACGCACCGCATAGCCCTTGCTCTCACCCAGGTCCCTACCCCTTTTCATATCCTATGTGACTCCCAACAGGCAATTCTGAATTACATTAAGGGACGCATCCTCCCCCCCCCCCTCCGGCTCTCAAACGTCTACTCACTAATCCCCCTGTTGGGAATTGCGAAGAAGAGGAAGAAGATGTGACTCCTGGCTCGAGGGCACGAGCATCATTATCATTGTAACCAAGTCATCGCCATTAAAAGGGTCATTCGTTCAGGGGTCCCACGGCTTCGTTTCCTGGCGGCGCACCCGCAACGAGGTGTCCGATCCGCAACATTTGGTGCCGAATCCCAAGGGAAAACGAGCGGCTCCCACCGACGTGGACAGCGAGCGACGGCGACGACGAGTTTCTTCTAGAAACGGTCGCCCAAGCAAGCTTCGTCCTTCTCGGAACCGCACCCAGGGAGACAACGCGCGGACCGGGCTGCCTACCAAGCGAGTAAGCCGGACTTTTTCGCTGAACGATGGACCGGCTGAAGGCGAAACGCGCTGCAAGGCGAGCCCAAGCGGCGAAAATTTCGACAGAGGCGACAGCACTCATCGAGAGCGGCTGCCCCGACCGGCTCGCGCTCCGGAAGGTGTTGGACAAGCTCATGGCTAGCCGTGAGGAGCTTAGCAAGATCGACGCCCAGGTCGAGGACGCGGTTCCTGTCGAGGAGCTGGAAAGGGAGTACGAATCGGCGGCCCATTACAACAAGACGCTCGAAGCTCTGACTCGGCTTACGTACCGGCTCGAGGAGCTCGGCGTCAGCGACACGGCGCAACCTGCCCCCTCGGCTGCGGTTAGCATGCCACAGGCCCCAACGACGGTTCCATCTCAGATCTCTGGACCTCGTCTCCCAACGCTTACCATCAAGCCTTTTTATGGGGACGTGTGTCAGTGGACGTCGTTTTGGGAGCAATTCAATGGCGCAGTCCACACCAACCAGGCTTTAACCACCACCGAGAAGTTTCACTACCTCCGAAACTACCTGGAAGGTGACGCAGCAGCTGCCATCGCCGGACTGCCAACAACGGAGGCGTGCTATGAGAGTGCAATCCAGCAGCTCCAGGACAGGTTCGGGGACAAGTGCCGGATCGTACAGCGGCATTTGAGAATGCTCCGCGGGCTTCAGCACGTGACATCTGCATCTGATACGAGAGAGCTGCGCAGTCTATATGACTCCGTTCAGCTGAAACTCCGCTGCCTGAACGTGTTGGACGTCCCAACGAGCAGCTTCTCAGCGATGATATACGACATCCTGCTCGAGGTTTTGCCGGAAGAGATCGTTGTGGCGTTTCACCGACACGTCCGCCTCCAAGCCAAATCAACGGCTACGGCATCGTCTTCTGGTGATGCAAACGTGACGGCGTGCCACCAACTGGAGCAACTTTTGTGGTACTTGCGAATTGAGCTCGAGGCGAGAGAGAGAACTGCTCCACTGGAAACTTCGGCAGACTCAAGCGACCCTCTACAAAGCAACAGCCAATCAACGTCCGTTCTACACGCCTACCAAGATGTGATGCTCAAACGAAACGTGTGGTTGTTTTGCGGATCGGCCAAGCACAGTAGCGAGGCTTGCGACGCTTCTCTGAGCATCTTAGAAAAGAAGAAGCGACTGGCAAAATCTATGCGGTGCTACCGATGTACGAGGAGGGGCCACCGATCAAAGGAGTGCCGACGAAAGGTCATGTGTACGACATGCAAGGGAAGGCATGCAACCGTCATGTGCGACCCTGGCTACAAGTCAAAGGAAAACGAAGTCCAAAGCGAAACCACGTGCAATTTCCAGGTACAGACGCTGGCCTCCAAGACTGCATCTACTGCGCTCACTAGCAGCCAGCTGGGCGAAGATTTTCACCTCCAGACCTTCCGGTCGTGGATCATCGGTCCCAGCGACGCGCGCTACATACGCGGCATTTTGGACGGTGGCAGCCAGCACACGTACATCAAGGAAGACCTCGCTTCGAAGTTAAAATTAAAAGTCGTGGGAGAGAGAAGCCTCGCCGTCAATACATTTGTATCGGCCGTTCCTTATGAACTACGAAAGTGCAAAATAGTTGAGCTCCGGCTTCGTAGCCAGTTCGACGATGCGCATCAAGTAATCGAGGCGTTCACCATACCCACGCCCTGCCGAAATATCGCGGATACGGACATCAACGGCGCTTTCGCTACACGGCTGAGAAAGTTAGACAATCGGCTGGCAGACGAAAGAACAGTTCCAGAGGTATGTGAGGAGCCAGGCATCCGCCTTCTAGTAGGCTCCGACCAACTGTGGAGAATAGCGACGGGGGACACGATTCGTTGCAACAAGGTTAACGGTTTAGTGTCCCTAAACACTATGCTTGGATGGACGCTGCAAGGTACAGCCGAGAAACAAACCCCGACACCTTTGCCCCAGCAAGCAAAGTGCGGCGTTCTTCAGGCGCAAGTACTTGAGAGAGTGGTCAGGAACGCTGACATTCACAACGCCTGTCTAACGAAGAACATCGACACGACCCACAACGAAACCCTGGGTGGACATTTCGAACCACCGTCTACGCGGCCCAATCATGACTGCTGTGGCAACAAAGCAAAAAATACACCAAGCGAACCGTCACATAACCTTCGACGGACGTCAGACGACTTCGTATCCATCGAGCGGGAAGATCACATACATCGACGGTCCTGGACAAGGAAACCAGCTGTCAAGCTGCATGAACCATTCAAAGATGAGGGTCGAGGTTACACGACCAAAAAAAGGAAGAAACCTGCCGGAGGGCCGAAAAGACAATGTGCTCTGAACCGTCCTCTATGTTGTGTGTTTGACTAGCTAGAACTACGGTGCTATGTTTAGGCCAGGAGCCGCTTCCTACATGTGGACGTTGTTTCACTCTTTTGTGGCCGAGAGAATGTTGGGAATTGCGAAGAAGAGGAAGAAGATGTGACTCCTGGCTCGAGGGCACGAGCATCATTATCATTGTAACCAAGTCATCGCCATTAAAAGGGTCATTCGTTCAGGGGTCCCACGGCTTCGTTTCCTGGCGGCGCACCCGCAACGAGGTGTCCGATCCGCAACACCCCCCTCCGACCCCGTTGCTCTGGTGTGGACTCAGGCCCACCGTGGCATAGGCGCTCATGAGGCGGCACATGTCCCTGCTCGAGCTTGGACTCTCCGGGCACACGCTTCGCTTAGGGCTACCCACGGGGCCCTAAATCAGTGGCTGCTGAAGCACATTTAACTTACAGGGACATTACCCTGCACCACCGCCTCCTCCGCCCAACCTGGTCTCCCCCCCCCCACTAGTGTTACCAACTCTTTAATGAAGGAAGTAGGGACGAGGAGGGGGCAGCGTACACTAAAAGATGGAGCCAGTCAAATAAGTTTTCTTAATTGCGATATCTTCAGACAAATCTATTGTTTTTTATTGGTGCTGCCTCTTGAAGTGGTACTTAAGCTAGCTACGTGCTGCTCGGAACAATTCCTCTTGCTGGTGAATGGGCTCGTAAAAAGTTGTCGCCCTCCCCGCGGAAGTTTAGCTTTACTTGCAGATCCTTTCGTCTGTCCAGAAACTCTTGTTAACCGAGAATGCCCTCTGCTCAGGGGAGTTGTACAGGAACAGATTCTACAAGCTTGAGTAGGTTCGATGCATCACGGGCTTGCAATGGCGTGCAGTGACTAAAAGCCCCTGGCACCCACCGCTAGCCAGCGCAACATTGCTTCGAGTGCACGATTCGTGCTAACTTCGTGTTCCGTAGCGTGCCGCTCATGTTGGGCGAGCATTAAATCACATAAAAAATTCTAACTAGACGGTCTGCAACAAATCCGGGACATATAGCTGTCCCGACCGGGACGGCGCGGGACTCGGGACGCTATATGAAAAGTCGGGACAGTCCCGGAAAATCCGGGACGGTTGAAAACCCTACCCCAAAGCATCCCTCAACCCCGCTGCAGCTCACATGTGGCCGATTCTGCAAACACACACTTTCCACGATAGCATTCAACTGGTCCACACACACCACCACATTTTCACATCACCGAATTGGTCAGCATGTAGGGCCCTTTCCTATACCCCCTCTCCCCTCCTCAACCCTTTGCGAACAAGCCCTGGGGACCCCAGACATCTGACTTGTCTGGAACCCAGAACCCCTCCCCCAGTGCAGGGTAGCAAAACAGGCTCTACACCTGGTTAACTTCCCGGCCGTTCCGTCCATTCTTTCTCTTCCTCCGATCAACTATTAGTGACGTCGTGGGCACTGGCCGTCGTGGAGGCCTCATGGTCCCCCCCCCCCCCCTCCGAATCGCAGAGACAAATAAAGTTTGCTCTCTCTCTCTCTCTCTCTCTCTCTCTCTCTCTCTCTCTCTCTCTCTCTCTCTCTCTCTCTCTCTCTCTCTCTCTCTCTGTCTCCACTTTCCACTCGGCACCACGTTGCTAGGACGTTTCCTGAGCACGCTTGACGCGACGGGGGTCGGCACGCCGGCACTTCTGCGCCGCAATGTCGTCGTCAGTGTTTTCCTTGCATTTTGTCGGCATGTCTTCGCGTCTAAACTTGGAACTTCATCACCACGGCCATGGTCGCTGAAGGATAGAAAATCGCGTGCCCAGCGCCGTCCTTTCCGGAGCGACGTGCACTCCGCACACATTGAAATTCAACGCCGCGTAATAGAGACAAGAAACACAAACCGCACATGTACTGGCATAGATATTTTTTATAACAGTGGCGCTACCTGGCACTGGGCCTAATAAATGTACAAGAGTGCTTTCCCAAGGACACTGCCAGATAGCGCCTTTTTGCACAGCGAATTTGTTTGCTACTGCAGCTGTAGTACTTAATTTGCCATCGCAACAATCAAGCATCCATGTAATTTTTCATAATGAAACATTCCAAATGTCACTTATGTAATGAGGTTTGCTTCAGATATGCGGAATGTTTTTTTTAGATGTTTGGAAGTATTTGATTGATTGTGGGGCTTAACGCGCCGACGCAACGCAGGCGATGAGGCGCGCCGTAGTGGAGGGCTCCGGATTAATTTTGACCACCTGGGGATCTTTATCGTGCGCCGAAATCTCGTACACACGGGCGTTTTTGCTTTTCGCCTCCATCACAAAAGCGGCCGCCGCGGCCGGGAATCGAACCCGCGACTGTTTGGAAGTATTATTCGGTATATAAATGTGTGGTTCGATATGGGCTTAAGTTTGGCCGGGCGTCTCAATTGAGGGACAGACAGACCGACGACAAAACAAGCAGACAGACCAAAATTTCTGCGTACCAGTATCCCAAGAAACGCTACCGTCTTTAGTATAACGAGTTGGCGGGAGCGCTACGTCACACATAGACAGTTTCAGCCTGCGTAAAAGTGACGTGTGGGTATACGTAGCAGATTGAAAACGGCAGCTGCCGTCGCCGCGAAATAGGGCAAAAAATTTCACCGACCTTCGGTGCCGTGAAATCCCTGTGAATTTGCAACAGGCGCAGTGTCACACGGGGCGCGATGTCAAACTGTTTTCTAGCGAAAGAAATAATACTTTTGACTGTTTACAAGTCACCGATAACGGAGCATAAAAATGACGTCTGATGTTTTGTGTTTATGTTTGGTAATAACATAGCATTTAGTTGTTTGGCGCAACAGAAACGAAAAAGGGGAGTGCAACCCTGTCTATTACAAAGAACCCAACTATGACATTTGTCCACATTCTTCCTGTCAGCTGGTGCGTCGCATGATTGAATTCGAGAGGTAACCAAGGAAACTGACTGCTTTATTCATTACTGCGGTGATTGAGTTCGAGCATGACGAATGAGTGAATCGGCGGCATCAGTACGCTTTGCTGTTATGAGGCGCAGCGTTTCGCTGCCATTACCGCGTCATGCAACCGACGCTAACCGCCGTCTTTTTCTGTGGTCATGACATAAACTTGTAACATAGCAGCAGACGATAGCGTGGCGGCGGCGGCGGCCGGAAAGGTGATAACTGAACAAAACTTTTATTGAAGCAGAGAGCTCAACTATGCTATTAAAAGCGCTTGAAAGAAATAAAAAGGTACGAAAAAAAGATTATGCGAAGCTATTTACTCAACTTTTTAATACGCGTCTTTCGTTCGCTCTTGCTTCAGCGTTACTTGGTGGCTTTGTGGTGTTAACGCCAATTTTAACCTTAAGAAATGTGTTTCACTTGCAAGCCTCAGCTGCCATCGTAAGTTTTATGACACATGCAGAGTGTTTTTTTTATTTCTTTTAGGCGCACTATTTGATATCTTGAAAACACCTTTACAAGCTAGGCGTCAAATTACACTGCATGTCGTCATATGTACAACTGCACTCGTCACCGAGTGCTTACGTTTTGCTTACGCAAAATTGATGGCGAGCTCACCGTGAATTTATGAAGTCGAGAATACGGCCCTAAAGCCGAAGAACGGCCGCGGCTGAATCATCTGCATCGACGAATACTGCTGGCTTCGGTACAAAGTTTAGTTTGTAGTTTAGCGTTTTTGCGCGGGACGACATACTCTCCCGGTAAACACGTCATTACATCGGAACTTCATCTGCGAGGGAAATATAGGTCGGGGTCCTCAGAAATGTTCCTACTACGGTAAACGGTATAGAAACTTGGAATCTAAGGTGTTCTGCTACGTTATGATTGGGTCATATTAACCGCGCATGGGCTGTGGGTAGACAGACGCCACAACCAAGCGCTGGATTCACAAAGCGCTACTTAATAAACTCGGCCTACTTGCTCGCATATATCGTGTTTGCTGCTCTACTATGCATGTTATCAGGTCGTTAAACCGCGAACGTGAAAAAAACATGATGGTTCTAGGAGGCGAGTTTCATAGTTTGCCGTTTTGTAATCTCTTTCGCGTAATCTCGTAATCTCTTTCGCGAGACATTCTCCCACAATACAAGCGGAATTTTTTAAACTGTTTTGAAGAGGCTTCGCAGTCATTGTGAAAACCTGTTTCACATTTTTAGATTATAATATAAAATATGTATATCATGTTCTGAGCTTTCCCGACCAATGTTTGTGAATATTTAATGAGAAAACTGCCTTCTAAAGTGGCGCTTCAATCGCGGATTCCACCCTTTCAAATTGGTGACACCGGTTCTCATAAAACTGTGGAGATCGTTAACGCAGAAGGGCACAATATAGAGTATTGATAGCTTGTAAGACCTGGACAATTGGTGTGCGGATACGCACAAAGTTTGTATGATCATGAAATTGCTGAAAATCCGTAATTCGACGCCGGAGACAACTCTTTACAAACATGCTAGCAAACGCGCAAACGGCAGTTGGCGTGGCGGCTGCGAACGGTGCATGATGTTCTTCCTTCGACCGCCGTTTCCAGGTGAACAAAGGCTCTAGACTTCCACTAAACAGTTTCATTATTGATTACGTAGGTTAAACTTAAGAACGCCATCACAAAATAGGTTTAAACAAGCTCACTACAGAGTCCTTCTAAACAGATCTATCGCCCAATGCAGCTCCATACGGTCCAATTGTGCATACGAACTCTGCGGCAGTACGGAGCCGAGGAGAACTTATTTTCAGGCGTAGACAACACTGCGATAAGAGCTAGTCGGCGATTTGCAAGTGTTCATTCGTGGAATTGGATTCGGCGGTACTTTTTCTGGTTCCGACTGGCCGCATATTACATGGGCAAGACGCGGGTCACTACTCTCGTTTACCCGCGAGCAACTTGAATAGCAACATGGTTCGCACTGATCACTGTTTGCTTACTTCGCGCCACCAGTACTGCGGGACAGTTAATGGTCCTATGCTAACTAATGCTAAGACGAATGCTAACTACGTACCGATCGACGGACCACTCATACAAGCTAACTCTTCTAAAAATCCGCCCTCGAGTATAGTTGGTGCCAAACATAAGAATTGTTTTAACTTGCGAAGCATTGTTTGGTTTAAAAAATAACTCGCCTAATTGCTTCAAATTTTCTGTGAGAATTGCTTGTATTATTCGTACTCCATATATTGCTCACGAAGAAAATTTTCAGGAACGACTACGCTAGTCGTCAACGATATGCGAAAACCATTTTGTATGAAAGTAGACTTATTCATACGTACTTACGACGTTTGCTGTCGTCGTTGTGAAACTATAAACGCCAATAGTCTTTTTCGTGTACATTGGAACTCCACCAACAATTTTGAGAAAACGCCTTATAATTGCACGCCGTGGATGTTGCAGCCTAGATGGCTGGGAGATTGCTAGTATCGAGGCCAACCATCTTTAAAGTGGTTTACGGCATGACATCGAAGTCAGCTTGTTTTAAGTGATCGCTCTGTAGCCTTCGTGAGAATGTGGAGTGTGCACTGCTGCTATGTGTGAATGCAGGGCTGCTTGAGTTGGTTTGAAGAGGGCGAACGATGGGATACAGGTGTTAAAAGGAGAATTTTGAGGGCTCTGTGGCGATGCATACGAAAGCAGTGGGGTCCATCTCCTCGAGTTATGCAAGGGGGTGCCTGGCGGATTTTCGGTGTAGCGTGGTGGATTCCTTGGTTGCTAATGTCCTCGGTGGAGCTGGATGACAGGCCTCCCAGTCGCTAACTATACCCTGGGTTGTGTCAGGCACCAGCGTGTGTTGCGTAGCCACAAATAAGTTGCTCCAGCGTCTCCGAGTCAGGGCAGTCACTGTCGGTGGAGTGTCCTTACGGCCCTGCTGCCCAACAGTACTGCTGTGTCGCAGTAGCCACTGCTGAGCCAGAAAAAGAGGATGGTCCGCTCTGTTCGTAGATGGAATGGCTATGCAAGACATGAGGTGTTGCTCCGAGGCCCCTCGACTGCAGCGGTGGTATGTGGCCGCAAATTGCCTTGTGGCGCCCCTGATCGCGTTGAAGTACAAGAGCGCTGTTCCCCAGGGGTCATGGGGGGGTGCAGGGCTGGCTTTGCTGACTCGTTCGCAGGTTTGTTTGCTGAAACATCTGGGGAAGCGGGAGACACTGCAGCCCAAAACTGCATTCCTACTCTTGCAAGAAACAAGGCTCGGAGACTACAGGCAGTGCAGGAGGGCTGCCTTGCCCCCGTAACAAGATAGAGGAGTGGCAATCGGGAGTCACAAAAGGGGATGGCTGCTTGCGGTTGGTCCTAGCCGTCCTGCCTGCCAGCTCATAATCTCCTACTTTTGCTCCTATGGCCAGTCAGTGGAAGGGCGCAGGGCCTATGCAGGCTATTTCAGAGCCACAAAGAGCCTCCAAGCCCGAGCGGGCCAACGCTGCTGCCTACATATGTGCAGGCGCTCTGCCATAACTTGCGGCGCTGCTTGGTGTGCCGCCTGGTCTCTGTGTACAGTTCATAGAGTCGGTGTGGCGTGCAATCGATACAGTCTAAGGGGAGGTGTGTTGTGGTGGCCGCCGGCTTCTGTGCCCTGGTCCTTGAAGACCGCAGGTAAAGTGTCTGGATGTCCGGCACCGAGGCTCCTCAGGGCAACCCTGCATGCGTGGTGGCTTGATTGGGGCAGTGGACCAGTAGCTGTACGAAAGCGATGTAGTTTGCCTCCTTTAGACGCAAGGTCACCTCTTCCTGAGTGTGTTTTAATTGACCACGCTATAAGTTACCGTATAAGACGTCCAGAACCGGAGGACGGAGTCAGCAGAACAGAAAAATTGTAGGAGCCCCACCTGCTCGTAGCTGGATGTCTGTTGTAGGTGGAATGCTCCGAGGAGAGCGGGGGGTCAACGCATGTCAGCCTTCGTCAGCGGACGAAAGTGGGGTTTCAGTGTTTATTTCCCGGAGTTCCGTAGCTGTCTGTATGAATAAGACTACCTTACACCGTCTGGAGCTCTAGCACCCAAGTTGCCGGTGGTGGGTGCTGAAGTCCGGGTGCTGACGTTCCCCAGGGAGCCCAGGCGGCTGACGTCCCGGTACTGCACGTCGGGGGTAGATGCTGATCACTGTGGTGTCGGCGTCCTGCATCCCTAGATGGTGCCACACCCTGCAATAAACTACTTGGGAGAGGGGTCAACGATAGAGCCGAATTTTCGGCTGATAATAAAAACATGATTTCAGAATTTTGACTGACGTTTGGAATAAGGTCAAAACATACCGGTACGAAAAAAAGGATGGAAGGTTTTTTTGCCGCGGAAGCTTCTTTTAGCATAAGGAAAAATTAAATGAAGATACACTCCGGATTTCCGAAGGAATCGGAGCAGGGGGCCATTATGTGGACCTTGTATCCACGCCATAAATCTGACGGACGTCCAGGGCTCAGGCTGCAGAAGGCGATGTGTACAAGGCATAGGCTTCGCAGGGCAAGGCAGCTCCACACCAAGTCCTCCCCTGTAGGCTGTTCAGCAGGAGCGGGGAAGAAGGGGCACGTCGAGTCAAACGGGGAATGTGAGTGAGGGGGCCAGGTTCCCGTCACAGCCGGCGGGATTGCGAACCTCAGGCGGAAACTTCGTAGCAGGACCTCATTTTGGCGATACAACGTGCTAGGAAGATCCGTGCCGCGCGGGGGGTATAAGAGCGCGCGCGGTGCGCCGTAGACGTGCTTTTGCACAGCGAATAGCCACAGAGAAGGTACAAGAGCAGCGGGATATTGCACACGAACGGGGCGTGTACCGGCATCTGCAGCCTGCATTGCGGGGTGACTGTTGCGTTGGCGCCATGACACGCGAACATGGCATGGGTAAGTTCACTATGTTCAAATTTTTTTATCAGAAGTTCGTTGGACGTAAGAATTTTATG
The DNA here is from genome assembly GCF_048455015.1 of Haemaphysalis longicornis. Taxonomy (NCBI): domain Eukaryota; kingdom Metazoa; phylum Arthropoda; class Arachnida; order Ixodida; family Ixodidae; genus Haemaphysalis; species Haemaphysalis longicornis. Next base: position 304,215,580 of record NW_027526203.1, on the reverse strand, counting down.
AAGCTCTCGAACAGCCGCCGATGAATCAGTGTAGATTGTACACTGGTGTGAGCCGGGCTGATTAGCACAGTTGGGTCAATGTTCTATCTACCCAGCTCTCATTTGCCGATGGTAGAATTGAACTCCGCGCTCAGGTGCTAGACGCTAAACGAGGTTTGTACACTGAGTGCACGTTTGCCAACAAACAACGCAACACGCATAATTTGTAGACTTTTTGCGAAATTATTGTCTCACTGCTCAGTGCGGCGAGCCCTTGCGCCCAAGGTTGCACAAGCAAATAGCTGTTGTCAGTCGAGCACAGTGAAACAAACTGTCTGATTCTTCAACGACCCCAGGCATGTTCTCCTTCTTTGTCCTGTTCTTCCTTCTGCACATCCCAGGCCCGATACAATAAACTGAAGTCTACTTTTGGCAATGACCTGTCCGAAATTGGAGTAAAACAAGTCAAATGAATCCAAAAATGTCAAGGGTAACTGTCGTGTCCGCCGACCTCTGCTTCTGGGACAATCTAGAAAAGACACTCAAAAACCTCTTACAGTAAAAAAAAAACAGCGCTCCGAATTTCTCGCCCGCCTCGATGTATACCTTAGTTTAAAATATCCGAAGAATATTCCAATATAATTCCTCGCGTTTTATGAGCTAACATCAATGCTCGCAATCCCTTGAATATACCTGAAGAAGGATTCAGATATCGCACCTACTTCCGTGATCGCTTGGGCAATAACTTTCACATCATTAAGGTGCCATCCTGTGTGTACAAATTTCTAAAATATTCAGACCGTCTCGTTATTCGTTGAACACCCTGCTCATAAAATAACCTTCTATATTGCTACTTTCAACTAGAGCTGTTCCTACGGGCATGTAGCTGCATGTTGCGCTTCTGGACATGTCTGCTGGCCTTACTGCGCTGAAGACCATTCAGCAGCAGACTGCATTCTCGCAGATACCAGTAGACTGATATGCCATAGGTGCCGAGCGGCGTGTAGGTGCCATGTTCATGTGCAAAGCCCCGTGCTGTTCTAGTGTTGCCTCGTTCATTGCGAGATCTGCGTGCGACGTCAATTTATGAGGACGCCACGACCGCGCACCGTCCTTCCGCAGCTTCGTAAATATCATAATGAAAAGCTCTCAATTTTGAACTTTACTGGTTCACCTTCAAACAGAACACTTCTGCACATATATTTTTCTGCTATTAAGCACTGTGAATATTTTATAGATTTTGTAGTTTACAGCTTCGTTTTCTCGAATTCTTTCACTCAGACCGTCATAAATCCGATATGGCTTCAATATTATTCTATCGGGCTTACCTTGACACCATCGGCGTGGCACCACTCACGTTTTGAATTTTACGGAATCAAATTACAGTGACGTCACCATGGGGAACTATCTGTATGCCCGTTGATCTATAATTTCGGTTATACTGCAACATTGGTATAGTTTTGTCACTCTGATGTACCCTGTTGCGCAGTGGTCATTACACAGCCAAAGCTTATGTGATTCTAATAACCATGTCACCATATATCGTGGCTATGCTGCTGCAAACTGACCAGCTGGTATTGATAGAAGTTTATGCAACGTCATTAGTACCCTTTTCTCACATCTTAACATCAATAGAGACATTTCAAATAACCATCCTACAATCACCGTCACAATTTGCTTAGAGTGGCACTCTTTTAAACATCCATGGAGACAAGCTTGCAAAATATATTCGCACCCAACCCCTACTGCTGTTAACTGACAATACCTCCTTGCCGGCATACATAACACGGAATTTCTATGCCCATACTGACATCCCTCTGGTTGGTGGACAGATCTAGACGAGAGAAACTTCTAGAAGGTTCAGAACACTCCTGCGCATGAAGAACACCTATATATCAAATCTGACATTCGATCACGTCCTCTTTCAGGCCAGAAACACCTGACCAAACCCGGAGCAAGATGACTCGTGGAATAGCTAGGAGGGGATATCTTGTATGACGCGTTGAACCCGATGGTCGTGCTGGTGCTGGAGCTGCTGGACGAAACTTCGGAATGTTTCTACGAAAAAAATTATATGTTGAAAGAAAAAATAAACGTGCACATGGAATCTTTACTGGCCACAATTGGGGGAGTGAAGAACTAGCACGTTGTTAGGAGAACTACGCCGTCGAAATGAAAAACGTGGTGAGCCGTTATTGAGGAACGACCACCGTTTCATCCACTATAGCTCTGGCCAGTAATACCTGTAACCAGCCTAAGAAACTGCCATTCGAAGAAATTGCCCAACAGCTTCAAGAACTAATCTCACGGAACCCCCTTTCATCACTGCGTTTTAAAATTCTCCCCACCGGCACTTCCGGCCCTCTTGACTTGCAATGAGATCTCAACCACTAACACATTGCAGTCTGCAGCCCTTCTATCGGAAAGGGTCCCGCTGAATGATTTCATCCTAGCCTACACACTTGCTCAACATGCCATAACAATATTCGGTACAAGGAACCTTTATGCAACATCTTCCTGGAATGATAATTTCCCCTCTAAGGAACTCCAAAATTCCAAAAGGATATGAGACCTTTCAACGCTCAGGCTGCTGCAGTCGTTTATAAGCACAACCTACATACTGCAACTGCCCTTCCCTTACGTGCCGCCGTTTTTGGCTTGTCATATTATGGCGCCTCATATATACTTCGCCCACCCCCCACAGTACTGGCAGAAAGCCAAGTTATCGGTAATTTAAAACCCCGTCGTCCGCTGCAAGACCCAACACCATACAGAACTATTTGCATCATGATAAATTCTTGGAGCGCATGATAAATGCACGTCTTCTTTTTTATTCATGGTCCTAATCAATACGGATTTATCAAAGGCCGCCTAATATCCACTGTAGCTCTATATGCTGTTGGATTATATTTGCAGCGATGCAAAGATGCGGGCTCTCTGGCTTTAATCCGGTCTTTCGACTTTGAAGGTGCTTTTGGTTCCATCTGGCGTTCTGGTTTGCTTTATTACTTCCGAATTCAAACTGCCCCTCCAACCCATACCATGTTCTTTGGTCATTTTTAAAAGGACATACAAAGGACTACAAGACCTTTTCTTGAGAACTGTAGGCAACATCAACAAAGTGCAGCCCTCGAGAATCTCCACTGAGTCCTTTTTGGTCATTTTTAAAAGGACATACAGCGGACTACAAGATCTTTTCTCGAGAACTGTAGGCAACATCAACAAAGTGCAGCCCTAGAGAGACTCCACTGAGTCCTTTGTTTTAGAATGCCTGTTTGTATGATTTACTCTGAATAGAAATATCTGATGATGTGTACATACAGGAGTACACTGATGATAAAACATTGGTAATAAAGAATCCTGCGAGAAGACAGTTGTAACGCATTGCAGAGGGGGCATTGACGAATGTTCATAGATGGTTTCAGGGTGCCCAGTTGGTACTGAATTCCTCAAAATGCGCCTGTTTGCTCGTATCTCATGGGGAGTGCATAGCGATACGCAAGGTTAGTATAATACTAGAAAGCATCGGTATTACACCTCTGCAAAAAGTGGCTCCGAACCACGCTGTGAACGTGGTTGGAAAGCAAAGGTTTAAATGACACCCACAACGATTGCCCATGCGACTTCACTAGAATTCTCACACGTGACTCTACAAAGAGTGGAACCAGATATTCTGCCAGCCGTTACCTAGAATTCGTGGGGGCTGCATCCCGAACGCTGCAGCAGCGTCGGCCACGGCCGGGTTAGAGCGGCGGACGCCGCCGCTGTAGCCCGGCTGTGAGTCGAGAGAAAGAAAACGGAGAGGAGCGTCTTTCGAAGTGTGAGACAGCGGCACCTAGTCATCCTGATGTGCTAGCTTGGGGCTACACCACCGCTCGACACAAGCACAGACATCTAAACAATACTGCATGTGAGCTTAGTGATTCCCTTTTATACCGATTTAAACTGCTAGTTTACTAAGTTTAGGAATTGCGAGGAGGCTTAGAGAACTTTTATAATCGCTATTTATCAGAACCAGTTCCTACTTTCGCATTTTGTAATACCTCTTGAAACAACCGAATTGGTAATCACCTATTTAGAAAATGGAGTCCCATTCGTGGTAAGCAGGGCGCAATAGCTAGCGTTTCTCTAATGGGCAGATGTCTGTATGTCATTTGTACATTTTGTTTTCCCGCCCTGCAAACCAATCTTAATTCCGTCACTTAATTCCGTCACGAATACTTAATTCCGTCGGTTCCGGGTTACCCTGGAGGTGTTGCGCTACAAGTTAATGAACCTGTGCGAAGGCACTGCGCAATGAACGCGAAGCAGCACCAAACAGGCCCATAACAACCTTTGCTAAAGCAGACGACAAAGTCCTACCGCTAACACCGCTGTGGCGAACAGGTACTTCCGTGCGGTACGCTGGATAAATTCGCCGCGCCATCTCTAGTGTTCTCGGTGAGTGAAACCCTCGGCCCGCCACAGAAGTTAGTTAAGGACCGACTATATTACCACCTCTATAAAAATAACCTTTTTAATAAATATCAGTATGGCTTTACTAATAATACATCAACAATAGAGGCTTTACAAGAAATAAAAAAGAGGCTACAAGAGCGAAACTAGACAAAACCAACACCTTAATCGTATCTTTGGACATTAAGAACGCATTGAACTCTATTAACCCAGTTATAGTAACAAAAAAACTAGAAGAATACAAATGTTACAGTAATTTAATTAAACTGACCCATAGTCTACTTACAAGGAGGAAGATTGTCTACGAATCTGACAATATTAAGGTTATTAAGCCATTAGACGTGGGCTCGCCACAAGGCTCACGTCTTAGCCCACTTTACTGGAATATCACCATAGCTGATGAAACCCGTATCCAAGCTTTCGCAGATGATATAGTAATCACCGTTCAGTTTAAATCAAGAAAAGATGCAGAAGAAAAAACAAACAGAGTATTAAAAATAGCTAATGACTGGGCTGTAAGCAAAGGAGTAACAATAAATAATGACAAATCACAAGCAATGATAATAGGAAAACAGTATGGAACGCATCCACCTATACTCCAAATAGGTTCAAGCAGAACAAGAACAGTCAACGAAATGAAGTTACTCGGTGTAATAATAGATAATAAGTTAACATTTTTACCTCATCTAAAATATTTAAAAGAAAAAATAGCTAAGATAACATACAATCTGAACAGGACGCTAAACAACGACAAGAGTTCAAAAAGAGAATTAGTGCGAGTTATGTATAAGAGAGGCATTGAAAGAATCCTTACCTACGCAGCACCGGTGTGGTACACTCGGAAGGTAACTATTTAAGGAAACTACAGGCGATTCAAAGGTTGCCGTTACTAATGATAACGAAAGCTTTTAAAACAACATCAAACCTGTCCTTAAACATTATGGAAAAAATCCCGCCAGTGTATCTAACAATTGAAAAAGAAATTGAACAATATGGAGACTAAAAGAGGGGAAAACATTTTCATGTGACGACAAGCTATACACAAGTAATCAAATCATGAAAAAATACGATCTCTGGACAGATCACCCAGCAAATATAAGCGGCATTATAATCACTCCCACAGAAGAAATAGTAGACTACCGTATATATACGGATGGTTCAAAGACGGAAAAAGAAGTAGGAGCAGCGTTTGTAATATTTAACAATAACAACCAAATAGCAAGAACGGAAAAATTTAAGCTTCCAGAATACAGTTCCAACTACGAAGCTGAACTAATAGCCATTAAAAAGGCAATAGAATCCATAATAACAAACAAAGCAAACAATAGCCATCAACTATTTACCGATAGTTGGTCGGTACTCCAAGCACTAAAAAACCCACTTAACACAAATCCAATAATTAACGAATTAAAACTAGTCCTTAGAGAGAATGCAGCAGTAAATATAAAACTCAGTTATGTAAAAGCACACAGCTCCTCAATAGGCAATAACTTTGCAGACGAATTGGCGAAAGAAGCCGCAATAAACGGAGAACCAACTTATGTTCCAATAACAAAATCATTCATTTCGAAACGTTTATATACCAAGTTAAACCAGGAGTGGAATAAGGTGTGGAATAAATATGACAAAACAAGACAAAACAAGTTATACCTATAGGTGGATTAAGAATGTAAATCTAATTCCGGACCACTTTCCTACAAACTTCTACTCTTCCCAAGCCCTGACAGGGCATGGTAGATTCCCGTTTTATTTTTCAAGATTCAGAATCACACAGGCATCTACATGCAAGTGTAGCAAGGATATAGAGAACTTTGATCATTATCTAACAGAATGCCCACTCCTTAGAAATGAAAGGAAAATACTCGTTAAAAAACTAGGAGAGCACTTAGAGAACAGAAAACCGGAAATAATTAAGAAAGAGGATACAAGATTAATTTTAGAAGAGATGGTTTTAAAAATTAACGAATTCATTCTATAAGCATAAGAATAGACCAAACATAACAGAACCCCAACACGACCAATCGCGACAATATAAAGATGGGATATGATACGGGGATGGAGCAGAAACGCCATGTTGGTGAGGCTTCCTCCGCCCACATCTCCAGTCATTCCCTTCTTACACCATAACAACACAAGGAAACCAAGCAGAACACCAACAACACATAATCACAAACCATCAGGCGTAACAGATCTATATACCCGGTCAAGTCAGGTCACGAACAAATCATGAAGAACAAGATCAACAAACCAAGATCAAAGAATCAATAATCAAGTAAAGTTCAAGATCAAGAAGAAGAACAAACAAGACAAGACGTCTAACAAGGATCCAAGTCGACAGTGAAGATCAATTTTTAGAACGAAGTGTTCTTAAGGTTCAATGTTTGTTATTTTTCTTTTAATACTTGTAGCATTTTCTGATTTTCCGTTTCAAACAAGGAAATTTTCCTTTCATGTTCAAAAAAAAAAGAAAAAGCCCGGTGATAGTTTTCCCGTTCCAGGGCGGTGGTCGCTGATCTATCTTCTCGTCCCCATTACCCCTTCCTTTTCCAGCCCCAACCACATTTGTACCACTACCTCAACCCATATTTCTACCCCCTCCCGTCCCCTTTCTCTCCCTGCGATACATATGTGGTGCAGGCTGGGAACCTCTTTCCCTCTCACAGTCACCTCACCTCACCTCACCCTCCCCCCGCAGTCGCGTCCGCCACGTGGGGAGTTTGTTGTCCCGCACGCCACGAAACAACCACTGGCTGGTAGAGCGAGAAAGCTTTGCTTTAAAATATTAGGTGTAATTTTTGAAAGCCCCGTGAGATTTGATGCTCATAAATCTTATTTGAGATAACGCATAAAAATGACGGCAGCCCTAAACATTTTGCACGAATGAACACTTGCGTTAGCCGTGATCACCTAGCCCTTATGAAAATGAACTTTTCCTTTCTGTTTACTTTGTGTCTCCTGCATGTTGACTGTGTGGCCTTTCTTTTGACTTTTCCTTTGTGTTACCTCTAGGACATAAGCAGGCTGTGTACGTTTTATAGACTGCCGGATAAACAGCAATGATGTTTTACCTTTATATGTACTATGGTAAAAACAAAGTTTAAATTTGTATACGAGATTTTATTTCGGATGAGAAGTATAAAACTTTAAAACTGACTTGCTTTCTTCTCTTTCTGAGTTCCGCAATGCTATTGCCCATGTGTGTACTCAAGGCAAAATGAAGTCAAAAGACTTTGGCCTGTTTCCCCTGTGTTGCCTCTAGGACAAAGGGTGGAAGATAGAACTTGAATTTGCTGTCTTAATTCTTTTTCTGTGTGCCGTAATGCTGTTGCTTATGTATGTACTGAAGGCAAAATGAAGTCAGAAGACTGACTTATGTCTTTTGTGTTGCCTCTAGGACATTGGGTAGAAGTATAACTATTTGTTGCCTTACATTCTTTTTCTGAAGAGCCGCAAACTAAACAACCGTGCTGTGCTTCCTCAAGTAAGCATAAAGTCGAGCATGTAAGCCTTAATTATACTCGCAAGGTTAAGTTTTTTGGCTTGGCTAGAGATGGTAAGAAACAACGCCGATGGTTTGTGGAAATTCTGCAGCACTGTATACGTTATTTTGTGCTAGTGAGGTCTGAATTATTCGCAGAATTAATATTACGAACTGGTACGTTTGTATGAAACAGTGGCGTAAGAAGAATACATATTGAACGAGGCTGTTCGAAGTGCCTCGTCCCTCCCCTTACGAAAAAAGTGGGAGGGAGAAGAATATACAGACCAGAAAAAGTAAAAAGTAAACAAAAAGCCGAATAGAAAACAAAGCAATGAAAACAAAAAAAACCTAAAAAGTGGCTTCCGATTGTCCTAGTCTGTGTTTTCCTTCAGGGTCGTTGTAAAATGGCTTATCCTTGCAACTAAATGCTGAAGCGGTGTACCGTTTATGGGGGTAGAGCTTGCGGTAGAAATATATTGCGACAGAAAAAAAAGGGACACCGCCACACGAGAGCAACAAGAGCAACAACAATGTCAAAATATAACCTAAGACAGAAAAACTTCAAATAAAACACGGTAAAAAAAAAGATTACTGCCCTGGTTTCGAACCACCGCCCTTTGGATCAGCAGGCGAGTACTTAACCTCCAAGCCACCAAAACAGAACGGTGCGGGTTGGTAAACGTAGGTGTAAATATTTGAGCATACATAGTCTTGCTAAGCCTCTATTTGAGTGAATTGTTTCCCTGCGTGGATTTGACGCACGGTGCTTTTGTGAGCACGCGCGCGTGCGCGCGTGCGTGCGTGCGTGCGTGCGCGTGTGCGTGCGTGCGCGTGTGCGTGTGCGTGTGCGTGTGCGTGTGTGTGTGTGTGTGTGTGTGTGTGTGTGTGTGTGTGCGCGCGCGTATGCGTATGCGTGTGCGCGTGCGCGTGTGTTTGCGTATGTCTGCGAGAATAATTTTTTTTATCTGGCCGTTCTGTTTGTGAAAAGCCCACAAACAGTGAATGCTTGGACGCTGAACAAAACACAAAACAGTCAATCTAGATGTAGATGACGATGATAATAACTTCGTTTGTTAATCCATTTTTATTTGCTTTTGAGTAGCAACAACTTACGACAACAAAAGACGTTGCTCGCATCAAGAAAATGTACTGCCATTATATATATGTTTGTTATTATCAACTTTAACAAAATACTATAATGGCGTCTGCCTAGTTTGCTTCAGGGGTGATCATGAAGTAACCAAGTACCTGCTAAAACCCTATGACTGCTAGATAGCCAACTGTAGCAATAAGTCTAGTCTAGGCTAGCATATATGCAGTCATTGTTATACTAGGTGCGCAAGAAGAAACGTGTCTGGTTCGTTGTGCGTGGTTTTGGTGGTTTGTTTTCGATTTGCTGCTGTTACGTGAATTACTACGTGCTCCTCCTGCCGTAATATTACGTGTTAGTGGTCTTGTGCCACCTGAAACATCGTGAGTGCTGGCAAAGCACCTGTGTCGTCGCCGTACTGCGCTGCTGTGGCAAACGCACATCGAGGTCGCCATTTGACAAAACACCTGACAAGTTGTGCGCGCCTACGTGAATCAAGAGTCTCTACTGCAAGTTCCAGTCTGTCGACGCGACGTGTAAAAAATGCTGCGTGTTCTGCCGTAAGTGATTGTTTATCGTGGTGCATGTTAAAATTTTCTTACGCGTTGCCGCAGCGCCGTTTCATTAAACGTGTTGAGTATTTTCCTTGGTGTACGTTCGGCTCGCCGCGCTTCTTTTATTGTAAATTACCGGCTGCGTCGGCGCGGTCACATGAATGGGCTTCCAGGAGCGGCGGCCAGTATGCTGTGTGAGTGATCCTTGCCATTGCCGGCAACGAAAATGTTATCATGCTGACGGCCGCCGCTTGGCTTGGGTGGATTCGACCGCTAAAGCTTGTTGCATGAAAAAAAGAAAGAAAACTGCGTTAATGGTTGTAAAACAAAACGCCCACTCCCCGATTTTTTTTTTAGGAGGCAGTTGACCCACAGTATATCTTTTACAGGATGTAGGCAGCTTAGCATTGTTCTAACGGGCAGTTTTCGTTTACGGGTAAAGAAATGCAAGGAGGCTGCATTACATTTGTAGTTATAATACGTAAGAGTTGCATATACGTTGAATTTTCAACATTTAAGCATAGCTAGCAACTTTATAAGTAGTACCACATGCACAAGGTCTTTAGGCAGTGAACATTTGACCAGATAATTGTTTAGACGTCGCTGCTTGAAAACATGCTTTTCCAGCCTGCATTGCTGATGCAGTCACAGGGCAGCGTTCACTGTTTAAATGCAAGAAATTTTTCCACCTTCCTAAGTTCATCCAGCATCGTCATGATCAGACAGAAATTCTTGTGTGGTGTGACGTTATTTGTAGCTGGCTTGCATAAATTGTGTTGACCGTAACATGTTGAGCATGGGTTGAACGTGTTGATTCTTACAAATATGCATGTGATGGGGATACAATCACGGTGCGAAAAAGATTAAACGGCGTGGGCTTGCCACCGTGCTCCTTCGCCCTCCCGTTTTTTCTTTTCGTCAGCATTTCAACTTGCCTACCCCTTGGTGGTATTGGCACGCTGAGACGTTCACCATGTGCCTCAGAGAGAATTTTAATGGCGCCATGGAGACAAAATACAAGTTTGTGTTATTCGAAAGATTTCGTGTGTTATGGTGCACCCAGCAGTTGTCCCAAATGCAAACGATGCTTTATTCACTGAGAAATTAATTAATTGAAGTTAAAATTTTGGTTTTCCCGCTAAATCGTGCATTTTCAGGGTTTGCAATGCAGCCAAAGTGCAGTGAAGTAGAGGCTGTACAGTGGCCCCTCGTATTCCAAACAGCTCGGTGAACTTTGCCGCGCGTGATCGGGGGTGTTGTCGTCTTGGCCTCGGCATCGATTCCGAGCTGCGAAAGCAGCGCACATGGTTCCTATACCACCAATAGCAGTCTCCGTTTTGGCATGATACGGTATGATATGATGTTATGTCGCAGTGCAGGAAGCAAGAACACCACATCTATCTAAACACTCCAACAACAAAATGCTGGCTAGGCCTTGGTGCGGTGGCTGCGAAGTTGCAGAATTAACTCTGCCGACTCCGCAGATAACTGACACCGCAGGTGGTGTCACGTGATCGCTTGCCGCGAGATCTTAGAGTCTGGGGTTGACGCTCCGAAAGAACCAACCGAACACCCAAACGCGCAGCCACTTTCCAGAGCGCTCTAAATTTGCTTTAGAGCGCTCTGGTGAATTGGTTGCAACCAATAAACCGAATACTGCTGAGCCCAAGGACGCGAGTTGGATTCCCGGCCGCGGCGGCCGCTTTTCTGATGGAGGCGAAAAGCAAAAACGCCCGTGTGTTCGAGATTTCGGCGCACGTTAAAGATCCCCAGGTGGTCCAAATTAACCCGGAGCCCTCCACTACGGCGCGCCTCATCGCCTGTGTAGCGTCGGCGTGTTAAACATCATAATCAGTCAATCAATCAATTAACTGAATACAACTTTAGTGATGCCCCACCCTGGGGTGCGATATCTAGAGTTGGTCAAGCTCTTTAAATAATCTGCCCCTGTATCATCATAGGCGAACTACAACTGTGAATGCCTCTTAAATGATATGTACCGGCATGTTTGTCATGTAGGTTACTTGTTCTTTTCTGTTGACCGTTTTCTTAAGATTGCCTACAAATAATAATTCTGCTGTGTTCTTGCTTTTCATTTTTTGCAGCTTTTACGTGCTCGGAGTTTGGTGTCAGCGAGAAAGAAATTGCCGGATCGCTTTCTTCAATGCTTTCTCGCGGCCAGGTGGCCAAATAATGATGGCCATAATTTTCAGTACACTGCATTTAATTATTCACAATGTTACTCAAATAAACATTGTAAAGGCAGAAAAATGCGTCGCTGTTTTACTGCGTGGTTGGCAGCAATTCTAAGCGCCACAAAGTATTATATAAACACGCTTGCCATTCGAAGGATGTTCAGTGCATGAGGAATAGAGAACTTGATTATTTGCAGCCATTCATCAACCGCAGGAAAACTGAAAGGAGAAAGGTGGACGGATACTTCCAGGCCGCACAGAGGAAACGTGAAATGCAAAGGACGCATAGAGGACACAGAATGTCTGTGGCCAATTTTAGGGCACTCAAAGAACGCACACAGTCTATTGCCTTCTGGAAACATACTGGACAAATGGAGGACGCATGCTGTCTATTGCCTTTGGGAAATATACTGTACACATGGAGGACGGAAACACAAAGGACACTTGGAGGACACAAAAAGTAAGTGGCCAAATTCCAATACAGGGGACACACAGAGGGCATACATGGTCTATTGCCTCCGGGAAATAGACTGTCTTTTGACTGGACGTAAAAATTTTTATAAGGGAGGGTAGCTTTAACATCGAATTTCACTTTTTGGGGCGACATATGCAGCTCCTGAGTGGTGGTATACTCACCAATACGACAGCTTGAAGGCACGTTTGCTTTCTACAATGAGGTCTTCTTTATTTGCGGTCACCGGAGCATACAACACCACCCAAATTGCTGCCTTTGAGGTGATTGCAAATGTCCTGCCGCTCAGCATTTACCTTGAAATACACACTCTTTTATTCGTCCTCTTTCCCCGGCAGTAACCGGTTACATTTCACTAGCTTCCATTTAACCCGTTTTAGATTGACTGTCTCATAGGCTGAACGTTAATTCATCCACCGTGACAAACTAGTATCCACTTGCAACGTTTGAACATCCAACAAGCACCTCACACGATGTCACATCCGGTACTGCATGCGCATACCCGCGCTTGCCACAGTTCAACATTTGATGGTGCTGCGTTTGTGGTTTTTTCAGACCTGAAAAGAATACATCCCGTAGAATAATGCGCTTAGTTTTCCTGACTAGACGTGGAAATTAGAGGCCTATATTGTTCCAGCTTTTTAAATGCAGAGCATTTCTTTAACTCACGATGTCACCCATTCTAGTTGTCCATCGTCGTCCGCACCCCTCCCCCTACACTTATAAAAAAATAATACTTACCGGCGCCTGGTTTCGATCCCACGAGCCTGCGGGCGGAACGCAAGGTACATGGTCCTCTACCCACTGCGCCACAAAGCCGACACAGAATGGAGGGCTACGAACGCGCCTTATATCCTTGACTCATTCAAACTACGTCAAGAAGCTGCTGATACAACGCATTCACTACCTGTGGGCGGAACGTGAGGTACATGGTGCTCTTCCCACTGCGCCACAATAATCATATCCACCTGCTAATAAATGATGTCATACCCACCTGCTAATAAATTATGTGACGTGACCACGTAATTACGTTACCTCATTTAATTACAATACAACAATCAACACCAACAAGTGCAACAACATTAACGTAACGCAAACTACTTAACGTCGTGCGCCCCCGGAAATGCTCTGCATTTGATGGTGCCCCTCGCGAGGGGGATGTTTAGTTTCCTGCCGCAGCAAGAACCAGGCGGCCTCCTGCGCAGTTTGTGGCGCATACCCACTTAGGGGATTGGCCAGGATCGTTTCACTTACTACATGCCGGTTACGGCAGGGTTTGACTCAAACTTTTTTTTTAGAATGACAAGAAGATACGGCCGTCCTCTCTGAATCTGAATGAGTGATTGGAGCTGTTCTCTATAACACTCCTGCTTTCTCGCTGCACATATATCAGACTGCCTTTACCTGCCTATGGCCCCCAACGACCCTTCCCCATTTCAAGCAGCCTCCATAATATCTAATAAACCGTTAACTCTCTTGCCTCGATCATAACCCTACACATCTAACAAGTGCCCAGTCATTCGTATGGGAAAATGAAATTGACATTGCAGCATCTAATCCGGTGACGAAAGCCCTGGGTGTGCTCGGCTAAATGACAGAATGTTTCGTCCTACTAAAAGCTGTACGGGTAATGTGGCAGAATTCTTGGTCCATTAATCGCTGCAATTCAGAACTATATTGGTGGACCCCGAGGCTTCTCGACTTTCCCAGGCGTGCTCGCCCGATGGTTTTTAAGCCCGTGGGTCATGAAGTAGTAAGTCCCATAGGAGCGTTAACAGGCGAGTGCCCTTTAATGGTCAACACGCAACGAACAAAGGCAACCGAGGTCTTTGCCGCTTGATGGCCTCCCACTGACGAACTTCGGGGTCAGCACGACGCTCCCGAGAAGGCTCACGATTACACTCAAGAGCGCATGCCCGCCTAACTGCATGCTATTCGGACGAACGAATAACTCGTGGCCTACCCATACATCTGCGAACATGAATTCAGGCCCTCATCATCATCACAGCTCTTTAAGGTGGGCTTTACTGTATGGCGTCTAGTATACACACATCGCACGTTCAAGTCAGTTATTTCAAGGATATGCTGCAGCAGTAAAGAAGTCTTTGGTAAGTATCACCAGGGGAGGCCGATATGCTTTCGTCCGCAAAGCCGTTACCTCCTAGACCGTTTTGACGCTTGCGCGTGACGTGGCCTGAGGTTAGCCACGTCACCACTGCGCGGACCAAGCGACGCGTAGCTTGAGACAGTCCCTTGCTTGCTGCCTGGCGCTCGTTGCGTAGCCGCGCTCAGAGCTTGCACGTAGGTACTCGTGTCTGCTTTTTTTAAAGACGATAGTCTTTCTTGGGCTATTTAAACCCAGAAATATTGGTCTCTCGGTATGTCTGTGACTTGATCTAGCCACGCAGCCAAAGGGAGACAAAATATGCGCAACTAGTCTTATATACTCACAGCCAAATCTAAACATCGAAACCCGCTGTTAAACGGACTCTAAGTGAATTTGTCAAGCTTGCGTTTTTGCTTGCACTGCGTAGACTCGCTTAAATTAACACACTTTTCATCGTTTATCCGGTTGACAAGTCGGTAATTACTTTATAAAGCTCGAAAGAAGAAAAACTACCATGCGCAGTCTGCAGCGGCCGCACCAACTAAACGCTGTGACGACGGGAGGAGGTGCACCGTGATTGTACGATGCTCACGATCACCATTCAAACCATTCACCGATTACCATTAAAGTTTCGGTTTCGGTTCTGTAAAACAACATGCTTCACATCCGACGTTATCGTTGTATGGGCATTCTCGATATCTCAGTAATTGTCATACCGCGCTTCTGCCATGTTGTCGGCGGTAAAATGCCTAACATAAGCCTCCCAAGATGGCTTTGAATTATAGCAATCACTAGCCGAGGCCTACGCAGTGAAAGAACGTCCTCCGCATCACCGCAGACGCCCAAATACCATGCGCTTTTCCCCCATACTTGGAGCTTGCCTCACTCATCCCTGTACCGTAAAAAGCGTGTTCGCACCAGGCCAAGGGTCTGATTTTTCTGGCCTGTGCCCACTGCCCGCAAGCAGTCGGTGCTTACGGCAACAGCACGCCAACGAGAACTCTCTAGAGCGTCAGTGTTCGTCTGCGCGCGTTCTGTGAACTCGTTCGTGGAGCAGTGAACGTTACGGCCCAAAAATAGTGAACTCAAAATAGAAAACATCGGCCGAAAACAAAAAATATCAACTCACAACAAAAGTATCCCCGGGGATTCGAACTTTCAACTTGCAAGTGGCAAAATATTACTCTTAGAGCTTCAGACCACTCGGCCACCGGCCAGCGCTGCCGGTGTTGGAAATATGAGGCTTATAATGTATAACCAGTTTACACTTTTATTTGTTTTAGCATTTCAAGCAGCTTAGGTGACTATTTGTTGTATAGCGCTCGCGCAATAAGCAACCCCCAAACTTCCACAATATCTCACGTCTAGCAATTCCATTTCTTAGACGGGAAAGCGTTCGCAGATGCGTAGTCGTGCTGCTGACCGCTATGCTTGTTCACCCAGCGCAAAAAAGTGCTTCCTGCTCCCTAGTTTTACGCTCTACGGTAAAAGTTTCAGTTCATTTTATTTCCTTAGTACCTATATTGGCTTCGCTGACTTCTCCCGCCTTCAAGTGGCCTTACATTTTCCTACTAGTGTACCAGTCTGCGAAGCGTCCCATGTGCGCTTGTGCAGCGCTTGTGAGGAGCGCCCTGGACTTGGAGCTTAATACCGTGTACAAAGTAGCAAACTAAAGCAACGCATAATTTTCTATTCACAAACGTGTCGTGGCTTAGTTTCAACCGAGCGAACGAATTGCGACGACCCGTCGGTGGCCGGAGGACTAAACGCTGTACCATAAATGCTGGTCCGATTGACTCTGTCGGAAGGTCGGCGAGCCGTGCAGTAGCGTAGCCAATTGCCAAGTCACCTCCTGCTGACGTCACACGAAAACGCCACAGAAAATGGCCGAAGATGCATACAGGAGGACAGCATTTTCGAATTGATTTTTCTACTGAATAAATTTTTGCAGACGCACTCTGAGTGGTCGAAATATGGCTTGTGGACTACAATTTGCGCTAGTAATCCCGCATGTTTACAAATCACTTCAATGTCTCTTTAATGTTCATACTTGTCAATATTGTTAGACAAGAACAAAACATTCCGCAAATATGAGCAGAAAATAATACATGAGGGATATTTGCAGTGTTCCTTTATTTAAAAAAATCACGGACGCTTGGTTTTTTGCGACAGCAAACGACATACTACACCAACTGCAGAAAACCGTCGCCTGCTGTTGCCCGTGCTACTTGGCGGCATTTGAAAAAATGAAACGGTAACAGCAACGAAAGGTTCTACTAGATAGATTTCACGTTCCGCTTGGAAAGTTCGTGGAGAAGGGCAACGTGGTTCTATAAACGTTGTAGTAGGATACCTCGATTCACGCGCGTCTCCGCCATACGGCATCGCTGGCATCGAGGCACCCGACTTGGGGGAGTCGAACGCGGTAAATTTAAATTGACTAGAGCAAACTTTTAGCATGTGATATCCGGAGGAACGAGACGGGAGAGGAACAGCATGAGAGATGAGCGGGGAAGCGAAGAGAAGGGAGGACTTTACTTGCCAGGGGCGCCAGTCGACAATCGCGTTTTTGTGGATATTTGAAACGAAAGGAGCAGATACGTGGCCAATTTTTTTTTCTTACGGCGCGCAAGAAGAGACGTATAAAATTAATACATTATTTTTCGGATGTGGAAAAGTGAGACAATCAACAAGAGAAAATTACGAGAAAGCTGGAGACATATGCGTCGGGGCGTTCGCTCCAGGTAAGCATAGGAGATCGCGAGTCCAAATGCAAAATGCGGAAGATAATTCGCAAAACCGCACTAAAATGTATTTCTGACAATCATGAATAAAGTACTAGAACCACAATCAACAGACATGACAAGTGATTTCTTGTTATGACTTCGTCGCAACCGGCCTCAATTTAAGTTCCTTCATCAGCTTTTGCAGCAGTCGCAGAAGCATTGTCAGTTATGCCTTCACAATAATTCTTCAGGAGTATGTTTGCAGCACGTTTTATTATCATGCTTTCCACAACACCAGATTCATGAGAATTTGTACACATATTAAATTTTTAGACCTCTGGTAGGCTTTCAGTGACAAGGTGGTGCACAACATTCCTGTGATTAGTCATCTCCAGAAACAGGGCGGCATTTTCAGGAAGCAATAGTTTCTGTACAATTACTTCGGTGTTCATTACAGTAGTAACCCTACATGCACTTGGAATCTTTACCGAACCTCGATTCCGGTTCGCTGTGACCGAGTACATACCTGCTCCGCTCTCAGCGTCACCACTCTCAACAAGCGTCTCCTTACAGATATCACACTTCAACACCTTCAAACAGAGTGAGCACAAAATCCTCCAACATAGTCAAACACAGCAACACATGAACTCAGCTTGTCCAGGTCGTCGGACTCTACGGTAATGTTAAAACACGCCTGATGTGGGACAGTCGGTGCAAGACACTATCAATGTGCACCAGACCATTATTGCTTACTTCCCGGAGGGTGTTCAGCAGTCGAAGTCTGCCTTCGAATTTGTAGAGTTGCGGATACGGATGTGATAACGGCCTCCTGCCATTGGTGTGTACTGACCGAATCTATGTTCTAGGCCATCGGTATGCACCTTACCAAAGCATGTACTTGTACCCAAGTTTGGCGAGGCTATACTTAGTGAACTCTAGCAAGGCGTAGGCTGAATGCCTCAAAGCTGTAAGCGTTTCGTTTGTGAGTGTACCATTGCCGTGCTTATAGAACTGCTACAGATCCAGCCAAGTCACCAAGGCATCCAGAAAGGCCAGCTAAGGATCATCTCACAGCAATGGCATTGGCTGTTCGTACACATAACGATCGTGAAAAGCCTTCGTGTGGCGTGTTAACGTCGACAATTTTCCACCACCGCAAAATTACTCTGACAAAATTTGCAGTTTTCTTAGCATGTGAAAATGCTGGAAAATCAATGTGAGCATACAAAGCTCTCACGTAGTCCTTTGAAGCATGCGTCCTGTAGGCAGTCATGATGCATAGAGTTTTTGAGAGGTCGAAGAGCTGGAAATAAAGGTTAGTTCCTGGATTTTTTCGGTAGCTAATACTTTCTAAAACATTTCAGCAAATGCACCGCATCAACAATAAACCCAATTTCTGGACGCGTCAGCTGGGTTCGGATAAGCAATTCTTAGCTTGGGGGGACTTGAAAATATACTAACTGCTTCCCTGTTGATGGAATTGATATCCAAAACAAAAGCTAGCACCCTAAAGCCTAATTTTTTCAAGCCCCAGAAGAACTTCCTTCAACACTTTGTGCAGCGTCTTGGAATTCAGCCTTCGCACAGGAGGAATGTGCACAACTTCCCAAAAAGAACTCAGCATGCTTTGCAACATAAACACATGGGCAGATGTTGCGGCCACTGCTCCACTGATATTTCCTCCTTTAGGATTAAAAGACGACTGACTATGAATTTCATCAACCACCAGAACAACAGCATTTTGATGTGGTTTCAGTTGTGTGAATATGTGGGCAATATACTTTTAAAAAGTATCACGCCCACAATCATTGTGGGGTGGCAACTCAAATGAAGAGCGCCCATTTCTTATTGTACTCTGCTGTGAAAGAACAAGAGAGCCTGATGACTTCGGGAACTTGTATGCGTGAGGGAATATGTTGAGCAAAATTGAACTTAGTACCATAGCTTCTGAGGAATATTGCACACGACCTTGAACAAAAAAGTGACTTTCTCTTTCAAAAAACTAATCATGCCCCTTTTGCTATTTGTGATATGCTCATAATTTTTTCCAGAAGGGAACACACACTATCTGAAAGACCATTAGAAGGACACAGCGAATTTCAGGACTTCTCCGTATCCACGAATGCACCACAGGTGTCTCGTGTCGCCTTGACGGAGGAGGCAAGCTTCGATACCCAAACTATGTACAGTTGATGTATAGGAATATTTAAAAGGCATAAGACAAGGGTCAAGAACTAGCCCGCAGTGGGGCTTAGAAGCTTGTCGGAATCTAGCCGGCGAAAGCGGGACTATACTGACGGCCTGCACCAACTTCAAAAACAAAAAGACCCCCTTCCTCTCACAGGGCCGCCTATTCACAAACCATATCCTGTAGGAGACCGCACCGACCACGCCCCCCCACCCCCAAACAGCGACGTCACATCGTGACGTTACTGTTTCCTCTTCCTCTGCGTTCGCGACTTCGTGTAACATGAGTTTTTTTTTTTTTTTTGTACTGCTGGGCGGCGGCCGACGGTTTCGCAGGTTTCGCTCCGTGCGCGAGCCTGACCTTTTGCGCTGGGGAAGCTGACGCACATGTAGTAGAAGGTAACCTGTCGATACCTGAGCTTTCAGCGCTCTTACGGGCCTGCAAGACCGCTCGCGTCTATTCTGTACCTAGATAAGCCTCGGCTCGGTGCTTTAAGTGCGGTCACGCGGATGAACGCTTTCGCGTACACGTTCCGGAAAGCAAACACTCATTAAAGTTAAAGCAAAAATGTTCGTGTTCTTGGACGGTTTTAGATGCGAACGCATCTCATTCACTCGCCTTGTCCCTGCATCCATCCGCGTTGTCGGCGTCTACCCCTCCCCCATTCTCCTCGCCGCGCCAGCTGCGCTCTCCGCCGCTCACCCCCTCTCCTCTCCGATAGCGAACACTCTCTCGCGAGGGGCATTGGATTGGATTCGATTGGATTCGATTGCATTGGCTTGGTTTGGCTTGGCTTGGCTTGGCTTGGCTTGGATTGGATTGGATTGGCTTGGCTTGGCTTGGTTTGGCTTGGCTTGGCTTGGCTTGGCTTGGCTTGGCTTGGATTTGGATTGGATTAAAGTGGATTGTGTTGGATTGTGTTGCGTCATAGCCGCGGCAGACGCACTGGCGCCGGCGCGTCCCATCACCGTTATGCGCGCTATAAAACGCGGTGCCTGCGCTGCTCTCCTCCATCGTTCCAGCGCCGTTCCTCCGCTGTCCAACGCTGCAACGTGAACCCCCTATGCGTCGCATCTACACAGGGGTTCCCGCGAGGGGAGGTGGGAGTTTTTTTACTCCGTACCGGAGCGCAGAACGCGCGCTCTCATTCGGTCGAAAGCGCATGCGTACGTCGGTCGCTGTGCTGCGAACACCAGCGAGCGTGTGATTCAAACTATCTACTCGTCTGTACCTCGCACTCACGCAGAATTGCCCATCACAAAATCTGCTTTATTAATCGTGTGCGCTCCGCGTGTCCCCCGCACATTCACGTGATCTACAAGCAGCATAGCTCTTCTCACTGCCGCTTCATGGATGAGCACGAGCAGCCTCTCGAAGTTGAAGCAGCAGCCAACGCATTGACACCTACAGCGGGTGCACCAACACTGCCTCGGTTGTCCAAAAGGTCCAGAAACGGTGAGAAAGGTACGTTTTTCGATACGAAGCGTTGCAGTGAATCGGCGTTTTGAAACTTGGGTTTTAGTACTGTTTACATTTTGTTGCGTGTGTGTTGCTTACAGTTGAGGCGTGAACTGTGACGCAATCCGCGCTTATTAAAAGGCAAGCACCAAGAAATACTGTATGTGGTGGCTAAAGAATGCTTCGCAGTAAACCGACACAACCAGCGCATATATCTCCATACATGGCTTTCGAAAAGTGACGTTCTTTGCGCTATTTGAACTCGAAGATCACTGGCCCAAAATTAATGCACCCAGGGACTAATTGTCTTTTTTAAAGCAAAGCTTTTTAACTCTACCCCCCAAGGGTTCTTTCGCGACTGTTGGTGTCAACAGAAAACTCCCGCGAACAAATAAAAGAATTTACTGGCACAGCCAGGAATCGAACCTAGAACTGACATAGTAACAAAGCGAGATCCCGTTGTATTACCGATTTAGCTACGATCCCTTTTTTTTGTTTAACGCCTGTTTAGACATACACAAACAAAAGGCACATACACTGGTTAAAAGTCTCCAGCTGAAACCCGGCTGACGATTGTCACGCTAAAATCTTTTCAAAGAAGCGAGGTCATTCAACAACGCCACCCAGTCAGGCGGATGGCTCTGTATACTGTATAGTTCTCTCATTTCCACCATACTTTCAATGAAGTTCTCGCGCACTGGTCGGGCATTTAGATCTGCATGACGTACACCCATCCTAGTCTTCGATAGGCTGTGAAGGCCTAATAGCATGAACATGTCATAAGGGATTCCTTCGTCGTTTACGACGGGCAGATACGTGATTCCGTGCGGCCTTAACGGTAGTTGTTTTTTACATGTTCTTTGCAGCACGTCCCAAAAGAATATTGGGTCCAAAAAATAAAAAAAAAACGTGTTCAATGGTTTCTGGTTTTTTGCAAACAGTACTGTTAATTGTCCAGGGAACAAAAACGCCTTTTTCTTGCAACCATGCAATTACCGGTAATGTACTAGTGTGGAGTTTAAAGAAGGTCTTAACAGTGGATCTTACTGGCATTCTCTTAACCCACTTAAGAACCTCCTGCCTGGTACTTGAGAATACACGGTTCTGTAAAGGGGTACCGGTAGCATTGTGTCGACTAAGTCTCTGTACAATTTTTTCTTTGTTATTGCGGAGAGATATTCAAACGAAAATCGGCTTTGTAGCATTTGGAATGTAATTGTCACTTCCTTGAGGTAACCATTAAGCCCTTTTCGGGGTCCGCCAACAGAAGACGCTATAAAATACGGAATGAAATTCATTTATCTCATTTGTATAACTGTTTTCAGAAAGTTATTGCTTTGGTCTCTGATGAAACAAAAATGACACACTAATTGCCGAAGAAACAAATCGGAGAGACCGAGCCCTCCGTCTCTCATACGGCGGAACAAGTTAGTACGGCTAACTCTCTCCCAACTCAAGTTCCAAATAAATACGGCAAACACCCGGTTCAACTTTTGTAGGCCCATTCTGGGCGTACATAAAAAAGCTTAACACATACCAGACTTTGGCAATGAGAAACACATTACATGCAGCGGCCCTTGCGAACATCGAAAGATCTCGCCCCTGCCAAGCTGCGGCCTTTTCTTTTATCTTTTCGGTTTCATCAAGCGAGTATTGCTTGCTTTCACGATAGTGGTTCAGCAGGGCTCCCAGGTATTTCTCCGGCACCACAGACCACTCGATGTTCGCAAATCTTTCGGGCGTACAGTCCCATGCGCCATGCCAGAAGCCCTGACATTTTGCGCCAGTTGATTTCAGACCCTGTTAGGTCCCAGAATGCGATCGCTACCGTTACGACTTCCAACAGACTTGTCCTGTCATCACAAAACACAGCCACGTCGTCCGCGTACGCAAGCAATTTCACTTCAGCCGACAGTAGTTTAAAGTCTCGTACATTTTCGTTCTTGATTGCTCGCACGCAAAACGGCTCGAGATATAAAGCGAAGAGAAGCGGGGCCAGGGGGCAACCTTGCTTCATAGACGATCTGACTTGGATGGGTTCTGTGAGGGACTTCTTAACGATGATTCCTGTGCTGCAATCTGTGTACACCATTTTGAC
This sequence comes from Haemaphysalis longicornis, assembly GCF_048455015.1. NCBI lineage: Eukaryota > Metazoa > Arthropoda > Arachnida > Ixodida > Ixodidae > Haemaphysalis > Haemaphysalis longicornis. The sequence continues at coordinate 304,192,777 of NW_027526203.1, read as the reverse complement.
CCCTTGCAGGATCACGTCGCCAACGTTGACATACTCCAATATAGGCAACAATATGTCATGTGTCACTCGGTCGAACGCCTTCTACAGCGGAGCAGACACAATTGGAATCGCAGAGGACAATAATTATTTTTTCCGTATTTAAGTATATTGTTCGATGCGCTCAAAAAATACCTTTCGCTCAGCTTCATTAATTGGGGCGTACACACAGATTAGGCGCCACGACATAGCAGACAACTCAAAGTCTACGACAAGCAGTCGACCAGATTCACAACTCACAACGGCCTGTTCCACAACACCGAGGTCTCTACGAATAAAAACGGCGCTTCCACCAGAGGTACCCACGGCGTTACTCACACGCACGTTATAATATGCACGGAAAGACGGCACCATGCTGTCTGTATGCGCTTCGCTCTCTATTTTATTTTCCTGTACAGCAGCCGCGTGTAGCTCATTGTCCTGAAATAAACGATTTAATTGTCAGTGCCGCCTTCTAGCCCCAAGACTCCTAACGTTTAACGTTGATACACGTAGTGCAGTCTGGAAATTTAGCCTTCATGGTCATTAGTTGTACCAAATGCGCGGTGCTTCTCCCGTACAAACGAATGCATTGGCGTGTGACTCGCAATGTAGGGCTGCAGTTCCTGGCCATCCCGACTCGTGCTGTTGAGGCGTAGTCCATTCGCGCACGCGCGCACGCACGCGCACGCCCGTGAAAACGCGGTAGAAATAAGGATGAAAAAAGCACTTCCCAATCAGTACGAGCGATGAACCGGTTTCTCGTCTCTCCGCGGGTTCCTAGCCGGCGATAGCACGCAGCACTTGAGTGTCACGGTGGTTGTGTCCCCGCTGGCCGCTTGTCCGGTGGACTACTCGGCGGCACTTTCATACTTCGGTGTCGAAGCGTCGGTGGTCTCAGCGGTGTCGCTTTCGGTGGCGGCTCGTCCGTGTTACGTTCTCCATAACGTCTTGCCTCGTTGCTCACGTCCCCGTGGGGACGTTTCGCGACCACGTTGGCGGTTGTTGTTCCGGTGGTTTCCTTCACTTCGCCAGTTTGACTCGGCGTCCCTGTGAGCGCACCACTAGCTCCCGCAGTTGATGTGGCGTCCTCGAATTCCTGTCGAGGTGTCGGCAGCTCACCTTGGCGTTGCCTGGTTGCTTGCGCATCGTTTGAGGGCGTTTCCTCAACACGAGTGTGGGTGGCCGTTTCCTGCTTGGTAGTATTCTCGGTAGTCCCCATTGCAGATTCTTCCACTTCGTCCTCGTCCATAAGGAACTCGGATGACTCGTCGCACCTTGTGGGTCCTACAACTTTCGAGTACGTGCACACACAAGTCGCCTCAGTATGCCCGAACCGGTGACAGACGGTACACTTGGGTACACGGCATTCTCGCCTCACGTGACCCATTGAGTGGCAGCGCAGGCAGAGTGGTGCCCTGCCCGGAACCACCACAAGGGCGTTATCCCCCACCACTCGAATCTGATGTGGGATATCTTCGATATTCACTCCTGCCTTCAGCTTGAGGGACACCGTGCGAGTTGTAGAGCCCTTGTCGGTCACACCTTGCACCCGCCATCTCTGCTTTGTTATTTCCGTCACTTTTCCATACGGAGCGAACGCCAGCCGCACATCCTCGTCCGGTACATTGTGAAGTAGCCAGTGCGACTTCATCCGCACGTCCTGGTTGATAGGGTCAATCACCAAACACTTACGGTCCTGCACTTTGAATTCCGCTTCGGCGACCAATTTCTTCGCAGCTTCAGCGCTGCTAAACGTCACGGCCCACACATGGCTCATCTAATACGCCCCCAAAGCGATAACTTCGCGGAGCAGCGACAGACGAGCTAGTGCGTCGCAAAAATCTTCTACCCGATACGGGCGAGCCCGCAGATCACCGTGTAAAAATAAAATAAAGTGTTGACAACACTCTGACCTGTTGGCAGGGTAGGCAGCATGACTTGATATTCCTCGGTTCCATTTCCAAACGTCCGGTTTACGCGGCCTTGCTTGGTCGCTGTAACAGCCCCTGACGGAGCATCCATCCTGCGTCCGTTCACTCTCATGGCCGGAATCAGAATCGATTTAGCTACGATCCCGCGCGAAGACGGGGAAGACAGGTGGTGCACTCACCAAGCACATCTACGGGTTTACCCCCCACATTCTCGTTTAATGCCACGTGATACCGTCATGCGACCTCTCGCGCTCCTGTGCGCTCCTCCCAAGGCATGTCTAGCGGCCCTGTGCACGCGTTGCGCGTGTGCTAGAAGTTACAACAATTAAAGGAAGCTCACACCAACGTATGGCATCCCAGTTCTAGTACGCCAATCTGCTGAAGCTTGTGGCCTCCATTGTTCACGTATAAAATAACAGCTCCTTGTCGTCCGCCCTCACGCCAAATGACACATCAAGGAACACATTCACATACTCCTTGATGGCCAGGCCGTAACTCCAAGCCCCAGGATCAAGATCCTGGGCCTACATCTCCAGGCCAACACCAAGAGTGACTTATCCTTGCAGCGCCTAAAACACAGCCTCAATCAAATCATACACATGATCAGGCGAGTTGCCACCAAGAAGCGAGGCCTCAAGGAATCCGATACCTTTCCAATAATTGAAGCTTTTGTCCTCTCGACAATGAGTTACATCAACCCCCTCTCTTCTTCTCGGCAAGGAGGACATAAAGATGCGTTGTATAGTGATTATAAGGCGGTTGAGCAGGCCATTGGTCTTCCCCTGAGTGCGTCCACAGAGAGGCTCCTTAGCACGGGGCTCCACAACATGGTGGAAGAGCTGATAGAGGGCCTCTTTCTAACCAGAAGCTCCGATTGAGCAGAACTGCGGCGGGTCGCCGCATTTTTCACCGGATTGGCTGGGCAGCACAGAATGTCACTCCGCCTGATGTACCACCGGACAGGGCATTGAGATCTAAAGATAGTTCCTTTCTCTAGAAATATGAACCCCTCACGCGAAAAGAGCCGCCGACAAGCACGGGCTCAAGCGCTCAACACCACCCTTGATGGGGATCATGCAGCTATCTGCACAGACGCCTCCCAACATCGAGGGCAGCAGTACGCCATCATCGTGGCTACCTCCAGAACCAACCTCCTTGCGTGTGCCCCCCTCAGAGGCAGAAGAGGCATCCATCGCCTTAGCTCTCGCTCAATTAGGGACTCGGAAGGTAGTCACCGATTCCCAACAAGCCTACCGGAATTACCATTTCGGTTGGGTGTCTTGACCTGCATTGCGTGTGCTAAAAATCCACTCCCCAAACGGTTCCATTCAGCTCATCTGGACATCCGCTCACGCTTCTATGGAGGGCAACGAATACACCCACCAACAAGCCGGCGCTTTTACCACCCGTGCTACGGAGCTGCACGAGGACAGTCACCGGCTTGTCTCGTTCAGGGACATAACTCAGCATTATCACATTCAGAAACAGACCCTACCTTCACTTTACCCGGACGTTTCGAGAGAACAACAAATTACCCTGTGGCTCATAGAATCCGGCTCCTTCCCACACCTGACGCGTCTACCCTAATACACCTCAATCGCTATGACGCTGAATATAAATTTCGATCAGAGGTAGGGACACTACGCGACATAATTGGGGTGTGGGACTTTGATCCTGAGCACCCTCCTCTCGTTCCGTCAACTACCCAACACGAGCAATGGGAGATGCTGCTGTCCAGCCCCTCTCTTCCTGCCCAGTTTCAGCTGGTGGACAGAGAACCGACGGCGCGGACTACATATGGGCTCCAGTGAAGAAGTAACCACTCCCCTGGGCTGCACTCTGCGCCGTTCAGAAATCTGAATAGAAGTATTTCCTCCTCCGCGTCCTCCTCCATCTCCACCGCAGATCTCGTCGCCTCTGTCCGCGGCGGCAGAGACAAAGAGGTGAGATCGTATAACACCGAATTTGAGCTTCCTTTCATTTTTTAAAAAGAGTTTCTACTCATGTGCTACACCATTGCAACTCACGCAACCAGCGTTCATACATCATGCTTTGATTTAACCTTACCAAGAATATCTCTTTGAGGTAATAAAGCGTGTGGTTAAGTGCATTTAACTTTTCTCTGTTTTCACTATTTGTAGAGCGACTGAATGAATTTAAGTGCCGTCGCATGGATAATCGTTGAGAGTGCCATTTACAGCTTTGCTTTCCAACCACATTCACAGGGTGGATTGGCGCGATTTTTTTTCACTGAAGTTTGATCTGTCCTGTGACTACGTGGTGCCTCTCACGCGTAGCAACTCATTTGTCGCATCAAAAAGAATACTTCAGGTACGCAGCACAATCAGTGTGCAGGAAGCATATATAAATTGTTAAATATATGTAGGCGGCCGACGAGGCGGTGAGGCCGAGCCCACGTTTATTGCGGTTGCGTTGGCTGTGCCATGGACAGGACGAGTCGCGTAGAACGTGGGTGCCGTTCCCGAGGTGTGTCGAATCTGTTCTAGGCGCGAGCTGGCCGATGTGCTGATGATGATTGTCACGCTGGTGAAGATGATGATTTTGGCGTCGCTACAGGGCTCCCCCCCCTACCGAGCAGCGCGATAAAAAGAGGCCGAAGCACCTTTTAGCCGGCGCGGGAAAATAGTGCGACAGTTTGGTAGGGTATAGAAATGCCGAAAGTACATAGCGGCATGCAACTGCGGAGAGCGGCTGTGCGGATCGCCATGACTTATGTACAATTTGTCCGTAGTCAGGAAGAGACGTGCGCAGTCAGTGGTCAAGTGGCAGGGGTTGACTAATCGGCAGGTTCCTGGTCGTCGGCGAGGTACCGTCCGGGATGTGGGGAAACCTCTGGTGGGAGAGGCTGGGAGTGCGACCACGGATGCATTGCGGGATATGGGGCGACGGCAACAAGGGATGGCGGAGCGAACCGCGGGGGTATCTCGAAGGACAGCGATGAGATGATGCGTGATGCTGAACACCGACGGCCACAGTGCGGGCTTGGATGCACTGTGGTGCGAGCTCTGGGGATGCGTCGCTGTCTGGGCAACGTGCGCACGCGCAGTGGGAGACGGAGCAGCGGAGGGCGCCAACGACAAGCGTCTCTCGAACAACCGGTGTGTCGGGTTCCTGTCGTGCAGTGCACTTGTGCTGGTTTCATCCGGGGTCGGAGAGCAAAGCGCCTGGGACACCGTATACTGAATACTCTTCTGTAGCAGGGAATCGGTCGATGTGGGGTGACCAGTTTGTGGCGCGTCTGATTGCATAGGGACAAGGAATTCTTCCGGCGACGTTTGTTGGGAGGTTTGTCTCGCAATCGTTTCTCTGGTGTTTCCATCGTAGCCCGGGTGTCAGGCCTGTCGGGGGCAGTCTGATCACCTTCGAGTGTAAGTTGCACTTCCGAGAATCCCGAGCTGTTGTTGACTGCTGGAAGCTGTTCCACCGGTGACGGGGGAGAGGGCTGGCGTGTGCGGGGAAAAGAAGGGTTCGAAAGATCCTTCTCACCCGTGCCGTGCGGCGAAGGCGGTGAAGTTTCCGAGTTATTAGCAGCAAAGCAGTCGACACCTGGCTGGGTTTGTGCAGCAGACGCAACAACGTGTGGGAGTGCGCCATGATGTTGCGTCGAGTTGAATAAGTGAAACGCCAACTCGGAAGTGCCGCAAGTTGTACTCGGTGCTCGCGTTTGTTGGTCAGGCGAGGGTGGATCTGCCGGCGACGTGTAATCCACGGATGCCGTCAGAAGGCGTAGTGGTGTAGACAAGGGCGTTCCTATACCGTAGTGGTTTAGGACAGCGGCCTTCAGATCATCGTATGCCCTTGGGCCTGGGGCCGGCAGGTGGATGCGCTCAGTGAGGCCAGAAGGTAACTTCTCTAAAGTGACGAGGTACTGGTTTCGTGGGACTGGATGTCGTTGACATAGAAATGACTCTCCAGGATCACGAACTACGCGGTTTAGCGGCGATGAATTGATCCAAATGGAATCAGCCCGGTTAGCTCTCGGAGGGCGATGGACGCTCGCCACGGCCACGTGCTGTTGTCCGCATTGTGGCTGGGGAAGCAGCGTTGCGAAGCCATGGTGAAGCCACTTGTCCGGGTCACTGAATTGTAGGCGGCCGACGAGGCGGTGAGGCCGAGCCCACATTTATTGCGGTTGCGTTGGCTGTGCCATGGACAGGACGAGTCGCGTAGAACGTGGGTGCCGTTCCCGAGGTGTGTCGAATCTGTTCTAGGCGTGAGCTGGCCGATAGTGCTGATGATGATTGTCACGCTGGTGAAGATTATGATGATGGCGTCGCTACAAATATATACTTATAACGATACCGTTTATAACAATATATGGGATATAACGATGAATAGGAATGGCACCGTCAACTTTTGTATTCTTTCAATGGTAAAATAAACCGTTTATTACAATGCTCCAATGCCACGATATCGGATATAACGACTGAATCCGGTTATACTGTGCACCAAAAGTGCAGCAGTGACGACTCTAATGACGCGGTTGCGCAGCCTACTCACGTAGTGTCTTCGTAGGAGGCACAATGCGTGACACAGTCCCTCCGGGACTTTGTTTCCGCCAAGGACATTTACCTGACCTAGGTGAAGCACCTATAGATGCTATTGAAAACTATTTGCGCTAGCTTCACACGCGGCAAACAAAGGTGACCGACTGTGGCTTCTTTTCCGCAAATTGGTAGTAGTAGGACCTTGCTGTCATGCGAATAAAAGGTTTTGAGCTCGGTTCCGCCTTTTTATTTCACAACCCGCTTATAACAATTATCGTTTAAAACGATGGGATTTCCTTGGCACTTGGACATTGTTATAAGTGGACTAGACTATCGACGAATTGACAACACATAAGTGGTAGCACGCATGATTACTGATTCAAACTCCGCCCTGATGGCTTCAGAACAGAGACTGATGTGGTCGATAGCCCTGTACAGTCGACATCAAATTCTTCGAGTAGGTCAGAAGCTGTGCAACCCAAATGACTATTACTGAGCCCTTGCTTTGTCTAAAGTTGTGATATTTGTTGTCTGAATCGTTCTGACCAGCAGTGCAAATTATGCACAGCATTCACAGCCAAGTGTACGTGTACAATGGAGGTTATGTTTCCTTATCCACGTATTACCCTGGCCAGACGGATTCACATCTGACATTGTTGTTTATTAAAATGTCAACATTTTCCTTCATGGCACTGTTTCTGAAAAAAAGAAATTATGCGGTAGGTAATGTTAAGCAATTTCTATTTATTAGCGCCTATCAAAGTGTCAGAATGTAGCAGCTCGTGCAACTGCAAAGTGTCGCAAGTGCAAAACAGTTTGTAAATGCAGTCATGGTTAATTGCCTAAATTTCTTGTACTTCTTACCTGCAGCACCAAATCGTGTTTCGATGCGTGTACAGTCGAACCCTGTTGCGTTCTCGGTTCACACGATTTTCAAGTTACTACGCTCTCAATTGTGAACACTAAAATTCCCCATATTGCGGTTTCCCAGATTGTACGTTTCTCCCTCGCGTTTTTTAAGGGTATAAACGAGGTTATACTGTGTATAGTGAAAGAGCACCCTACTCAATTCTAGAAACTACTCTGTGTTTCAGAATGGCCTTTTAAAAGGTTTGGTGCTGCCAGCATCACCAGCGAAACAATGTGTCAGAGCCCTGGAATGTCATGTACATGGCAAGGCTTGATATGAAGATAAAGCTAGTCCAAATTCCCCGAACACATAACGACCCGTAGTTGCGCCTTCCTGTACCCTTCATTGCCATCATACGTCAAGGTACTCACACAGCCTGGAGTCACCAGACGCACTAGGTCTGCTTCATGGCACTGTCTTAACTAGGGAAACCTTCACCGGCTACCTCAACGATGGAATGGGCGCCGGGGAGGCAAGGAGTTTTGTAAGAGCAAGCTGTGCCTGGAAGAGAATGGCCTCGTGCTATTGTCAATCAAGGCAATCAATTCTCTGGCCAGAACCTCGGAGCATTGGCACTGTGTTTGGAGGGCCACATGCTTCAGGGGTGGCAGTGGCACCATCGATGCACTGACTGAACTGGGCGAGAAGACGCCCCTCTCTGCAAGGTAGTGTGAAGAGATTAGTGCCAAGTCACAGCTCACTGTTGGCAGCACGTGGCTTGGCAGCGCCTTTTAATTTGTTTTAGGCTCACTTGCTGCAATAGTAAGGGTACACGAGTAGCCTTTGCAGTTCTTATGCACAGCTTTGAGGACTCCAATTTTGGTAACAGACTTCGCGCAGAGGTTTAGAGACGATACTCTGTATTGGGATACTTAAACAAAAATTCTAGTCTGTCTGCATTATTTCCTGTCTTTTGATTCATTCACCTAGCCAAAAGTTCATGAACAAAAAGTTTATATAGGCAAACCTTTTTCTAACTACTAAATCTGGTACCATACAGGGTGCGTGGGGTATTTGAGAACACAACGCTGCCTTCAGGCAACACAAAATATAGCCAGAAAAATCTAGTTTATTTTCCCCAAACTTTGTAAAATAATTTCATAATGGTCAATTTTCATAACTACTCAATGAATCCACCATCGACAAAAATAAGCGACTCGATTCGGCCTTAGAAACGGCTGCATGCACCGATCAGGGGCTCCTTAGAGATTTTGGCCATTGAGTGAGCAATGGCGGCCTTCAGCGAGTGTTTTTTATTATGCGGAGTTTCATTGGCCGCTCTCTCAATGACGCCCCAGACGTAGTAGTCGAGTTGGTTTAAATCTGGATAACTAGGAGGCCACAAGTTGTGAGTGATGTGGTTGTAAACGTTGTCAGCCAGCCACTCTTTGGTGACGCAGGTGATGTGGGCACGAGCCGAATCTTGCTGAAAGACATATGGTCTTCCCTTCGAAATACTCTTTTTTCACGGCTTTACAACAGTGGTAAGGAAATACACGCATGTGGCAGCATTAACGCGGAGTCTTTCCGCAGAAAAAGTGTGGCGGCATGACGCGTCAATGCTGATGATGAATAACACCATCACAGACGACGGACATTTTGTGTGCATCACTGTAGGGCCCTCATCAGCGCTTGAGCAAAGGCACGTGTCGGTACTGCGGTAAACTTTTTGGTCTTAGTCAAAGTTCTTTCCATCCGGAAAAAAACCACAATATTCCAGGCTCCTCGGATCTTATCGACTTGTTTAGCAAGTGCTTCGACTGCAGTAGACAATTCTCCCGAGATTTGTCGGACATGAATTGCCTTAGCCTCATGACATAGGAATGGTAGCTCAAACCCTCTTTCACAGCACGCCTTACAGTCGATTCCACCACATGAAGTTCCTTCGCAATGACCCACATTGGCTTCCCTGGGTCGTCACTTAGGATGACTTCCAGCCGCCAGAAAAAATTTGTGGTTCTGACGACGTCTCACCGCTGACTGTGCATTTTCCTTTTTGCCACAGATGCCACGTCACCACCCGAGCACACCTGATCTGTCCACACTTTGTAAACGAGAGTTTTATACGTTTAGAAAGGTTGCAATTTCCAAGTCGCTTTGGTACGCGGCCAGGGTGACGAGGACTGCTTGGCGTTTCATTTCCTGCTTCACTTGTACACTTTCATCTTTGAACAAACTGCGCAATATGGATGACAAGGGGTCGACGAACAAGAAGCAGCATACATACATATGATCTGCCTGTTGGTGTCTATGGCGATAAAGAATAGCGTTCTCAAGTACCTCACGCCCCTGTACTTCATATGCGTCAACATTTCTGAGCAAAAAGAAAACATTAGGCATATTTGAGACGAAAGATCCATTCATAAGTTCCTCTAGCAGTGTTCGCTTAATTCCAGGGGCGACGAAGGGAAAATACAAGTTTGTTTTATTCAATATATTTGGTGTTTATTATTGCCCTTATCCCTTGTCCGGCAGCAAACGGTGTTTATTCACTGAAAAATGAACAGTTCAAGCACAAGTTTCAATTAACCCGCTGCATCGCGTATTGCATGACGTCAGCAATAACGTATTCTGGGCAGATACCTATGACAAAGTTTGGTATTTTGACTGAGGAAGCCGTTAATGGCTAAATGTCTTTTGTTACCTTGGTTACTGTCCGCCCTCCTAGATACTGCAGTGATACCAATCAATGACTACTGCGCATGTTTTTTTCTTCTGACCGGACTTGTAGCTGGCTTATTTTTGTTGCAGTTGATAATAATTGTTTTGTGAAACATTGGGTGTGACTTGATGGGCGGAATTGTGTAAGTGGCAGTGTCACTTATGTCAGATGGCCAGTGTCGTGTCACATAATCCCACCGCACCCAACGGCTGAGCAGCATTTGCCAGAATACCTAGTGCACACCATACACAGCGCTTCTATGTTCACGTGTTCGTTTGTAATTTTCATTGTTTACCCAACCATTCTTACTTCTATAAAAAACAGGCCCAGAAACAAGCGCATAAAACTCTTTTTGTGACCTCATGAGTTTGTACTTGTTTTTCTTGGCCTAAGCAAACTGCAAAAAACAGCCCTTAATAGGTCATAAATTCCGTGCAGAAAAGAAGCTGGTGAGTTGCATGGCCATTCACTTCTTAATTGCATAGCTCATTTTAGTGAAGTTTGCGTTAAAAGTAATGTCAGTGTTATTCTAACGGGTTTGACAAAACTGCATGTCAGGGTTCAGGACAACTGTGGTGACGAGGCTGCATGAAACACTGGCGTCAACATAAAATGTCTCAACTAGCACTGGGTGCAAGTTGTGGAACAACATGGCTAGACAAATCTAGAGGCTTGCAGTAAGTAATATTTGCATTGAAGAAGGGGGTTCTGAAGAGGTAGATGGTGGTTTATTGGATTGTGGGCCCATATACCACCTTCAGCCAGCGACAGACGAATACGCCTTCATTTTAAGGAAGCATGCCTGTCGTCACTGGTGTTAAGGCCAGCTTCTTCCTGTAGTGTAGAAACGGGTGTTAGGTGAGGAAGGCAGGTAATGGTTCTCATCGCATCTGTATTGATGGTGTCCCAACGAGCCCACTCTGCCCCAGTCACACACGCAAATTGAGCCTGCTGTGCGAAATGCCACTGCCAGTTCGCATCTACAAGAAGCTGAGCTATCTTTGTGCGAGCTCCTCCTGCTTTTTGTGGAAATCCAGCAAACTAATTTAACGATTTAAAGATGTGCTGGCGGGCTTCTTGGAGCCATAGCATTTCTTAGCCGGAGGGCAGAGCGCAAGAGGCGGGCAGGAACTAGAAGAGAGGGATTTACGGGGCAGGGGCGGCAGACCAATTTTGTCTTTCAACGATATTTTCGGTGAAGTGAGCACGTACAGTAGAACCTCGATTATACGTTAAAAAAACGCAAGGGAAAAACATACTATCTGGGAAAACGTATGATCCGCCACTGTAAAAAGAGCAATCGAGAGGCGACCATGACTATTTAATGGCCTTTTCCACTTGTACATGCCTGTCAACATCTTCTGGTGCATTCTGCGGCCAGTTGAGAGCAACAGCTCCCTTTCTAATCATTCCAGACTTTTGTCCGCACTGAGATTGTCCTTCATGCGAAAGTAACTCCGCACCGCTTCTAAGCCGACTACGGCCTGAGCATATATGGCCGTTAGAGACGTCACCTCTTTCTCCCCGTCGTCACCGCCATCTTTTTTGGAGGCTTTGTCCTGTGCCGTGCTGCTGTATGGCGTGATTCCGCTGCGATTTCTTCCAGAGTTAGCGTTTTGCACGTTGGGATGTGGTTATACAGGTGACATTGGGTAAAGGCAGCTAGGTTACCAACTGACTCAGGCAAGCCCAGCACTGCTGGAAAGCCGCCACGGTGACCCAGGCGGCCCGAACACCGCTCGGCGCCTGCTTGTTGCGCCGCGCGCACTGAGGCTGAGTCCGCACACACGTCAGCACGATTTTTGTTTACCGTAAAATGTACCACCCAGTCCTAGTTGGATAAAAATTCTAAAATTTGGAACGTACTTACGGGGAAATTGTGTTATCTAGGAGCGTAGTAACCGGGAAAAAGCACCGTAATGCTATGGAGCATTTTTAGCGTTCACAATTGATAGCGTAGTAACCAGGAAATTGTATGAACTGGAAATGTATCAACAGGGTTCTACTGTACATGGCCAGTTTAATTAATGTACAGAAGGTGATTCCAACGCCTTAAGGGTCAAACACAATTATTTAAGGGGTACATAATTGTGAAGGTGCTACTGATTCCTTGTACAATTCGCAGGCACCACCATGACTGTCAGCAGGAACGACAGCAGTGCCTGCTGGGCAGTTTTGTTGGTGACACCCGTCATGTGGTGAGCCCAGGCACTGGACGGAGCACGGGACATCATTTTCGTTAACTTGACGTCATCCTGCGACATGACCAGATGCACGGTGGTGCCGGTGGCAACAAGTGCTGGTGCAGTCCCCATCATAGTGCTGCTTCCCAACGAGCAAAGCACTGGGGGTTACCTAGCATCCATTTTATTTACTTTGAGAATCAGTGTGCAAGTTGAAAATGGTAAAGATGATTCCATTGTTGATGTTTAATGTGGCACTGCTGGTCAAAAATCATATCAAATTGGTCCATGTTTTCTCTACGGCATCTTTATATTGACTGGCGTGCACCTGCATGCTAAGCAGGTACAAATCTTGTGGTCACTGCTTAACACTACAAACTAGCATCTCTATGACGTTATGATGTCATAAAGCATGCGTAAGGGATGTTATGACATTGTTTCAAACAAGCCGGGGCATTGTGTTCTGCCCTTCAGATAAGTGTCCTGTAAAGTCGGTACTTGAGTTTGGCTCGGGAACAATTAAATTTGAATAAAATCTTGCCTTGTAGGCAAATATGAAGTGTCAATTAAAGTAGAGAGTTGCGTTGCTCTCAATTAGTGCCCTAGGCTTCAAAGTAGTATTAGTAGGTTGTCTTCAACAAATACAAAAAATTTCTATTTGCAAGAAGGAATGGAAATGAAACATGTAGAACCTGCTGTGGTAGGACAGTTCTCTACCCAGGCAGCACAGGAAGTCTGTCTCACGACAAGCCGGTCTATGGCCGCTTTCTGGCATGTGCGGCCAGCATCCAGGTTCTGGCAGCCACTGTTCAGCCGTTATACAGCCATAATTTGGCTACCAGCACTTCTGTATTTTTGCGGCCACCCTTGTTCAGACACACAGCGGCAAATACTTGACTGGCAGATATGCAGTTTACTTTCAGTGGCCGACGTTCAGAAGAAGAACGGCCGAGGGACGGCCATAGAGCATCCGTTTTTTCTCCGGGAAACAGTGCGGCCGAAGCGCGGCAAGCGACCTGCCACATAATATTCCCATTCGTGGTGCAGTTGGTGTTCGGAAGAAAACCGGCCTGAGTGCGGCTGCCGTGCATACGGTGAACCGAGCGTCCGGTGGCAGAATATTCGTTTTCTTCGGGCAACCGGTCTAATAAAGGAGACCGGTCTAGGTACGGCCCCATAATGTACGTTTTTCATTCGGTTAGCGGTCTTCGGCCAGATCACGGCAAGCGAACGGCCGCAGAATATTTGGCAACCGGTGCTGAGCTGGAGAAAAGCCGACGTAAAGTCTCAGGTTATCCGTCGTTACTTCGGTAAGCGGTGTACAGCCGAACAACGGCACGCGTCTGGGCGCCGAGAACCCATGCACTTCTGGAAACTGGCGTTTTGAAAAAGCCGTTTGAAAAAGGGAGCCGAGCGATACAGATGCGTTTTGCATCCGCTCGATGTTTCTACGCTTTAAATGAACGAACTTCGTTTGTCAAGCAGTAATGAGTGGTACTAGGTGAACCGGCAAGCTGCATGGACTCACTGGGGATTACCAGTTAACCTTTCAGGCCATCGGAATACCATTTATTGCCAAAAGAAGACTGTGCCGCACCGACGGGTCAGCTAAGCCTGGCCAGTCACAGCGCTACCACGCCTGGCCCGCCGGCCTCGTCGACGCATCAGCTCGACGGTATTCACCCCCTCGAGAAATAGAAAGCATTGGAGACATTGACGCGGCATATTTGCCCGAGTCGAGATGACCCTGGTTCGCGGAAATTAACACAAGGGCGTCGAGCAAGCGGCCACCACGCAGGAGCTCAACCGGCGCCATATCAGGGACTCCCCACCGAAGAAAGGCAAGAGGAGCAAAAGCGCAAGTTACCGCCAATTCTTCTAGTAGTAATGCTGCAAAAAACAATGTTGCATTAGGTTTTTCATACTAAATATATCAGAGGCTAAGCTTGTGCATTTGGAGGCTCAACTTCGTGCCCTGTACTGTTTTTTTATTTTATGACTGCCTATTTAAAAACAAGTGTTATCTCATATTCGTGATAACAACAGAGCCTTGTCAATGACGAAGCGTGGATTTTAAATTAGTTGCAGTGTGTGATGCTGAGCTCAGCTACACTTGGGATACAGATTGCTATGGTTGTAGAAAGTGCGCATGGGCGAACAGAAGACAAGTGTACTTATATGTGTGTGGTCTTTCCAAGAAAAGTTAGTTGTTTTGAGCTTGTCCCGTACTTTCTGCATGTGGTGTTTTTTCTCGCTAAGTCCGTGTTTATTCCGTTTAAGTCCGGGCTTTCGAATGCCCGGAGCCCTACGGCGCGAATCTGGCCGCAATAACGTAAGCCGGTCGACCAGCCGACGGAGACTGGTCATTGGATAGCCTTGGAAGTACAGCCGTGTACGGCCAAAAGGCCCACATTTGGACACGGGCCGTACACGTCTGCCGGAAAAAGGCCGGATGAAAAATCACTGGCCAGAGTACATCGGCTTGAGTTAGGCCGAACGGTCCTGTGCTGCCTGGATAGCGATCCACATGGTCTGATATGTGTAATAAGCCACGGTTTGCCGTTTTGCAGGTGCAACGGGTCTTCATGACTGATAATTCAAGTGCAGAAAAGGCTAAATTACAGCAAGCATGGCCAACAGCAAAACAGCTGCATAGGATGATTGGCGCTTGTTGACGGCTGCTCATAACAAGGTGGACTGGGACCAAAGGCATCATCTGATGTCAGCATTCTAATTGGAAAGATATTTCATATTCTGGTGGACCCGGGCATGTTTGCCGTCCCCACGTTGGCGATACACCATAGGAGTTGCCGTTTTATTAAGTTGCAAGGTGTCTGCTCGCCATCCGGCGATAGTACAGCACGAGTGCCAACGTGGGGAACTGTGCTGTAAAAAGGTGTGCGGGACCTGTGATCCTACTACTCGGCTTTTGCATTCTTATGCACAGAAGTGTCTCTGCCAAATTTTTAAACTACCTCTCCTATTAGTACATGCAACACAAGCCTAAGCACGGAGCCTAAGAACATTGTGTAGGTACCTTGCTTTGCATCATAGGTGTCACGGGCGATCTATTTTTAACACATCTGAGCTTGCCGCAGATGCAGCAAAACAATTAGGTGTCGTGATGGGCCATTTTAAAAGAATTTCATTACCAACTCAAATATGATACAGTGGAATGTTGATTATACATATCTCGTGAGACTGCAAAAAATGTTCGATGCATCCAAATCCGTATGAAAGAACGCAAACCAAAAATGCAGCACCAAAAAAAAGGTTTTCGTATATTTCTTTTGTTACTTTTGACGGAAGAAAACCGTGATGTTTTTCTGCTTTTTCTTAACCTACATGTACCGAAGCTTGCTGGATATTAATTTTATTTGCACTATTTACATTACTCCAAGTATATACATCAAGAAAGAATGACGGTTACTTTGTCTCGCCGCCTCCTGTTAGGCCATGATCTATACTAAACTAGATCCCTCTCAACCGACCGACCGACCCCAGACAAAACCCGACACTCTGGTTTTCATCCCAAAAGCTACGCCTCCAAAGGGTGCGTTCAAGAAGGAGCGAAAACCCTTTTGAACATGATTCATATGGACCACGGATTGGCCACAAGAACCAACCAATCCTTGACATGTCCCCACCTGCGGTCAGATGACCCAACATTCTCTCTCATGAACTCATGGTACGTTTTCCCCGCACGTTATTGCAACCGACAAGCAAATACAAGACATCTGCCACCTAAAGTCACTGTCCGCGCGGAGTAGTCGAACCATTACGTTAAGCGGGCGGCACCTCCACAAAGCCAAAGCCGAACGCTTAGAGCGGTCTTCGCGCGGCTAACATCCTACAGTGTCCTCGCCTTACCGCCACGCCTTCGTCCCCGCGCGCGCTGGCACAATGAGGGAGTCACGGGCTAATCCCTGCCCCAAACTAAGGGTCGCCACTGCCCACCGCCTGACTCGTGGGAAGAGCTGCTCCAAACCCAGGCGACAATTCTGGAGGCGAATGACCCATAAACGAACAGCACCTCCGCCGGCTTTGTAAAATCCTCAAAGACTACGCCGCTGCCATTTCGACTCTAAGAGACGGCATCCTTTCGATTCCCGTCAGCTGTCAACCTTGACGAACGACAAAGCCACCTCCCCACGTCGGCAAGCCATAATAATATCGGCGTGCGCGCTGTCCGAGAGGAAACCCCGCGACCTAAAAGTTTTCAAGGCTGTGCACCCATCCGCCGTTCACTGAGACCGCCCGGTCGAGCTGACCCCATACCAACGCGAGAGAGATACTAGGGCTAAGCACTTCCGTCTTTTGCCACACAAAAGGAAGGAACAGAAAGCATGCTGTCAGCGGCCGCCGACTTCACGTCCCTGCGGCTGCATGAACAGACCGGAGCATGGCAGATACAAGCGGAGGCAATGCCGATACCCGTCGGCTTTCATCAATTAAATTAGGAGCCCGAACTTAACAGTAGCTATTGAACATATCTGCAGAGATCAGGTTACTTTCGAGTGAAGGTTGATTTTCGCTAGTCTTGTTGCTGCTTAGATGATGCTAAAGCTTGCGCGGTGAATTTTCAAGGAACTTTAATTGTATTTCAGCAAAATATTTTACTTTGGCTGCCTTAATACTTGATCTCATATCTCTTATACCGTTGGTTTATTGATTGATTGTAGGGTTTAACGGGCCGACGCAACGAAGGCGATGCGGCACGCCGTAGTGGAAGGCTCCGGATTAATTTTGACCACCTGGGGATCTTTAACCTGCGCCTAAATCTCGTACACACGGGCGTTTTAGATGCGAAGCATCTCATGCTCGGGGCTGTGTCCCTCCCTCCCTCGTCGTTGTCCGCCGTCCGCACTCTACTGCGCATTGCACGTCTCTTCAGGCCCGTCAGCGTTTGGCTTGACGTCAGCGCAGTCCACTATAAAAAGAAATAGTTAGGCGGCGCCCGGTTTCAATCCCACGACTCTGGCCGCAACGGGAGGTACCTGGCGCTCTTCCCACTGCACTACAAACCGAGACGGGAGCATGTGCTACGAACGCGCCTTATGTCCTTCACTCATTCAAACTACGTCAAGAAGCTACTGATACAACTAAGGCACGCGAAGCTGAACGTCAACGGCAACGACGAACTGAAAACTAATGGGAACTTCAGGCGACCACATGGCTGATTCGAATACTACTCAGGCTTCCCCTACGGCAAGATGGCGTAATTTTTTGCTTTTCGCCTCCATCAGAAAAGCGGCCGCCGTGGCTGGGAGTCGAACCCGCAACCTCGTGCTCAGCAGCACAACGCCTAAGCCACTGAACCACCGTGGCGGGTTTTATAGCATTATTGAGGTTGCTTTTAGCAGAAGTTGTAGCCTTTTGTTTTAAAGATATCTACGACGCTTTAGTTTTCTTTTTGCATGAATTACCTCACGTGTGATTCACGGGTTATGCTTATGTGCCTTTTTGGTTTTCTGAGGAACATATTTACGAACGCAATGAAATGCGCCAGCCTTGAATTTACCCCATAGGATAATAATGTCTACGGTGTGATTTGACAGCTCGTCGAAAACAGGGAATTCAGAGTATGGGTAGTCAATTATGCTTGCTTCACCATGAACTACAATCACGAAACTTGATTATGCGCAGTGAATGAGCAGCTTTTTCTAAAACAGGAAGCGTGCACAAGACAATTTTATGATCAGATATGCCATCGAGTACTGCTGATTTCGTTTCTTCGGCTGGAAAGTGATCGCTGAGGAATACTAGATCCAGTATGCTAGATAATGATCCTTGGATGCGGGTTGGCTGGCGAATTGCTTGATAA
Organism: Haemaphysalis longicornis; assembly: GCF_048455015.1. Classification (NCBI taxonomy): domain Eukaryota; kingdom Metazoa; phylum Arthropoda; class Arachnida; order Ixodida; family Ixodidae; genus Haemaphysalis; species Haemaphysalis longicornis. The sequence continues at coordinate 304,174,741 of NW_027526203.1, read as the reverse complement.
AGATTACAGCAGAACATTATATTGAATACTGCCTCGGAAGATGGGGACAAAAATTTTGAATTCGAATAGTTAACATCTGGCAGATTTAGGTAGCCCACGAGGATACGCCTTCCTCGTGGCACATGACTTTGCGTGTAGCTATAGAATTTACATGGCGTCACAGTTGGCCGTGGGGCTTTGGTAAACGCATCGTATGACTATGGGGCATGCGCCAAATTGCAACTTGCAGAATACGGCCTCGACGTTTTGAACTTCTGGTAGTAGAGTAAAAGTTATATCTTTCTTAATCATGATAGCTAGACCCCTTCCAGGCGTGGCCCTGTCCTTTCTTATGATAGTGTAGTTCGGAGGGGTTATATCGTCATCCTTGAAGTCCGGATTAAGCCAAGTTTCTGTGATTACTTGCTTGCTTGCTTCCTTGATTGATTGATTATATGGTTTAACGCACCGACGCAACGCAGGCGATGAGGCGCACCGTACAGGGCTCAGGATTGATTTTGACCACCGGGGGATCTTTAACGTGCGCCGAAATCTCGTACACACGGGCGTTTGTGCTTTTCGCCTCCGTTCGAAAAGCAGCCGCCGCGGCCGGGAATAGTACCCATGTCCTCGTGCTCAGCAACACAACGCCTTAGCCAGCCACCATGGCGGGTAGTTTCATTCACGTGTTGCTCAAGACAGTCGTCAGTTTCTTTAATTTCTGCAGTTACATACACAATTATCTTAGGTCTGCGGGAACGATTTTCCAGGTCACCTATTTGTAGTTCCAGATCTGCAACAGGTTTCTGGAAATCTACAGAACACCATTGCAGATTGTTTTCTGCAGATCTGCAATGGTTTTCTACCGTTTTTATCTTAGAGTGCACAAGGTTGTAGAGGTTGCGTGACCAAAAACGAAGTCTAAGAAATTACCGCAGGTGGGTCCCCCCCCCCCCTACGCCTAACAACGAGAAATGGCTGTGACAAAATGTACAAATATCGCGAACGATGAGGCCCAGCATGCATGTGCGCAGGGACAACAGCACTCATGCACGCCATGCGCTGTAGTCTAAGGGAAGATTTTACGTGTCTAGCTAAAGCTACACTACGCTACCTGGGGCAGTCCTCGCGGGGTGACCAGTTTTGCCTTTAGGCGCTAAAGGTCAAACTACGCACCCTTCTGCATTCACCCTGCACGGAGCACTGGCCCATTGACGGGGAGAGAGAGGCAAGGAGGGAAAGGAGACGTGCGCGGGACCCATGCGTACGGGGCATGGTAGGGGACCTCGATGCTGGCGCCCACGTAAAGGGTGGAGACAGGCTTTGAACGGTCCCGTGCCGCCGCTACTGGGTCAAAGTGCCCAACGCGTTGTTCTTTTCGTTTCCCACAAGACGCAGCCACGCGAAACTGAGAAGATGATTTAAAAAAAATCGCGCCAATCCACCCCGTGAATGTGGTGGGAAAGCAAAGCTGTAAACGGCACCAATAACGATTACCCATGCGACGTCACTTAAATTCACTCACATCGCTCTACAAATAGTAAAACCAGAGAGAAGTGAAATGCACTTAACCACACCATTTATTACTTCAAAGAGGTATTCTTGGTAAGGTTAAATCAATGCATGATGCATGAACGGTGTTTGGTTGAGTTGTATTGGTGTAGCAGAAGAGTGGAAACTTTTTTTATAACATAAAGTAAGCTCCAACCCGTTGTTAGACGCTGTGACTTCTCCATCTCTGCGCCGCGGACGGAGGCGACGAGATTTGCGGCAGAGAAGGAGGAGAAGGAGGAAGAAATACTTCTTTTCAGGTTTCTGAACGGCCCAGAGTGCAGCCCTGGGGAGTTATTCCTTCTTCTGTTGGGCCCATATGCAGTCCGCGCGGCCTGTGTTCTGTCCACCCGCTGAAGCTGGGTAGGTAGAGAGGGCCTGGACAGTAGCATCTCCCATTGGTCTTGTTGGGTAGTTGACGGAAAGAGAGGAGGGTGCTCAGGGCTAAAGTCGCACACCCCGATTACGGGGCAGGGTGTTCCTACTTCTGAGCGAAATTTACATTCAGCGTCGTAGCGATTCGGATACATTAAGTGAAGACGCGAAGGCTGTGGGAAGGAGCCCGGTGTATGAGCCGTAGGGTAGTTTGCTGTTCTCTGGAAAGGTCAGGGTAAGTTGAATGTACGGTCTGTCTCAGAAGGCGATAATGCTGGGTTATCTCCCTGAACATCACAAGCGGGTGACTGCCCTCGTGCAGCTCCATAGCACGGGAGGTAAAAGCGCAGGCTTGTTGGGTGGGCGTATTTGTTGCCCTCAATGGAAGCGTGAGCGGGTGTCTAGATGAGCTGAATGTAACTATTTGGGGAGTGATTTTTCAGCACACACAGTGCAGGTCGGGACACCAAACCCGACTGGTAATTCCGGTAGGCTTGTTGGGAATCGGTGAATACCTTACGAACACCTGGCTGAGTGAGGTCCAAGGCGATGGCTGCCTCTTCTGCTGCCGTCATGTCTTCGGTGTTGAGTGAGGCACAAGCAAGGAGTTTGGATCTTAAGGTAGTCATGATCGACAAAAGCCCAGGAGTACGTCAAGTGGAGTGACATTCTGTGCTGCCCAGCAAAACTGGGGAGGGATGCGGCAACCCGCCGCAGTTCTGTTCGTTCGGAGCTTCTGGATCGGAAGATGGCCCTCTATCAGCACTTCCACCGTGTTGTAGAGCCCCGTTCTAAGCAGACGCTCTGTGAACGCACTCATGAGAAGACCAATGGCTTGCTCGACCGCCTTTCTAATCATTATATAAAGCATCTCTATGTCTTCCTTGTCGAGGAGAAGACAGGGGGTTGACGTAAGTGACTCTCGAGAGGACAAAAGCTTCAATTAATCGAAAGGTATCGGATTCCTTGAGGCCTCGCTTCTTGGTGACAACTCGCCTGATCATGTGTATGATTTGATTAATGCTGTTTTTGAGGCGCTGGAAGGAGACGTCACTCTTTGTGTTAGCCTCGAGATGTAGGCCCAGGATCTTGATGCTGGGGCTTGGAGTCATGGCCTGGCCATCAAGGAGTATTTGAATGTATTCCTTGGTTTGGCGTGAGGGCGGAAGACAAGGAGCTGTGATTTTTTACGTGAACACTGGAGGCCACAGGCTTTAGCACATTGGCGTACTAGAAGTGAGATGCATGCATTGGTGTGAGCTTCCTTTAATTCTTGTAACTCTTATCACAAGAGCAAGGTGCGCACAGGGCCACTAGACGGGCATGAGTGGTCGCGTGAAGCTTCACGCGGCATTCAGCGAGAACGCAGGGGGTAAACTAGTAGATGTGCTTGGTGAGTACAACACCTGTCTTCCCCGTCTTCGCGTGGGCTCATAGCTAAATCGGTAAGACAACGGGCTCTCGCTTTGTTAATCTATTAGTTCCAGGTAAGATTCCCGGCGGTGCCCGTAAATTCTTTTATTTGTTCGCTGGAGTTTTCTGGTGACACCAACGGTCGCGAAAGAACCCTTGGGGGGTAGAGGTAAAAAGCTTTGCTTTAAAATCGCCGGTAAAACGCGTTCCGGCGATAGTTTTAGGGCGGTTTTGATATAATGACTTGCTGCAGCGGCAAGCGAGTGACCTAAAATGGCGGCACCAGCATATACGTGTTTCCACGCTGTACGGCGGACGCGTGTGAATCGAGGCACCCTACCCATGCGCGGGACGTGCCGGAGGAAGGCGATAAGCGCGCGCCACGAGGGAAGGCCACGCGCAGCGCAGAAGGGCGTGCGATAGAGGAAGACGAACATGCAGCTGCGGTCCCTTGTACAGCGGCGAGGCTTAAAGGAGCCATGAAGAGAAAACACAAGGTTGGTTCATTCGAAAGATTGCCTCGTTAGAACCATAACGACACCACTTATAACGCAAACTTCGCTCAAATAAGCTACATAATTAGGAAAAAAGAAAATGACCATGCGACCCACCAGCTCATTTTCCGCAACAGAACCTATGATGTCACTCGAGAATGCTCTGCGATTGGCGGAGGCCGGCAAAAGCAAACGCATGTTAGGCAGGGCTTACAGTTTGCATAGCGAGCTAAATGCCCGTGAAACATACTGCCCATTCTTTTTATGACAAAGAACGGTGGAGTAAACGGTTGAAGTTCCTAACGAACACGCAAGCGTGTATGCCAATGCGTACGAACCTACCGCCAGCCGAACTCGACATCTCGCCGTCGCCACCGTCGCGCAGACGAATTTTCGGGTTCGAGGCTCTTCGGGGCCAACGAACCGTCCCAGCACGCACAGCCGCGACCTTGCTTGGTATCGTAATCCCTTCACAGGAGGTTGGCCGTCGCCAACCAGCAAAGGTAAAAATAGAAACGAGGGGAGTAAGGAACAGCAAGCAGCGACGAGATAGTGACAGTCGTCGCAGTTTCGGAATGGTGTTGGCTTGCTGCTATTGTTAGGAGCTCGTTTACAGTTTACAACCACTGAAAACTTCAGTTTGTTCGAGTACTTTACATTGAAATTTCGTTGCTACGTTTTGAAATGCCCATGTAGTACGGGCAAATCGTCGAGGGAGTGCGACATCCCCGCCGGTGAGATATCCTTTCATGTGCTGCCCAACGACGAACCTCGGCGAAGCAAGTGGCTACGTTTTGTGAACTTTGCAAACGGAAGAGAAAGAGAGCTAAACGATGTACGAGTGTGCGCGCTTCATTTCCGAGGAAGTGATTACGGCAGGGACCCGGACATGCTGGCGCTCGTCGCCGACTTCGTCAAATCGCCTTTCAAAGCGCTCTGACCTTGGGGAAAAAAATTGCCGTACACACCGAGCATTGACGCTCGAATCTTTCTGGTCCGAGCAGAGAGCTCGAGCGAACTGCTTTCCATACACGACACCGGCCAACTGGCATAAGCGATACTGCTACTGAAATTGAAAATACGGCACATACGTACCAGCCTGTATTCGTCCGTCGCGACGGGGCTGACGACGCAGCGGTGCCGACGGCTAGGCGTTCGTCTGTTGTGGCTATCGCGGAATGGTCGCTTTCCCGTCCGCCGCGTATCCCACAACTCTTGCCGCTCGTGCACTTAGAAGCATTGAGCGTTCAAGTGGTGTGAGGTTGTTAAATGCAAGCCCGAGCTCCTCGGCGAGAGTTTTGTTCTCCGGATCAGGCGATTCCATGACTAGGGCTGCGGGTGCACTAGGTTATACTACTATTTTTAAAATGGCCGCCGTCTCGGTCGACTCCCGCGTGTGGGTGCTATATGGAGTCGACATACTAAGTATCTGTTTCATGGACCGGCTCGGGAAAGCGCTTGGGGTACTATGAAACACCTAATCTTTCAAATAAAACAAAGTTTTGTTTTCTCTTCATGGCTCCTTTAAACAACGCCGTGAGGCGAAAAAGAGAAAAAAAACGCTACTGTTGCGTACAGCTGCGCTACCTTAGAGTCTGACGCATTACTGTGAGCTACCTTCCTTTTTTACTCTAATGGCATGGTCGCCCAAGTCATTCGCCAAATTCACAGATTTGTTCCCGCTGATTCGTTGTTCTGGGGCGTTGTGGCGACGCCCAGCGGCGGTGATGCGCAAGTCTATGGTTCTGTAAAAGAGTGCGCAAGTCTATGGTTCTGTAAAAAAATGCGCTCATGTGCTCAGCACTGACGGTTAACCAGCAAATCTCTTAAGTGCGGCCGGTGTTTATACGTGTGTTAATTCGTCTTGCTCTCTTGAGCTGTCTGTCCTTCACACAGTAGCTCGCTTCCCGCGCGCTCCGCTCCGAGGCACAATTCGTTTCACTGCATCCGATGCGCCGCTCCCACTTACGAGTGTCTGCACTGCGAGAGTGTAGCTACGTCGTCTATAAACCCAGCCAATACATATCCCCTTACTTCTAAATCCTCCCTAGCTTTGTCTTTCTGCGCATGCGCACGGGTATTGCCGGAGGAGTTTTCTTCGTACATGGGACTGCGGGATTTTGAGATTTTCCTTTCGCCTTGTACATAAGGCTTTACTGCAAAAAGATTTGGCTATTAGAACTATCGCACAACGGAATAGTAATGCACCAACCACGCATTTCTCGTCTCCCGCAATGTAGTTTGGTAATCTCGGGCTCCTCGAAAACACAGTTTTCTAATCATGGGATGCACGTGGAAAAGATATATTGCCATGAAAAGTTGTAAGAAACAAAAAATACCGCGAAATGATCAGACCAACATACCAGAACTCCCATTTGCAATGTAGGAAGTAAAAAAAAAACGAAGGTCAGTGCGATAACACGCTCAAGAGGTACGTATGTATCTCCGGGCCATCTGCCAGGCCTGCACCGTCATCCATAAACCAGTGGTAGGTGATTTTTAATGCATGGATACTGAGGCAGCTCTGCTCAAATGTCGGATGAGCCGTAATGAACCACGCGCCTGCACGCTCTCGTGCATCCGCACGGGAATTTCGGGGCAGCAGACTGATTGCACGAGCTTCGATGTCGTGTCGCAGAGGCCACAGTTGCACCCATACAAAAAGCAGGGCTATTGCACGCTATGAAGATTGTTGGAGCGATTCAGAGTCGTGTATACTTTGTAACATTGAAACTACTCGAAGGGCTTTATGGTTAGCGTCATTGCGTGAGTGTTGGAACTCACTCAAACAGGGAAAGTACCGGGGAAATTTCCTGCCGAAAATAAAGCTCTGCGAGAACCTGCTGCATTGTGGGTATGTAACAGTGATTGGGTTTTGAGATTTGCACGAAACAAGAAACATGTGGGGTGATTGTTGGCCAATCCAGGTTTCTGTGTGTATGCTGCTCTGTGGGTAAATAACAATGTTGGAGTTTTGAGCAAGGGTGCGCCACCTCATGAAGTTTGGACCTCGTGAGGTGGACCTCAACCTTACCATGTGAGATTAAGTTGAGCTGAGGCCTGACTCACCTGCACAGTGGGTAAAGTAGGGGTTTTTCGTTCTCAACTTTATCCGAGGAGACTAAGCTTAAGTGAGGTTGGATTTGGAAGAGAAGTTGAGTCAGTTAAAAATTAAAGCAGAATTATGGCCTTTCTTTCCCGCGTTGACGCCATCCTCTCCCATTTTATCATTATAAATGATGTGCATGAAGCTTCGAGTGAAATTTCCTCGTAGGACGTTATTTTGCATTTACGTGCAATTGTCACGGTATCTTCAATATCACCTTCATCGCCGTTATGAAAGTGAAGAGACTAAAAATAATTCCATAACCTCATCTTTTCAAGGCACACATTTCCGTTGTCACTCTTCTCCCCTCTTTGCCACTCATCTGGCTTTTAGGTTCCGTTTAGTAAAGTTATTACCACGGACGGGATGTAGTGGAGATGCCGCGCGAATATACAGTCTGAGCGGGACCGAGGTGTGAAACGGCGGTGAGATTAGAAGAATACCTGATCCTAGCCTATACATGAAGGATGTTAAAATTTTCCATAGTGGTCGTAGAGGCGCGCCTATAATATACATGCGGCATGAATAAAGAGTTTTATAGCTCTATAGCTTGCTGCCATGTTCCGTTTTCTTCCCACATCATTTGATAGAGAATCTAAAGGGGACTTTTTATTTCGTCTCATAATGTTAAACTTTTTTTAAGCGTACCTACCTCAAAGTTAACATTTGTGACATTTAGCTACCTAACATATATTTACAGTTCACAGAGATATGCATGTTCGATACTTCAAAGCAATGGATTTAATCCTTCATTATAGTTTTCTATTTAGAATAAATTACTGGTAATATTGTTTCGCAGTACGTAACTGAACAGGGCCTGCATGAATTCAAATAGTTCAGGTGTATCTGTACGAGCTCAAAAGGTCTTTCATACTTCGATATACGACATTTACAAAAGCAAATTCACCTGTATGTCACCATTCAGCATCAGCATCACGTTCGGACTTTTTTTTATCGTTTATGCAGGAGTCCCCACGGCTGGGCATAAGACCCCACAGATTGAAAAAGGTCCCGCAACCCGACAACAGCAAACTAGAGTAGCGTAATACATGTCCTATTTAAGTCCTACATGACCCGCTTTATCATAGAAGTTGATTTCGAACAGGGCTTGTGTAGATTCTTTTAGTGAGGCAGTCACTAGCTGCTACTATTAGTGCGTGTACAGCCACCATGAAGACAGCGTCATGCTTCTTGCTGCGATTTTAAACTGAAGCTTGCTATGCCTGACTCATCGCGTTCGGTTTCGCGGAAAACCGCGCTGCAGAAAAGCCAACTTCACACAGAGGGTTTCAGAAAACGACGATGACGACGATGATGATGATGAGAAGTTTTTGGCCACTTTTCTCCTGACTCTTCCCTTCGCCCAAACACACTTTAAATGCCGCTACTGCAGAGGACTTACGTTCGGTTTTGAATAACTTCGCAGCCTAAAAGTTGGCGTTCCCATTTCGTTAAGCGGATGAGGGGGTAGAGGGCGTGAACCCCAAAAGCCCATCGATGCCCACCTGCCACACTACAACCACTGAGCCATGTTTATTGGTGGTACCGCTCTCAGCAGCCGCCAATCAGACTATCTAGCTCCTGTAGCGTCAGAGCCATTATGTGAGAAATTGGCTGGCGGCTCAACAGGCGTTCATCTGTTTGTCTTATTATCCAGCCTATCGTTATTGGGAAATAACTATAAACCAGCCTGCAACTTCCGAGAAAACTGGGCCGACCGTTACTCCCACATTGAAAGCTTTTCTGGAATCGACTGCACCAAGCTTGCATTTGGTCATGGTTACTTTGTAGAATCTCGCGCCTGAATCAAGCACTGGTTTCAGAGTCCTACTGGAAGGTTTCGCTAAGGTATCTGCTTTTTCGAATGTGAAAATATTAATTTTTAGTATCATTCTAATTTATTGTGATACAATTCCGTCTGAATTTCCATAAAAAGGGTAATGTTGATTGGAATATTTTGCAGGGTACAATTTTGTTACGTTTTTTTGCAAATGTGTTAACAAATGATCTCATAAAGATGTAGGACACTAATTTGCTAGATTAATTAGTTGTATTTTTGCATTTCGTTGATTGTTAAATATTAAGGTTTAATGCGCCAACGCTACGCAGGCGATGAGGCGCGACGTATTGTTCCGGATTAATTTTGACCACCTGGGGATCTTAAACGTGCTCGGAAATCTCGAACACACTGGCGGTTTTGCTTTTTCCCTCCATCAGACAAGCGGCCGCCGCGGCCGGGAATCGAATCCGCGTTTTTTGGCATTCGTGTTTTTGTTTTTAGAAATTCAGGGGCCTATTTGTTGTCTGCAGCAAAATAAGCCAGGAAGGTTACTGCAAGCCGTAATAAAATTAGTGCAGAGCAATGTGGGGTAGGGCTTTTCTTAATTTGTAGGCATCCTCGGGCGATGGTGGAAACTGAATCTTCGCAGGGCGCAGCTTGCAACTTTAAAAACGCCTTCTATATAGTTCGAGCTTTTAGGGCCTTAACCTGCAGGGAAACCATAAAGGAGTGTTTTGACTCCCCATGAGAACATATTTATCAAACGCATATGGGCGGAGCACGTTTGCATGGTTATTTGTAGCGCCAACAAGCTGGATATAAGCCCTCTGAGGCTAGTTGCTACACATCATCGGATAACTGTATTGATTTCTGTTTTCATGTGTTAACAAGCACCGTAACTTTACTTTGCTTTTTCTGTATTTTTAAACATAGGAAAACCGATGCTAAACGAACATGTGCCGCTATATACGCAGTTGACAGATGAAACAGAAAGATATCCGGTTGAACGAGGATGACGGAAACTGAAACAATCCTCTTTGCATCCCGTATAAGGTATACTCCCGTTAGGAGCTTGGATCACCAGGTTGCTAGTTTGCGTTGCTCGGGGAACAATATTGATCTTGCATATCAGCGTCTTTGAGAGTAACATCGAAACGTAAGACTAACTTGATAACATGGTGGGCCTAGCTTATCTAACGAGGTGGAATTAAAGCGCTCTTACCCCTTTTTCACGCACGTGGGAAAACTCTAGTAAAATTTTGCGTTCCTCCCCATCACGGAACACAATCCCCCAAAATTTAATCATCTACACCAAGCATTGTGCGCTGGGCAATTGTTCTATTAAACAAGTCATTGGGCGGGCGTTTGCACTCTTAAGCTTGAGGGTTTTAAAGTCCTGTAGTTTAATTTTTCTTTGGAAAGGGGTTGAAAACGTGAAGGCAGCGAGGCGCCGGCATGTGCCAGGTGTGCGCCTCCGTTGCGCAGTAGCCAAGTGTGACGCCGCGCCGGAGCCGCTTGATAGCTGTTTCGCGTGTCTCCTGGAGAGCCGTGCTGCGCATGCGCGAGGAGCAGTGACTGGACTGGACCGGACCGGACTGGGCTGGATTGCATTGGACTGGACTGGACTGGACTGGTTTAGACTGGACTGGACTGGACTGGACTGGACTGGACTGAACTGAACTGAACTGGACTTGATTGGATTGGAGTGGATTGCTGAACCTTAGTTCACGCTACGTATATCCTGGCATAGCCGAGATAAGCCACTGCTAATTCTTTAATTGCAGACCGGAAAAATTACGATTTGCTAAACAGCTTCGCTGTTAAAAAAATTTAAAGAAATTTCTGTTTATTTAGCAACTAATACACGGTTGCTAAATATTCTGCAGGTTGCAAGTATGAATTTAGGAGTCCGGCTAGGCGGAGTTTGATGATGAGTTTGTGCATAAGTTTGCCGGTGGAGTGATACAGCACAATCCAACTCCCACCGAAGAAAAATCAGGGACAGCAGGGAAATCGGCGCCAGCTACGAGGCGGCTTACCCATCAAGACACTGTAGCATTGAAGGGATGGAGGGGATTTGAGATTAACTGCTGGGATTCTGCTTGCACTCCACTTGAAACTTTCTAAAAATGCCTCAGGCTTTTTAATCCCCTTTTGCACAAAACGTCGGTTTAGTTAACCCTAGGCATCATATTTGCAGAATAAAACTGAGCCGTTGATGGTTATAAAGCCTAGGTCACAGAAAAATGCGTGGTGCACTAAATTGAAACAAAACTTTATTGAAGGCCTGGTTTTCACCCGACGTGGAAAGCATAGATAAGATGGTTAAAATTATTTTAAACCTCTCTTTACTAACATGCGCATGAAAGCAACGGTTTGCAATCGCGCTTCAAACATATTTTTTATTTAATAATTCTTTAACTCTACTGTAGCTCTAAATGTATGTGCAAAGTGGTACAAGCCTCCTTCTAAAAATAAGCTCTATTAAAGCTTAATAGTATGCAGGTACTAGTTCAAACCAAGTGCCCGCAAGGCGCTCTATAGAAAACAGTCACAAAGTAAAGTTATAGAGCTTTTAGTGAGGAAAGTGACACACTTTTTAAGAAAGAAAGAGAGAGACAGAGAGAGAGAGAGAGAGAGAGAGAGAGAGAGAGAGAGAGAGAGACTTTATTTCATCAGGAAGACGCTAGGTCAAGTTGGGGAATGGGGGAAGCGGGAGTAGAAGGTGGGATGTTCGTAGCTTTGGACATCTTGAAAATGGACAGTTCAAGTTAAAGCTGGTTCGATGCTTGGAAGAGGCCTCGTGGGGTGAGGAGAGAAGCTCACGGATCTAAACTGCTCGTGCTAGACCGCTTTCTAGAAAGTAGTGCGCAATTAAAGTCAGCGTGGAGGGTTCCAGTGTACGAGGGTCGATGTATGAGGAGGAGGCATTTGGAGGAGAGTTGAAGGTTCTGTAACGCGTAAATTTCGCACAGTGCCAAATTAGGGGCTGCAGATTGGCGGGTGCGAGGGAGGCGCAGAATGGACATCGAGGCGGCAGGGATGGGGTGTACCATTTAAGGAATGCCTCTGGGTTTAAGCCAGCAATGGCAAAATATTTGCTTCGGTGAGGTATCCGTTCTGAAACACGTTCACACTGTTCCGAAAATAAATGAGCTATTCACCGAAAGCAACAGTGTTTCTTTAGTATTTGCCGTAAATAATTTTTGTAGCGCAGTGCAAGAGCCTGCAAGAACGGTGAAAATATATGTAAAATAAATGGGCCGCGTCTCTGCTCCTTTCGGTGCAAATGTCCACAAAAGACGGTAGTCTTTGTCGACATTTGCCGTTATCTTTCCGTTATCTTTCCTGCTCACCTCTAATGCTGTTGCTCTCTTGTCACGCACCTCCCAAGATAAACCGAGTAAACGTTTGCTCAAGTCAATTTAAATTTACCGCGTTCCACTGCTCCAGGCCGGGTGCCTGGAGCAGTGGAACGCTGCATACGGCGGAGACGCGTGTCAATAAAGTCGCCTTACTACTACGCTCATAGTAACACGTTGCCCTTCTCCACGTGCGTTCCAAGCAGAACGTGGAACCTATCTAGTGGAACGTTTCGTTGCTGTTGCCGTTTGATTTATTCAATACCGCCATGAGCTATAGGAGCGGTAGAAACAGCCGGCGACGGAGTGAATGTTTTTTTTTCTGCAATGAATGTAGTATGTCATTTCGCAAAAATCAAGCATCTATGAATTTTTTTTTATAAAGGAATACTAAATATCACTTATGTATTAATGGTTTGTCGTATATTTACGTAATGTCTTGTGGTTGTCCAACAATGTTGACAAGTATGAACATTACACCGCACTTAGACGTTTCAATTTGGCTGTGAGTATATAAGACTTTTGCGCAGACTTTGCTTTACTTTGGCCGGGTGACTGAATGGAGTCACAGTCCGAGAGACAGACCGACAGGCATAGATACAGACCAAAATTTCTGGGTTTACGTAGCTCAAGAAAGACTATCGTCTTTAAAAACATGAAAATACAACGCACGAAGCTCGTACTCTACTTAGGGCGAAGCCTTTTCCTACTGGACCTCACGACGTACTAATAATGAAGGTAGGCAAAGTAAGTGTTTAGTCAAATCATTTTTTACAAATTGCTTTCCTTTTAATCGAATGTTATACGCAATCGCTAATAATCGACGGCTCGCTGACTTTTTGGCTTGCTGACTTTTTCTGCTGTTACCCTAGGGTAATGCAAGGTGTGTCATTGCTTTTGTATATATATATATATATATATATATATATATATATATATATATATATATATATATATATATATATATCATGTTTCTTTGACATGGTGCTAAATAAGCGAAAATAGAAGTCGAGAAAAAAACCGCCGCTTTCTTCTGGAAGCGGGAGTCGAACCTACATTTCCGAATTATTTTCGCCTATTTCGCATTTTCGCTTATTTATCACTCTATCAAAGAAACATGACAAACACATCATTCGGCAGTATTAAGAACAGCCCGTACCTTTCTGTTCTGTTATATCTATATATATATATATATATATATATATATATATATATATATATATATATATATATATATATATATATATATATATATATATATATATATATATATTATATATATATATATATATATATATATATATATATATATATATATATATCTTCGACTACCACACCTCCTTTATTAGTAGACTTTTCTTTGGCAGCTGTGATTTGCATCTGGCATTTAGTATCCCTCCTGGCATCTCTAAGCTTCAAAACGATCTTCACAACATACCCGGTCGGTTCAGAAAGGCTTGTGCTGCTTGACGTTAAAAATCTAAATGCACGTGCATCTCTCGTCGCGATAACACTGCTCACAAATGTACTTAGAGTGTAGTTACCTTCTCAGCAGCGCTTGTTTTTCATGAGTTGATTCGTAGAACTAACGCGAACTTCATATCGCAAATAACCTGTTTTGTTTGTTGCTTATATCTTTAATAATTCTAGTCACGAGCGGGGGTGTTCACGGCGGATATTTTCATACACGCCTTCGCCGCTTTAACAGTCACTTTGCGAAACCACCAATCAGGTTAAAGACTACCATACGAATGCGCTTTTTGTGTTTATCCCACCCTCTGTTATTCTCGCCTTATCGGCTGATATTAGGGCTGCCCGTTTCCTGCGATCGAACTACATTTGTCATTTTCATGTAACTGCTTTGAAAACGAACCTTTACCTCCCGCATCCGCCAGCCAGAAGGCATGTTCCTGGCTATCCCTTTTCGAAAAACGTTTTACCACAGCACAATACAACAGTTTATTACAAATCTATTTTATGGTTGCGCTTGCTTTGATCACAGTATAATGTTTGCTGTACCATCTAGCCGAATTTACCTGTGTTATTACAAGTCTATTACTTGAACAAGCAGTGACTGGAACCCCATTCCTGCCGCCCTCACTGCAGGGTGGACACCGTTGACTTCAAGCCGCCGCGCATGAAGCATTGCTCAAACTCTCTTGTTCCAAGCATCCTTTTGCTGCTTTTAAGCCGCGTCATTGCTGTAACGCCTATTGGCCCTGATAGCAAATGCATAACTGTGGATATAACGGCGACAGCAAGACAATAAGCAGACCACGGTAAGCTACTGGGCCTCACAGAGCTAAGATTTCGGGCTCTGTAGTTTAGGACCACTCTCTGAAGCTCATCGTTTATCACCGTTATTCAGAAATACTGAGAATGGAGATGAGAAGACCAGATTGTAGCGTTGTAGGTGCTTTCGTCAGGGATAGTTTATACAAACCGGAACCAAATTGCTTTTGAAGAAAGCGAAAATTTCATCTATGTCTAAATGGACACGGCATGTCCATTTTAATTGAGACCTATGGAGATGGCTTCAGTACTGAATAACAAGACAAGCTCCACGTACAATTACAGGGCTACTCGTCGAAAGTGAGAAGTTGTGCGCTACCTCTGTAACGGCCCGAAAAGCGAGATGTACAGCAGTCGCGTCGCAATGATGTGCAGATTTTTACCTTCGGGAAAACGCTGGCAAGGGGCAGTGGAGTACAACTCATCCCAGGAAGAGTGTGCGTGTTTCATTCGGGACGTGGCGAAACGCTAGAATTATATCTCCAGGACTCAAGGTGCATAAACGGTTTGTTATTATAGTAGGACGAAAGGACAGGATGGTGGAGGAAGGGAGGAGACCCACAGGTGCCACTCCCACAACTCGCCCATCCGTTTTCTAGTGCCATTAATGCCTGAAATTCACTACTTACTTGACTTTGTCGTATCTGCAAGCTAACCACCGCAGTTGCTCTGTGGCTAAGGCATTTTGCTACTGAGCCCAGGGGCGGGGGTTCGATCCCGGCCGCATCGGCTGCTTTTGTGATGGAGGCGAGAAGCGGAAACGGCGGTGTGTCGAAATTTCAGCGCACGTTGAAGGTCCCCTGGTGGCCAGAATTAACCCGGAGACCTCCCCTACGGCGCACCTCCTAGCCCCGGTGCAGCTTCGCAAGTAAACCCCACCATCCATCCATCAAATCTTCCTTATCTCAGAACTTTGCGATCTAAGAACAGACTTGTGTTGGTTTCGCGTTCAGTGTGCTAACAACACTTGTCCGGTCCTGTTTGTATTCTAAGTCCGTGTCCACCTTTGGCGCAGCAGTTATGCGTTCACGTTTAACGTTACAGAAATGTTCGTTACCGGTGTGATACAAAATAAGGAACTTATTGGCAATGAATATGACCTAAGTCGGGGTTATGGGAGCCGCAAGCAGTCCGAAATGTCTCGCTTTTGGTATTCATTTCCCTTTTATGAGTTCCTAATGTAGGAAGAATTACTGGCAGCCTTCATTTAAAAGAAATACATCGGAATTTTTCTCCACTTTCGCGTCACCCGCCTAAAGCTGAGGCCAAGTGTGAATCAGATCCTAATTCAGGACTGGAGCACGGAACCAACTCATGAAGAAAAACAAGCCGAGGCCCACATAAGCAAGTTCCGCCACGGTCAAACCAGCCCATCATGTGCTTCCGCAGTGTAAGCGTCTAATCGCTAGTTGGTTCCGAGGGGAGGGGTGTAGTGAGTGGATAGGAGGAAGGAGTAATGGCGCGTTTCATCAAATAATGATACAAAAGGCGCAGGTAGTATCAAACCTAACTGCGCTTTCGACGCCACAACAGCACTGCGCCGACCAGCATCTGTGTTTTCTCTCCCCGTGCAATTGCTTGCGCATTCACAGCGTGCTTTAGCTGGAAAGCCGAGCTTTCTCCTCGACAACCTTGGTTGAACCGCGTTCAACAGAGGCAAAATTTTTGTATCATGTACGAGACGCAAAGCTATTTCTTAGGGATGACCAGCGTCCACGCTAATGAGAAATGAAGTTTGCTCATACGTTTCGCCTAAATTTGGAATCACCCCTATGCTCTTGCTTAAAAGCGCACCTGGTCATGCTCTTTCACAGACTGGAACGGCTCCTACCTTTTAGAGCCGAAACCACTTTAGGGTTTGGGCTGTCGGCGTATCCTGTCGTCGTCGTCTCATGTAGTTACGGTACTAAGACACCACGACATTCGTTTTCCAGCGCTTTACGCGAGAACGTAACGCACACTATGTGAAGAGTGGTTAATGGATAAAACCGGTTCAAAATAAACTAACTTTATTTAAATATTTGTGGAACGCTCCCTGTCTGCTTCAGCAATCGTCAAGCACAAGCAGAAGCTGTTCGTAGAAGGGTTATAATTTGTGTTACACTCAAATACCCTAAGCCTCTCGACGCTACGCCTGATCGGGTCGGGTGGTCCGTCGAAGCAAGAAAAGGCACACGTACCTGGTGCAAAGGCCTCGTTGTTCACCGAGGACGAGCCAGCAGGGCGAGGCGCGAGCATTGCACTGCGATCGCGTTGACCCCTGCCACTACCCCAAACTGGAGCAGATGGGGCATGCAAATTGCTTAAACCCGGTTCAACGCAAGAGAGGGCGCCACCGTCTCAGCAAGCGCGCCACCACTTCTCCCACCGGCGCTTCTCTGGCACCCCGTCAGCGCGCGCCGTGTGGCAAAAGAGAGACTTACAATCTTTGGATACTATTAGGCACTACATGCTTCGCCCCTTCCCACGTTTCATAATACTTGAGATAGCCGGGGATTTTTTACCTGCAGTGAATTAAACTTCAAAATATCTGAAATAATCTGGCAGAAAGACACAGCCTTTTGCTATTAGTGAAATAAAACCTTTTTACTACACCATGGACTTTAGATTATTGTCACAGGAATGGCGGTCTGGCTCCGCATGAATAAATAAACTGCGCAGCTATAGACCGACTGACCGCCGGAGGGCTTAAGGAAAGCTTTTCGGGGTTCGGAAAGCGATGCTATGCAAAAAAGGGTGGAAAGGGTACGTCTTAAAATACTGACAGGCATCAGGCTCCTCTTAGCAGCAATGGGTTCCGTGCAAGTTACGGCCTGCGTTCAGGCTTTGATACCCATCGCCAGAAGTACCCTGAATGAACTCACTTTTCATCCCATGAAGGGAATAAATTTAAAATCAATTTGAGGGTCGTTTCTCCCCCGAGGCCACACTCGGCTTATGAGGCTGACCACAAGGGGGGAGGGCGCGCTCCACCTTGCGTCGAAACATCAACGCAGGGGCGTTTTCGTTTTTTTGCTTCAATACGTTAAACGGCCGCCACGGCCGGGACCAAACCGGCGTACTTGGACGCAACATAAAAAATGCCTAGCTATATAGCCACTGCCGGGGTACGATTGTAGCTCATTTGTATGCAAGTGCTATGTAGGCGAGAAATAGTTCACGCGCATTACATTACCCATGCCCGAACGTATAAACATAATGTCGGGACACTTTTTTTTATTGCGCCATTTTGCCACAGGGCACTTAAGTCTGTTTACCTGATTTCAAGGCGATAGCCTGGCGTACGTTTGTGAGAGCCGGGTAATCTTTTATATAAACGCCCACCCGGCGACAGTTCAGCGCGCTCTTAGCCCTGTTTATCCACCTTAATCCCTCTGAATCCACTTTGTTGCATCGTAATCCATCTTTATCACTATAACCCAACTTAATATAGCTTAATCACACCTTTCTCGTCTCTAACTCATCTCATTTACTTTAAATCCATCTTAATTGAACTTCATTTGTCTTAGCCCACTTAAATTCTAGTTTGAACCACTAATCAACCCTAATTAACTTTTTAATTATATTCCTCTCTTATACACGACTGGCATGCTTTGTTTCGCTTCTGGCCTTCGTTAGTTCCCGCGGGGTTTTTGTATCATTCACGTCCACGTTAGAGTCACTCAAGCTTTCGCTTTCACAAGAACCGGCGAGGCAAGATTCCTGTAGTGCGTCAGTACTATAAAGTGTAAAAAAAAAGGCGGCCGCCCCTTCTGAGGGATAGAAAGCAAGTGGCATTATGTACTGCATGGGTTCTTGAGCAACGTTTTTTACCACATTACTCTTTCGCTCTCCTCAGCAATGTAACTTAATGCCTCAATAATGCATTTTGGCTGTTAAAGCGCCGTTTGGGTTCAAGTCGTATCACACAGTGGGTTGGTATCTTCGCTTCGGTTCATTGACTGAGACCGGTAAAGAAGTAACCCTTTTGAAAACAAAATGAAGGACGCTCACACTAATGCGCAAGACTTGAAAGTAGCGAAGCTTTACGCAGCAGTAGTGTTTTTGAGCCTCGACGGCGTTATTTAAGCAGCGTTTAAGTACGCAACGGCGTTGTTTCAGCCTCGCCGCTGTACGAGGGACCACAGCTGGATGTTCGTCTTCCTCTATCACGTGGCCTCGTCGCCTCACCGCACGTGGCCTTGTGGCCTCCCTTGGTGACGTGCTTGTCGCTGCGACGACGGCCACCTCGCCTTCCTCCACCACGTCCTGCGCACGGGGCCCTCGAACGTCTTCTTTTCCTCCTCGTCTATCTCTTCCCTGCCACCTATTTCTCGCCCATATCGGGCTGCTGCTTCGTATCGGGCGCTTGCGGAATTGGGCGTGGTTTGACCTCTAGCGCTCAAGGAGAAAACTGGTCACCCCGGGAAGACTGCCCGAGGTAGCGTAGTGTAGCTAGCGCTAAAAAAAAAAGTTATGAACAACCTGTTCTCCTCAGAGTTTTAGGAAAGCTTTACCAAACTGTGTCGTTCCATAGGTAATTTTGACTCCATCAGTTTTGAAAAAAAGTGCTACCCTCTTTTCAGCGCATCACGGTTAAAGGTCACTTGTGCGACGGTTAGTTTGTTCAAAATATTTCAAAATAATTAGGAACTGCAGTTACCGAAAATTGATGTAACAGAATATTTAAGGTTAGCTAGAACTGCTAATACTCGTGATGGAGAAAACAATTCTGCTAGCACATTTGCACCAAAATTCCCAAGGTTAAGCCCAGTGCAATTATCCTTTGCAGCTGGTGTGACTGTAAATGCTCAATGGTGCGTTTCTCAGGAGACTGAGAAATAAAATGGTGTTATACAGGGTAAGGAATTATCCCAAGATATACTGAAATAACCGACAGAGATTTTACCCTTGATCCTCTTCCTAATTCGGTCCTTTTAAATACCCCTTTCTTCAAAAATGTCTTCGTATGCGGGGTACCAACTTGTTAGTATCCCTCGTTATTTAGAACATAACATTTGACGTAAGAGAGCTGCGATACACATTTTTCGCGACTTATTCAAGGCAGGTGTAACGAAAATACTGCGTCGATGTACGCTCTCTGGGGCGTTGTTATACGCAGAGCATTCGACGAGAGCTGCACTTCCAAGAGAATGCTTCGTAAATTCCCGGTGAAACAAGGCCGTGACAGCGCAGTTTTCTTGGCCTGCTCATTGGTTGGCGGCTTCTGTTCCACTCCCATGACCCTCGAGTTGGAAGGTCGTGGCGTCATTTGCGGTGCGATGCTGTTCTTTTGTCCATTCTATCACTTTGGCGGCCAGCGTTCTTGTTCTCCGGCATATTGAAGGCGTCGGTGGTGCTTCTCTTTGTCAGGACCCGGACTCCTTGTTTCGCTTGCCTGGATTAGTGGTAGCAATAGACGATTTCACGTTACTGTCTCAACTTTATATTTGGCACTAATGCCGGCATATCTAACCCAATGGCAAGCTCGTTTCCGTTTGCGTGTCTACGCGTCACTTCGCTTATGGCCCTTCTTGCCGTTCCTGTTTGTCTTCTCTGGTGGCTCGGCATTCCTGTTTGGCTTACCCGGCGGCACGCCGCTCTTCTTTCTGCATGCAGCTCGCCTTGCGATCGAGCCGCGAACCGAGGGACTGCATTAGCCAGGCGCTGTATTTGTCGGCCCTACTCCTCGATTTCTCAGTGCTATAGACGACTTCGCGCAACAGTCTCAAGCTAATATTGGGACCGATACTGGCATTTCGTACTTACTGGCAACCTCATGTCCATTCACGAGATTAAATGCCATTTAGCTTATGGACGATGTCCCCGCTGCTGAATAATGCGGCTACAGTTTTTTTCAAAGCGCCAACTGAAGCGTCTGCGTTCAGTCTGGGTCAGGGGAGAAGGGTCGTGCACAAAAAAGTACACAAAAGCAACCGACTCTCGAAAAGAGGTGGATTACAGCAGGCCACAAGGGCCAGAACAACGCCCTCGTTCTGGCCTGCTGTGACCCACTTCTTTTCGAGAGTCGGTTGCTTTGCGTGATTTTTTGTGCACTCCCCCGCCTTCCCACTTTTCAAGTTTCTAGCTGCCCTCCGATCACGACCCGATTGTATGAACAAGCTTCTTTCCCTTGCCCTTACCTCTCCCTTGATTTATAGGGCGTATATAAAAGTGTGAGATCAGTCTGTCCCTGCTCTGATGAAGGGAAGTCCCCTTCCTGAATGAAACAATCGTCAGTAGTAAACTTCGCTGTTAATTATTAGCGGGAATCGAACCCACGACCTCCGCATAACGCGGGGTTCGTGTTATAAGACACGCCCTCCGTGGTTGTCGAGGAGCGGCGCTGGTTGACGGGTCTCTGAACCTCACTAAATGTAAGCCCTCGCTGAAGTAAAGAGGAAATCCGCCGCCGGGATAGCGCAGTTGGTAGCGCACCGCACGCGTTTTGGCGAGGTCGGGGGTTCGATTCCCGCTTCCGATAACGCGGATATTTTCTCGGTTGATGTTTTTTTATTCCTGCATCATAGGAAAATGACAATCACCTCCTTGGGTGCAATAAAGCACCTTCAAGTAGCCGAATACCACTGGCAGTAAGGACTGCATCTTTGATGTGTGATCTTACGGAATCCCTCATCCCATATATTTTTGTGCTGAACAATGCATTACGAGGGCTCCGGCTCCAGCAGTCTTGTAATGCCACTGGCTTACTCCGATAACGGCCGCTTAATGAGAGCGCACACAAGGTGGGGCCTGCCGCGTCGCCCGGATTTCAACGGGCGAGGGCGTGAGTGGCGGTGTTTTCGTTTGCCGCCGCCAGACTCCCTCGCGGCGCTAGCGTTCGGGGATACGCCCAGCAGGTGAACATCCGTCGGGGACTGAAACAGGGATCCCTTTGAGCCCAATACTGTACATGCTTTACATGGCAGGGTTAGAAAAGAAACTACAAGAAAGTGAAGTAGGGTTTAGCCTCACCCATATGCTGCAAGGCGAAGTGATACAACAGCATATTCCGGGAATGTTATACGCAGACGACATGGTTCTTTTAGCTGATAACCAAACCGATATGCAATGGCTAATAAATATTATCAGCCAGGAAGCCGCCGACCTCGGTTTAAATTTCACTGCAAAAAAAAAACAAAAAAACAAGAATAATGGTTTTCAATGACGCTACCACTGACTTAGTGTCTATCCAGCAAGGCGAATTACCTAGAGGGAAGGAATATAAATATTTGGGAATGTGGATAAACGAAGGGGATAACTACTTAAGAACTCACGAGGAGCAACTTAAGGTTAAGGGAAAGCGAAATGCAGCTATAATGAAGCATAGAGCTCTGTGGGGGTATAACAAATATGAAGTAGTAAGAGGAATGTGGAAAGGAGTAATGGTTCCGGGTCTCACGTTTTCGAATGCTGTACTCTGCTTAAAATCAGCCGTTCTATCAGGCCTTGAAGTAAACCAGAGAACGGTAGGACGTTTGGCCTTAGGCGCGCATGGAAAAACAACTAACGAAGCATTTCAGGGAGGGATGGGCTGGGCGTCGTTTGAAGTTAGAGAAGCACAGAGTAAAATATGCTTTGAGATGAGGTTGAGGGCAATGGATCAACGAAGGTGGGCAGCTAAGGTTTTTAGGTACATATATACTTGAAAAGCGTGGACACGCAGTGGTTAAGAAAGACTAGAAGGCTAACAATGAAATACGGAAAGAACAGTGGAGAACCCAAAACAGCCAAGGTAACCAAAAAAGAGGCAAGGCGGATTGAAACGAATAAATGGAGGGAAAAAATGGAAGCTAAAACGTCGTTAGAGATGTAGAGGGCTGAGAAATTGAACATCAGAAAGGAAAATTTGTACGATAATTCCCAGGGCAGTGCTTTGCTTTTTGATGCTAGAGCAGGTTGCCTGCGAACTAAAAGTTTTGTGGGGAAGTATTCACAAAATGATGGGGTATGCGTGGCCTCCGGAAAAGAAATAGAAACTATGCGGCACATAGTGTTAGAATGTGAGGGTATTCATCCAAGTATACATGAAGGGAATATTGGGCTGTCAGAAGCCCTAGGATTTAAGTGGAAGTTAACTGGAAGGCTGTCGAGGCGACGAAAAGAGGATTAGAATGCTGGTGGACGAATAGCAGAGAGGGGAATATTGCCTAAGACAGTTACCACCTGTAACAGGAAAAAAAAAATTTTGTGCCTAACCTTTTTGTGCCTGCCCTAAGCAGCGCTAGTATTAAACTAAGACTGTAAAACATGGGTATATTAGTCCTTTTTGGTAAGATGACATGTCATCACCCCGCTACAAAGGGGAAACCAATAGCAATCATCATCATCATCATCATCAGGGTTTCGGGGCGGAGCGGGGTGATCCCCTTGGGCGAGCCCTTGCGCCAATTGAAAGGGACAGCCAGCTCACGTGTTTTAAAGACGCTGTAGTCTTTCCCGGGCTACCCAACCACGAAAACTATCTGTCCGTACGTGTGTATGTCTGTCAGCCTGTCCCTTGATTGAACCGCGTGGCCAAAAGTTAACATATTCCTTGAGTGAGACACAGGCAACACATTTCCGATCTAATCAATCTAAAAGATGTTCCATATTCGTCAACATTGTTAAGAAAAGATTCTATTGAGTAAAAAGATAAGACTACCCGTTAGCTGTAATTGTCTGAAAACGTCTCCCACACAGCACGCAAACTGCGTTGCACTTTTACAGCAACAGTTCATGAGTTACTGCTGAAGAGGCATTTCTTGGGGCTTTATTCGTGCGAAATTTCGAAAATGTCACCTTTTCTCGGGAAACGCGTTGTCGACAAACAGTAGAGCGAAGAATATTTCCGGCGACAGATTGAAGCCTTAAGTACGGGGACACTTCTATTGCAAAAACATGTTTGGTGGGCAAAATGCGCACCTCATGAAACGGGGTCACGGTACAGGATCGTTGAAAATGGATTTGAAAAGACAGACATCTTGCTATGCGTGTCTTTTGAAACTACTCTTGTTGGCTGATGTCTTGCCGAGCACAGAGATTTGGGTTATTTCCTTTTCTCAGGCGCGACACACCTTTAAACACGCTATTGAAAACTTAAGGGTGTTTATAAAGAAAAAAAATACATAGTGCGGCGTTCAAGAGACAGTGCGTACGGTCGAGTCTCCTACAGCTGTTAAGCATCTTTTAAACTTTGTGATAAGATGTAGTGCTATAAGCACATTCCATCCGTTATTTCATCTCCGATGTGAACCCATACGCATTTATCTCTGAAACTAGCACCCCGGCTTCTGGCAGTACCGGTGTGTGCCGAAATTAGCACGCTCTAAAGGGGTTGCGGTAATCTTGCTCTCCGAACATACTGCGCTTCAATTCGAATTATATTTCACAGCGTAGGGAAATGCCGACGTACGTTTTTAATGCGTCAGCTTTCTTTGTCAAGTACTCAAGCAATATCTCTCCGTAATGCACGTGTAATGCCTTGTATCTGGTCAAAAAATGCGTAATTCGCGCAGTTAGAACATTTATATAGTTTCGATGTAGATAGTTTAGATGTATTTCAGATGTAGATAGTTGGTTTAATATAACAAAGAAAAGAAAAAAATTGTGAAATGGAAAAGCGCTGTTGGAATACTTACGCAATATTAGGCAGTTTTTAGAACTCCTAACATTTTCGCTTTTTTCTTTTGTGTTCGCGCCAACATTCATAAATATTTGCCCGAACTAGCGCGCCGTTACTTGCTAAATGTTTAAAAAAATTTTTATCGACCCGGCGTCACATCTGCTCGCCCAAAATGAAAGATAAACATTTTTTCCTTTAACAGTCTGGTGTAAGTTCACTGAGCTGGAGAAAAGCGAAAAAGTATTTTGTAAACTTATTACTGGCTGTTTCGCAACAGATTTTGGAAGAATGGGTGAAATGTCCGAGCCCGACATGAAACTAGGGAGCTCCTGTGAGGTGAGCTTTTGACCAATCAGCTTTCGGCCTCGGAGCTTCGTTCCGGTTCCCTTGGTCACGCAATTGCATATCTACTTTTGTGTTCCTAATCTGGGAAAAGGAGGCCATATGAGTAATGAATGCTTACGCGTAAAGATTCTTTCCCGGCTTCCAACTTTGCTGCTCCTTAAAATAAAATCCGCAGGAGCACTATTAGAGCTTCCTCGCTATTACAACTTTAGCACTCTCTTTCCTGAACATTTTGAAACGCATGCTGAACAGAAAATTAATTTATCGTGCCATTGTAGATAAGGATGGCAAGCAGTTTCCCGACCGCGCATTTCCAGCAGTGTCGATTCGCATTACTTTTTCCCCAAAGTCCAGATGAAGAACTTTGTGAGAAACGGGATGTAATTTTTTTTCCTGTGGCAATACTCTTATCATTTTGTGGAAGGGAAACTTTCCATAGGTAGTTCGAGGTAGGGAGGTACATACGTGCTTCCCTACCGGGGGTGTCGCGATCTCAATATGTGGCACCCGCCCCGCTTCCCCAATTCAATTGACGCCTATGCCTTTCATTTAACTTTCTGACGTGCACAATCGTTAGGGAAGTGATGAAGTCACCAGAGATTAGAAGGATCGCGGAAAATTGTGGAATCTTGTCTCGGCCCTCCTGCCGCACTTGATGTAGTGTTCCGCTGGGACCTGCGACGTGGATGAGACCGACCACACCAAGGAACTTTCCGAAGTTCTTCAAAAAAAAAAAAAAAGCCACTACGACCTTTTCTGGTCAAATGGGCGGGGAATGTCAATGCGACCATAAATCGGCTTGTAAAAGTGCCGCAAGAACCACTGTCATGAGAAGATGTTGAGGTTTTGATATGAAGTCGAAATTGGGATCGCTTTTCATTCAACTGTATATAACTATCACAGTAGTATTGCTACATAGCTAAACAACGTGTAATCAAGTCTTATGCGACGCGAAATGAATACGAATTGTGATGTTTTATTTAGTCAACGAGGAAAGAGAGAGAGAAAACTTTATTCTGGATCCGTTGGGTCAACGACGAGTCGTGACCAGCGCTTGGAGGGCTCCTGTGACCCGGGCTGCTCGTTCAGCGAGTCCTTGCTTGACCCGCGGATTCAAGCTGCCTAACGCCGCCTCCCCGTGCTCCACACAAGAGATGAGAGGAAATGAGTTTTGAGGGCATTGCCAAATGATATGAGCAACTGTTTCGTGGGCTCCACATTCGCGACATTGGGGAAAAAGATACACAAAAGTTGGGAATGTCCTAAACATTGAGAAGGTTTGGCACTCATGAATAACAAGTGCCATCGCAAAAACATTATTTTTGTTTGTCCGGAATTTTATGATATTCCTCTGCAGTCGCAGTTTGCAGACAAAATGTGAGTCTCTACCGGGCGTGAGGTCACATAGAGCATGTCGGGAAAGGTGAAACACAGTGACAAAGCTATGCGGGACAGAGGGCGCACTATTGATGCGTAATGCTGCTGGTGCGAACGAAATTTAACTTACATCTTTACCAAAAGAAGCTATTACGCCGCTAATAGCCTTTACCTGGTAGCAGGCGTAAAACTAGTGCTGGAGAATGCCTTATGTAGAGCGTGCAACGCCGGTAATAACCACACACTTCGAAACAAGAGGCACAAAGCCGGAGTCCCGCGGGCCGCGATCGCCGCACCAGTTCCTGAATGGTGGCGCCGCGGTTGCAGTGATGGGCTCAAGGCGCACTCACGCCACTTTGGGGACACGCGGCAGGCCGCACATCAGTGCGCATTTCATCCAGCGGCCGTGCCCCGACATATGACCACGTTTCACGTGGCGAGCCGCTGGGATAACGAAAGACGCTCCGCGTCTCCCGCTGTTGTCTAGGGGCGGCGCTAGTTGACTGGTTTCTGAACCTCCCTAAATATTAACCACCGCTGAAGTCGAGAGGAAATCCGCCCGCGGCATAGCGCAGTTGGTAGCGCACCGCACGTGTTATGCAGGGGTCGTAGGTTCGATTCCCGCTTCCAATCATGGCTTATCATACAAAAATGACAATCACCTCACTCGGCGCTATAAAGCACCTTCAAGTAGCCGAATAGCACTGGCATTAAGTCGTGCACCTTTGAATACACCCCCCCCCCTACACACACACACACACACACACACACATATATATATATGCAGTGAACTCACTAGATTAGGAAAAAATAACAACTAGCTCAGCGACAAGTTTTGTTACCCCGAACAACATTTTTGCTCTCTTCTAACGTCCACGATGCAAGAAACATCCGCTTAACACGAATTTCTGCTAATATGAACAAATTTTTACGGTCCCTTCGAGTTTGTCTTAACGGAGCATAGTGTATATATATATATATATATATATATATATATATATATATATATATATATATATATATATATATATATATATATATATATATATATATATATATATATATAGAATAAGTGTTGGCAGTTAGGAAAACCTCGTAACGCAAAGGTTTTTTTTCATTTCCCATTTCTGATTCCGCTACATGCATAGCGATGGCCTCTGTTCTGGCAGTCTTGGTGCCCAAGGTAGCTTAAGAGGGTTCAACGCTGGTCGACCACTCTCGACATGTCCTAGACACTCGAGTGACGGCCCGGGGGTTAAAAAGAAGGTCCCCTTCACCCCGACTAGTCTGAGTGGCGCTGGCTACCACCCCCAAGTTCAGGAGAAAAAAAAACACATTGACATAAATACCCAAGAAAGTGGTGGGGAAACAGCCCCGCTGGTAGCGTAGTGGTTATCGCACCAGACCGGTATTCTGGAGATCGTGGGCTCCGATCCCAGCCGGCGGGCATTTTTTCACTCCTTTCTTTCTGACTCAAAAAAATCCTTCATCTTTTTCTATGACCTACCGTATTCCCCCCTTTGCTTTCCGAGGTAATCTTGACTGCCAACCCTTATTCTGTCTTAATTCACCGAGCCCCTCATTTCCCATTTCTTATTCGCTACAGGCATAGCGAGAACCTCTGTTCTGGCAGTCTTGGTGCCATAAGGAACTTAAGAGGGTTCAACTCTGGTCAACAACTCTCGACATGTCGCAGACACTCGAGTCACGGACCGGGGGTTAAAAAGAAGGTCCCCTTCACCCCGAGTAGTCCGAGTGGCGCTGACTATGACCCCTAAGCGCAGGAAACAAAAATACCTTAACATAACTACCCCAGAAAGTGGAGGGGAAAATAGCCACGCCGGTAGCGTAGTGGTCATCGCCCTAGCCTGATATTCTGGAGGTCGTGGGTTCGGATCCCACCTGGCGGGCATTTTTTCTGCACTTTCTTTCTTTCTTTCCAAATTCTTTATCTGTTTCAATGACCTACCACATCCTCCCCTTTGCTTTCTGAGGTTTTCTTGACTGCCAACTCTTATTTCGTGTTATTTTCAACGAGCCCCTCATTTCCTATTCTGATTCCCTGCATGCATAGCGAGGGCCCCTGTTCTGGCAGTCTTGGTGCCTTAGGAAGCTTAAGAGGGTTTAACGCTGGTCGACCACTCTCGACATGTCGTAGACCCTCGAGTCACGGCCCGGGGGTTAAAAAGAAGGTCCCCTTCACCCCGAGTAGTTCGGGTGGCGCTGGCTACCACCCCCAAGCACAGGAAACAAAAATAGCTTAATAAAACTATCCCAGAAAGAGGGGGGGGAAAATAGCCCCGCCGGTAGCGTAGTGGTCATCGCGCCAGACCGGTATTCTGGAGGTCCTCGGTTGGGACCCCATCCGGGGGGCATTTTTTCTGTACTTTGTTTCTGTCTCTCTCCACATGCTTTATCTAATTAAATATATATATATATATATATATATATATATATATATATATATATATATGGCGAATCAGAATAGGAGATGAAGGGCTCGTAGAAATAACACAGAAATAAGGGTTGGCAGTCAAGAAATCCTCGCAAATCAAAGGGGAGGTTGTGGTAGGTCATTGAAACAGATAAAGAATTTGGAAAGAAAGAAAGAAAGCGGAGAAAAAATGCCCGCCAGGTGGGCTCCGAACCCACGACCTCCAGAATACCGGTCTGGTGCGATAACCACTACGCTACCGGCGGGGCGATTCCCCCCCCCCCCCCCCCCCCCCCCCCCCCCCCGCTTTCTGGGCTATTTATGTCAATGTAATTTTTTCCTGTGCTTGGGGGTGGAGCCAGCGCCACTCTGACTTCTCGGGGTGAAGGGGACCTTCTTTTTATTCCCCGCGCCGTGACTCGAGTGTCTACGACATGTCGAGAGTGGTCACCCAGCGTTGAACCCTTTTAAGCTCCCTATAGCACCAAGACTGCCAGAACAGAGGCCCTCGCTATGCATGTAGCGAATCAGAATAGGAAATGAGGGGCTCGTAGAAATAACACAGAAATAAGGGTTGGCAGTCAAGAAAACCTCGGAAAGCAAAGGGGAGGTTGTGGTAGGTCATTGAAACAGATAAAGAATGTGGAAAGAAAGAAAGAAAGCGGAGAAAAATGCCCGCCAGGTGGGATCCGAACCCACGACCTGCAGAATATCGGTCTGGTGCGATAACCTGCGAGATATATATATATATATATATATATATATATATATATATCGAATCAGAATTACGAAATGAGGGGCTCGTTGACATAAGACAGAAATAACGGTTGGCAGTAAAGAAAACCACGTAAAGCACATTCTTTGGATACTGCCATTGAACAAATTGTGGACGAGACGAGGAAGTAGAAAGAACATTTATTATAAAATCACTGTTTCATACAAAGCAGTATTTAGGGCTGTATTCGCTGCATTCTCCGTGTCACCCAGAGTCTAACTTCACACTCGGAATTCATTCGTCTTTACGAATCCATTTTACACTTTGTTCTTAGGTTTGTCATTACAATTACATCTGAGTTGTAGATTCTCACACTAAGTTATCGTTTTTCTGCAGCACTAACAAGCCAAGCTTTTTGGCGAAATGCAATCTGTCTTTTCGACGAAAGTTCTCCTGGCATATAAATTTCCTGCATGAAAACAAGCACTTGGGAAAATGCAAACACATACGTTTGGCATTTTATGTAGTACACAAGCAGGCACGAAATCAGGGCACACTGAAGATTTCCACAGGTAATCTGAATAACTCGTTGCCTGCTGCCGTAGATGGAGGTATATATTTGAGGGGCCGTCACTTAGATTTCCCCACCTTGCAAAGCCATCTACAGAAAATAGTAGAAAAAGAACCAAACCCAGTGCCACCATGAGCCCCAATACCCAACCACAGGCACGTTAAGCACTATAATTACACTGCATGGAAATAAAGATGCAGAATAGAGAATTGAAGGAAAGGCCAGGCCACACCAGAGGAACAGTAATTTACGCAATTTCCAGTAATTTCACAGCAGTTTGTTCAGCATTTTACAGAGTACTTTTGCAGCATACCGAAGAACAAGCGAAGCTACTGTAGTCATACCGGCCAACCCTACCAAATATTCATCGTGCTGTGTTCAGTTTATGTCGCCCTATGTTCCTGCATACTCACCCAGAGCAGGCACAAATTTTGGGCCACGAGATAAAACTTGGGTGCTGCACGTACATTTGGAAAAGGAAAAAACAACCACTTCCGCACCTTCATGTGGGATCATTGATAGTGCAGCAGGCAACACAGCCAACGTCCTACCCCCCACCCCCGGTACTAATAATTTTATTTTGAACAAGACGCCCCTGTAGAAGCCGAAAAGTCTTTCAATTCAGTAAAGTGCTTTTGTCAGTGTTTTGATTCTCTGCTATAAGTAATAAGGAACCGCAGACTTACAATTTTTTTCCATCGAGATGTGTTGTGGCACCAATCTTCAAGTATCATTTCCAGGAAGTCCAAAGCAGACTTTCTGTCCCTGTAATGGCCGGAAGGGTTATTTAGGTTAAAATGTAAAAGGGTTGACTGCTGGGCCAGTTGGTATACATTTATAATGACAGAACACCACAAACTTGATAAGACGAAGAGAAGAACACAGCACGAGCACTCACTAACAAGTGGAGATGTATTAAAGAGCTCTTTTTTTGTAATATTCTGTTGTAGCCAGAAAAAAAAACCAATGTAATAGACTAGCTGCAGTTGATGAAAGACTACACAGCTTTATGCCTCGGACATCGTTACGTTAATTTGTAATCTACATGCAGTAACAAACTGATAGAAAGAGTAGGTAAGCATGAGGCAAAATACGGTAGGAAGTATAAAAGACTATAACACTACTAAAGGTGAATCATTTGAAGCTACTTTTTGTCGGTGCAGGCATGGTTGCCATCTTTACATAGAATATTTGGAGAGATATGTTCCAGTTTTCGCATGTTCATATCGTTGTTTTCACTGAAATCAGGCTTCATTTCCCCTTGTGTCATATTCGGCGGAGTCTTGGTTGTCAACTGAAGGAACACTGCCTGTCTGCAACAAAAAGAGTAATGCTGATTTCATAGCATAGGTGTTCATATGAAAGCACACTTTTCGATCAGCCAGGCATCGATGCGGGGTACAGCACCTATGTTTGCCCCTGCCTAAGCGTAGCTTGGCCATCCCAGCCTGTAGACAAATTCGTCACAATTTCTATGTCATCTGAAAACAACAATCCATAAGCCTGCATGCTGCCTCATACATACCACCATCCCCTAAAGGAGCTTTACTATTTTACACTGGGGTCACGGTCACAGCCATTGGCCCTGCGTTCCACGCGAATAAATCAACGAGAGATTTCTGCAAATCAGAATAATGAACCCCTTACATGGTGAAAATGATCCGCTGTAACAAAATGACAAACACCAAATTTACCCGCTCAGGAGAAAAAACTTGGCAGAAATAAAGAGGCATATAGAGAAGAAACGGTTTAGAAACTTTGAGCAGCATTTAGTGGACGACTTTTCGGAAATGCACTACTTGTGTTTACCCGAATAGGTTCCTACAAGATGAATAAACTAGACACAATTCCGAAGATATCAAGCGAGAAAAATGAGCGTCCCGCGACGGCTGAAACAAACCGATAATGCACAGAGAATAGTGCTGTAATATAAGTGCTTAACAGGAAGAAAATTCAATTATTCAATCACAGCTATCCGACAATTACACGGGCCAATCAATTGTTGAGTGCGCCCACAGCCGGATTAGGAAACTTTGGGGCCCGGGGCTATTGCGTCCATGGGGCCCTATTGATGATGATGATTAATATTATGATGATGATTATGATAATGATTCCGCTTTGATATTGCGAAAAATGTCGAAGTCCATGTTATCCTCTCTGATCAGTGATAAATTATACATAATTTTACGCTTTCTGGAAGCTAATTTCTTGGCTTGAGGTCTGGTATTATACAACGGATTTTATCAGGCGTAAAAGTTAGTATGGTTTGATTGCCTGTCCATCAATGATTCACAGTTAATCGAAGCGCCGTGTCGGCCTGCACACGCCATGGTACAGAAGAGTGTTTTCTTGCAAGAAGCATATTTTATTAAGCCTGTAAGGTTTTAGTTTTATTGTAAAGTTCTCCACCTGCATATATGGGAGGGCTCAAAGTCCGCGCAGGCAGCTGTCACTCCCAGACATCTGCCAAACAGTTAGCTGCCAAACGGGCCAAAATCCTGTAGGTTACCCGCGCAGACAAGAAAGCCCGCGGCGGTTACAACCCGCGCCGCCTTTGAAGGAGGTTGGGGCGGGGGGGGGGGGGGGTGCTCATACGTGTCGCCCAACGCAACCTTCCTATCGCAGCACGATTAGCACAAAGAAGATAAGCAGAAAAATGTCGCTTTTTGGGCTGGGGAGCGGTCCGCTTCGTGCGTGGGTTCGCGCATGGCCGTCGAACTTTCAGCGGTGATGAACTCCTGTTACGCGGCTGTAATGGTCTTGCTAGTCGGCAAGCCGTTACACATTAACGGGTCCCCTTTGGGTTGGAGAGTGACAGGTGAGCACGAGAGGTGACATGAGACAACAGTTTAATAGGTATAGAATGTCTCTGCTCACTTCCGCGCTGCTGCTCTCGTCGATGCCGCGCAACAGTTCCAGCAGTCAGTAGTTCGTTGTCGATCGGTCAGGTCGTTGTTCGTTCGCAACTGGCAGTGGAAACACGCTGAAGCTTCTCGTCTAGATTCGGGGTCTCCGACGGTGGTGAGTATGTGTGGACCTCTCGTTTTCGAGTCCTCAACACGTCTGCCGCGTCCACTGTTTTTCCCACGCTGCTTCAGGGGTTCCTCTCCTCTTGCCGCTGCGCCCAAGCGGGACCAGATCTGCGGGCCGCCCTTTGGTCCGCGCCGTCCGCCGGCTCATCCCAAAGCGAAAAGCGCCCACGGGGACAAACAGCTTACCGTCCCCGAGTCGCGGCGGAGTTCTGTTTTCAAGACGGCATCGAAGAGGCCGCACGCAGGATGCCTTTTTAAGTGGACACAGCTTTCGTCATCACGAACGGAAACAGACCTTGTTGTTCCTTTGTTTGGCGTCCACACCTGAGCTCTTCACACCACCTAGGCCTGCTGATACCCCAGCTCGAAGGGAGCCGCTAGGGTCGGGCTGGCCCGGCGGCCTCTGCGTACACACGGAGTGGCGCCTATGAGAATTACGCTACGACTGCAGTCGCGTGGACATGTAGCTTCCGCAACGATTGTCGCTCAGACAGCCTGCAGAGGCTACAGCACATAGGCGCGGGCTGAAGCCGAAGGACCTCGCGAGTGGCCTACACAACCTTTCAACATTTAAATAACCATATATACGCTGACCATTCAGCGAGAAATATCGAGTCGATATCATTCATGCTTATGCGATTCAACTAATCCACTAGCTTTATTGAACGGGTCGTCATTGCAATGAACTTCCTTGTCAAGCGCTAGACATTGAAATTTCTGGCAGGAACTGTGTATGAGCCCGTAGGGCAGTGCTTAAGTTGTCAATGATTACATATAACGTCCCTCAGGATTAAACAATTTACAATGCTCTTCAGACAATATTTCATTATTCGCATGCCTGACCCTTTCCTATACCAAGACGTGCACGCGCCGAAACGTCCGTGTACTTAGATGTCCATGTACCAAAAGACTACCGAAACGACCTGTGCCAAAAAAGCCTGGAGCCGAGCTCGGGGCCTTTGTTACGTGGCTTTTAGGCCCGGTCAAGCTGTGTACCCACGACTTTTGGTCCAAGACGTCTTCTCATAAACGTCGGGAAAACAAGGAAGAGGAGTAGGAATGACTAAACTAAATTAAAATGGACTCGAACGTTTTCAACCATAACGCGAGGGTCCCCCCACTCCTCCCGACCTGTCCCGAGTTAGCTTCGGTGTGAAGGTGAGGTTGAAGCTCCCACCTTCAACTTTCAATGCGAGCAGCGAGCACACTCAAGATATTTTTTGTCATATGATCGAGCGGGGCCCCTGACAGCGGGGGGCCCGAAGCTGCAGCCCCCGTAACCCCTTAATCCGCCCCTGAGTGCGCCCGATGGCCCATCCAAGAGGTTAAACGAAACGCTCAACAGATGGCGAAGGCGCACAAGCTGACGCTCTACTAACACCGCTAAAAGCACGACATAAGCTCCCTTATATGTTGCAATGAACCGCCTTGCCCGATCGTCCAGTCTAATCTGATGCAACGAAGCAAGCCCGTGATTTCATTCAATACCCGTTGCGGAAAACAAAAAAACATAGCCCAACAGCCAGTAAGGTAACGAAGATTCATCTCGTATGCTGTTTGTTCAATTATTACATTTGGAAAGTCCCCAGTGAAAGCATACATCCAATGAAAACGCGCAAACCGTTGCGGGAATACACTCACCGAGTTTGCCACCACTGGCGCCGGGGCTTTGTTCCAACATGCGGACTTGAAGGTCGTAGAAGAACGGGCCGTGTAGCGCTGCCAGTCACAAACGGGCTCGCCGCTGCCTCCGCGACTCACTCCGACAAGCAATTCGTGTAACAGCAATCGTCGTTTCATCATAGGTGAACCACAGCGGTGAAAAGGCTCGAGTGGCGCGAAACGCGGCTACCGGACCTGTGGATGCCGCCATTTCTCTGTATCCCGTCATGCAACGGAGAAATCACAGGGCGCAGGGAGAGATGGCGCGACAAGCATCTCTTACAGGTTACAATGAGTTTTATAGGTTACAACGTAAAGGTTACATGTCAAATTTTGTTGATGTAACCTATAAATCATTAATGTAACCAATAACCACTTTTAACTTCACGCTTGTAACAATTAGAATGGACTGGGATAAAGAAAACATCAAAATGGTTCCATTGTAACCTTTATTCTATAGGTTTCTTCCGTTTATAAGTTACAATATAGGTTAGAAGGATTAGAGTGTAGCTTGGGAGAGAAACCAGGTATTGAACCGGACATCAAAAGCCACACACGTGAGCCGCAGCAAACGCGGCAGCTTTGGTGTAATCAGCGTGGTATTTCTGGTTCTGTTGATCGGCAGGTGTGAATGAATGGGCTAGTTGACAGCATTCTTCGGCGGTACGAGGAGGTTCCAAAACCGGATTACATTTGATGAAGTCAGGGTTGTGACGAAAAATGGTGTCAATCCTATGATCTGCCTCACGTCCGTAAATTAAGAAAAACTAAGAAAATCCCGTGGTGGTCTTTCCTGGCCAGTTGTAAGAAAACGTAAAAAATGGCAGTATGTGGTTCCCGTTGCATCGGTTCGGCTACACGTGTTTGGAAAGCATGACCCCAAGGTGTGGTTCCAGCACTCCATGAGCACGGTTCCCTGTGGGTAGTATGACAGGGCGGTCCCATGAACAATGTAGACCCTCCCAAATTATTAAAGGCAGCCTGTAACACCTTTTCCAACTTTTTAAAAATCTTAAATGCTTGCAGAACACAGCCACCCAACACACCCAGTACTTAGATTATGGGTTCGCAAAGTACCTCAGACAAAAATGCCTGCTCTATGGCCATCAGATAACTTATAAACTCGCTTATAGGATTTCTGTCTCTTTCTTGGGCTTGACTTTCTTCAACGGCTCGAATTACTTGATTACTGCCATGTAGGAGCAGGTGGCCGGTTTTCCTTAAGATACAGCGATGAACGCTTTTCGATAGCAACTTTTGAAAAAGCCACAATAATAAACTAGAAATGGAAGGCGTATCTAGTGCGACGAGCAAATAAGGCAGTGCCCCTCCAAGCTGGCGACAACTAAAGCTTTTGAAGTGGTTCCAGACGCGAAGGAAAGAGTGAAAGCGCTTATCGAAAGTGTTGCAGGGTCCCTTCATTAATATGACGGGAGCGATGAGCGATCGATATGTTAGTGCGTTATCACGGTGTCCAGCGGCGAAATGCGCGAGACTACGCGCACGCGCATATAAACTATCTGCTGTATGAGTGCCGCCCGCTACGCTGTTCTTCTTAGAGCAACACAACCCCGCTTTTCTTATCTGTGAAAGCTGTTTAGCTAGCCGCCAAAGGTAGCTAAGCAACGCAAACATTCCTTACGCACGTGCCAGGAACGCGATACGAAGTAAAAGTGGAACGTGCAATGGCAATGCGGATGTTCTTCAAATAACACAGTTTCTCGTTAACGAAGCCAAGAAGATACCGTGTATAACGCTCTTAAGGAAAAAGTGTCGCAGACGATGCTCCCACAGCAGAGGGCTTTTTGGGCGCGCGCGTACTCTCCCTTTTCTTGCTGCTTTACACAGTGATAAGGTGCTGCCATGCGGCTGTATCTTCACTCCCGTAATACTATTAAAAATTTGGGAGGGTGTCCATTCATCAAGCACGTCTTTAAAAACTCTAGGAAAACCCAGCCTCCTTGGCTTAAACGTTCTCGAGGCGACCCGATACGAAGAACAAAGTGAAGCAGAATAGCATAGGCAACGTCTCAAACTGTAGTAGCAGATAGCGCATTGGTTTCGGCGTACCGGTTCTTGCGACCCAGAGCGACTACAATCCATCAGTTTCCCTCTGACGTAGATGAACGTGGCCCGTACAACCCGATGCCGACGGTTACGGACGGCTTTGCTGGTCGGACGGCTTGCTGGTCGGACGGCTTTGCTGGGCCAGTAGTATTCACCTGCCGAGCGGCTTGTATGTCTTAGAGACATCAGCATGAGTGCAGCTTGGACTTGCATGTATGGAAGCGCATATGTCAGGGAAGAAATTGCGAGGAATAGCCAACAACCACATCCACCCGTCAGAGTAATTGTGAGGGTAGAGGAACTGGTCACGGAGAGCGAAGTGTGAAATTGGGCAGCCCATAATAGTAGTAATCAACGTGTCTTTGCTCTGCTCAGGCGACATGTTGCGGACAGTAAGAGAGGGACAACATGAGTGACTATAACTGCTGGCAAGGTAGGAACCACCAGCAGGTACTGGTGAGCGTGCAGAAATCAGCATTGTAGTGCTTTCTGCTTCAGCGGTAAATGACGCGGTTTACTCTTCACGCCAAAGAAACCCCGACGAAGGCAACCAGAAGGGTCTTTGAGGGAGGACGGCCAACAGAGTGCCTGATAATCCGCAACGACATCGACACGGCGACCATTTAAGTATGGGGGAACGTCTCCACTGCCCAAATTAGGGCAAAACACTCTTTTTTCTAACGGAGTAGTTCAACTAGGTTTGCACAAACTTGCAGCGCGCGTGTGCTACGAAATACACATCAAAACCGGACTCCCGTTGAGATCGCAGGGTACCGAGGCCGATCACACCAGTATCAGCATGGACTTCTGTACGCTAAAGGGTCACAATGCAGTAATACAGTTGGGAATGTAAGAAGACGACGTAGTGTCACAAACGCCTCGCTACAGAAAGAGCGCTAGCCCTGCTAAGGAGATTTGCTAATGGTGGCGACGTTACGGGCAAACCTTCGAAGAGCATGGGCCGGAAACTATTCAGTGTCTTTATCGCAGTCGGTTACGGAAATTCGGCAGCAGGTCGAAGCTTCGTCGCATCCGGAAGAACCCTGTCCTTAGATAGGATATGGCCCAGCATGGTCGGCTTGCGCGCAATATAATCTCATGCCGTAGTATCAGCATTCTATTGTCAATACGAGATTGCATCATCTGTTTTCCCACTTCGCGGGAACGTGGCCTCAGCAGACATCCGAGGTTTTACCGAGCTCCTGCCCGCAAAGGGAAACGTGGCTCTACACTGTGCGCCACTCGCTTTGCCCAAAAGCCTCCCTATACGCTTGGTTTTGAGATGGCTCCTGATAAGACGGAGTTCCTATTCGTTCATGGGCTGCATAACCGGCCGCCTAATTTACACCAAGTATTTGCTTGGCCAGAACCGCTATTGAAATCTAGTCGGACGACGTTCACATCTTGAGTGAACCATTGGGCAGCCCATGGCGCCGCTACCAGATTCCGGCTCACATGAAGAAACTACCGATTCTATATCATCTACCCTGCAGAAAATTACAGGCCTCACCCGACACTTGGGTTTGTATTTTATGTCACGCTGTTCAAAGCCTCCTCTGTTCAAACATTTACGAGACCTGAAAACACCATGGACTCTGGCGCACGCTAACTTTTCAGGGTGCTGCTTTTACTGCTTACGTTTCTCAAGCGCCCCAGTCAGGCCTATGCCAACTCCGCCTTCGCCCCTTTTGGCTCAATGCACCCTGGCTTCGTCACGATCATCTGCTATCTATCCCCCGAGATAGCGCCGTGCCCCAACAGCATGTTCTCCTTCGCATGGCAGAGATACAACCAAACGAGGTTGATGTATTTACTGATGCCTGCCTACAAGACAACTACGTACGCTTGCCAGGTCACTGTGAAGAACGCCCTAATCTTGGCGATACCATATGGCTACCGTCACCCCGTCGTCTCTACAAGATGGTCTCCTCGGTCTCCTAGGAGCCCTGGATGACATGACCTACAATGTCGTGCACTCCTGCAACACCGAGTCCACCTCCTCAATGACTCCCACGCCACCACAAATAATTCAATTTGGCTTTCTCTGATCGCCCTACCGTTTATCACACTCAAGCGATTGAAAACATACTGGGGTTAACGGAACGCCGGTACGCGTCACTTGGATTACGATACACATGACGTAAAGGATTGGTAGTCAATGAAGCGGGCGACTGCCTTCAGTCTACAAACCCCTTGATTGCATCCGGTCTAGACATATCGTCCAACTGGGTCATGGTAGACATCCTCAGCGAAAGCGGCTTGCCGAACCTACTACTCACGGTTACCTCTTTGGTGTCCCTACCCTACCCTGCTGCGCAGAAGTCTTTCTTAAGAAAACTATCGCTAAGGCTGCCTTTCCATACGCCGCACTGCAGAAATGGCTCCACTAAAGCCCGTTCTACATGGAGCGAATTTTGCCGGCGAATCCGCTGGAACGAACATTCGCACTTGCGAAGTTCGCAATGCCTGGAATTGTCGTCTACATGGGGCCTGCGAACCATCTGCGAACGCCGCGACTTTCGCATTTCAGATGCGCCTTGTTTGCAGACTGAATTAAGTTTGCCACCAGCAAAGGTTGTTGTGATTTTAACAAGGGTGGTTTTATTTTACTTTCTCGTCAAGTTGTTTCTGCCTGGTTTGAGGTAAATACAAGTTTATTTGCGGTTTTATATAAGAATCGCCAATTCTTTATCAATATACGCACACACAGCAGAGAAGACAAACGTATTCGTGTGCCCGCGCTTTTGTCGCGCTCATACAAGCAACGCCATCTGGTTTCCAAGCGTGCAAGTGGTGCCGAGCTGTGCTCCTATTGGCCGCAGGTCCGGCCCCTCTACGCCGCACACGCCCACGAGCGGCGTTTGCACGACCGCTTCAAATGTTTGGCACTTTGCCGCAGCAACGAAAAAAGGTGTTTTGCCGCACGAGCGGCGCCGCATCAGCGAATTCGCAGGCGAAATCGCTCCATGTAGTACGGGCTTAAGACTCTTAGACTCACAATACTGTCCCCATTGTCATCAAAATGTTTTCTCAGACCTCAAACACCTCAGTTGGCACTGTGCAGCTTTCGTATCTTATCGTAATTCTTTGCTCGGTGTGGTGCCCCATAACTCGTCTCCTGATGTTTCCCCTTAAAGAAACCTTGCAAAACTTAACTTTTTTTATAACGCCTAATGCACTAGAAACGCAGTCAACCAACACATTCAGTACTTGTAATAAGGGGTAACAAGGTACCTCAGACAAACATTACTGCTTTATGCTTGTGAGGTAACTTATAAGAAACTTGTTTAGAAACGTTTCTTTTTTCCCCAATCCTGGTGTTCTTCAAGTGCTCAAATTACGTCATTGCAGCAATGAAGGAGCTATTGGCCGGTTTCTTTAAAGTTGCAGCAATAAACGCTTGCGATAAACACTTTAGAAAGAAACCCACAAAAGCAAAGCAGAAACCGAAGCCGGGTCTCCTGCGACAAGCAAGTCACCGAGTGCCGCTCCGTGCTGGCGATAACTGTAGCTTTTACAACGCTTTCAAAGGCGAAAGAAATTGTGAAAGTGTTTATAGGAAGTGTTGCGGAGTACCTTTAGGACGACCCCAATTTCCTTGATGCTGTAGGTTTTTTCTTTGTTTCAAATAAGAGTGCCCGGCAAAGTTGATGTGAGATCTAGTCTACACCTCCCCTACAAATATACCAGGGATCATCTCCGATCAGCCCTCATTATGGCTGCAGATCACCACCTCCTCTCTCCTCCTTCCTCTTCTTCAGCTACCGGCATGTGGTCTTCCCCATCCCAATGAAGGTCATTCATTTCTTCTTCTTCTTCTTCTTCTTCTTCTTCTTGTCGTAAACTGTTTTAGCGATTGGTCTAGTTAGTTAACACTTCAATTCGATTTTACTTTTGGGTCTTGTTATTCCTCTCCGTTTCTATGGCTCGGTACATAGCTGTGTTCGCATCGCTGAGCAAAAAGTTATTTTCCGAGGAAGGCCTTCGCTACTCTCAATTGCAACTTCTATTATTAGCATGCTCAAATCACTCTTGTCGCCCTTATTACATCTTTTTAACACATATGTCAAGGCGAAAGTCCTACCGTATTCTGTAGATTCATTTTTTGCCAACCAGATCCGCCGAGTTTTGCTGGTGTTAAGGGTGCATTCTGTTCTTACATTCAAGAAGTCCCTGGTTCAAATCCAGTCCAGACCTAATTATAGTAGACCTTTTTTCAGTTCAAGGTATACCTTGTGTTTCATTGTTTCAGCCGTTGGCCATTTTGTGCGTCAACCAGCAGCCATCTATGTGCGCTGTCTGTGTGCCAGGGACACTTTATTTTTGGCTACATGGTTAACTGTAGCTTTCGCATCAAAACTAAAAGTTATTCAACAACCAACGTATGGGCCACTGTCCCTCCAAACCTTTCCTACGCCAAGATAAAATGTCTGAGCTTTAAAAACAACGTCGCAAACACTTACTCGTGCACACGCCTTTATCATTTTCACGCCGTATGGCTTATAGGGGCCATACAGACAAGGAACAAATGATTAAACTAATTTTTTTTTGATCAACTATATCGGTTCCCTTGGAATTCTACTTTTCCGTTCTTTATCTCAACATACTTTGAAGTCTCAGCTGTAATTTTTTTTTGTTACATTACGTTGAGGTTGATGGTGCTTTGTTTGTTAGGGGAACCCTGGAGGGGCGTCACTACGCCGGTTGAACCGACCACCGATGCAAACATCCCAAATATTTACCTGATTCGCCTTACAAACAAAACATTAAAGTTCACAGTTCAGTGTCAGGATATAACGGCATGCTAGCGCAAGTTTGACCATCCCCGCGGGCTGCTTTCCGCTTTCGCACACAACGACGCACCTCGCCTGCCGAGAACGAGCCTCCGGCATTCGACATTTCCATCAGTGCCCTATTTTCTCTGTTGCATGACGTGGACCAACGTAGCTCTTCTAGCTGAACGTTCCGCAAAGGCCAACTTCTGTACGCCTGGCGAATCTGATTTCCCCGCATATTGTGACACGCCGGGAGGTATGCTCCATATGCTCTCATCGGTTTGTGCGCAAACTAAGTTCTCTTACGAAGGAGATGAGCAAGAACAGAGACCTGTGTGATTGCCTGGCGGAAAGCCGGTGCAGAAACAGCAATGAGGCCCAGCGGCCTGTTATTCGTAGGCTCCTACAAGGTGTTTCAGACACCGTCAAGAGTGCTGGAACATGGATAGTAAATGCGCGTTTTTTCAAACTTATCATTTTTCAAACTTTGACTCAGCAGATGCCGCAAGTACATCCCAATAGCGCTGCAACAACGCATGCACCCATTTGTACTCAGATATCTCACTAGCTAGCTTAGCCGCCCCCTAGACGAACTGGTGCTTTGGAACAAAACAACTCCTTCAACGTTTTTCCGTGGATGCCAGAAGTATGAGGTGACTGCTGCTTGTTGGAGGGGCTGATTACAGAGGGTAAAAATGTGATACACAACAACGTTCGAAATTAAATTCCCGTAAAGTTGCGCAACTTCGGGATGCCCTTTTCCAGGGACGCGGCCGAAAGGTACGGGATGCGCCGATGAGTTGCGGACGGGAATACTTGTGAAGACACCGAACATTTATTATGTTGCGAATACAGGTACAAAAAATCTACAGAGATTAAGAGAATCGTCTACTAATGCGGAGCATTGTTATGATGCCTCTTGTCTACAGTGCGAGTTCTCTACAGCCAAATATGGTATGAGTAGCGAAAGACGTGCGATCATTCTATTCGTTTTAAGTTCTCTTTTGTTTCTTTTCGCCAATGATTTAAATTTCTACCATTATAGCGAAGAAGTGCCTACACTTTGGTAATTAAGTCTTTTTTTTTCGAAGTTGCAAGGTATACTAAAAAGTTGGTCGGTATACGCTATTTCTTTATAGGTGTTTCTAACGTTTTCTTGCGCGCTTTTTTGGTTAACCTTCGGTATTTTCAGATGTATAAGATACGTCTTTTTTATTTCGCTGGATCAATTTGTTGCAAATTTAAGATTTTCTATTTTTCTTGTTTCTAAGCTTTCTTATATTCTGTTCAACCAATATGCACGCTATTATAACAATTAAATGTGTTACCTTCGCCAAATCTGAATTGTTGCGGTAATGCACGGCGTTTCACGGTTCCCCATTTCCGTTATCTTTGCAATTCGTATTTGGAACATTTTTTTTTTTTTTGGGGGGGGGGGACTCTTTTTTTAGTCTTCCGTTTTGGGGGTATATGTATAAGATGCGTTTTCTTATTTTGTCAGATCATTCTTGTGAAAATGTCATGTTTTATTTTTTGATTTATTTCTTGGTTTTTCACAATTCTGCCCGACCAATTATAGCCACTTACCATATCATTACGAGTAAGGGTTTTACCTTCACCAAATTCGCAATTTTGTGGACAGAAATGAAATCAAATCGAATCAAACTTTCTTTTCCTTGAGCATACAATATGGAGGGGTAGTCACAAAAAGCTGCTCTACATGGCAGCTTGACGAGGCAACTGTCCCTACATTCGACAGCAACTGGCGACACGAGTTAGTCGCGCCAAAAAAGGAACACTTAGGTTTGGCGTACAGGTCGAAATTCGGAAATACAATTGGAATTTGAGAGTGTAGAAAAAATGCAGGAAAGGAGAAAAAACGAAACAAAGAAAGAAAGACACCCGTAGAGGTTAGTACAACAATCGTGAAATCTGAATTGTAAACCGCCATAAACGTGTTAAACTGATCCTTCACATGTACATATATATTACAGGGCAAGCGTGATGAAAAACAAAAACAGGCTTTGTGCTTCCTTAATTACGGGGGAAAACCATCCCATATCAACAACATCGGCCTTAATAGCCTAATAGGCGTTTGCAAGAATGCAACAACACAAGGAGTAAGATGCATAAACTTAAATCCAGCCCTCAATCATAGTTAACACAGGATGTGAAGGATGTAGAAATTGCGCGGTCCCCAGATGCCGCAACCGAGCATAGTGATACAAAAAAATTAAAGAAATAATTCTGGGAAGTTTCGCTTGGACAGGCGTGAAAGGTTTATTTCAGCCAAATTTATCTTTTTTAAAGGAACAGGTAGGTTAAATACCAATGACTGTAAGCCATAGTTGATTTTTGGAGTGGGCGTGTACCATGCATTTGCGACACGCGTGTTGTACATAATACGATTTTTTCTTAATTCGGATAACTCAGCATAAAATGGGTGGTTAACGGCATCTTTATAGGTTTGTGTTATACCAAACTCCTACAAACGATTAACCTTGTTTATTTTATATGGATAGAACAGATCTTTTGTGTGAGCGGCAAATGAGACATCTGCTACAACTCCTATAGCTCTCTTTTCCAAGAGAAGCAACTGATTTAAATGCGTTTTAGTTGTGCCCCGGACTAACTGGCCCGAGGTTAGGTGGGGAAAAACAGGGAATCGTAAATTCAAAGCTTTATTTTTTCAGGTAACATCTGACGGGTTATATTTACTGTCGAAGTTATTATACACAATATTTTATTTATTTCGCTGACCTGAATGTCCCAAGTTAGGTTACTGGAAATGTTATCTCTGAGCACTTTCATAGCCTCAACTATAGCCACCTCGTGTGTGCCAAGCATTAGTATAGGATGAGGCGCAACTATATTTTTGGGCCTAAAGAGTAAAGGCCCTTCCGTTCTTTCAGCACTAATGCAAAGGCAATCATTTGTCCTGTCT
The DNA here is from genome assembly GCF_048455015.1 of Haemaphysalis longicornis. Lineage (NCBI taxonomy): Eukaryota > Metazoa > Arthropoda > Arachnida > Ixodida > Ixodidae > Haemaphysalis > Haemaphysalis longicornis. Next base: position 304,130,884 of record NW_027526203.1, on the reverse strand, counting down.
AGTAAAATGGGTAACAGTTTTTGACAAATGTTTCCCATATTCGTTGTACTTTTTCCTGCATTTAGAAGAGTGGTGTAGCCTATAAGGTTCACTTCAGGGCGTGTAATAATACAGGGCAGATCGTTAACATATAGGGAAAATAACAGGGAACCTAATATACTTCCCTGCGGTACTTCTGTTTCTACGCACCTCAGTTAGAAATAAAATTTACCTATGGATACGTACTGTTGTCGGTGATTTCAGTAAGACGTAATAAGGGCATGAGCGGCACCGCGAATTTCATAGGTGTCCAATATATTTAGCAGAACTTTATCGACTCAACGAATCGAAAACTTTGGATAAAACAATTTATTGATTTGATTGATTGTAGGGTTTCACGCGCTAACGCAACGCAGGTGATGAGGCACGCCGTAGTAGAGGGTTCCGGACTAATTTTGACTGATAAATCCATGTAAATTCCCAGTGTCAATATATTGTTGGCAAAATTTTGTAGAATTGTCTTTTTTTCTTTAAGTATTACAGTTCGCGTAGAACAATGCCTGCGAAAACCGTGTTGAAGACAGTGAAGCAAACTGTTTTTAAAGAGCTATTTAAGCAACCTACAACCTACAATGTTATCAATCGCCTTTAAAAAAACTTTTAATATTAAAATCCGCCGATAATTTTTTAGACATTGGTGTCATCGCTTTGAAATACCAGCACAACTTAAAGGCCAACTGCACTCAAATTTCACCTCGGCCAAATTTGTTTTTAATGCGTAGTAAGTACCCCCAAATAAGCTGAGACACAAGTGGTAGCCCCGTGAAACGCCTCGTTAATCAGTCAGAAGCGTTTAAAAAGGCTCCGCCGCAGACCACTCTGCACCTGCCGGCGGATAGCGTAAACAGCCATGACGCGCCTGTGACGTTCCAGCCTACGGTGGCTTTTTCCTCTGGCCAGCCACGCAGCGGGAGAACCGGTCGAGCTCTGCTGCCCCGTGCGCGCGTAGAGCTTGCGCGCAGACATTCTCCCGATCTGGTGACCGTCCGGCTACAGTGAACTAGTTCACTCTAGTCCGGCCGCTCGCTGGACGGCTGCAACGTCACTGCAATGGCCGCGCTCTCCTCGGTTTCGGTTTCAAAATCGCCGATTTTTGCTGGCCGCTTGCGGCGTCCACGTGCGTATTTCAGCTGTGGTATTTTGCATGTTGCTTTCTTTTTAAGCAGACTATACGGAAATAGGGTTTTCAAGAAGTCGAAATTTTGAGTGCAGTTGGCCTTTAAGCAATTTGCATGCAATGGGGAAATATGCCATTTGCCAAAATTAGGTTAAATATATGTGTTAATGGCAGTGGTGTAATGTCTGCAACATATTTCATAGGTCTAATTTTTATATTTTTCTGCATCGCAACCGTTGGTATTGTTTTAATTAAGAATTTAGCAATGACTTCGCTTTCATCTGTGGGACTCAAAAATATGGAAGTTAAACAGGAGCGTTATTATGCGACATGCAAATTGTGTTGGCAAAACTTTGAGCCTGCGAATTGGTTCAGAAAAAAGTCATTGAATACATTTTGCTAACGGACTCCCCGATATGAGCTTCATGGTAACATTGTAAACCACTTAGACTGACTTGTTTCTTGCGAGCGGCCAAGAACAGAACTTATCTTCTTCCACCCCAGCTCAGTTCGGTGGGTATCGGTGGAAAACAAGGTACAGGAGTGCATTTTTTTGGTTTTTCTGATAATATTAACTAGTATATTACGAACTCGCTTGAATTCTGCGAAAAGTTTATTATCCTTTGTACGAACAAATTTTTCACACAAACGACCTTTTAAACTTATTTGGTCCTTTATGTCTTTAGGGATCCAGGGTTTGCGATAGCCACTTGTTCTCCGCGTGGTTTTCACGGGGAAGAGTGTTATAAGCATTAGTTAATTCAGATAGAAATGTTTCATAGGCATCATTGGAATCGATTTCGTTGTGTACGCGTACCTATGTAAGCTTTTCTGTAGTTTCTCTGAATTTTATTAAGTTTTGGCTAGAGATATCTTGACGAACGTAGTCTTTTTTCTTCTCCTTAACTGTGTTCATTTTAACGATGAAAAAAATGGACATGCCATCCATAACGTCAGCATAATTGGTGTCTGTTGTAATTATCGACGGGGACTGGTTAGTTCGAAGAAATCAGTGAGGGCCGCAGATAACATAGTAATCCGGGTTTGACTCCAACGCATGATATCAAAACCGCTCTGTGTGCCCAGGCATGTCAAGTTTGCTTGCCTTGCATTGTTGTCAAGTAAGTTGACGTTAAAATCACCGCCCATGAAGAGCTCTAGTTTGTTTTCGTTGACAAAGTTCGGAAAGAATTCCACGGAAACGATAAACGTTTCAAAGTACCCGGTGGGAGGTGTATATATGGCAACAAACATATGTGCTCAATGGCGGACAGCTACACACTCGTAATCATTTGTAACGTTTGTTAACTCATTTTCAATAGAAGATAGAAGGAATTCATGTACGGGCACGTATACGCCAAACCGCACTTCATATTGCGCATAACGAAAAATTCTCAATAAACAGGCGATGCAAATTTTTCACATTGTTCGATATACCACGTTTCTCTGAGTATAAGAACGCGAAACGCATAGCTAAGCCTGCTGAACAAAATGAAGAAAGCTGACACTAATGCGTAAGACTTGAAGGTAGCAAGGCTGTGCGTAACAGTAGCGTTTTTCCTCTTTTTCGCCTCACGGCGTTTATTAAGCCTCGCCGCTGTACGAAGGACCACAGTTGGATGTTCGTCTTGCTCTATCATACACGGTTCTGCGCCGCACGTGGCCTCGTGGCCTTCCTTCCTGGCGCTCGCTTATCGCTGCGGCGACGCCTCCTCGCCTTCCTCCTCCACGTCCTGCGAACGGGTCCCGCGCACGTCTCCTTTCCCTCCTCGCCTATCTCTCCCCGTTATCCGGCCGCTGCTCCGTGCCGGGTGCTTTCGAAAGGTGGTGTGGTTTGACCTCTAGCGCTCAAGGTAAAAACTACTCCCCCCGTGGAGACGGCCCTAGTTAGCGTAGTGTAGCCTGCGCTACAAAGTATCTAATGCATCAGCCTTTGATTTAGCATAGCGACAGTTCAAGGTTACAAAAGAAAGACATTTGCTTGGCTTTACAACTCGCAAGAAATCTGTTGGTGCAATGTCCATGTCACATGTTTACAAGATCATATTCCTTCTACTAACGTGTTCAATAGTGCTTCTGATTTTACGACGACTTAACGGCTTCCAGGTTCTTTTTAGAGAAGAATCTTCCCGTTTGTATGCCAAGCGAAACAGAAGTTATGGACGGCCACACATTCTTTCGTTGTGTGCAAGAGGTCGCGGTTGTGCTTTGTCATGATTTCTTGAATGAAGCCATCCTTCACTTCTTCCAGTAGCGGTTTTCACTTTTGAAACCATTTGTTTGTGACGTCGAGGCTGTTATAGGCACCGGACAGCCCCCAAAGGGCAGGAGCACGCGACACCCATCGCCACCTTCGGCGGATACGCGCTAAACTACGTTGGTCCCCGCAAGACAGTACGTTCCTGGCTGAAGCACCCTCCTCTCTTTGCAGTGCGGATGAAGCATATTAGCCGCCCCTTTTGGGTTTAAAACGAAATACGAGACTGTACAGCAATTCTGCCACACAGTGCCGGAGAATGAAGAAGGATTTATTTGCTTGAACTCGTGTATGGGAAAGCTTATGGCGTGACGCCCAGAAGAGAGACGCTTGTACAGCCTGACTTCGGGCACAACTTTCTCAATATCTGCATGTTTTATTTCCAATTACCCCGGTCCTGTGCCAACTCTGACCAATTTGTCCTTGCAAACTTCTTGATCTCATCCACCCATCTAACTTTCTCCCGCCCCATGCTACGCTTGCCTTCTCTAGGGATCCACTCTGTTACCCTTAATGACCAACGGTTATCCTGCCTGCGCATTACATGCCCTGCCCACGTCCATTTCTTCTTCTTAATTTCCACCAGTATGTCGTTAACACGCGTTTGTTCCCTGACCCACTCTGCTCCCTTCCTGTCCCTTAATGTTACACCTATCATTTTCCGCTCCATTGCCCTCTGAGTCGTTGTCAATGTAAGTTGAACCCTCTTAGTGAACCTCCAGGTTTCTGCCCCTTAGGTGAGTACCGGTAAGATGCAGCTGTCATACACTTTCTTCTTCAGCGAGAATTGTAGGCTGCTATTCATTGCCTGAGAATGTCTGCCGTATGCACCCCACCCCATTCTTATCCTTCTAATTATCTCTGCCTCATGGTTGGGATCTGGGGTCACAACTTGGCCTAAGTAGATATATTCGCTTACCACTTCCACTGCCTCGCCACCTATCTCAAACCGCTGTGCTGTCCCGAGGTTATTGATCATTATTTTAGTTTTCTGCATATTAATTTTCAGGCCCACGGTTCTACTCCGTTCATCTAGTGCGGAAAGCATGCTTTGCAATTCGTCCCTCGAGTTACTTGGCAAGGCAACGTCATCAGGAAATCTGAGGTTACTGAGGTATTCTCCGTTAACCCTTACTCCCACCTGTTCCAATCCAACGTTCTGAATACTTCTTGTAAACATGCCGTGAATAACATTGGAGAGATTGTGTCTCCTTGTCTGACGCCCTTCCTTATAGGTATTTTACTGCTCTCCTTATAGAGGATGATGGTAGCTGTGGACCCATTGCAAATATTCTCTAGTATTTTTACATAATGCTCATCTACTCCCTGGTTCCGTAATGCCTCAATAACTGCTAGGGTTTCGACCGAGTCGAATTCTTTCTCATAATCTATGAAGGCTATTATATAGGGGTTCAGAATACTCAGCGCACTTCTCGATCACCTGATTGATCATGTGAATATGGTCTATTGTTGAATAACCTTTACGGAACCCTGCTTGTTGTTTAGGTTGACTGAAATATAAGGTTGCAGAAATTCTGTTAGCGATTACCTTGGTAACTACCTTGTAGACGACTGCCAGTAAGCTGATCGGCCTGTAATTTTTCACGTTCTTCATGTCAGCTTTCTTATGGATTAGGATGATGTTCGCGTTCTTCCAAGATTCTGGTACGCTTGCGGTAATTAGGCATTTCGTATCCAGGTTTGCCAGTTTTTCAAGTACAATTTCTCCGCCATCCTTCAACAGGTCTGCTGTTCTCTGATCCTCACCAGGTGCTTTGCCCCCTTTCATTTCTTTCAAAGCCTTCCTTACTTCTTCGGTCGTTACTGGTGGGATATCTTTCTCCTCTGAACAACTTTCTCGTTCGGCATTATCCTGGATGTCCTGGCTACTGTACATATCCCTATAGAACTCCTCGGGCACTGTGACTATGTTATCCCTATTTGTGATGACATTGCCTTGCTTGTCTTTAAGTGCATACATCTGATTTTTCCCCACGCCAAGACGCCTCTTTACTGCTTTCAGGCTACCTCCGTTCTTTACAGCGTATTCGATCCTCTCCATATTATACTTCCGTATGTCAGCTGTCTTACACTTACTGATTAACTTAGAAAGCTGCGTTAGTTCTATTCTGTCAGCTGGGGTGTAGATTGTCATGGTTGGCCGTTTCCTAATTAGATCTTTCATCTCCTGGGAAAGTTTACCAGTATCCTGTCTAGCCATCCTGCCCCCGACTTCTACTCCACACTCCGTGATAATGCGTGTAAGGTTGTCGCTGGCTTCCTGTGTCGTAAGCTCGGCTTCCTCGGTAAGAGCTGAGTATCGGTTCGGCAGCGCGATCCTGAATTCTTCTACTTTATGCCTTACTGTTAGCTCATTATTCGGCTTCTTTCGTACTAGCTTGTTACGGTCCCTCCCCAAATCTAGCTTAATTCGAGATCTTACCATACGATGGTCACTACAGCTTACCCTTCCGAGCACTTCCACATCCTTCACAGCGCCAGGGTTATCGCTTAATGTGAAGTCCATTTCATTTTTATGGTCCCCATTCGGGCTCCTCCACGTCCACTTCCGGCTCTCCCGTTTACAGAAGAAGGTATTCATTCAGAAGAAGGTATGCGTAGGTTATTCCATTCTGCAAACTCAACTAGTAGGTCCCCCCTGCTATTTCTACACCGCAGACCATAGTTCCCAACTGCTTTGTCTCCAGCCTGATGCTTGCCTACTTTAGCATTGAAATCTCCCATAACTACGGTATACTGTGTTTTTACTTTAGCAATTGCCGATTCCACATCTTCATAGAAGCGTTCCACTACCTGGTCGTCACGGCTGGATGTGGGGGCATAGCCCTGTACCACCTTGAGCTTGTACCTCTTATTGAGCCTAATTACAAGATCTGCTGCCCATTCGTTAATGCTATAGTGTTCTTCTATGTTGCCAGCTAAGCTTTTATTGACTAGAAATCCTACGCCCAGTTCTCTTCTGCCCTCTAGACCACGGTAACATAGAACGTATCCATTTTTCAGCACCGTAAAGGCTTCACCTGTTCTCCTAACCTTACTAAGCCCTATGACATCCCATTTGATGCCCTTTAATTCCTCGAACAACACCTCTAGACTCGCTTCACTAGATAAGGTTCTCGTGTTAAACGTTGCCAGGTTCAGACTCCAATGGCGGCCTGTCCAGGTCCAGGGATTCTTAGCAGCCCCTGCTGCGTCACAGGTCTGCCCGCCGTGGTCAGTTGCTTCGCAGCCGCTGGGGGCTGAGGGCCATGGGTTAAATGGCGTATTCATGGGAGGTTGTGGCCGTTACTGCACCAGGGTGGCCAATCCTGCTCTGGTGAGGGAGTGCGTTACCGGCAATGGTCGCCGAGGTCAGGCTGCACCCCAAACCCAACTGCAATTCCAGAATTGCAGTATTACACAATTACATCCAGAATTACAGAAACACCGCAGGTAAAGGAGTATAAATATAAAGGAGAATAAATATTTAAGAGTATGGCTTAATGACGGCGCAGATTACACGCATGCGCGTGAGGCCCACCAGAAAAAAAAAGGAAGACGAAGCCTGGCTATACTAAAACAGACACTGTGGGGCTACAACAAATACGATATGGAAAAGGGAGTCTGGAAAGGGGTCATGGTACCAAAATTTACCTTCGGAAATTAGGTTATATACATGAAGTAAGAGACTCGAGCGGGCTTAGAGGTAAATCAGAGAGCGGTAGGCAGGCTGACCCTTAGGGCCCATAGCAAAACCACGAATGAAGTGGTACGGGGGATGTAGGCTGGTTGTCCTTTGAGGCAAGGGAGGCGCACAGCAAGGTAAAATTTCAGGAGGGACTGTTAAGTTCGGGCTCCGCATGTAATTAATGAAGGCCGCCGGTGGCCCATCTATTGGCGTCGCCTCCGCTGGTAGCTACTTTCCCGTGTCCCTTTCATGTAGCCGCACGGACGCCAAGTTTGGAGCCGCGGAGAGCTGTTGTGCCCGTCCTTTTGTGTGTCAAAGGATGGGGGCGATTAGCCTGAGTACCTCTGTCGCGTCGAAGGTGGCAGGGTCATTCGGCATAACAAGCTGACGGGAGGCCAGATGATCGTATCTCTTAGTGTTGAAAGCACGCGCGGTGTAAGTTTGGAAAATCTTCGACTCCGGCGGCGGGCGCTCTTCGTCGACGGGTCGTTCGCCTCGACGATGGTCGCCTCGGCTGGCAGCGTCTCTCCCCGTGGTCTGTTCAGGTGGCCGGCGGCGCCCCTTTAGTCTGGGAGGGAATTAGCAACCCTCATTGTCCCGCCGCGCGCGCAGACGCACGACGTCGTGGGAGGCGTCACGCGGAGGGAGGTCAGCCGCGCGGGGACACCGCTCCGGGCCCTGGGCTTGGCTGTTGTTTGTGCAGATGCCGCCCGCTGAACGTAATGGATGGTTCACTTTAGGCCGCAGATGTGCTGTATTTTCTGGCCGGGTGTAACAGCGTGCGTAGGAAGCGCACTTTGAGTGCATAAGAGAGAGTTGTGTCACGTGACCGCCGGTGGGGACACAAGTGTGATTGGCTGGTTCCTGTGGCCAATCAATGGGTTTCTATTAATTGTTTAAAGGGTTTTTCTCTCTTTCTTGTACACCCCCTTTTTGGAGGCGGGGTTTTTGCTATCAAAACCGGAGTGTTGGGTTTTGTCGAAGGTCGGTCGAGAGGGGATCTAGTTTAGTATAGATCTCGGCCGAACAGGCTGCTGCGGTCAGAGTGACAATGTAACCGTCACTCTGACCTGATGTAAACTTGGAGTAATGTAAATATTGTAAATAAACCTAATACCCAGTAAGGAAGGCAGTCCTCATCCCTCACCCGCTCCAAGCATCGGTCGTCGGTCATCGGAGCGAGTCGAGACCGTCCTCTCGGCTCGCGCATCAAAAGAACATCACTATTTCGCCTCCATCGGTTCGTCAAGAAGGTGGAGAGGCGAAATCTAACTGGCGCAGCCGACAGGATGACCACGACCATGGGCTGGAGCTGGTGGGGCATTGCGGAGAGACTCCTTCAACGCAAGGTTCGGCTCCGACCAACGACGAGCCAGACTCCAAGCATCGACGGGGCGACACCTCAGCGGGAGGCCTCGTGAGTTTCGGCTCAGTGCGGCAGCAGCCGCGATTCAACGGCAACGGGGCGACACCTCAGCGGGAGGCCTCGTGGGCTCTGGCCCAGGGCGGCGTAAGCCGCGGTTCAACGGGGCGACACCTCAGCGGGAGGCCTCGTGGGCTCTGGCCCAGGGTGGCGTAAACCGCGGTTCAACGGGGCGACACCTCAGCGGGAGACCTCGTGGGCTCTGGCCCAGGGCGGCGTAAGCCGCGGTTCAACGGGGCGACACCTCAGCGGGAGGCCTCGTGGGCTCTGGCCCAGGGCGGCGTAAGCCGCGGTTCAACGGGGCGACACCTCAGCTGGAGGCCTCGTGGGCTCTGGCCCAGGGAGCATGCCCCCATCCCAGCGGCGAGAGCGGCGCATCGGGTCCACGTGCTGCTGCACCAGCGACACTGCGACCCGGCCGAACCCGGAGCGGGCACAGGTGGGCCCTGACTTGCTTTCTCCGGGTTTACCATGGCCACTATGCATGCTAACGGGATGTCGCGGCACCGACCGAAAGGTTAGTGCCATTGTGCTCGAGATTGAGGAGTTGAGAGCGGAGTTAGCTCTCAAAAATGCCCAGCACGCTTTGGAAAAAGCAAGGCTAGCGGGTAGCGGGGGCGCGGGTAGCCCGTCCGTGTGGACGGCTGAGGAGCTTAGCTCTCAATTAGCCCAAGGGAGAGCGGAGATCGCTTACGAAAAAGCGAAGCTCCGCAGGATTGGTAAACTCGGGGGGGATAGCAATGTTCTCACAGTTTTTGTTCCCTCGTGGGCGCTTCGAGCGCCGCGGGATCAGAAGAGTGGGAATGTAGTGGAGGTGGCCGAAGCCACCCCAGTTGTGGTGCAACACGTTAGCGTCCCCACTGCTACAGATGAGATCATAGAATCTCGCGAGACGGAAGTCTTAGCTGCAGCACTTCTTCCGGTGGCGGCGGGCAGTGTTGCCGTGGCCACGCAGGAAAATGTCGAGAGTAGCACCGCCCCATGCGCCGACATAGAGTCCGCGGTTGACCGCGAGGAGCCCCTCGTGGATGAGCTAATTCCGAGATCGAGCGAAGCTGCAGAAAGCATTCTCATCTCGGAGGAGGCAGAGGAAGCGCAGGGGTCATGCAAGGGCAGCGGAACGGCGCGCCTAATCGTTGAGCTTCCGTGCGCAAAGCAGGAATGTGCAAGCGGCCCGCGGCGTCTTGCGCGTAGGCCGATTCCGACGGGCCCGAGAACGCGGGACGCGGGGGCAGGTGTGGCGGCGCAGGTGCGACATCGTCGTACGCGCTATCGCCGCGTAGGGTGTTCCTTTTCTCCCGGGAGCATAGGGCACCGCGAGCCCAACCAGGGTTCGTGTAGAATCAGCTGGTGGCGCATGAAACGAAATCAGCTTCCGTGCGACGGACGGTGTGTGCCGCCGTGGAAAGGGGTGTTAGCGCTGAATAGTGTGCAGTGCTAGGCAGAACGGGTCAGTGTTGTTTGCCGCACACTTAGTTGTTAGCGTTTTGCGTTTTTTTTTGTTTTTTTTTATGTGTAGGGTTCGCCCAGATGAGGATTATTGTTAGTTTTACCTCTACTGTCGTTCTCCCCCTTGTAGTTAGTTTTCTTTTTGTGTGTGCATGTGTTGGTTGCGTTCAGCTGTCGTAAGGCGTGTAATTTGCGAGCAGCGTAGTTTGGCGGTTTTAACGCTGTCTTCTTGTGAAGCAGAGCCGCGGTTACAGCACGGTAGGGAGTTTACCTCTGGGTACAATGGCGAGTGCATTCCTTTATTTGCGCCCGTTGGCATGTGGTCATGGTGGGCCATGGAATGTGCAAGTAGGGCCCCCTTGTGGCGCTTGTGTGCTACTAGTGTTTGAAGTACTGAGAAATGAACTTTCAGTGCATCGCATGTGTACAACAAGCGAACCGCAACCGGGACGAACAATCTGTGTCGCATTTCGAAAGAACACGCGTGCGCGAGTGCGTGAAGAGACGCTGAACTTCCTTAGACGTTTTTTTTTGTTGTACAGGAGTAGCCTCTTTTGGTACGTTTGGGTTTTGTTCGGGTGTTGTTTTTTTTTTCTTTCATTAGAGTGAAAGAATGTTCTACATGCGCTGAACGGTTAAGGATGGATGGTGTCATTCATCCAGTTGTCAAGTTGTAACATTTATACCCTTCGTGGGGTTGGTTGCCTTTAATGGTAGAGGGTGCCACGAGTTTGTTCTCACGGGGCCTGTAGTTGAGCGCCTTCGTTTATTGTTTGATGTTGCGCAAGACATGGCTAGGCAAAGGCACTGAGTATGCCGTGTTGTATCCATTTTTGGTGCAGTTGGCCGGCGCGTTGTGCTGTTTGGGTTGGTGTGTAGCGGGTTAATTTTTTTTGTTGTACTATATTGTACCCGCGTTGTATTGTACTTGCGTAGCGGCCTGAGTGTGTTTTTTTAGTTCTGGCTCTGCCGTAAGACATAACCTGCACGAGAGTTAATGTTGTACGTACAGCTAGTGTACGGACAACATTCTTAGTGCGGAGGTGTTAAGTTCGGGCTCCGCATGTAATTAATGAAGGCCGCCGGTGGCCCATCTATTGGCGTCGCCTCCGCTGGTAGCTACTTTCCCGTGTCCCTTTCATGTAGCCGCACGGACGCCAAGTTTGGAGCCGCGGAGAGCTGTTGTGCCCGTCCTTTTGTGTGTCAAAGGATGGGGGCGATTAGCCTGAGTACCTCTGTCGCGTCGAAGGTGGCAGGGTCATTCGGCATAACAAGCTGACGGGAGGCCAGATGATCGTATCTCTTAGTGTTGAAAGCGCGCGCGGTGTAAGTTTGGAAAATCTTCGACTCCGGCGGCGGGCGCTCTTCGTCGACGGGTCGTTCGCCTCGACGATGGTCACCTCGGCTGGCAGCGTCTCTCCCCGTGGTCTGTTCAGGTGGCCGGCGGCGCCCCTTTAGTCTGGGAGGGAATTAGCAACCCTCATTGTCCCGCCGCGCGCGCAGACGCACGACGTCGTGGGAGGCGTCGCGCGGAGGGAGGTCAGCCGCGCGGGGACCGCTCCGGGCCCTGGGCTTGGCTGTTGTTTGTGCAGATGCCACCCGCTGAACGTAATGGATGGTTCACTTTAGGCCGCAGATGTGCTGTATTTTCTGGCCGGGTGTAACAGCGTGCGTAGGAAACGCACTTTGAGTGCATAAGAGAGAGAGTTGGGTCACGTGACCGCAGGTGGGGACACATGTGTGATTGGCTGGTTCCTGTGGCCAATCAATGGGTTTCTATTAATTGTTTAAAGGGTTTTTCTCTCTTTCTTGTACACCCCCTTTTTGGAGGCGGGGTTTTTGCTATCAAAACCGGAGTGTTGGGTTTTGTCGAAGGTCGGTCGAGAGGGGATCTAGTTTAGTATAGATCTCGGCCGAACAGGCTGCTGCGGTCAGAGTGACAATGTAACCGTCACTCTGACCTGATGTAAACTTGGAGTAATGTAAATATTGTAAATAAACCTAATACCCAGTAAGGAAGGCAGTCCTCATCCCTCACCCGCTCCAAGCATCGGTCGTCGGTCATCGGAGCGAGTCGAGACCGTCCTCTCGGCTCCCGCATCAAAAGAACATCACTATTTCGCCTCCATCGGTTCGCCAAGAAGATGGAGAGGCGAAATTTAACTGGGACTACGGGACATGGAGGAGGAAAAATGGGCCACGAGAGTGTCTAGTTATAAGTATATGAGGAGCATGGACACGCGGCGGAGACGGAGGACCAGACAGATGACCAAGCGGTACGGAAATTATAAGTATATGAGGAGCATGGACACGCGGCGGAGACGGAGGACCAGACAGATGACCAAGCGGTACGGAAATTCGGTAGGGGAAAGTGGGGTATACATAACAGTTACAAAGCAGGTAAAAGCCACAGAGACTAGGAATTGTGCACAGAGAATGGAAGGAAAAAACTCTGAACACTTATAGAACAGAGAAACTATAAATTAGAAAGGAATGTTTCTATGAAAATACGCGAGGTATGCATTGCTCTTTGAAGCACCGGCTGGTGTCTGAGAACACGGGAATACACGGCTAACTACAGGCAACACGAAGAAACTTGTGTATGCTGCGGCAGGGATCGGGAGACCGTAGAGCATATTGTCATAGACTGTACAGAGATACGACCGCGGCGGAACGGTGGAGAAACGACGTTGACGGAGGCTTTGGGATTTGGTGTGAGGGGGAGCCTCAACTTCACTGCCATAGAGGTGACGAATAGGGGGCTGGAGTGGTGGTGGAAGAAAAGTAGGGAAGAGAGGGGAATGTAGGAAATTACTATACCGAATTAAAATTTATACTAGAAGAAGGGGAGTAAACAGGTGTGCAAGGGCAGGAAGGAAGGAAGCGATAGGAGTTTAAAACGTGGGGGGAGGTGGTCTAACCCATTAGGTTAGTTAAGGGTAGGGTAAATAAGTAGAATAACACAGACAAGTCAGTTGTGTTCCGTTACAAAGGGAGGGCCTCTAATCATCATCATCATCGTCGTCGTCGTCATCATAATAATCATCTACCCTGGCTGTCCTTTGCCTATAGCGAACCATTATTCCAGGCATTTATTGTGGTTTTGCAGGAAGCCGATGAATACCGCAAATGTCACTGGGCATCAGGTTAAGCAGTTCAAGCAAGGCGAAAAGTTTCTTGATTTTTTTCGAGTGGACTTTCAGTTGCGGTGACCGGCATACCATGAAACTCAAAGTTTAACTGTTTAAGCAAACGGCTGCAATCGTTGACGTAAACCGTCATGATAGTCGTGAAGGTGGCGTACAGCTTCGCTACCTTCAAGTCTTAGACGATAGTCTTACCTTCCTTCATTTTTTTCTTAAAGAAGTAAATAACATCGACACCTGCGTCAGCATGCATACACGAACTTTAATATCATGGGCATTCTCCAATTAAAGGAGCCATGAAGAGTAAACACAAGTTTGGTTCATTCAAAAGATTGTCTCGTTAGAATCATACTGACACCACTTTTAACGTAAACTTCGCTCAAATAAGCTACATAATTATGAAAAACGGGAATGGTCATGCGACCCACCAGCTCATTTCCCGCAACAGAACCTATGATGTCACATGAGCTAAGCTCTGCGATTGGCGGAGGCTGGCAGAAGCAGACGCAAATTAGGTAGAGCTTACAAACTAGACGAATGAGCGATTTGCGCTTAAATTTAGGGCACATTCTTTACAAAGCAATAAGAATGATGGAACAAACAGTGGAAGTTACGAAAGCACATGTAAACATAGAAGTACTGATGCGTTCTGCTGTTCGTACTGCGCACAGCATGCTTGGTTTAGCTTCACAGCACTACGGGGCTTGGGGTTGTCTCAGACGACACTGGCCGATTAACGCAAGCAACGGTGTCTTACGTGACCCCATTTGTCGAGCGATCACTGTTTCAGGGAACGAATATTTTCTCCCAGAACAAAAACAAGCCAGGTTTAAATGCGGGCAAAAACAAACCAAACGCTTGCCACGGTATGGTGGCGCCTTCTAGGTTACGGAACGTAAAGAAACGCGGGAACAAACCAACACCGCTGTACAGGGTGGAGACAACCTTTGAACGGTCCCGTGCCGCCGCAATTGGGCCAACGGGCTCAACGCGTTATTCTTTTCGTTTCCCACGAGACCTAGCAACGCGAAACAGACAATATGATTCAAACTTCTTCAGTAAACCGCGTTGCGGCGATAATTTTAGCGTGGTTTTGACACAATGACTTGCTTCGGCGGCGAGCGAGCAACCGAAAATGGCGGCGCCAGCGTATACGTGTCTCTACCCTGTACGGCGGATGCGTGAATGAAGTTACTCTAGGCTGCAGAGCGGTCGGTTCCTGTGATGTCATTTGGGACCACGAAAACGCACGATTGAGCGGGAAAATCAAAATTTTAACCTAAATTGTTTAATTTCTCAGTGAATAAAGCACCGTTTGTATCCGGACAAGCGCTGGGGGCACTATAAAACACGAAATCTTTCGAATAAAACCAACTTGCATTTTCTCTTCATGGCTCCTTTAAAGCGCAAGAAAAGTTCGAGGCCACGGCTGCAGTTGCAGCTGAGGCAGACGTCGCATGGTATTTTTTGTTCTTTTCCACTTCATAAATTACATACTGCTTGAGCCACTATATAAACTTTGAGAGGTATGTTTATTTGAGATCGTCTATGCAATGGAAACACAAGCAGAAGTTTGACAAATTCTATTCAGTGCCCTCTAAAGCTGGAATCGGCCAGCCCAAGAGTTTTCCTATGATCTTATAGGTAGGCTCAGGCTGTCTGGAAAGCTGATTTACGCGTAAACACGTCAAAGAACAATCTAGTAACAAACACCAGTAAGCAAGGAAAATATAGAAAGCGTCAGTAGGAAAAGCGCAATAAACATACTTCCAGCAACTTCTGATTCCCTACCATCAGATACATACCTATGCAAGACAAAACAAACTAAAAGGGGTGAAAAAAAGAGGCAATATGATAAGGGGGAAATAAACATTTATGCTTCAGCCGCGACTCACCTCCGAGGCGCTCAGAAGCACCACTATTACGTCGTGGAATATTGGGCTATAACCACGCAAATGAAGAAACGTCGTGAGTTCCCATGGTTATTAAACTAGGAACAAGCTTGTGCAGATTGCCTGAAAGCTGTTGCGGACACTAATCGGTAAAAGGCAGAATAGCAGGCAGCAACACGTGGTTATGCGTCTCTTATCTGTGTACCGGCAGCGGATGAAGGAGGAAAGATGAGGAAATGTGTAATGGTGTGGGAAGAGAGCAGAGCGAGTTCAGAGGCTAAGGGAAGTTATCATCGCAAAAGATACAAATTTGGGACCCCTGGACTAACAGGGATGAGACTCGAATACAAGCGGAGAGAACAGCGGTGATCTAGATCTGTTTAACGGAAGAGCTGGGGGAACAACTTGAGAGAGGGAAGTGGGACGTGGTGACGGACATGATGGTGATGATGCCGATCATGAAAGATGGGCCCTAGGCCATGAAAGACCATGGGTTACGGCACCAGACTGATGGGCATCGATGGTGATGGAGCTATATAATGCTTAAAAGATTCCACAATGAACGCCCACTTGGAATATTACGATGTATGCACAGATTTTAGCGGCTTTCTGGTGCGAAAAGTATGTCATGAAAATCAGCTCGTAATATTGAGCACAGAAAGCAAGTACGATGGACGAATAACCTTGGAAACCGGTGAAGGACGTTTTGGCGTATTTGAAATACTCCAGAAGGATTATTTCATATACTCCTTCGTATGCTCCAGAAGAAGTATATGAAATGTTTCGGGAAATGAAGTTAGATAATAACAGGACGGCAATAGAAGGGACTACAAACTGCTTATTTTGTATTTTTTTAGTACAGTTCGGACAAATTTAGTAAAAGTACAGTCTGCGAAACTATGCTGGAAAAAAAGAAGTATATCGCTTAGAAAAGAATATCGCTAATATGGTAGAAAACTTGTGACATCAGTACCCAGGTGCACATTGGGTGTACGACAAAACCAGTAACTTAATAAAAACCGGAGGGTGAAAGCAAGAAGAGAAACCCATAGAAATAAAAAAGAAAACTAAGAAGAAGATGCCTGCGGGAAATAAAAACTGTTTCGAGCCGGGCAAAAAAGTGTGAAGAAAACGCAGTAAGGGAAAGAGAGGAGCTATGAGAGAAGATGAAATCAATAAACGGCAACAAAGAGAAAAATTGGGAGTGCAGAGAGTGCTGGAAGGAAAATGAAACAAAAAGCTAAATGTTGATGTATTTCTAAAACAATCGATGTGCCACAATATTTGCAAAAATTCTGAGTAATAAAGTGGACTGAAACTGAAAAATAGAGGGACCAAAGCGCATTCATGAACTTTTGAAACCATGCAAAAACGCCAAGCTCAAACAACGACATCAATCGAAACTTTTTAGTGGATGATGAAGGAAACATTACTATCACGATGTATTACGATGTATTACTATCTTTTTTCCTTTGCCTTGTACACGCGTTGCCAAGGTGTCTTATGTTTGCCATTTTTTGTTTGTGTTGTACTGCCATTGTGCCACTCCCCTCAGTAATGCCCCTGGGGCTATGAGGGTAACCTAAATAAATAAATAAATAAATAAATAAATAAATAAATAAATAAATAAATAAATAAATAAATAAATAAAATAAAATAAATAAATAAATAAATAAATAAATGTGATGAAGCATAAGTGCATATTCGTCGAGTGATCAGGGGAAGGTTTAGAGATGATTGATCAAGGGATATCTCTACGGATAGATAGCTTTATCGTTAAAGAATACTGCTGAACAGCAAATACGTTTGCGAAATCGTGACTCGGAAGAAGCAGTTGAAAAGGCAACCCCCGAAGCAAAACTTAGTCTGGAAAGAATTCTAATGCAGCTGTTAAACCTGCTGCACCAAAAAGTATGACACCATTGATCAGACTACTATGCGTTAAAACCAAACAAATTCTGGAAGATTGCAAGGATCCTCATTAGGGCCAATCCAATATGTAAAGGAAAAGGCAATACAGACAGTACTGATTGACACAGACCACATTAAGTAACAGTGTTGATATGTAGATTAGTGATGCCGGCTCAGAGATCAGAAATTTAATTGCGACTCGAAGAAACTGAAGTCCTGGAGAAATGCAGAGTGAATTTGACGAGGAAGATGGTTGGATGGGCACTTGTTTGCGCAAACACAGTGCAGTGAAATTTTTATGGCTGGTGATAGGAATGTATTAGTAGCATTTTATGACAGTAATGCGCATATTACGAAAACGCTACAAGAGAATTGCTGTCGAGTACTATGAAATTGGAACATTTTGATGCCACGGGAACACGCTTATTAAGTCATTAATCAAGCTAATACGGTGTACTGGACATGAAAAGAGCAGCAATGCGGGCAGCACATCAACAACTATGAAATGGTGAAACAAGAACAAGGTAACGAAAGCGGGCTTGTTGGGACATGATCCAAATGACAAAAACAACAAGACAAATACCCAGGACAAAATGTTTTCCGTTCCCTTGAAACAAGGACGCCCCTTCAACCCAATACTGTTCATGCTTTACGTAGAACAGTTAGAGAAAAAAGCAAAAAGAAAATCTCTGACGGTTCATTCCTAACGTGCGTCCCGCATGGATCATTGGTAGAGCATTGTTTTCCGCGGATGCTCTGCGCAAATGACGTTACTGTGTTCGTCGGTAAATTAAGAAATAAGATGCAACTGCTCCCAATTATTAGTGAACAGAAAGCCACCGACCTGCGCTTACACTTTTACTCTCAATAGTTGGAAACAATAGTTCATGAATAATGTGGCAATGGCGCAGTGTCCATGCCAAATGACGAAATAACAAGGGTCAAAGAATGTAAATATTTCAGTCTGGGAAAGGAAGGAAAATATTACTGAAAATTTACGAGTAACTTTGAATAAAATAAAAACTAAACATGGCTACATTAAAGGGACACTGAAGTGAATTTGTCAAGCTCCCGTTTTTGCTTGCACTGCGTAGACTGGCTCAAATTAGCACACTTTTCATCGTTTATCCGGTTGACAAATCGGTAATTATTTTACAAAGCGCGAAAGAAGAAAAACTACCATGCGCGGTTTGCGGCGGCCGCACCAACTAAGGCTGTGACGTTGAGAGGAGGGGCGCCGTGATTGGACGATGCCCAAGGTTAGCAATCACACAAGTTTCGGTTTCGGTTTCGGTTCTGTAAAACATAGCCAATGGCTTTGTTGGATGGACATTCTCAATATCTCAGTAATCATCGTACCGCGCTTCTGCCATGTTGTCGGCTGTAAAATGCACAAGATAAGCCTCCCAGGACGGCTTGTAGTCCTAGCATTCACTAGCCGAGACCTACGCAGTGCATGAACGCCCTCCGCGTACCCGCAGACGCCCAAATGTCATGCGCTTTTCCCCCATATTTGGAGCTTGCCTCCCTCATGCCTGTATCGTAAAAAGCGTGTTCGCACCAGGCCAAGGGTCTGTTCATTCTGGCCTGTGCCCACTGCCTGCAAGCAGTCGGTGCTTATGGCAACAGCACGCCAACGAGAACTCGCTAGCGCGCCAGTGCCAGCCTGCGCGCGTTTTGTGAACTAGTTCGTGTAGCCATGAACGTTGCGGCCCCAAAAAAGGTGAACTCAATATAGAAAACATCGGCGGAAAACAAAAAAGTTAACTTACAAAAAAAAAAAAAGCACGTACCCGCGGGGATTCGAACTCATGACTCGCAAAACATTTGCAATGAATTCCTAGCGCCTCAGACTGCTAGGCTACGGAGCGGGACGCGAGGGTCTTGCTAATATAGGGTATATATTGTACAACAGGTTTACACTTTTATTTAGTTTTGGCATTTCAAGCCGCTTAGGTGACTATTTGTTGTACTGCGATCGTGCAGTAAGCGTCGCCCGAGTTTCCACAGTAGCTCACGTCTAGCAATTGCATTTCGTAGGCGGAAAAGCGTTCGCAGATGCGTAGTCGTGCTGCTGACCGCTGTGCTTGTTCGCCCAGCGCAAAAAAGTGCTTCCCGCGCCCTAGTTTTACGCTGTACGGTAAAAATATCAGTTGATTTTATTTGCTTAGTACCTATATTGACTTCGCTGACTCTTCTCCCGCCTTCAAGAGGCCTTATATTTTCCTACTGGCGTACCAGTCAGCGAAGCGTCGCATGTGCAGCGCTTGTGTGAAGCGACCTTGACTTGGAGCTAGATACAGTGTACAAACAAACCAAGTAAAGAAAGGCACATTCTTCCATTCACAAACGTGTCCTGGCTTCGTTTCAACTAAGCGAACGAATTGCGACCAAGCAATTTTTTTTTAACCTCCTTGATTGCGACGACCCGCCGGCGGCCGGCGGACGAAACGCTGGGCCGACTGACTCTGTCGGCCGGGGAGCCGTGCAGTAGCGCAGCCGTGGCGCAGCCAATTGCCAGCTCATCCCCTCCTGACGTCACACGAAAACGCCACAGAAAATGGGCGAGCGTAAAGAGAGGAGGACAGCGTTTTCGAATTAGTTTTTCTACTAAATAAAATCGCGTAAACGCGCCTAGAGTGGTCGAAACATGGCCTGGGGAATCCGGACTACAATTTGCGCTAGTAATCCCGCAATGTTTACATATCACTTCAGTGTCCCTTTAACACACAGATTAAGTTGGTGAATAAGTCATTGCATATTAAGTCATTCTGGGAATTTGCACAAGCGTAATGGTTTTAGTCTTTACATCTGCGGAATCTAAGAAAGGATATATTGTTGGATTTCAAGAGCCAATAGCAAAATACCAAACAAACCAGGGCAAAGAGGCATACGCTTGCCTTCGTTGGAAGTTCCTGAAGGTCAGAGTAAAATATGATATCAGGACACGTTAAGAAGTATGAAGACAGATGTGTTCACAGCTGAAATATTTACGTACCTCCACATGAAAAGCGTGGACCACAAGTGGCGGAATAAGATACGCGGCTAACGGTGAAAGGTAATAAATCATAAAAAAGCAAAGACAGCCAAGATTAGTAAAAGAAATGCAAAACAGACAGGAGCGAAGAAAAGGAGAAGAAAAACAAAATCAAAAATATCGCTTGAGGTGTACCCAACAGATATATTTGATATAAATAAGTATCCGCGGTAATCGCAACTGCAGTGTTTGGTTCCTGAGGCTAGGGGAGATTGGAAACTTAGAAATTTGTAGTGAAGTACGCTAAAAATGATGGGAATGTTTGGCCTGCGGAAAGGAAATACAAATGATATATGGAACATTTGCTAGAACGTGTCAAATCAAATCTATCACGTGTCAAATCTATCAAATTCCTGGTGACGGGAACATCAGAAAGCCTGAGGACGTGAAAGCAATAAATAGCAACTTAACTACGACGCTGCAACGGTCATTAAAAGAATATTTGAAATCTCGTGAAGGAAAAGCAGAGAGGAGGATTTGGGGTGAAATAGTTTTACCCACTGCTACGACCAAATTTAATTTGAGCCTCCTGAGAATAGCAGTGCTAAACTTAAGCAGTTATTTAGCACCGATTCTTTACTTTTTTGGTGAGATGACACATGTCCTAACCCCAATACAAGAGGAATACAATGCGCAATCAAGAAATCAACACAAGCCATGGAGCGCCTAGCATAACGTATACTAAGGTCTAACCGATAGGTCTACTAAGGTCTACTAAAGTCTAACCGACATCGAAGTCTAGGCCCTAAGTCTAGGCACTAAATTTATCTGTCTTATGAGTCACATGAGGTTTTGCGCCACGCGTCGCTATCGGCCGCCGCGGCAATTATAATTACATCAACCTGAATTTCAATGTGTTTTATTGCTATTTCAGCAATCAAAATTTCGCCTGTCACCTTTATATGGTTTTTTGTTCAGGCGCAGGTATTTCAGGTGAAAGATGCCGCCAATTTGGTAAATTTAGACTCTAGTCTACTATACGCGCTGTTAGAACTGACGTCAGCTTATTGGCGGGAGAATGCGGCAAGAAAAACAGCACTTCAAAACACAGTACTGTCTTTAGTAGAGAGTAGATGTATATGCGCGTCCCTCAGAACGCGCTCAATACCTTCCAGACCACAGTCACAATTTGATTTAGGCCTAGAGCTTTGAAGAAGTACAGAACAGGGGGAACAGTAGAACGTTGGCAGAGGGACAATATGTACATACAGCAAATAAGCAGTCCGCGGAGAACATGGAGGAAAGAAAAGCCTAGGAGAGCGTTCTATGAACCCGGACGAGCTATTTAAAGAGGTCTTTCGTTTCCTTGTATTTTGCGCACACTCACCACCTCATCTGCTTTTCTGCTTTTTTCTTCTCCGGTCTGCTCCGTTTTATGCTATCAACCGTTCAGCATCAGCTGGGCCGTGCTGTGATTTGAGACCCCGATGGCTTACCTTTCGCTAAGGTAGCTGCTGTTGCTATCAGCTATCGAAGGCCGTCAAACGCAGTGCGGCTCCCGTTGCGCATCTCGCATCATACAAGACGGCGAAGAGACTCTCCTAAGCTTTTCTTCCCAATGATGTTGGAAAACAAATCAGAACGTTAAAATCGGTTGCATGAATGAGCATGATGGACCTAAGGGAAACAAGGAGAAAAATGCCTACAGATTCAAATACAGCGGAGGGGGAGGCTTCTGACATGTACGCTATGACCGAAAGACATCGGCGAGGTCTGATGGAGCCACCTCTTATAAATGGCAGTGTATCGACAGCAGGCAACAGGGCTGCCGTGTCTAGCGTCTCGCATCCGCTTCCTGGACACTTATTTGCCAACGTTTGAACCCAAAAGGAAGTAATCGTCGACTTGTCTGAACAACTTCGAAGCAATGCCATTAAAATCTCTGGTAAACTCTCTGTCCACACCACCGCCAAACCAACATGTATGTATGGGTGTACCCCAAAAATGAAATAGCTGTTGCTTGCCTTAGGTTCATCATCATCATCATCACCAGCCTATCTACACCCACTGCAGGGCAAAGGCCTCTCCCATCAATCACCAATTACCCGGTCCTGTGCTAACTGCAACCAATTTATCCCCGCAAACTTCTTGATCTCATCTGCCCATCCAACTTTCTGCCGACCCCTACAACGCTTGCCTTCACTAGGGATCCACTCTGTTACCCTCAATGACCAACGGTTATCTTGCCTTCGCATTACATGCCCTGCCCACGTCCATTTCTTCGTCTGAATTTCTACTGAATGTCCTTAACACGTGTTTGTTCCCTGACCCACCCCGCTCTCTTCTTGTCCCTTAATGTTACACCTATCATCTTCCGTTCCATTGCACGCTGAGTCGTCTTCAAATTAAGTTGAACCCTCTTAGCCTCCAGGTTTGTGCCCCGTAGGTGAGTGCCGGTAAGATGCAGCTGTCATACACTTTCTTCTTCAGCGACAATGGTAGGTTGCTATTCATTATCTGAGAATGTCTGCCATATGCACCCCACCCCATTCTTATCCTTCTAATTATCTATGCCTTTTGGTTGGGATCTGGGGTCACAACTTGGCCTAAGTAGATATATTCGCCCACCACTTCCACTGCCTCGCCACCTATCTCAGACCGCTGTGCTGTCCCGAGGTTATTGATCGTTACTTTAGTTTTCTGCATATTAATTTTCAGGCCCACGGTTCTACTCCGTTCGTCCAGTGCGGAAAGCATGCTTTGCAATTCGTCCCCCGAGTTACTTAGCAAGGCAACGTCATCAGCAAATCTGAGGTTACTGAGGTATTCTCCATTAACCCTTACTCCCACCTGTTCCCAATCCAACGTTCTGAATACTTCTTGTGAACATACTGGGAATAACATTGGAGAGATTGTGTCTCCTTGTCTGACGCCCTTCCTTATAGGTATTTTAATGCTCTCCTTATGGAGGATGATGGTAGCTGTTCACCCATTGTATATATCCTCTACTATTCTTATATAATGCTCATCTACACCCTGGTTCCGTAATGCCTGAATGACTGCTGAGGTTTCGACGGAGTCAAATGCTTTCTCATAATCTATGAAGGCTATATATAGGGGTTCAGTATACTCAGCACACTTCTCTATCACCTGATTGATCATGTGAATATGATCCATTGTTGAATAGCCTTTGCGGAACCGTGCTTGTTCTTTAGGTTGACTGAAATATAAGGTTGCAGAAATTCTGTTAGCGATTACCTTGGTAAGTACCTTGTAGACGACTGACAGTAAGCTGATCGGCCTGTAATTTTTCACGCCCTTCATGTCGGCTTTCTTATGGATTAGGATGATGTTCGCGTTCTTCCAAGATTCCGGTACGCTTGCGGTAATTAGGCATTGCGTATACAGGTTTGCCAGTTTTTCAAGTACAATTTCTCCGCCAACCTTCAAGAGGTCTGCTGTTATCTGATCCTCACCAGGTGCTTTGCCCCCTTTCATTTCGTTCAAAGCCTTCCTTACTTCTTCTGTCGTTACTGGTACGATGCCTATCTCCTCTGAACTACTTTCTCGTTCGGCATTATTCTGGATATCCCGGCTACTGTACAGATCCCTATAGAAATCCTCGGCTACTGTGACTATTTTATCCCGATTTGTGATGACATTGCCTTGCTTGTCTTTAAGTGCACACATCTGATTTTCCCCCACGCCAAGACGCCTCTTCACTGCTTTCAGGCTACCTCCGTTCTTTACAGCGTATTCGATCCTCTCCATATTGCCTTACGTTATACTTTTTTAAATCTTGTTTTCACTAAAAGAACGAGCCATTTGGCAACAGGTCGGCCGTTTTCAGGAGGCTGGTTATCGGATAACTGTACTTCAGGGCTCATTTGGCAGGCTAATGTTGATGTTACAACAAGAAAAGAAACCTGCAGCGGAGGAAAGGATGCCCAGCGAAGAGTATTCGAAGGTTTGTGTTATTCCTTAGGTACATGACCTCTGCCTCAGGCTAAAGAAGGTGACAGGGGTCGAGATAGTAAAGGTGGTGTTTTCGGGGAAAACAAAAGTGAAAGCGTTTGTTCCAGAGTTAAACAGGAATATGAGGGCAAAGATGAAGGAAATTGTGACTGTACTGTAAGGTACATGCAGCAGTTTGCTCAGTGTATGAAGAAACGTGGTTAATGACGGGCTTGTGGCGTGGTGTCAGGTGTAAGCCGGGAAAGCAGTCATGTGTGGGGATAGAATATTAAAAAAACACGTATCCAGCTTTAAGCACACGTGTGCCCATGCATTTTAGTACCTTTGAATACACGCCCTGCTTCAAAAACATGGCTGTCTTGTGGAAACATAAGAATCAAACTTCGAGGGAGGTTGTTGAAGCTATCCAGATTTCATTTCATAGAAAGGTTGAGGGAGTCGCCTATACGCAGCCTTGAGAGATGTCATTACTGTGCTCGCTTCTATTCATTCCAGAGTATATGCGGCAAAAATATTTTCCGAGTTGATGTGGGCGGTGCTAAAGGGTAATCAATATCAGGGTTTCTGCTTAAATAAAATCTGTTTTATCGTGCTTGTCCGTGTGTATCTTATGTGGGCCGCATTGGTGTAGCAAAAGTCTTACGACAGCTGCTACATACCGCAATGCGAGCAGGGTATTCCCAGCTGATACCGATTTAGGAACTAAGAGCCCCACAGATAACGAGGCTAGCATACAAGCTCTAGTCACAGGAATAAGAAACAAGTCGTCCAGAAATACCATCACATGACTCCGCAACATTCCCATACAGCTTATGAAACAGCCTTATTGGCGGCATTGAGAACACTACAGAATAAAAAAAAAATTATTATTTATAATGGTGAAAAAAGCACAGAACTTTTACTTGAGTTTCTAGAAAGCAGCATGAATCTACTTTACTATCATGTATCGATAACATTAAGGCAAGCTTGTAGACAAGTTACTGTAACGAAAGTTCTACATAGTTTTCAAAGGTAAAAAAATATGTTAGAGTGGTTACAACAAAATAAACCGTCCGTAAAGCATCACTACATATGACTTTTAGCCAGGCCATCATTTAGGAGAGCGCATTTCTGTTCAATGGCAGGATACAACGATTTTTATAGTCCCGTACACGTTGCTTGCGCTCGCGTTTCAGATATTCTTGTATCTCTTGTCAATGCAAACTCAGTGCTGCTACCGAGTAACAGTCTGTAATTCGAATCTGTAGAGCTTCGCGAAAGAACATATGAGCTGAGCTAAATGAAAAAAAAAATATGAGAATGAACAGGGTGCACTTAGCCGTGTATATTGATGAAGGGTGGAATCAGGGGTGCTTTTTGCGTCCATTGTGGTTTTCAGTTTACGCGCACAGAACAGAAAGGTGATTAGACGATTGCGAAATTGGCTGACATTTTGGCACCCCCGCAGTGGACAGCTAATAGAATCGCTTATAACAGACGGCCGGTGCTACTTAAATCCAATGCGTGGGACTCGCCGAAATTTCCCGATATCTGGGGCAAAGAAGAATACATCCCGGTATTGATAGTAGGATTGTAACACACTGAAATCTGTAATTATGGCTTTCATAATTGAAACGACTAGTGCACCGGTAAGTTTTCAACACGAATCATTATATTAGCGAGAAATTTGCCTCTTTTGGAATGTGGGTAAATTGAAGGAAATGCAGGCTATATACACGTAGAAAACATCGAAGGATGAAAGAGAAGCGGAAAGCGCCTATAATGAAAAGTAAAGCGCATGAAATCTAAGGGTGCGGGGAATATCAGGCAGTACACATAACTTGGAAAGCGGCAATCGTACCAGCGCTCAAATTTTCGAAAGCCATATAGCCGCCCGATGCGCGTTATCGGCTCATGGTAAAACTGCAAATTTATTAACGGGGACTAACCTGATCACATTTCTATGGGGCTTACTAATTCATGACCCACGTGCTTTAAAAAGCTTCGCGTACCGATACGAAAGGTTTTACAGATTCATAGCAATGTTTCTAACGGCCTAGTTTGCTTCTTTCAGTAATATATCCCTTCTTTGCTGAAATAAAAAATAAACAAGAAACGCATTTTGGTTGATCCTATTTTCACTATGCGGCGCTAGTCGCCTAGCAAGCAAGAGTATTGCTTTCTTATTTCAGTACTGAAGTGACATATCAATAAAATAAGCAAACTAGGCCGTTGTGAACATTGGAACGTATTTGTAATACTTCTCGTGTTTCTTCCGGATGGTTTTTAACCCCGAAGGTCATGAAGTGGTCAGTGTCACAGAAATGCTA
The DNA here is from genome assembly GCF_048455015.1 of Haemaphysalis longicornis. NCBI lineage: Eukaryota > Metazoa > Arthropoda > Arachnida > Ixodida > Ixodidae > Haemaphysalis > Haemaphysalis longicornis. The sequence goes on along the minus strand of NW_027526203.1, from coordinate 304,104,701 downwards.
CAGGTGAGTCCCCTTGAGTATATAGGGAATGATATGGGCTGGGATCCTCTTGAAGTAATGGCAGAGATGATTAACATGCGGCAGGCTAAGGAGGAGCTTACAAACTAGGACGGTTACCAAAAGGAAGGAAAAGTATCTAGGAACCTATATTCCCCGAAGCATGGACATTAAGTTAAGGAAGGGCACCAGAAATAGCTGTCACAAAGTAGAAAAATGAAATACCAATGGGTTATTCGGGAAGGTGACACCGAATTGAAAGAGAGAGATAGAGACAGTTTCAAGGGGGGGGGGGGGGGGGTGAAGAGGGGAGGGTATGAATACAATAAAGCCTTTGGCAGGTCAAAGAAGAATAAGAGAATAATTTTACTTCGAAAAGATGTCAGGGAGATGCTTGCTTTTTCAGGTCGGAGCTTGCTGGCTGCGCCAGACGAAAAAATTACATTTGCGATCATTCGTGAGAATACGAGGCATGTCTTCGCTGTTGGGAAGATTCCAGAGCTATTGAACGTGTCGTAGTGCAATGTCAATGCATCCATCTAGTAATATTTGGTGGGGACGTCCACTTTTCTGAAGCAATGGTTGTTAGAGATGCTGGACATTTTAACTGGCTGGTAGCGGGGATTACAAAGAGGGGATTAGACTCTATAAAGGGGAGGGGAGAGAAAAGAGGGGCAGAAGGTTGACAAGGCGCCATATACTTATTTTAAATGTTCAATGTATAAGGAAAGGCCAGCCATAATTTAAAAAAAACAGATCCGCAACCATAGATAATCACCGGACGTAGACTACATGGTAGTTTTTATCCCCCTAGTAGAAACATCTCGGCAGCATCATTATTACGCAGTATTACAAACCCCGTTTAATTCTGCAGAGCAATTCAGGTACATAAACCACACCACATATACATTTTGTAATGCAGTGAGAAAAAGATAGAAAGCAAACATATTATGATCAAGGGGGCTTTAGCGAATCGACTTCATTGTTTCGTCGAAAAGTTCTTTCATATGTGATGCCTTGACCTGAACAGTACCTTACGGTAATCCGCCTCACGTTCTAGACCATCGGCAAGCAAGCATGTTAAAATGAAATCGTTCACATAAAAAATCTGGATTTAAAATTCTAGCTTTTATACTTAAATATACTGCCGTATAACTCTAACATTGAAGCCTCTGATACATTGAACTAATGTAACTGACCCCTCATGATTTTCTAAGCTTAACAATGTTCCGAAGTTTCGACCTGTTGCCCTTATCATTGATTCCAGAATTTGTGCTGTGACGAACGCGCCCGAATAAAGTACTGTGCCGCAAAACAGCGAACTCCCCATATTGCAAATAATCGGTGCATATTATTGGTTCCCTTATGCATGCAGGGATATTTTCCGTTAAACCCAAGCAGGGTATTAACTGTGCTGCCAAAAGGAAGCTCAAATAACAGGTGGAATCGGCCGGTTTAGATGTCTGATTCCAACAAGAATTGAGCTTCTACTAAATATTTCCTTATTTGGGTACATTTAAAAAACTGTCCGTTATTGTGGCGCGAAACAAGCGGGTTCAATCTTAAGGAACTGTACTTACTGCAAGAAAAAAATGCGCACGGTTTATCTTAAAAATGCCTTAAGCATCATTAGACGAGGAATAATAAAATGCATCTTGTCTAAGTATACACTGAATACCAAATTCACGATGTTCTTTCTGAAAGGGTATTGGCGAATCACTTATGCTATAAAACCAAGAGCTTATCACGTTATAGGACAGCTGTATTTCCTTAACCAATGCGGCGGCAAGTTTCAACTTTATTTGAATGCAATACTGCCAAAAATTTCCCACATTTGGAAAGCGTTGAACTGAACTAATTTCATATATGACAAAACGTTCTACATGCAATGCGACCAGACGTAGCCGTTGGCAACCAGAAGGGAATGAAATTTACTTCGAAAGAGTGCTCTCGGTGCCTTCGAAGGTGGTGCAAGCATCCCTTTGCGGCTAGTTGAAGCGGCTGGTCGGTAGGAAAAATGATACCATCGCTTTTGGGCGGTTTCCACATCACTCAGAATAGACGCTTTGTGTTCGACCTAAGCATGTATCACCGAATCTATGGGCTCAGTCTTTCCGAGACCATAACATCCTCCCATAAATCAGGACATCCGCCAGTTCTGCTCCTTTTCAAGATATAGCTCGCGAAGGAACGCTGACTCATTTGCTCCTCTTGTTTCGGTAATGAATGACTCATGGCGGTAGGCGCTAGCTGGCCGAGGCCCTGTGCATCCGCTGGTGGTCGTCACGGAACGGAAGTCAATCGGAAGGGATCGCGACCAAATTGTCTTTGCCGGCAGGCCATTGTTTTCTCCGAATGGCTGAGTGATGCCAAGAGGAACGCTATAGACGCATTTCAGGCTGATAGGCGGCGCTGGCAATCCACGTGCTCACTGCTTGCTCTCTGCAGGCCCGTGACCTCATGACTCCTATTTTGTTTTGGGGATCCTCCGCGGCACTAGCCTGTTGAAGTGGATAGGTGCATTCGGCTCGGTAGTGTTAATGATGACGTGCCAGTACCGAACTTTCTATTTCAGCCTGGAAACTTTGAGTTTTGTACCTACACTATTGCGGGACATTTTATCAGTACTTCGGCTTACAGTAAAAGAGACCAGGGGCGGGCTTCTCGTAACTGTCCCTTTTGAAAACGTCCCTTTTGCGCCCCTTCCTCATGACGTACTTACGATTAAGCAATGAGCGCTGGCAGTAGGTTTGCCGCGCTTGCGTTACGTCACTTCCCGTTGTTTGCTTTTAGCCAATCAGGGCTTGCCAAAAGGGACACTTTTGAAAGGGACGCAAAAGGGACAAAGCTCGAGAATACCGCCCCAGGACTGCCCATGATGTGATGTTTTAAGATTTATACTAGAAGTAACAGTCGCGGGTAAATGTTCTATGTTACTTGAGAATAAATTATTAATTTTCAGCAGTTATTTTAGAAATTTATGCTACAGGGGTGTTTTTGTTTTATTTCTACTCATTTAGGCTTAAGACTTGAGATAATTGAAAGCAAAGCTCCTTCAATACTTTTGACGCAAACGGACGAGCAGATCAACACGTAATGGTACCAGGTACAAAGTGAACCCGCACAATACCAGGTACAAAGTGAACCCGCAACCAGTGAAAAATGCCCGCACAATGTTCGTGTACCGGAGTGCACCAGTTATATACAACTTTTTACCCGCCGCGGTGGCTCAGTGGCTAAGGCGTTGCGCTGCTGAGCACAAGGTCGCGGGTTCGATTCCCGGCCGCGGCGGCCGCTTTTCTGATGGAGGCGAAAAGCAAAAACGCCCGTGTGTACGAGATTTCGGCGCACGTTAAAGATCCCCAGGTGGTCAAAATTAATCCGGAGCCCTCCACTACGGCGCGCCTCATCGCCTGCGTTGCGTCGGCGCGTTAAACCCTACAATCAATCAATTATATACGGCTTTTAACAGTGAAGCTGTTGAGAAAATCGTTTGTGTATGGTGTCCTCAGTTAAAAATACCGATAAAATGCCGAGCTCTCGTGCACGCGTGCTTCGAGCGCACGTTCGTCAAACCAAGCATACCACTTCGGGAGATCGGCCGGCATTAGCCACAAAAATCCACATCGTTCGCCGTGTCGTGGCAACACTTGCTCGGAACTATAAAGACACGTAATAGCGTACGCTCGTCGCTCGTTCGTCCTCACATCATCATGCGCATGCGCTCTGTACCGCAGGAGAGCCACGGCTTGAATTTCGAAGCTGCTGTAGGTGATAATTGCCTCCACATGGCCGGGCCGCAGATAGTTCGCATTGCCGTGGAGGAAGCGGCCGGGCTTCGAGAGGCTCGGCGTGCAAAGTTTCCGATAGAGGCGATACCTCGCGCTTGCAGAGTGGCGTACGAAAACGTCGACCAAAACGACGAGCTCACACCGGCCTTTCTCAGCATAAGGTCACTGAAATGCCATGCCGCCTTGTCAACCTCGACACCACAATGATTCTAAACGTCTACTTCGTGAACGTCAATCATCACCTACAACAGACTCGCCATTCAAATCTTGCGCGTTAGTGCAAGCTTCCCTGAATTTTTTTTTGCCACTTGTTGTGTATAAATAGACGCTGATGGTCAAAAAGGGTCAATTGTTTTAGCCTACAGCATTCATTCGCACGAATCGTTCGAGGACACTCGTGAAAGAGCCTACAAGTATTTATCGAAATCGGACCTAGGCAAACCTGTACCAATATTTTGGCTTATAGTTTGTCTTATACCAAAACAACCCGTTTAACGTCATTCAAAAGCCAAAGTTTGAGTCAATTTGAAAATTTTGCTCAGCAGGCCCTCCAACCCACCTTTTTTTTTAAAGCGAAGCTTTCTTGGTCGAAGCTGATGGCGGTGTCAGAAGCAAAATGCACTCCAGGAAAGCCATTTTATAGACCTTTTTAACTTCTTCGTCCTGGGAGCTGCCATTGTATCAGTGGGCTGTGCTAGCGGCTTAATGATTGGCGCTGTCGACAGGAAAATGTAATTGCGCATGCGCAACACAGCCCAGGACATGTCCTTATCTTATTACAGATTGACGGATGAAAATGTGTATACAATGGGACGGCACATGATTGTGATTATGGTGATGATGATGATGATAATGATGATGATGACGATGAAACAAGAACAAACGCTTCCTTTGGTCAGAATCAAAACTGGGTGCCTCGCGTTATCAAGCGCACGTCTATCTGATGGTGCCATTCGTACACGGTTCAAGGAATTTTGAACTTGTTAACATCTACTCATACTCGAAGCTACTCTAACTTTTGAATGAATCTAATTCAAACATCAGTCGCAAAAGCTTTCTTTCTCGTTAGACGAAAAGAGCTTTGATTTTTTTTGTGCTCATAAGCCATTTCCATTAGGTGTATTGTGGGCTGACTGGGTCCGCGATCAGGATCTGGAAAATGAGCATGACAGAGAAACGGGTACGGGGCACGCCACAGGAGCTCATCATCTTCAGTAGTTACTGTTTCCTAGATAATAAAGGAGCACGGTTGGGTCATCTAGTTTTCTGGGTCCTTGACTCGAGCTAGCTACGTGTCGCGCTGCCATTGGGACAAACCAGCCGCTATGGCATCTTCATGGAACCAGCATGACACAGGGGATACAGTAGTAAAGATTTCCCAGGAGAAACCACAATGCTTTATTCATTCCAAGCACGCAAGTATCCCTTAAAAACCTTACGTAGGGTACAGAAATTCAGTGTGGTCAGTAACCCATTTGGCTATTCCTTCGCGTTTTTGGTTTCATATCGATTTACTGCAACAGTTTGTTTAGGTTGCAGGCACATCGAGCTTCGGTGCCATCAGCTTCTGGCAGCGCCGGGTTTTTCCTCTGAGGGCACGTGATGCTTTCGCATTAATATGATGTACCTTCCGGTGACCTGTTATTATCGCCGCTGCCTGCGATAATATTTTCAGCGAGCATTCTCAAACAGCAACTTTTATATTTCTTTCACTGCTGACTCACATTATTCGTTTGGGGATATTGCAGTGTCTCCCAAACGTGCTTTGCATCGGCGTTTGCACTCAGACAATAAAAAAACCAATTCAGGTGGACTCTTAAAACTCTTTAGATGGGGGAATGAGAAATTTGTACATTTTATTTCAATTCATGAAGCTAATAGTGTGTTCTGTGGAGATTCTGTGGACTTCTTTCACCATAACGTGTTTGTCGTCTTCGCATGTAATCTTCACGTCGTAAGGGTTGCGGTGGTGTTGTGTAATGGTTGTTTTACGTGCAGCGAAATCATGTCTCTTTGCTAACCGTGTAGGATTCTGAGGCGTTTTTACGAGGGTTACCATGCCTCTGAGATAGACGCTGAGGTAGACATTTGAGAGTTAACCGCAGTAGACATATAACCAACAGCAGAAAGGTGCTGAGGGTTGGGATAGTCTCCTTTCATTACGATTGTCCGAATCCTTTTTTCCGTTGTGACGTTTTCTTCTTTTTGTTACTGTTAACTAGGGGGCTCCGACAATCACCCGTACTAGCACTCCATATACGTTATTTGCGTAAACTTTGATTGCTACTTTTGTTATTAGCATGCTCAAATTACCGCTGTACGCCTCCAGTGGGGCGCTTGTGCCATCTCATTACCATTGTCACGGTCATTTTCTCTGACGCCTCCTCTTTCCTCTTGTTTCCTTCTTCCCCCTTGTTAGCCAACCATGGGCTATAAAAGAATAACCTGATTTGATAGTTCTGTTATTGGCATACCTAAATTACATGAGCAGGACTCAGCATGTGTCTCTAAAACACGTTTCTAATTCAAATGCCAAGACATGTTGCCTGGATCTGTCTTTAGTTATCTACAGACCAGAAGCCCATCCACAGCTTTCTCGCTCAAACTTCCGACCACTCAGGAACCTTGGAAACTATTGCAGGAAAGCTATATTTCGAAACTACGCCGAAAAAAAAATGCTTTTGCCTTCAACATTACTATGCGGGAATTCTTCGGATAACATTGAATACATATACAGTATTTAGTTCTGAAAAAGCTTCGATAAGGCGGAAATTTCCACCTCGACTGTAGTTCTGACGGATTCGAGCTCCCCTCGCATGCTGTATACCTCGAGTTGCAATGCCACATCGGAATTCACAAAATCCTTTTCCTTACATTTATCCTTTTTGCGCCGTCAGTTTTTTGGAAACATTGCTCGGACATGGCACAGCCGGCTGCCTGAGATCGAGTGACAGAGAACTTAATTAGCATTAAATTACTGTGGGCCTAATCGCATTAACAATATTTTTCTTATTAAATATTATGGTTGGGCTGGCCGGCTGTTCTTTTGCGAAAGTCTGTATCTACGTCGACAGTCCCTAGTTTAGGAATTCGCAAAACTATCTCATTTTAAGACATTCTTCAACAAGCAGTCACCATTCAACCATCGTACGATTTTCTTATCATCTCAATCCCGTGAAATTTATAAACATAAAATCTTTACCCATAATATGGAGTTCCTTGAAAATTGTGGCAATGGAAGATTGGCTTCCGCCGCCGCTTTAGTACAAAAAATAACCACGTTAAATTCTCCAACGACCTATCTTATGCTATTGACATGGTAAATTTAGGTGATGCTATTTTTATATATTTAGCTCAGGGGGTTTACATTGTTACCCCCTGAAAACGTGTTCATAAACTTTGTGTTGTTTAATACCCCTTGATTAGTTCACTGAGTGGCTAGCTTTCTACATAGAAGCTCCCATTATGTTCCGTTTGATTCCTCACACCGGTTTGGGGTGAATGTGTCATCCAGAATTATCCAACGTTCTGTCCTGGGGCGACTTTTGTTCTAATCCTATATAAATGATTTGATGAAATATATGCACACAAAACTTGCCTTATGCTTACGGCTATTGCGCTGTGATGACCATGTTTCACCTAACGGTGGTTTAACACAATTTTGCAGTCGATGCGGAATCAGTAACTGAATGTAAACTTTACAAAGCACTCAATTTACCTTCAGGAAAGGCAATTGTATTCCTTTGTTTTATTATTAGTTTAATTACTCTTCCCTAAAGCAAGTGTTCGAATAAAAGACCTACGCTTCATCTTCCGTCCTAAAATGTGGTCAGCACACAATGATCCCATGAAACAATGCCTGAAATAATCAGACAATCGATATCACATATTGCGTGAATTCAGATATCAAACAAAGCTTTTGAGGTATAAATTATTTTATCCGACCAATCCTGGAATGCAGCTGAACTATCTGGAACCTTTATTAAAGGAGCCATGAAGAGAAAACACAAGTTCGGTTCATTCAAAAGATTGTCTCGTTAGAATCATACTGACACCACTTTTAACGTAAACTTCGCTCAAATAAGCTACATAATTAGGAAAAACGGGAATGGTCATGTGACCCACCAGCTCATTTCCCGCAACAGAACCTATGATGTCACATGAGCTAAGCTCTGCGATTGGCGGAGGCTGGCAGAAGCAGACGCAAATTAGGTAGAGCTTACAAACTAGACGAACGAGCGATTTGCGCTTAAATTTAGGGCACATTCTTTACAAAGCAATAAGAATGATGGGACAAACAGTGGAAGTTACGAAAGCACATGTAAACATAGAAGTACTGATGCGTTCTGCTGTTCGTACTGCGCACAGCATGCTTGGTTTAGCTGCACAGCACTACGGGGCTTGGGGTTGTCTCAGACGACACTGGCCGATTGACGCAAGCAACGGTGTCTTACGTGACCCCATTTGTCGAGCGAGCACTGTTTCAGGGAACGAATATTTTCTCCCAGAACAAAAACAAGCCAGGTTTAAATGCGGGCAAAAACAAACCAAACGCTTGCCACGGTATGGTGGCGCCATCTAGGTTACGGAACGTAAAGAAACGCGGGAACAAACCAACACCACTGTACAGGGTGGAGACAACCTTTGAACGGTCCCGTGCCGCCTCAATTGGGCCAACAGGCTCAACACGTTATTCTTTTCGTTTCCCACGAGACCTAGCAACGCGAAACAGACAATATGATTCAAACTTCTTCAGTAAGCCGCGTTGCGGCGATAATTTTAGCGCGGTTTTCACACAATGACTTGCTTCGGCGGCGAGCGAGCAACCGAAAATGGCGGCGCCAGCGTATACGTGTCTCTACCCTGTACGGCGGATGCATGAATGAAGGTACTCTAGGCTGCAGAGCGGTCGGTTCCTGTGATGTTATTTGGGACCACGAAAACGCACGATTGAGCGGGAAAATCAAAATTTTAACCTAAATTGTTTAATTTCTCAGTGAATAAAGCACCGTTTGTATCCGGACAAGCGCTGGGGGCACTATAAAACACGAAATCTTTCGAATAAAGCAACTTGCATTTTCTCTTCATGGCTCCTTTCAGTATCTGAAATTAACACGCTCTAATTAGTTCGAAAGGAAGCAATACTCTTAATACCATTTTGACTGCTATTTTTTCCTGTCATCTGGCCGTGCTAATCCAGGACGGTGACCTCCCTTTGAACGTTACGATAGTGAATGTCTAAACTGAAGCAGGGTCTTATTTACAACCTACATTATTCAATAACGAACAACTTTCTGTCTCTGGAGAATTTGAAATATACACTGATTTACTAAAAAATAAATATTCACAAATTTATCGGCTTTCTCACCTGTTTGAGTGCAGACTCTTGCATCAAGGAATAAGAAAATAGAATTTACTTGCAGGCGAAAATAGATGGTCGGCTTTGGGGGCTCTTTTAATATAATTTAAATTTATCTCGGTTTCGTATTGTCAGCTGTTTCTTAATTGGTTATTTCAAAACGTCCGTGACATCTAAGGTGTTAAAGAATTTCTTCCTGTTCATTTGAGACGAGATATGTACGGATAACTAAGGTACAAACCATTTCCATGATAGGAAAAATAAAAGAAAACAAATCAATTTAGTTATTTGCGGGCCTCCAACAAACATGTACGACACCAGTGCAGGGGATGCAGCAAAAATAAAACTAAGGATCTTATGCAGGGGTGTAACGACCAAAGCAGAGCAAATGGTAATCCAGTGCACTGGCCGCGTTCACAAAACAGACTCCATTAAACTGGCCTCTGGCAAAACTTCAACAACAATATCAAATTAGTCACATGTCGAAAAACTAGTAGACCAGGAATGTGACATCAGGCAGTAATCACTGGTAATTAGGTTTATTTAAATTGACAGCAAAATAATGTGAGACACAGAAAATGTCGATTGTCAAATTTTTGCAGCCACATAATATCGCAGGAAAAAAAATCACATTTCTGCAGGTTACTTTACACAAATGTATTCGCGTACCTTTATGTCAGCTCTCCGATAGGTCAGATATTTTATATCTTGTTTCCTCCAGCACCTATATGTGGTATCCAATAGGCGTAGGCTCAGGTACGTTTGCCTGGAAGCAAGAATGGGTAACCTTAGTTTCTTGCATATAAACAAAACGTTACAAAAAATTGCGTTACCCAATGCTGAGCGCTCTTTTACGGTGCATTCGGAAGCGCCAATATTAGCCTGTGTTTGAGGATTCAACACACCACAAGCATACTTAAGAACTAGGCGCACAGTCCTGATATACCATTTCTCCTTTAATTCAGCCGGGGCCAGTGAAATTTCGTCATGGAAAAGGAAGCGCTCGGCTTCCCTTGGTAAGATAATTAGAATGAGAATCGCCCGATACTGCAGCTACAAAGTAAACACCATGGTACTTAAACCCGAATCAATAGTAACCTCATTTCGGCCAGGGGATGATAAATGGGGCCGTTTCATTAAAACGGAGCTGTATTTGGGAATTGAGATCCCGAACTGAACCTAGAAATCAACTGCATTGCTTCACGCTCTTATTCAATGCAGAAGTATTAGCAATACTATACACGGTGCTCTATGAGCAATAAATTACTATTCGCCGACGACATGATGACCTAGACCTGGTGTTTGCCCTGGTGATTGAGCCCGTGATAAGAAAGGGGAAACCTGCAATCAGTATTCGCCATATTTATGGAAAACTCTTGAAGAAATATTTATAGAAAATTATATAAACAACCTAGAAAAATATTTCATTAAGCTCTACGCCGCTGTAGTTATATCGAACCCATTCTTTCGTGTTTTTGCTGCCACATTTTTGATAGAGAACTGAAACCCTCGAGAGCTAGCCAAAGTACGAGAGGTAAAAAATCATGTTGTTCGTAATTCGCCCTATCAACAAAGAATTTCTCACATTAGAACCCGCATATAGTGCTAGTTATGCAGTTGGTTAAGATGTCGAGAATACAGAATGATTTCCATGATTTGAAGCGGAACAACAACAAAAAAAACACGGACGATGAAACAGAGTAGACGAGACAGGCGCTATCTCGTCTGCTGTCTCGTCTGTCTCATCTAGTCTAGCGCCTGTCTCGTCTACTCTGTTTCGTCGTCCGTGTTTTTTTTTATTTTGTTACGCTTCAAATCATGGCAACTATTCACCAACTAGTCAAGCAAGAAGTTCTTCTCAATGCCGATTCAGTGTAGTTGGCAGTAAGATCAGGCGAAACACCACCGATATCACTTTTAAATAATATAGAGTCGTTATTATTACACTAAATGAATGGGAAGGTAATCGTAGAATTTGCAAAGGTGATGCAAGAAATTCAAAATTCTTTTTCGTTCACAGAAAAAAACGTTATCTTCCATTCTTTCGTGATTAAAATACTTCCCTATAGATACGTTTGCGAATCTAGCTTTGGTGCTGCCCCTGTCAGGCTGTAATAAAAACATGTTGTAACTTTCTGCGGGATCCAGAAGCGACATTTTCGGCCTGGAGTGAGACACTCTGATTTGTTAGTAAAGAATCACCGTCCTACTGATATGAGGTGTATGCATATGTGAAAGCGTGGGAAACTTGTTGTAACATGACTTCACTACAGTGTGCAGGATCACTTCCAAATGTGTCAGCTTGAAAAGGTGTGTATAGAAGGACATAACGGAAGAAAATAATACATTTTTGTTTCTTCCTCAAAGCTACGAAAATAAAATGTTAGAGGTGCAGACCATCTATGTGTGCCTTTGTGACACGACATGAGATATGCGTGAGAATTAAAAGACGATATTTCTTTAATAAGCGTCAGTTACGGTATTTTGTTGGCCTTATTTCTTTATCGAGTAAAGGTGAGTTCACCTCCACTTTTTTCAGCCCTGCCTAGCCCTCCGTCCAGACGGCAGGATGGCTTTCCGTCAAGACGACACGATAGCGAGCCCTCATATTTCGTCTAGGCGGAACGGTACACGCCAAAATATCGCTCCAAGTCGACGTAGAAAACAACGCGGTAACCAAACAAAACCAAAGGGCAGTACGATAAATTGTTTTTGTATCTAAGTCAGCGTCAAATAGTAATACACTGTTATTGAAAGCAACGGAGCACAGGAGAATTTTAGTCCCACATAAGCACAAAAGATTAGAACTGCACAAATAACGAAGACTAAAAATACAGAAAAAGCAAATCGGAAAAAATAGACGCTCCACGTCAACAAGCCGACACGTGACCACTACACCACAGATCTCCGCGACTGAAGACGATGTTTCAGTAGAATGATAGGGACATTTGTCTGGAGGAAACGACCGATGTTTTTCATTAGTTTTCTGTGGATGGCACTGCAGAGTTGAATAATTTTTCCCCAAAGGCGAGAGCTCTAGCGGTGGTTACAGTTCTTTTTGGGTGGCACTGGACGCACTTCCTTTGTTTAACCTGAAGAATGAGTTCAAGAGGGAGGGACAACAGTTGAAAAACCTACATTCCCCGAAACATGATCTGGCGAACTAGATGTGTGCGTGGCTACTTCTGGTATCAGGGAATTATTATATTCCCATTAGTAGGGTACGAGTGGTAAAACACACCTATGAAACCGCCGCGGTGGCTCTGGGGCTATGGCATTGGGATGCTGTGCACAAGGACGCGGATTCGATTCCAGGACGCGGCGGCCGCTTTTCTGATGGAGGCGAAAAGCAAAAACTCCCGTGTGTACGAGATTTCGGCGCACATTAAAGATACCCACGTAGTCAAAATTAATTTTGGTCCCTCCACTACGGCGTGCCTTATTGCCTGCGTTGTGTCGGCTCGTTAAACCGTACAATCAAACAACACAAATCTATGACGCGAAGCAGTGGGAATGTGCATGTTCTTTTTCAAGTTACTACATGTCAACGAAACCTGATTTATAAAGTTATTGCCGATTTCTGGGCGCTTACAAACTTCGAAATTAGAACATCGGGGAAAAATCGCAAAAAAAAGGCACCGTAAAACCGATTCACAGCTGGTCTCAAGCGGTTGATTAACAGATCTGAGGCCAAGGAAAACGCAAAAAAATGAACGCCATCCCGCCTTGATAAAGTGGATGTCCAGCGGAGCTGTTGTAACCGCTACACGTGCTTATGACGAGGGTATGAAATGTTCTTCGTTGTCTCGGGTGTCCTGTCGCTTGCGCTCGACTTCTCTGTCGGCACATCCTCGGTTCTGACGCATGCGCTCGGCGTCTTGGGTGAGAACTGCGGGATTTTGCCTCTGTGATAGTTTACAACATGAAATCTTCCGACCAACAAGTAGCTTACAGCTTCGCTGTAAAATGTGCGGTACCGCAGCACGCAAGACCTCAGTTCAGACGACCGCCGTGATCAAAGCTCCCGCCACAGCGAGCCACCCCTGCGTCTTGCGCAGGTTCCTGCATCCGCCTCCGCGCCTTTCATATCACGTAATACCGTAGCCGCTGGAGAGGAGGCGGAATGTAATTGCAGGCAAACGAAAGGAAAACATTCACAGACACGTTTGAACGTTTGAACCTAGGTGGTTAAGCTTTTTAATTGCAGAAAGGTCACGTAACTTCGAACTATTAACACACCTCCACACATTTTATTTCAATCACACCTCCACTCCCTCATCGCACTTTTTATTTCACGAAAGGCATGCGCTATCAGGAGTGGGCAATGCTGCTGCAGACGTAAGCCAATATAAAGCAATAATCATATCTGTTTACATCGCCGCGCTAACTTCGCTTTTCCGGAACTTTAAGCTGCATATGTCTGTTCGACTGGTACGCTAGTACAAAATCCAATGCCAATTAAGGGCAAGCGAAGTATCGGTTAAGCTAATATAAGTTATAAGGAATTAAAATCAACCAAAACTATTATCATAAACCTTAAAACCCAGGTACGAGAAGCACTCTTTCATGAGATGAACAAGCAGAACTAGTACAGCACATGTTTCCGATCGCTTTCGCTGTCTGAAGGAGCACATTCGCTAGCGATCAGGTAATTCTGAGGGCTAAGGGGAAGGTTGCTGCACAAGCTTTATAAAGTCATGTCTCCTTAATATGAACGTCTCCGTTTCCGAGAAAAATAGTCCACAATAACGAATCAAGCTCAAAAACACGAACATTAAGGAATAATCGTTGCAGAACACAACCGTCGACCTCTACAGGTCAATGCCAAGGTTTTTTAGCCCAGTACTTCACCTATTAAACATGCTGAACGCGTCTCACCGTTGAATTGGCACGTATTTATCTTTTTCGACTAAGCGGAAAACCTTCTCCACTTACAATTAGCACAGCCATTGCCACGGTCGCACTGAACAGGGAAGGCTTGCGTTTTATGCGCAGCGAATATTAGGACGAACTATCATTGTCCTGTTATCTTGTAATGAGCCTAAGGACTTGCTCTTTGCGGCATATTCGGCCCTGGGCAATCTTGTTTGATAGGGAAAGGCTGTCATCCTGTCGTCACTACCTTGGAGTGTTGTTCGCTGACCACGAATGTTCTCGACCTAATTCGATGGCACTGGACGGGAGAGCGTTGAAAGATAGATGCATGCTTCGCCTTTGTATGCTTCTGCAAAAAGTAAATTCCTGGTACGGACTGGGGCCTCGGGGGTCACCAGTCACCTTTTTTATGTTTCGCTTTGTGGACCAGTGTCCACAATAACGAGAGAAAAATGCCTGTATTTGTTTGTTTTGTCCCCAAAATAGCTGTCCATAGTCCGGACTGCGGGTTTATATGTTAAAAAGGCAGAAGTGCATGGCGAGAGACCGGTCGCCGAAATATTCATCCATATCGCGGGGTATCCATATTAACGGGTTCCATATTAAAGAGACATGACTGTACAACAAATGTTCTGCTTCAGTTCCTTGCGCTGCAATCTAAGAAACAGGCGGCAAAATAAATCCCAGGGCAGGCTTTGAGAAGTATATCTTCAAGGGAAGCTTTCTATTTGTCACGGATTCGGCAGGGAGCGCCGAAAACGCACTGCACAAAAGCTGATTTGTTGATGATGAAGAAAACTGAAAACGTTTGGAGAAAATTCCTTTACATTTAAATTATTGGTACTTCCAGGACCGGGAGGTATTACAGAGGGGAGTCGGTACTTGCTCGGACAAAATACACAAATGCACCAGATGATATGCAGCTACTGCAGTGATGCGGCTCCGGCTCATACAGTCCTATAGCTAACAGCGTTTTTCATCACTTCATGATCTTTGATGGGTGCTACGGATGCGGGAAGGTGATTACAGTCGACGCACGTGCTTCCAGTCGATGACGTCTAGCAGCCCATTGTTTGGCATAATGGCAACCCCAATCTTGTGACGATGACTTAGAAGAGAATAAACATATTCTGGTGGTGATAGAAGTTCGCTATGTGAATGGGAATGGTGATATATTTTGTGAAAAAGAGTCAGTCGAAGAATTCGACGGCGATATGCTATACGGGAGTTTGAAGCTAGATTTCGTTGCTGTTATGCTAACGGTGATGTTATGGTAGGAAATAATAAAGCGGACAGAATTATTTTGGATCATTTCGGCTGACTGTATCAGATTAGTATGTACAAGACCCAAACAGAAACAGCGTATTCTAATTTAGCTAGGATTAGTCTTTCGTAACGGGTGATATTTAAGGACGAAGGAGCTTTAGCAAAGTGGCGACGTAGGTGTCCAAACATTCTGTTTGTTTTGCAATTATATGTTCAGTGCGGATTAGCCAATTTAAATTGCGGTTATATGTAAGCCTACATATTTATAGCTAGAAATGGCATCCAATGCACGATTATTGATATAGTAGGGGGGGCTAGTGGATTGGTTGTTCTAGACACATTGATAACTTTACACTTGTTAAAGTTTAATAGCATTAACCATTTTTACACCAAGTTGATACAGGAGTAAGGTCACTTTGAGGAGCAGTTACCTCGGAATAGGATTTGGTTCGCGGAAGTTTACAGAGTCACCACCAAATAAGTGTACATGACAAGAAAAACGCGCATGTAACTCTATAATGTAAATAAGGAAGAGAAGAGGACCGAGAACTGACCCTTGCGGTGCTGCAGATCGAACGGCGGTGTGGCGACTATTCACACTGTTGGCTGCAACATACCGAACATAATTGTTAAAAAAATTCTATCCAAATGAGAAGTTTCTCGGGGAGGATTAGTTTGTGTAATTTATGCATTGAAAATCTGTGGGAAACTTTCCTGAACGCTTTGGAAAAATCTAAAAATATGCAGTCAGCCTTGGAACATCGGTTCATAATAATGTTCAGTTTTATGTGAAGGATGCCAGGTGGCTCTCGCAGGAGTATATTTTACGGAAGCCATGTCGTGCTTGGGTAAAATTTTAAACAGATACAAAAAAGTCTGCAAAGCTCGAAAGTAAGATGTGTTCTAATATTTTACACGGTATACTGGCAAGTGACATAGGTCGCTAGTTAAGCGGGCAATGGCGGCTACCAGCTTTGTGAAATGCAATTACCTTCCCCATCTTCCATTCAGCGGGCAGGCAATATTTTTCGAGTGACTGTTGAAAGATTATTGTTAGTTTAACTGACAAAAAACCACACGTACTCTTTAAGAACTTCGGGTTAATGTGGTCACAACCAGGAGCGGAAGAAGTTATTAAAGATTTGATTATCGCCTAAACACCACTAGAGTGAATAAATATCGGAGAGATAACGGGACGGTAAACATGTCCTGCATAAGTTAAAACAACATTTTCATCTATATAAAATTGAGATCAGTAAATATTGTTTAGAACATTCGCGCATAATTGTGAAGGAACTTGTTTTCCATTGTCATCTTGTAGGGATACTGCGTCGTCGCGTTTGGGGTTCATTGTGCGCAAAAAGTTTTTAATGTCAATTTTTAGCAGGGATAGTGATACGTTTGTTGGGTAATAATTTTTTTGCCGTTTTTAGTGCTGTAACATAATTTTCAGACGCCAGCTTGTAGGTGTTCCAGCCATGCTGACCGGCCCTGGCTGACCTGTATAGCCGCCTATTTTTTCTTCGATAGGCGCTTTAAGTTCGCGTTAAACCATGGGGAATCTTGGATCGTTGTTACTGCGCAAATCGGAAAGTACTTGTTTGATAGGTTGGAAACGACAGTCGAGTACATGTTGCAATTTTCTCCCACTCTGTGTTCGTGAACGCTTTCCAAAAACGTACTGAAAATAACCCAAGTTCACTGATAATTACTTCGAAGTTTGGTTTGGAATAGATTTCAACTACTTTTATCGTTTTAGATTGATTGGGTCCCTGTATATTTAGCTGGAATGATATTAATGAATGATCACGCCAACAAGGCAACTGTAATATCAGAGACAAATTCTGACCTTGAAATTAGTACGAGATCTCGAGTGTTAGATGCCAGTTCGGTTGTTCATGTTAGCTGAGGAATAGTTACGATGACCGAGAAGTGAGTGCATAAGGCAAGGAATTCCTGGCTAACCGTCAAGAGTGCGTATTGATTGATTGTAGGGTTTAACGCGCGGACGCAACGGAGGCGATGAAGCACGCCGTAGCGGAGGGCTCTGGATTAATTTTGACCACCTGGGGATCTTTAACCTGCGGCGAAATCTCGTGGACGCGGGCGGTTTTGCTTTTCGCCTCCACCAGAAAAGCGGCCGAATCGAACCGGCGTCCTCGTGCTCAGCAGCGCAACACCTTAGCCCCTGAGCCATCGCGGCAGGTACCAATGGTGCATAGCCGGTGGTTAAGATGTTCATGATATGTTCGGCAGTTTGAAATTGCCATGCAGAAACAGAGGGTTATCCGGATGTCCTGAAATAATTAATTTAATGACGTCGTGTAGCTCATTCCGGAAACTGCAGGAATACTTTGGCGGACTGCAACAAACGCAGGTAATTTTTTGAAAACTAAGTGCGATTAGTGGCATATAATATCTAACTTGTTATTTATGTCAATTCACTGTGAAGGAAAATCATTATTAATAGCCAAAAGGATGCTATCCCCTGTACAGGCAGTTCTGTCGCATTGTAAAATAGAACCTTTATCCGCGAGCCGAAAAAAAATTCCCTTGCACTTCCCCGAGGGGGAGAGTGTGTAAGTGCGAATGCACGGTTGTTGATTGCGCGATTACGGTGGATATCGTGATCTTGGAGTGGAGAGGAGGCGCCCAACACCCGCAGTCACTGAGCGGAGAGAGGAGGAGGAGAGTAGCGCGCGCCCATCTCCCCCCGTTGCTAGGGAAGACGAGGAGGAAGACGAGGAGCGCGCGCACCCGCAGCTGTTGCTATGCGGACAACGGCGGCGGACGATTCAGGCTCGCTTAAGAAGTGCATTCGCACTTAAAAATCCACCCCAATCCACCCTGTGAAGGTGGTTGGAAGACGAAGCTCTAAACGGTACCCACAACGATTGCCCACGGGATGTCACTTGAATTCACGTGAACACGTGGCTCTACAAAAAGTGAAACCAGAGACAAGTGAAATGCACTTAACCACACCCTTTAGTACTTCAAAGAGATATTTTTGCTAATCGGTGGTTGGTTAAGTCGTATTGGTGAAGCACTCTTTTTTTATAAAATTAAAGGAAGGTGATCTCACTTCTTCTCCGTCTCCACCGCCGACGACGGGGGCGATGAGATCGGCTGTAGAGATGGACTAGACGTGAAATGTAATGCGTTGGTGTCGGCGTCTTAAATTTTTATAACTACTAGCGTATGCGCAAGGCGCGTACACGGCCGGTACACGTGCCGTGAGTGTAGTGCGCAGCGGTGCGAGAGGTCGCACGATGCCATCACGTGGAATTCATCGAGAACGCACGGGGTAAACCCGCAGAAGTGCTCGGTGAGTGCACCGTCTGTCTCCCCCGTCTACGCGTGGGCTCGTACCTCATTCGGTAACACAACAGGCTCTCGATTCGTTTCTGTATTCGTTCCAGGTTGGGATTCCTGTCTGTGTCACTAACTTCTTTTATTTGCTCGTGGGAATGTTCTGTTGACGCCAACGGTTGCTTGGGGTAGAGATACAAAGCTTCGCATTAAAATGTTTGGGGTCTTCAATTTGCGTGTGTAGCCAGGTTTCCGTGAGAACAAGATAGTCAGCGCTGCAAGTACCTATAGCAGAAAATATTTGGTCTCGCTTGTTGACAATCCTTCAAATGTAGTTCATTTTGTGATAGTAGTTCACCACTATTTTCGCGCCAACGTATGTAGCGCCATGCATGGGGAGATACGGTAGTCTGATTGTTAACAGTGGTGTAGTGGGGCGCATGCTCCTTGACAGTATCGGTTGAGTCATAAACGATTTGTTTTTTGTTAATCGTAAGTTTGTGGTAGCGTAGTTGATAAACACGATAGTTAGGCTGTTTTGTCACTAGTATTTCGCGAGCATGCCGTGTGGCAGGGGAAAATTCTTCTCTTGGTCATGTCCTTCTTCTTGAACTTTTTGCGGGATGTCAATACAGATTATTTCAGTGTGAAACTCCAAACTTTATGAAGATACGGTGGCATTTATTTGGGTCGTTGGCTCCAAGCCGATGAGCACGCTCAATAGAATTTTGAGGGAGCGGGTCAACCACGCCAGTGAGCGTTTCTGCTGTACTCGCCTCTGATTGTTCGCACGTTTCTTGAGTGTCAGGAATGTCGTGAAAAAGTAGGTTTCCACGCCTCGACATATCTTCTGGATCGTCGATTCGCTACTCCAGACTGCCCTTCTGTCGTCTTCGTTGTCGTCATAGTCGTCGTTATCATTATCATCATCATCATCATCATCATCATCATCATCTTAAGCCTTGTCAAGACAACTGTAGGAACAAGGCCTCTCCCATTGAACTACCATTGCTCCTATGCTGCGCTACTCCAGTCCACAGTTTTCCTTTAAACTTCCGTATTTCATCCCTCCATCTTGTTATTAGCCTTCTTCTAGACCCATCTCTTTGTAACGAGTCTGTTACCCTTATTGTCACCATTCGTCGGTTCGTCTTACCACATCGAAAGACCAAGTATATTTCAATTATTCATTTGATTTCAACTATGACCTCGCCAACTCTAGTTTAGTCTCCGATTCAGGCAGCTCGTTTTTGATCATTGAGTGTTATTCCTAGAATTATTCTTTCCATGGTCCTTTCAGCCGACCGAAGTTTGCTTTCAAGTTGTTCAGTAAGCGGCGAAGTTGTAGCTTCGAATGTCATCACCGGCAGTGTGCACTGGTTCCAGATGTTTCTTATGAGTGACAGACCTAGCTTAGTTTTCGTTATTTCTCAGTGCATGACGAGTCCTTCCCAGCCCATACCTATTTTGCGCCAGATTTCTGTCTCGTGGCTGGGGTCCACACTAACCATCTGTCCCAGGTAGTTATATTCTGTTACTTTTTCTAGCGTTTCGTTTTCTAAGCTAAAGAAGACATTCTTGCCATGCTTATTCCTCATTGCTTTAGATTTATTCATATGTATTTTTAGCCCCACGGCCGCACTTTCTGATTGTAGTTCCTCAAGCATTGTTTGCATATGTTCTGCAGTCTCACTCACGAAGTCTATGTCGTCCGCAAACCTGAAACGGCTCAAGAATTCCCTGTTAGTCCTTAATTCTATGTTTTCCCAGTAAAGCTTTCTAAACTCCCCGTCCGGACAAGCTGGGAATAGTTTTGAAGAAATGGTATCTCCCTGTCTTCATCCCTTTCGGATCGAAAAAATATTGCTTTGCTTGGGCCTGTGCATCACTTATATATGTCTTGTGGAAATCTTACGTGGGTTTCCTCTCTTCCCTGGTCTTTTAGTGCTTCTAAAAGGGCTGCGGCAAGTACGGATTCAAACGCTTTCTCGTAATTTATAACTGCGATGTAGAGGCGTTTAGTTTACTCTGCGAATTTTTCTATCGCTTGGTTGATAACAGGGATGGGATCCATGGCTGAGTACCCTTTCCTAAACCCAGCCTGTTTTCTGGGTTCACCTAAGTCTCAACCTATAACCTCGGTAACCCGCTTGTAAACAACTGAGAGTAGGCTGATGAGTCTGTAATTCGTAAAGTATTTGGGATCTCCCTCCTTATGAATCAGAATAATGTTGGTGTTTTTCCAGGCCATGGGGACTTTTTGAGTCTTGAGGCATTCCGAAAAAAAAATATCGCAACCTTTTTTAGTACAATATCTCCTCCCTCCTCCAAAATATCCACAGTTATGCCTTCATCACAATGCAGATTTTCCTATTTTCATGGCCTTGGGAGCCTTTCCAACATCCTCTTTTGTTACTAGTGAGACATCGCAAGTGGAGCTTGTATTCTCAAAGTTTTCCCCGGGCTGACGACGCGGGCATACAGCATTTTGTACAATCGTACTGCTACCTTAATTATATCGTCGAAGTTGTGCGTAATCTTTCCTTGCTCATCACTGATTGCGTACATTCTGTCTTTGCCGATGGCTAGCTTTTTGTTAGTTTCTTTGAAGCTTCCTCCTATTTGCAGAGTTTCCTGTATCACTGCCATGTTATATGCATGAATATATTTTGTTTTATGTCTTTTAATGGGTTCTGACAGCTCGGATAATTCAATCAGATCCACCGTACTTCACACTTTCATGGTCTTATGTTTGGCAATTAGTACTTTTGTTTTCTTAGTTAGTTTTCCAGTTTGTTCTCTACATGTTGCCCTTGCCACAGCCACTGCTGATTCATTGAACACCGACGCTTTCATTGAGCCTGCCTACACTGACCTCGTTCTCTCGTACATTAGCGAGAATTTGTTTCGAAGGGTTATTTTAAACCTTTGCGATCTGGCTCTGACTGATTCCATGTCGTGCTTTTAGGTTTTCATCAGTTTATTTTTTTTCTCATAAGAGATTCAGCCATAGCTTGCATCTAACCATTCTGCGATCGCTTATACAAACTTTACTTCCCACCTATACGTCTTGCACAATACCCAGGTTGAAACTTAGAATAAAGTCAATTTCGATTTTGGTTGTACCGCCGGGACTTTTCCATATCGATTTCCTATTCTTTCGTTGATAGAAGAATGACTTCATTAACCTCAGGTTATTTCTCTCTACAAATGCAACCAGTGTATCTCCTCGACTTTTGGGATCGTCAATTCCGAAGTTTCCCGCTGACAATACTCCCATTTGCTTTTTACCGAACTATGCGTTACAGTCTACCATGACAATCGTGAACTGCGTTGTTGCCTTCTTGATTGCTGATTCGACGTCCTTCTAGAAGCTATCTACGCCTTCATAATTATAGCTGGTTGTTGGCGCATAGGCCTCCACTATATTTAACCTGTATCGCTTGTTTAGCTTGATCACAATAGTAGCGACTCTCTCGCTAATGCTTAAAAACTCCTCCACGCTTCCTGCTATTTCTCAGTTGATTGAAAATATCACCCCGTGTTTCATCTTCTCTTGTGTTCCACTGTAGCACCTAGTATCACCGCTAGTAAGCTCTATGAAGCCTTCTGCTGCTCTTCTAACTTTGTTTAACCGTATCATATCCCACTTAATGTCAGAGAGCTTCTCTAGTAGTACAGCTAAGCTTCTCTAGCTAGACAGAGAGCGTGCATTGAACATGGCCAGAGTCGAGTTCCAATGGCGGCCAGTCCGGACACAGAGATTCCTAGCCCCCTCTGCTGTATCACTGTGCTGACCGCCGCCGTGGAGAGGCGCCCTGCAGCTGCTAGTGACGGAAGGCCGAGAGTTGAGTTGGATATTCATCGTAGGTTGCGGAAAACTACTACACCAAGCTGGCCAGATCCTTCTCTGGTGAGGGCACTGTTTCTGTCGAGACTTCCTAGTATGGTTGGATCTTCCAAGTGTAGCCCCTTAGGTATCCGGGATGATGTTTACTTGCGGAGCTGGCAGCGCTCTATACCTATTTGGGTTGGGCACAGAAAGCCAGACGAAACATAGCCAGAGAGGAAGAGCAATTTCCTGCCGACGACGGTGTCCCGGATGCCTATAGTGATACCGAGACATTGGTACTCGGTTTCGCTTTTGAGACGCCTATTTCTGAAGGAGTAAGCTGACTCGCTGGATTGCTGATGAGATTTACTGACGTATGGCCATTGGAAACTTAACCTACTGCCATGATCAGTGTATAACTACGAAAAATAGCTGGTTAAAAGCTCAGTTGGCCAAACAGAAGCTCGTCACTAGAAGCTGAGCTTCCCAGCGGACGCTCAGCTGGCTAGCTTGAAGCTGAGCTCCCGCAGCTCTGCCTTAGCGTGTCGGCCATGAATGGAAGCATCTCCGAACGTATGGTGACTGTTTAGATTTCGGTTTTTGGCTATAACATTACTAAAAATGTGCCTACCGAGCTGATTTCACTTGTCCAAATATCGGAACGGAAACGCGACGACGCGGGTATGGCCTCAAAATGCGGACCTTGTCGCGGAAGCTAACTAGGTTTGCTTTGCTTGCATGTGACTCAGCGCGTGCGGGTGGCCCGGCGCCGAAGAAAACTGAAAACGTTCATAACTGTAGAACTATTCGTGCTACGAGGTTCAAATTTGGTGCAAAGGCTCTCTAGAAGTTTATGAAACTGGAGTGCGAAAGGATTAGAACACTTTAGGCAGATGTTCTAACAAAAAAATGAAAATTCGCGCAGCTCCGTCCGAACGCGTACGCCATGCATTAAAGGTTCTCGAAGTTACTGTCCTGCTGTGTAGTTAGATAATCCATCGCTTCTTGCATGCTGGCCATGCTTGCGAATTTAAGATCTAGTGCTTTTGCTATTTTTTTCTAGGTCGTCACGTCGCTTCTGAATGCAGTCAATTGTGGAGTCGGTTTGTTCTTGGCTTGAAGTTGCTTTAATTGGTTTAAAGTCTGTGGCTAATCCAGTCTGGCATTCGACGAATCGCAGACACCATTATCGAAGGTCTTTCAGAATCTGAAAATCATTCATTTGCTCTGATAATTCTTCCCTGATAGAACAAAAACTCTGATGGAACGAGTGTTTTATTCTTGGTTTACTTCTACATTACCGAAGGACAGCAACCAAAAAAGCTGTCCAAAAACATTCATGAGCAGTTCCAAAGAACGCTCGTGTGTACGGAAACAGGAGCAAACAGCGATTATATCTTTTAAAATGAAGTTTTGCACCCCTACCCTGCAAGGGTTCTGTCGCGACAGAAATCTCCCGCGAACCAATAAAAATTTACTGGTACCACCAGCAATCGGACCTGGAATGAAAAGAGATATGAAGTCAGGGACCGTTGTGTTATCTATTCAGCTACAACCCTACGCAGAGACGAAGGAAACCGAGGGTGCGCTCACCGAGCACATCTGCGGGTTTACCCAGTGCGTTCTGGCTGAATGCCACGTGACAGCTTCACACGACCTCTTGCCCCGTTGTGCTCTCCGCCCACGGCACGTGTACCGGCCGTGTGGGTGCCGTGCCCATGTGCTAGGAGTTAGTAAAAATTCAGGGAAGCTCACAGCAACGCAAGGTATGTCCTTTCCCCTACGTCTCTGCCGCGGATCTCGTCGCCTCCGTCAGCTGCCGCAGAGACGTTGGAGAAGTGACACCGTGTAACACAGGGTTTGAACTACCTTGTTTTTCTATATAAAAGAGTTTCCACTGATATGCTTCACCAACACCAATCAATCAACCCCCATCATGTATCACACATATATCCAACCATTTCAAAGAATATCTCTTTGAAGTAGTAAAGAGTGTCTTTAAGCACATTTCAGTTGTGTCTGGTTTCACTCTTTGTAGAGCCACGTGTGGGAATGCAAGTGACGTCGCATGGATAATAATTGTGGGTGTCGTTTACAGCTTCACTTTCCAACTACCTTCACAGGGCGGATTGGCGATAATTTTTGTCTGAAACCATAGGTACCCACCTGGTGAACGCAAAAACACGGCACGTAAGCCTTGTTGCAGCCGCTGCTCCCATGCCCACTGACAGCTTGGTCCAGGTGATGTCGGTGCATCTAGAGGCTGGGGCTCGATAAGGCGGGCAAAAGGGTGATGTCAGTGCGCAGAAGAAGGCATACTGATCTTGATGAAGACAGGGTTCGTGGCTTCATGCTGACTGCTAAACAGGACGATATCAGTTACTGGGTCTCAGAAATTCGCCGCGTAGCAGGGAGTGGCGACGAAATCAGCAAAAGCAGCAGCGTCTGGGGAATGCAAAAAAATGGTCCCCATTGGGCCCTACGAAAGGATGTCTAGAAAAGCTGTTGTAAACCACTACAAATGGTGATGTAGGAGTGTATGTAAGGTTTCTCCTCGTCTCAACGGGGTTTTCGCTTCCGCTCGGCTAGTGTCACTAGATAAGTGTACAGAGTATGGGGACTCTTTTCTCCTATTGTTCCGTGCCGCCGCCATTATTATTGCTCACTTCGCATTACGTACCATTTTTTTATCCGGCTACGGTTCATAGGCGCTGCAATTTTTTGTTTATGTGTTTTAGTCGGTCAACTCTTAGTCGGTCAACTGGTAGGCTTAGGATGACGTCTCTGCTCTGCGGCTGCGCTCGACTTACGTTGTTCTGAATGCGAATCAAAGATAACACCTGTAACAGTATTTCAGCAGCGGTAGTATGTCCAAAGAGGCCGTTTTGCTGCATCTTCGGTAGTGTTGTTAACAAACGACACAGTCCAAGTTAACGGAAAGGCCGTATATCCCGCAAAGTCGCAACACTGATAAACGCCAAAATGGCCCCCGTTGCTCACTTGCGTGCATCAGTGGCGGTACTCGGAAACCTTATCTACTGACACTACGCTCGGTTTCTCTGGCGACAAATGCTGGGTCCTGCCTTGCCCTATTGCTCTTTTTAGTGACACTGTTCCTCCCTAGCATATGAAGATAATCTGCAAACATAATCTTTACCAGGAACATATTATGGGGTGTGTGCGCCCCACCTTTCACAGGCGCCTTATCATACATTATGCGGTTTCGATGCTCGTTTTATGGTTCTTTGAACGGATTCCGAGCTCTATGCTGTATGCCTTATTAGCTTGACGCATGCGCTCGGTGTCTTAAGTCTCGGCTCCTAGGCGTTTTCATCCACGGAGATGAAAGCGTTGGTGGCAGAAGTATTCCGGTTGTACTGTAAAACATGGCATGTTAGCCTTGTTGCTGCAGTTGCTCCCGTGCCCATTGATTCTTGTCAACTTGATTTGTGTCTACACAGCTATCCTTTAGAGCAGCAAGAAAAAAATCAAAGCCATTTTCTTAAATTAGGACGTCGAACGCCAAGCTTTCTCCTATGCAAACTGAATCAAAGTCAAAGTTTCAAACCACCGGCCACCCAAGGAACCCCAAAAATGCTGAGTGACAAGAATCAAATCCCGAGTAGAACCAAAACATCCCATCGCGTCACTCAGCATTTCTAATTCTGCGTTGTACTCTTTCAGAAATTCACCGATGGTGCACAGCGACTGCCCCCGTAGGTTCGCTTTGAGCTTCCCGAAGCTGTAGATTCTCCAGCACAAGCAAGCCGCCCTTTCCGCATAACTATGCTGTTCTATCCCCCTACAGTTGTTCGATCAGTGGAACTTGCCTGTTTGACTTACATTTATTCTTGAAACCTTGTAGAATACCGGTGCCTCCCAAGCACTGGTGGCTCTAGTGAGGCTTGATTTTCGCTTGTGCGTTGGGCATTCTGCTATCATGATACGGCCACCTCGCTATAACAGAGCAGCCAGACAACGCAGTTAGGTTGTAGTTATGCTACTTTTGGCAACAATCGCTAAGTGTTTGTGATGTTCAATCGTTGACCTGTGTCACCAGATCCAGATTTAAGAATTTACCGCTGGTCGGACAAAGGCCATATACGCACTTTTCGCTCCAAATTATTTCCCTTTCTCGTCGTGATTTCTGAGACATTTTGCTTTGGCGTGTTTCCTATAAACGAATGTCGCTGCAGCACACGAACGCTTCAACGGAAATCAGTGCGACCCAAATTATACTATGGAGGCGCACAGCGTAAATAGCCCGTAAGATAATGCAGCGCATCGTGAGCACAGCTATTAGGCTCCCTTGTAACAAATCGCGAACTGAGGGTACTTCGGTCGCTCGGAGCGGTAGTTTTTTATTCCAGGCAAAAATGATCTTCCCCCGGCGTATTTACTTGCAAAATAGTTTCCCTTTTTTGCGTGATGATGTAATTTTTATTATGAAAATTCCACCTACGACTCGTCTTATTTGTGATTAGAATTTTGAGGGAAACTGTTGAAATATTTTGTGTTAATATGGCATTATATTTTATTGCGTTGACAAATGTCTACAAATCAATCTGAAACAAAACCCACCAGAACAGAAATCTGCACGGGCTCTCGAGTAATCGCTACCTAGTCGCCCTGTTTAACTGACAAATTGTTGCACACTGCTATTCATGGGAATACTGATACTACGACGCTCTGAGACGAGTGCCCCACCGGCTATTTCTTCACGGCGCGGATCGCCCCTTTTACACACCGCGTTTCCAAGCAGCGAGAAACCTCCCTGCCTCCCTCTGCAGCGCGATGTCTCTTCGCAACGTATAGCACCCCCTTGTTTAAGCGGTCGGTTCTGACATAGGGCGGAATGGGAGGAAGGAGGCCGAGACCATCTCTGGTGCCGCCAACGTTACTAGATAAATACCTATCTAGTACACTTTCTGGTATTCATAGATATCTGCCCAGTACACCTACTAGATAGATAGTCATCCAAGTTATCTAGAAATATTGGCCGCCGCAGAGAGACCTCCGCTTCTGAAGTGCTGGCTACTTCCCTCATCCGTTCGCTACCCCATGCCGCAGTACCTCCTTCCGCATTCGTCTTCCGACTCTCTTGACTGTCCCCTCCATTCATTCTCCGCTGCTTCTAAGTTCACTATCGTTCATCCTCCTATAGCTATTGCAAAAAATAGATCGGTCTCCCGGTTACGAGGACGGCGGCGGGAAAGATTACACAAACACTCGACCTAGCCTTACAGTGCACCATGAGAAAACTCATCTGCTTTCAATTAGAAGTATGATATAACTACGTGACTCAGGTTTCGTTATGTGTCTTGCTTCGTAACACAAAGCATAGGTAAACCTACATCGTAAGGTGGGGACGTCACGCACTCATGACGTGAAATACCCGTGACGTTGCACGGGTACGGATGTGACAAGTGGAACCATCGGAATTTTTGTAATATTGATGAACCTTTGAAGAATGACGAAAACATCACAACGGTCTATCTACTCAAGCGCTCACACGCGATTACCTATGCAATTTTAGAGGATCAAAAATTAACAAACACACTCACAAAGGTCTATCTAATTCGACACCATCACGATGTTACTCAAAAATAAATATACAATAACAAAGACTAGAAGTGTAAACAAAAACAGGAAATCCCAAACAAATTACAAACGTCCCACTAGTCCACTCCTCTCACGCAAAAAGAAAACCATCCCAGCCACCAAAACTTGCTACTGCTGAGACAAGGCCTCGCAAGCGACCAACGCCTACAGAAGACGTTGTCAACAAAAAAACGATAATCACAAATCAAAACCATGGGAAGATATGCAAAAAAAATAACGTTATAACGAATCTAGCGCCTTAAAGCAAAGAATTATAGGCAAAACAAACTAACAGTAAAAACTTGTCACAATAAAGTTTACTTCTCCTCCGGATGCTGAAATCACTGCGTGGTTGTTTATGGTATGCGAGAGCATTCTCTATGATAATCACTGTGAGGATAACTGCGCAGCCTCTAAACTAGTTATTTTAGTGTTTCGTTTCTACTGCGAAGTCTTTTATTTTATTAACCAGCTCATACTTGGCGCAGTCGTTTTCGCAGCGAGTC
This sequence comes from Haemaphysalis longicornis, assembly GCF_048455015.1. Taxonomy (NCBI): domain Eukaryota; kingdom Metazoa; phylum Arthropoda; class Arachnida; order Ixodida; family Ixodidae; genus Haemaphysalis; species Haemaphysalis longicornis. Next base: position 304,076,165 of record NW_027526203.1, on the reverse strand, counting down.
CCATTGTGCACACGTCATGTACTACAACCGCGTAATGGTGTCTGCATCATTTTTATTGCCTACGTACCAAGCTCCTCGTTATAAGCGGCTAGATGCTGTGTATCTCAAAGTTTTTAATAGTACCTAAAGAATAAAAAATGTTTTTTTTCTCGGGCATTCACGATTTCATTAAGGTGTTTACATCTTCAGCGCTCATGAAGATATGCATAACTGTTCCATGCTGAGCCCAGCTCAGTTGTGAATTGTAATAGGGTTGTGCACAGTTTTCCCATTTTAATTTTGTTTTTAACCACTTGCTAACCGAGTTGCACAAGGGCATTCAATGGGGGATTTGCCAACATATTTCGGCAGCGCAATTTTTCAACATTCACGCATGGAAACACCACTGCTGCCAATGCTGGGCCCTATGTTAGAAGAGTGAATGTTAGTAGTGAACGAATTGTACGAGTCTTGCTCGCGGCATTGCTTTAAGCAAGGCTATGATCTCAGTACGTCTTTATAGATTAGGACGTGCTGCCTATCTGGGGTAGTAAAACTTCAGATTTTAGGGCGTAGCAGAAGTTGTTAAATAGGTCGATCCGAAGAGTCCGTCTCAATGCGCTTGTGGCAAAGGAATAATATTATAACGATTCCAACTTTAAGGAATATTTAAACGTGGTTATAAAGAAGAAGTCGTATTAAGATGAACGCGCAACACTGTTTATTCAGAAAACACGCATAACACCTATGCCAATGCGTACCATTGCAAATTTCAATTTATGGACATGAAACCCTCTCAGCGGGAGCAATGTTTCTCACTGGAGTACGTACAAAGTGCATTACTTAGAAGGTTGGAGCAGGCCGCTTGGAATGCCTGTTAACTCGTTTTGTGCAGAGAGACGGAACAGCCTATACAAAAAACGACAAAAACGTATTATGCTGCCCAAGGCGGCACTGCAGCGCAATTCAACACGCCAGCGATAACTAGTCGAACGACAAGTAAACGTAACGTTCGACCAGCGGAATATATATGTTTAGGTATACGAAGCTGGTAAAGCCGTGTAAGCCCGGCGCATTAAAGGTATGGTGAAGTGGTTTTGAAAGTGGGTAAATGTTTGTTTTTTACAACTAGTATGTTGGATAGTTTATGACTGTAAAAAATTTTTGTCATATCTCGCTTGGGGACTAAGATATTCGTCGATAAAGTTGACCCGACGCCCCGCCCACCGCTCGCGGCTGTGCCGCCGGAAGAGCGAGAAACCGAGAGGCAGCGACCGGAAGTAGCGTCATATTCGGAAGACGGCCAGCGGCGTGCGCCGCCGCTTCGGTGTGTCCCAGTTTTCTCAGCGAAGTTCCGAATTAAGCAGATGTGTAATGTGCCATTTATTAATCTCAATTGTGTAGAGTTGCTACCGCGTCGATTTTAAACCGTAATTTTACTGTGTGCTTCCCTAAAGCGACTCCTAGATACCAGAGATTTCCTACCCAAGCGCCCGTGGCTACTACATTGCCTTCACGAGTAGTCGCAGGGCCGGCCGTGTCATCGGGTGCTCTGTGCTTCATACGCGAAGAGACTGGCTCGAACAAATATGCAGGTACCCCTAGTTCCTGACCCATTATTATAAGAGGATTAAAAAATTCGTGGCACCGCAGCGCTCAGGGCTTCGCGAACTTCTTGCTCGTTTTGCCGATCGACGTTGTTGGCTGTGACGGAAACTGAGCTGAGTAGCTAGATTTTAAGAAGAAATCAAGCAAGCTGAAAGCATGAAGCGTTTTCTGCGCGCGGAAGCGCTCCGCAAACTCGCCGGTCGTGCATTCCCGTACGGCGCACGAAACGGCTCGCACGCACCACGCATGCCGCGGCAGCGACTGCTCTTCGCTGCCGGCCAGAATCAAGGCCGTCGCCAAAAGCAAGTGAACGTGCGAGAGAGTGGATGAATAGTGTGGTGAAAAATTGTGCTAGGGATTGTCATCCAAGGTGATTTTGAAAGAGGTGATCGAATTTGTATCGCGATGCGGAGCGCCGACCGGTCGCGCAGCGCGTCGTCGGCAGCAACCTGCCCGAGCACGAGATGCGGCGAGAGGCCGACGGATGGCGTTACCTGCGCGCAAGAATGAACATAGCACCGATGGCTAGAATGACTATCAACGTGAAAATAAGGTTCGCACGCGAGAAATGGGATGATAGTGCGGTGAAAAACTGTTTAACGATAGTCATTCGCGATTGTAGAGGTAGCAGTGACCAAATATCGGTCTCGGTGCTAAGCATAAAGTTCCCAACCTCCGAGGCGATCCGTGCAACCGAAGCTGGCTGGAGCTGTTCGGGAAGGTGTTTTTCTAAAGTTCGTCGGCGACAAGTGTGCTGCGTTTTGGTTCCGCTACCTTTCGGGTGACCACAACAGTTCGGTTCTCCTATTCTAAAACTGCGTTTGTGCAGCACTGACACGTTCCGCTGACCGGCCGCGCAGCGACCCGGCACCAGCACCTCCGCGCGACGCAGCGACCGGCCGCTCGCTAGCTGCTGCTTGTACGCAACGCAGGCCGCTGCACACAGCTTGTTGTACCGCCTGCCCGAATGCAAAAACAAAGTCGCACATGCGAAGAAGGGGATGATCGTGTGTCGAAAAAATGTGCCAGGAGTTGTGACTAGCGCTGGTGGTAATAGCGGCGAACCAATATCTGCACAACTTCCCTGCACCCGAGGAAGCATAAGTCGGCCATGAGTCGTCGTGGCTGAACCTCTTTCTCAAGCTCGCCGCGAGCGAACTTGTTGCGCTTATACTTCCCTCAGGCTCTCATATTCTAAGGAAAGATTGTGTGAACCCTCCATTCACCACAGGTCCTTCTGGCCCTTATCTGAACGGGAACAGAATGAGATCGATGAGATCTTCAGGCCGAGCGGTCACGGCAGCGCCGGCACTTCCGAATATGACGTCATCTGCAGCCGGCCAATCCTGAAAGGCAGCCAGCGCTCTGACCGCGCCGCCGAGCAGGCGTCGTTTATTTTGACGAAAAAAGATGGTTTGGGTGTATTTACACGTAAAATAAACATGTTTTTCGAATTCAGCGTCAAGAAAACCATAAAGTAATGCCCCCAACAAAATTTTTTTGAAAAGCCCTTCACCAGCCCTTTAAGCGCTTGTTGCATATTAAAGAAGGCTGCAAAAACAAACTTGTCCAGCCGTACCCACCCGGCAACACGGGCTATGCGCGGCATACCCTGTGCTACCATCCCTTTGAAAACGGTAGTGCAGGAAATGAGCGTGAATTTTTGTGATGTTGTAACTGTAGCGAAACTTGCAAATCTAATGCTTAAAGATCAGGTCCTGGCTACGACAAAACGTACAGAGAAAAAAATCGCTAAAAAAGGTTAGTACATAACGAGGCGTTTAGTAGGATTAAAAGAATGCGGGAGCCCCAAAAATGCGACAGGAGCAAAAAAATTTCGCAAGCGAAACGCCAAGAAATCCAAATTTAATTCTCTTAGTTCTATACTGCCCACCGTGGCTCATTTATTTTCTGACTCTCATCAGTTTTCTCCTAAATCTATGCTTCGTCAACATTTATTATTTTTGCCAATTGCCAGTCGTCAAACCTCCCCTCCCCCAATTTACCTAAGCAGCAGTAGCCCCAAACAGTTTTTGTTTATAGCCAAGAGCTGTTTGGTCTTGGCATAAACTTATAGCAAGTACTCTTATATATCTTGATTTTTCTTTTCATTCAGCTCCTTGGCCAATAACTTTGGAAGGAAGTTTGTACACCTTACCTCCAGCAAAAAAAAAAAAAAAAACAACAGAAAATTTCCCTCTATAGTCCCGCATGTGATTTGACCGGCTCCCCAACGCCAATGAAGGCGATGATTCCATTATCGTGACCCGAGTCAGAGACACCTACAGAAAAAATGAAGTGATTTTTTCGGCTGGCACAGATAACGGCCGGACGAAACACTACAACTCTGCCATTAACATCTGTGGCTCCTTATGAACCACCTTCATCCCCCTCTAAAGCGTGCTAGGTAGGTGCCCTCACGGGGAATACATTTCGGCGCACCGGAACGCGACTTCTGTTGCACGATACAAACTTCGAAAATAGTGTCGCTCGAGCCCTGTCACAGTGACGATGAGAGGTGTTTGGAGCGTAGCGAAAACTAAATAAATGCACGCGAACACAAATAAAGAGATTGTTCAGGATCTTAATTACATAATGCCAAAACCGACATTTCCTCTCCTTCGCGAATACGAAACTCGGCCCTATGCGCGAGCCTATCACCGGCTTGTGAAGCTCGCAACGCAGCCTTTCTCGCGCACTCCTCGGTCTCTATACCAACCGTTCTGTCCATTTCAGTGGTCACGATTGGTCGCTTTAGCACCAGCATTGCCCGCCTGCCGCTACACTTGCTGTTCACTATTATAGCAACTTTGTCACAGTGATTGCCATTTCATGCTGCTTTGTCGCCTTCTCGGCCCTGCACTCGCACTACCTTACATTTTACAACGTGTACAGGCGGTGACGGCGCGCGTAGAGAAGCCGTACGATAGGACTTTCGGGAAGATGCGGTGGTTCAAGCGAAACGCCACAGCAGCCAACGCTGCAGGCGGTTGAGCCTGGCTTGACGCTTCCTCTCCACTCACACCCTTGTGCCTCGGTTTGACGTCCGTCTCTCCCTACAAGTCTATCTTTGCTATTTTGTCGCTTTGTGTCCGCGTATTCACGGCACAAATGTTTGTCTTCATGGACTATCTATGTCGCACAACAATTACTGCTTAACGCAAAGGATATGTATAGTGTATTAGATCCATCTGCCATGCGGAACGGTTTTCCTCGAACTGTCAGACAGTTGAATTAACGACGGAATCCGTGATAATCGTACAAGTCGCGGAAATGGATAAGGCAGAATCTAGGTATTACACGTGCGTCAGCGCAATTGCATCCCAGACTTTTGTGAGTATTGTAGGACGTGGTGCATCAAGGCACAAGTGAGAGCTATTCTAGGTATTTCTGATAAGGAAACAGGGAGAAATGCATCAGAGAACCGTAAATTTTCTTAACTGGCAAATGCGTTGTTGACTGCGAGGCACGCTGACATGTGTTTGACAGTGCTGGGGCTCCTGAAGCCTTCTTATGTGATGAATGTAAGAAGGGAGCGAGGGGTGTCCCATCGTCGGCTGCTTCATCCAGAATTGAAAACCATTTAAAGGAGTTTTTTTTTCTTCCAATGAACAGTTATAAGTCCAGTGGCTGTCTTTCTGTTTTCTCTTTGTCTGTGTGGGCAGCTTTATTCACACTGGTTTGTTACATTTTCGAAAACGTGTACTGTGCGTGGTTAGAAAATCCTGCGGGCGGAGACCTCAGTCCAGGGCCCCATTGGAGCAACCCGCCGTCTTCGCCCGTTCGTTGAGCTGGAGCTGTCTGCTGGGGCAAAGCTGGTGGCTTCTCTCTTCCACTGCTCTTGGGAGGGGTCGAGAGGGCCGATGTCGGGGTTGTTTTGAAATTTCCATATCATGTCGTAAGCGTGGTGGGACGCCGTAGCGCCAGCATAGGGGATCGTAGAGGTTAGTGTGTATAGCGTGTAGCCTCGCAGGGTACGAGTGTATATTAGTCCGGAGTTAACGAATTGCAGTCTGCTGGGCGCTGGTGACTTGCTCAGAGACTGGAGGGTGTCACCTCTTCGCCCTAGCCGGTAATTCTCTGCGATGTCCTTGTAGCTGAGAAGGGAAATTGTCTTTTCGACTTCTTCTACCGGTGCTCAGCTGACCAAATCTCGAGTGAAGGTGTGTGCCGCCTGGTTTCCGCATAGAGAGGGGTGGGCTGGGACCCAGATGATCGTTATGTTTCTCCAAGATGGGCGTTGAAGGTGATGTTTAAGGTGATCCTGAAAATTTCTTTTGCCGCGCAATATTGGGGTGCCACTTGACAGTCCGTGATGATGGTGGATGCTCCGGTTTCGGCGATTTCCAGGGCGATTGCCGTTCTTCTGCTTGTAGCATCGTGGCCTCTCTTAATGCTCAGCTTGGGCTCCTTGGTCGATGGGCTCTGCGGCTTCAAAAGTTCGACATACGCGTCATTTATCGGTAGGGTCGTAAACATCCAGACGCCGACACTCTGTCCCGATCGCCGCTTCCTTCTGAGGTTGCCTGTGTTCTGGCTGATGACCGCGTTCTTTCTGCTCTCTCTTTGAAAGATTTATGCACTGAGCAACGCAAGCATCCATGGATCTCTTCCATGATTTCAGTCTTCTCTAGTCCGTTGCCTCACTAAGGATCCCGTGCCCTTCGCAGGCAAGCTCCCCACTTCGCACTGCGTGACGGCCTTCTTTACCGCCGTACCTACCTCGATGAGGGACGTAAATGGCTACTTGTTATCGCCCGCCATCGCCGTGCCGACATTTGTGCTTCTCTTCACGCCGATCCAACCTGCGCTCATGCTGGTGTCTTCAAGACGTACCATCGGGTCCGTTTGCGTTAATACTCACGTGGCATGTTCAACGTCGTTAGGAAGTACGTACAGTAATGTCCCATGTGCCAGCGCCGCACGTCTCCTTCCGCTACATCAGTCGGTCCCTTACAACCGTTCCGTGTCCAGCGAAACCCTTCGACCGTGTTGGCATTGACCTCTGTGGACCTCTGCCATGTACGCCACCTGGATACCGGTGGATGATTGTCGCTATCGACCACCTGAGGCACTATGCCGAGACTGCTGCATTGCCAAAGGCTGCAACAGGAGACGTCGCTTCTTTTATTCTCAGTCACTTCATTTTGCGACATGGAGTGCCTCGCGAGCTCCTTAGTTGTCGCGGACGTGTGTTCTTGTCCCAAATCGTTGAAGCAATGCTCAAGGCATGGCGCGTCCTGCATCGCACGACTACTGCCTACCACCCACAAACAAACAGCCCGACAGAACGGTTCAATCGCACAATAGGGGCATGCTCACCAAGTACTTCGCCGATGATCACCAGAACTGAGACCTCGTACTACCCTATGTCACCTACGCATATAATACCGCCACCCAAACTACGACGGGTTTCTCTCCCTATTTTCTTCTCTACGGGCGTGAGCCCTCGTGCACTCTGGACACCCTCCTGCCCTACCGACCCGATCCTTCAGAGTGTACGCCCCTTTCTGATGCCATGAAGCGCGCGGAAGACTGCCGCCAACTCGCACGACATTTCACTGCCGAAGAACAGTGGAGACAAAAATCACGTCATAATGACGTTCTTGCAGACCCCACCGATATACCTGGCTCCCTGGTTTGGTTGTGGGTGCCCTCTACTACACCGGAATTATCCAGCAAGCTCCTGTCGAAATATCACGGACCTTACCGCGTCATTGAACAGGTTTCCTTCGTTAACTACGTTGTCGACCATATGAGCCTTTCTTCGGACTTCCGAACATTTCCCTGCAGTGGGCATAGATAGGCAGGTGATGAAATTTTCACAATTTTATCTTCTTACTAGCCTGTTTGAGGGCAGATTCTTGCGTCAAGAAATAAGCAAATAGAATTTACTTGTAGGCAAAAACTAGGTCATCGGCTTTGGCGGCTTCCTAATATAATTTATACTTATCATGGTTTTGTATTGTCACCTCTTTCTTAATTGGTTATTCCAAAACGTTCGTGACACCTAAGGCTTTAAAGAATTTCTTCCTGTTCATTTGAGACGCGATGTTTACTGATACCTGACGCACACACCCATTTCCGTTATAGTAGAAATAAAAGAAAATAAATAAATTTAGTTATTTGCGGACCTCGAACAAACCTGTACGACACCAGTGCTGGGGATGTAGCAAAAGCAAACTAAGGAACTTATCCATGGGTGTAACAACCAAAGCAGAGCAAATGGTAATCCAGTGCACTGGCCGTGTCCAGAAAACAGACTACATGAAACTGGCCCCTGGCAAAACCTCAACAACAATATCAAATTAGTAACATGTAGAAAACCTAGTAGACCAGGGACGTTACATAAGGCGGCAATCACTGCTAATGAAATTTAGTTAAATTGACCGCAAAATAATGTGAGACACAGAAAATGTCGATGGTCAAATTTTTCCAGCCACATAATATCACAGGAAATAAAGCACATTCTACAGGTTACTTTATACAAATGTATTCGCGTATCTTTATGCCAGTTCCCCGGTAGGTCAGATCTTTTATATCTAGTTTCCTCCAGCACCTAAATGTGGTATTAAATAGGAGTAGGCTCAGGTACTTTTGCCTGAAAGCAAGAGTGGGTCATTTTAATTTCTTGCATAATAAACTAAACTGCACAAAAAATTGCTACCCAACTCTCAGCGCTCTTTTACGGTGCATTCGGAAGCGCTAATATTCCACACAGCACAAGCATAGTTAAGAACTGGGCGTACAGCCCTGATATACATATTCTCCTTTAATTTAGGTGGAGCCTCTGAAGTTTCGTCCTGGAAAATGAAGCGCTCGGCTTCCCTTGGTAAGATAATTAGAATGAGAATCGCCCGATAGTGCAGCTACAAAGTAAACACTCAGGTACTTAAACCCGAATCAATAGTAACCTCATTTCAGCCAAGGGATGATAACTTGGGCCGTTTCATTAGAACGCAGCTGTATTTAGGAATTGAGATCCCGAACTGAACCTAGCAGAGGTCGGCAAACTCACTCATGAGTCCACTCACTCAGACTCATTTGGACTCAAACTCACGCGTGAGTTTGAGTTTGAGTGAGCGCGAGGCTAGTGTGGCATGGTGAGTTTGAGCTTGAGTGAGTTTGAGCCAAGTGATCACGACTGAGTTTGAGTCCGATTGAGTTTGAGTCCATTTTGAGTTCTGAGTACATTTTGAGTTTGAGTCCATTTTGAGTTCTGAGTACATTTTGAGTTTGAGTCCATTTTGAGTTCTGAGTACATTTTGAGTTTGAGTCCATTTTGAGTTCTGAGTACATTTTGAGTTTGAGTCCATTTTGAGTTCTGAGTACAATTTGAGTTTGAGTCCATTTTGAGTTCTGAGTACATTTTGAATTTGAGTCCATTTTGAGTTCGGAGTACACTTTGAGTTTGAGTCCATTTTGAGTTCTGAGTACATTTTGAGTTTGAGTCCATTTTGAGTTTGAGCTCATTTTGAGTTCTGAGTACATTTTGAGTTTGAGTCCATTTTGAGTTTGAGTCCATTTTGAGTTCTGAGTACATTTTGAGTTCTGAGTCCATTTTGAGTTCTGAGTACATTTTGAGTTTGAGTCCATTTTGAGTTGAGTCCATTTTGAGTTCTGAGTACAATTTGAGTTTGAGTCCATTTTGAGTTCTGAGTACACTTTGAGTTTGAGTCCATTTTGAGTTCTGAGTACATTTTGAGTTTGAGTCCATTTTGAGTTTGAGTTCATTTTGAGTTCTGAGTACAATTTGAGTTTGAGCTCATTTTGAGTTCTGAGTACACTTTGAGTTTGAGTCCATTTTGAGTTCTGAGTACATTTTGAGTTTGAGTCCATTTTGAGTTTGAGCTCATTTTGAGTTCTGAGTACATTTTGAGTTTGAGTCCATTTTGAGTTTGAGTCCATTTTGAGTTCTGAGTACATTTTGAGTTTGAGTCCATTTTGAGTTCTGAGTACATTTTGAGTTTGAGTCCATTTTGAGTTGAGTCCATTTTGAGTTCTGAGTACAATTTGAGTTTGAGTCCATTTTGAGTTCTGAGTACACTTTGAGTTTGAGTCCATTTTGAGTTCTGAGTACATTTTGAGTTTGAGTCCATTTTGAGTTTGAGTTCATTTTGAGTTCTGAGTACAATTTGAGTTTGAGCTCATTTTGAGTTCTGAGTACATTTGAGTTTGAGTCCATTTTGAGTTTGAGTCCATTTTGAGTTCTGAGTACATTTTGAGTTTGAGTCCATTTTGAGTTCTGAGTACATTTTGAGTTTGAGCACATTTTGAGTTTGATTACATATTGAGTTTTGAGTACATTTTGAGTTCTGAGTAAATAGGAGTTTTAAGTCCATTTGGAGTTTGAGTACATATGAGTAGCCTAGCAGGCAGCTATGGTTGGCTGTTAAGTTTCATGCGTCACTGTGGGCTCGGAATTCAAGTTACCTGTGGGTATGGCACCAATCGCGATCTGCATGATCGGTTGGGAGGGAGGTGGTGTCTGATTTTTTTTAGTTTCTTGTTGAATTTTTATGGCCATAAGCACTTGCTGTATACCTAATTTTCGCGGCTGGGCGCGTGAGTGATAATTGACTGGTGAGGTCATAAAAAAGGGTTGTCTTAACTTTTCCTCCTGACGGATCCACTAAGAGCGTGGGAAAGGGTGGTGGGAAAGCACACGGCGGCGCTGGCGTGCTGGTTGTTCGCCTGCTACTGTTAACGGCTTGATATACTAGGGGTCACAAAGGAAGAGGTGAGAGCCAGGGGGAAATGGGGGCGGGGGCTGTCCTTTCTACTGTTTCAAATGAATTAGCTGAATTGACTGGGCAGCGCCCCTTAAGACAGAATAATGACCACATTAGATTGGGTGAAAAGTGAAACTGATGAGGCTAAGGCGTGTAAGGTATCAAATGAAAGGTCCGGATTAACGGAATCACGCGGGGTAAATAAAAAAAATGCTTCCTGATTGTAGTCATCAGGCAGTCATAATGAGTCATAGATTGGGTTAAAATTCAAAATGACGCTGCGAGGGCATGTGGGGAATCAAATTCAAGGTCTCGATGTGGGGAATCATTCGGGACGAACATGAGATATGGATATATCATGACGTAGTCATTGTAAATCAAAGATTCGGTTAAAATTCAGGTTCATGACGCTAGGGCGTATCAAATTAAAGGTCTCGATGAGGGTAATCACGTGCTTCCTGATTATTATCATGACATAGTCAAAATGGGTCATAAATTAGGTTAAAATTCGCAATGATGCCACTGGGTGTCCTGGGTATCAAATTGAAGGTTCCGATAAGGAAAATCACGTGGGACAAAAATGTGGCAGGGCTATATCATGAGATAGTCATGGTTAGTCATTGATTGGTTTAACGTTCAAATTGATTCCGCTAGGATGTGAGGGGTATCAAATCAATGGTCTTGATGAGCCGAATCACGTGGGAGAAATACAAAAATGCTTCCTGGTTATAACCATTAGATTGTCATGGCGAGTCCTAAATTGGGGTAAAATTCGAAGTGACCCCGCTAGGGAGTGTAAGGTATCAAATTTACGGTCTTGAAGAGGGGAATCACGTGGTACAAATAAAAAAAAGGCTTCGTAGTTCGAATCATGAGATGGTCATTATGAGTCATAGATGGGGTTAAATTCAAGGTGAGGCCGCTGAAGTATGTGGGGCGTCAAATTGAAGGTTCCAGTTAGGGGAATCAATGTCGGACACCTAAATAATGCGTCCTGGTTACAGTCATGAGTCATGGTTAGTTTGACTGGTATGAATTCCATATGACCCTGCTAGGGTGTGTCGGGTATCAAATTAAAGGTCTCGTCGAGGGGGTCACGTGGGACAAATATGAAAATGCTTTCTGGTTATAATTATGAGGATATCGCAAAAGGTATACAGCAAAAGGTACACACTCTCACTCACACTCTCACTCACACTCACACTCTCACTCTCACTCTCACTCTCACTCTCACTCACACTCACACTCACACTCTCACTCTCACTCACACTCACACTCACACTCTCACTCTCACTCTCACTCACACTCTCACTCTCACTCTCACTCACACTCACACTCACACTCACACTCCCACACTCACACTCACACTCACTCTCACACTCACACTCACACTCACACTCTCACCCTCAATCTCACTCACTCTCACTCACACTCTCACACTCACACTCTCACTCTCACTCTCACACTCACTCACACTCACACTCACACTCACTCCCACTCCCACTCCCACTCTCACACTCACTCACACTCTCACTCTCACTCAGTCACACTCACACTCACACTCTCACTCTCACTCACGCTCTCACTCACACTCTCACTGACACTCTCACTCACACTCACACTCACACTCTCACTCTGACTCTCACACTCTCACTCTCACTCTCACACTCTCAATCTCACACTCTCAAACTCTCACTCTCACTCTCTGACTGTCTCAATCTCTGTGAGGCCATGTGAGTTCTGAATTCATTTTGAGTTCTCAGCCCATTTTGAGTTCTGAGTTCATTTTGAGTTTTGAGTACATTTTGAGTTTTGAGTTCATTCTGAGTTTGAGTACATTTTGAGTTTTGAGTACATTTTGAGTTTTGAGTTCATTTTGAGTTTGAGTACATTTTGAGTTTTGAGTCCATTTTGAGTTTGAGTACACTTTGAGTTTGAGTACATTTTGAGTTTTGAGTACATTTTGAGTTTTGAGTGCAAATTGAGTTTCAGTACATTTTGAGTTTTGATTACATTTTGAGTTTGAGTACATTTTGAGTTCTGAGTACATTTTGAGTTTTGAGTCCGAGTGAGTTCTGAGTTTTGAGCTCAATGTGAGTTTGAGTTTGAGTGAGCGCAGATGTGCTGCTCAGCATTGAGTCTGAGTTTGAGTGAGTGGTGATTCGAAAAAAAAATTGTGAGTGAGTTTGAGTGAGCCGCGCCAACTTTGCCGAGGTATGGAACCTAGAAACCAACTGCTTTGCTTCACGCTCTTATTCAATGAAAAAGTATTAGCAACACTGTACACGGTGCTCTATGAGCAATAAATTACTATTCGCCGACGACATGATGACCTAGACCTGCTGTTTGCCCTGGTGCTTGAGCCCGTGAAAAGAAAGGGGAAACCTGCAATCAGTATTCGCCATATTTATGAAAAACACTTGAAGAAATATTTATAGAAAATTATATAAACAACCTACAAAAATAATGCGTGAAACTCTACGCCGCTGTAGTTGTATAGAAACCATTCTTTCGTGTTTTTGCTGCCATATTTTTCATTAAGAACTGAAACCCTCGACAGATAGCCAGAGCACGATAGGTAAAAAATCATGTTCGTAATTCGCACGGTCATCAAACAATTTCTCACATTAGAACCCGCATATAGTGTTAGTTATGCAGTTGCCTAAAATGTTGAGAATGCCGAATGATTGCCATGATTTGAAGCGCAACAAAAAAACACGGACGATGAAACAGAGTAGACGAGACAGGCGCTATCTCGTCCGCTGTCTCGTCTGTCTCATCTAGTCTAGCGCCTGTCTCGTCTACTCTGTTTCGTCGTCCGTGTTTTTTATTTTGTTACTCTTCAAATCATGGCAACTATTCACCAACTAGTCACGCAAGAAGTTCTTTTCAATGCCGATTGAGTGTAGTTGGTAGTAAGATAAGGCAAAACACCACCGATATCACTTTTAAATAATATAGAGTCGTTATTATTACACTAAATGAATGGGAAGGCAATCGTAGAATTTGCAAAGGTGATGCAAGAAATTCAAAATTCTTTTTCGTTCAAAGAAAAAAACTTTGTTTCATTCCTTCGTGATTAAAATACTTTCCTATAGATAAGTTGGGGAATCTAGCTTTGGTGCTGCCCCTGCCAGGCTGTAATAAAAACAGGTTGTAACATTCTGCGGGATCCAGAAGCGACATTTTCGTCCTGGAGTGAGACACTCTGATTTGATAGTAAAGAATCACTGTCCTACTGATATGAAAAAGTGTTTATAGCACGACATAACGGAAGAAAATAATACAGTTTTATTTCTTACTATAAGCTACGAATAAAAATACGAAAGGTGGAGACCATCTATGTGTGCCGTTGTGACACGACATAAGACATGCATGAGAATTACAAGACGATATTTCTTTAATAAGGGTTGGTTACGGTATTTTGTTCGGCCTTATTTCTTTCTCGAGTAAAGCTGAGTTCACCTCCACTTTTTTCAGCACTGCCCAGTACTCCGTCCAGACGGCAGGATCGCTTTCCGTCAAGACGACACGATAGCCAGCCCTCATATTTCGTCTAGGCCAAACTGTACACACCAAAATATCGCTCCAAGTCGACGTAGAAAACACCCGGGTAACCAAACAAAACCAAGGGGGAGTACGATAAATCGTTTTTGTATCTAAGTCAGCGTCAGATAGTAATACACTGTTATTGAGAGCTATGGAGCGCGGGACAATTTTAGTCCCACATAAGCGCAAAAGATAACTGCACAAATAACCAGGACTAAAAATACAGAAAAAGGAAAGCGGGAAGAATAGACGGTCCCCGTCAACAAGCCGAGACGTGACCACCACACCACAGATCTGCGGCGACTCAGGACGATGTTTCAGTAGAATGATAGGGACATTTGTCTGGAGGAAACGACCGATGTTTTTAATTAGTTTTGTGTGGACGGCACTGCAGAGTTTTATATATTTTCCGCACAGGCGAGAGCTCTAGCGGTGGTTACAGTTCTTTTTGGGTGGCACTGGACGCAATTCCTTTGTTTAACCCGAAGAATTAGTTAAAAAGGGAGGGACAACAGTTGAAAAACCTACATTCCCCGAAACATGATCTGGCCAACTAGATGTGTGCGTGGCTACTTCTGGTATCAGGGAATTCTTATATTCCCATTAGTATGGTATGAGTGGTAACACACACCTATGCATAACTACTTCTTAAGCGCCAAAAACTACAGGGACATAGAATGAGACACGGACACGCGCTAACTTCCAACTAAATTTTATTGAGCAAGCGTGAAATATATACATGAAAAATAGTCGATAGGAGATACAGAAAAGAATTACACACAAGAGATAACAGATAAACTCGGAGCTGTTCCACACGTGTCAGGCACTACCATGACCAGTTCTTTTTCAAGAACACTGCTTCCTTTACTGACAAGGCTATCGACGTTGTGCTGACGCATTCGAAATCACCTAATTGCATCTCAGCCGCTTCAACTATTTCACGCGTGCGTTGATCAGAATCATGAAACAACGTGACTGAATTTGAAAAGTAGGGTTCGCACCGCTGGCATTCAGCACAGTGATTTGAGAGGTTCCCATGAGAGGTTCCTACCAACTAGCCCGAACGCAAGCCCTTGTTCAAACACCTATGCACCCGACGCGGTGGCTCAGGGGCTAAGGCATGGCGCTGTTGAGCACAAGGACGCGAATTCGATTACCGGCCGCGGCGGCCGCTTTTATGATGTATGCGAAAAGCAAAAACGCCCGTGTGTACGAGATTTCGGCGCAGGTTACAGATCCCCACGTAGTCAAAATTAATTTGGATCCCTCCACTACGGCCGTACACCGTACAATCAATCAACCCAAACCTATGCCGCGAAGCAGTGGGAATGTGCAGGTTCTTTTTCAAGTTACTTCATGTCAACGAAAGCTGGTTGATAAAGTTATTGCAGATTTACGGGTGCTTACAAACTTTAAATAAGAACACCGGGGAAGATTCGCATAAAAAGGCGCCGTAAAACCGATTTACAGCTGGTCTCAAGCGGTTGATTAACAGATGTGCGGCCACCGAAAACGCAAAAAAAAAAATGAACGCCATCCCGCCCTGCAAAAGTGAATGTCCAGCGCAGCTGTTGTAACCGCACACATGCTGATGAGGAGGGTATGAAATGTTCTTCGTTGTCTCGGGAGTCCTGTCGCTTGCCCTCGACTTCTCTGTCGGCACATCCTGGGTTCTGACGGATGCGCTAGGCGTCTTGGGTGAGAACTGCGGGATTTTGCCTCGGTGATTGTTTACAACATGAAATTTTCCGACCAACAAGAGGCTAACAGCTTCGCTGTAAAATGTGCGATACCGACCATGCAAGACCGCTGTTAAGACGACCGCCGTGATCAAAGCTCGCGCCACAGCGAGCCACCCCTGCGTGTTGCGCAGATTCTTGCATCAGCCTCCGCGCCTTTCATTTCACGTGATATCGTAGCAGCTGGAGAGGAAGTGTAATGTAATTGCAGGCAAACGAAAGGAAAACATTCACAGACATGTTTGAACGTTTGAACCTAGGTGGTTAAGCTTTTTAATTGCGGAAAGGTCACGTAACTTCGAACTATTAACACACCTCCACACATTTTATTTCAATCACACCTCCACTCTCTCATCGCACTTTTTATTTCAAGAGAGACATGCGCTATCAGGAGTGGGCACTGCTGTTGCAGACGTAAGCCAATATACAAACAATAATCACATCTGTTTACGACGCTTCGCTAACTTCGCTTTCCCGGAACTGTAAGCTGCATATATATGTGCGACTGTTAGGCTAGTACAAAATCCAAGGCCAATTAAGGGCAAGCGAAGTGAAGGTGAAGGTAATATAGGTTATAAGGAATTAAAATCAACCAGAACTATTATAATAAACCTTAAAACCAAGGTACGAGAAGCACTCTTTCATGGGATGAACAAGCCGAACAAGTACCGCACACGTTTCCGATCGCTTTCGCTGTCTGAAGGAGCACATTCGCTGGCGATAAGATAATTCTGGGGGCTAGGGGGAGGCTTGCTGCACAAGCGTTATACAACAAATGTTCCTCTTCAGCTCGTTGTGCTGCTGTCTAAGAAACAGGCGGCAAAATAAAGACTGGAGCAGGCCTTGCGAAGTATATCTTACAGCGAAGCTTTCTATTTGTCACGTATTCGTTACTGAGCGCCGAAACCCACTGCTAAAAAGGTGATTTGTTGATGATGAAGAAAACTGAAAACGTTTGGAGAAAATAGCATTACATTTAATTTATTAGTACTCTCAGGACCGGGAGGAATTACAGAGGGGAGTGGTTACTTACTGGTACAAAATACACAACTGCACCAGATGATGTGCAGATACTGCAGTGATGCGGCTCCTACTCATACAGTCTTAGCTAACAGCGTTTTTAATCACTTCATGATCTTTGATGGGTGCTACGGATGCGGGAAGGTGATTGCAGTCGATTCACGTGCTTCCAGTCGATGACGTCTAGCAGCTCATTGTTTGGCATAATGGCAACCGCAACCTTGTGACGATGACCTAGAAGAGAATAAACATATTCTGGTGGTGGTAGGAGTTCGCTATGCAAATGGGAAGGGTGATAAATTTTGTGAAAAAGAGTCAGTCGAAGAATTCGATGTTGTGATGGGAGTTTGAAGGTAGATTTCGTTGCTGTTAGGCTAACGGTGATGTCATTGTAGGAAAGAATAAAGTGGACATAATTATTTTGGATCATTTCGGCTGACTGTATCAGATTAGTATGTACAGGATCCAAACAGAAACAGCGTATTTTAATTTAGGGCGAATTAGTCTTTTGTAAGGGTGATATTTAATGACGAAGGAGCTTTAGCAAAGTGGCGACGTAGGTGTCCGAGCATTCTGTTTGCTTTTGCAATTATATGTTCAGGGCGGATTAGCCATTTTAAATTGCGGTTATATGGAAGTCTAGATATTTATGGCTAGAAACGGTTTCGAATACACGATTATTGATATAGTAGGGGGGGGGATAGTGGATTCGTTGTTCGACACACTTTGATAACTTTACACTTGTTAAATTTAAATAGCGTTAACCATTTTTTACACCAAGTTGAAACAGCAGTGAGGTCAGTTTGAAGAGCAGTTACCTCGGAATAGTATTTAGTTCACGGAAGTTTACAGAGTCATCACCAAATAAGTGCACATGACAAGAAAAAAATTCACCCCACCTCCCCGAAGGGAATCGTGAGGAAATGCGAATGCACCGGGATCGGCCCGGCGCCGCTGCCGCTTGGTCTCGGCCTCGCGCCTCTTCACCTGAGGATCGACCGAGCGAACGGGAGAGTGGGGCGAGCGTCAAGAGGAGAAGCACCGAAGCACCGCGCCTACCCTCGTCTACACTCTCCCACACACGCGGGAGCTCCGGCGAGCTCCCGCGATGCGAGCGCTCTCACACGCCCGAGCGCGCTCCTTCTCTCCACTCACTCACCGCTGATCCGCCCGCACCACCTGCTACGGTTGCTAGGGGAGAGGAGGAGCGCGCGCGCTCGCAGCTGTTGCTATGGAAGAGGGGGTGAGAGCGGAGAGATAACACCTGCGGGCGCGTGGACGCCGCACGGCGCCTCACATGGCTCGACTATGAAATGCATTCGCATTTAAAACGGGTAGGTAACTCAATAATGTAAATAAGGACTAGAAGAGTACCTAGAACTGAACCTTGCGGTGCTCCAGATGGAACGGCGGTGTGGCGACTATTCACACTGTTGGCTGCAACATACTGAACATGCGTGTTAAAAAAAAAATCTATCCAAATGAGACGTTTCTCGGCGAGGTTTAGTTTGGGTAATTTATGCATTGACAATCTGTGGGAAACTTTGCTGAACGCTTTGGAAAAATCTAAAATAAAAATATGCAGTCAGCTTTTACACATCGGTCCAGAAGAATGTTCAGTTTTTTTGTGAAAGATGTCAGTTGGCTCTCGCAGGAGTATACTTTACGGAAGCCATGTCGTGCTTGGGTAAAAATATAAACAGATTCAAAGAAGTCTGCAAAGTTCGAAAATAAGATGTGTTCTAATATTTTAAACGGTATACTGGCAAGTGACATAGGTCGATAGTTAAGCGGGCAATGACAGCTACCAGCTTTACGAAATGGAATTACCTTCCCCATCTTCCATTCATGGGAGCAGGAAATATTGTTCTAGTGACTGTTGAAAGATTATTGTTAGTTTAACTGACGAAAAACTACACGTACTATTTAAGAACTTTGGGTTCATTTGGTCACAACCAGGAGCGGAAGGCGATATTAAAGATTTGATTATCGCCTAAACACCACTAGAGTGAATAAATATCGGAGAGATAACTTGACGGTAAAAATGTCCTGCATAAGGTAAAAGAACATTTTCGTCTACAGAAAATTGAGATAAGAAAATATTGTTTAGAACACCCGCGCATAATTGTGAAGGAACTTGTTTTCCATTGTCATCTTGTAGTGATACTGCGTCGTCGCGTTTGGGGTTTATTGTGCGCAAAAAGTTTTTAATGTCAATTTTTAGCAGGGATAGTCATACGTTTGTTGGGTAATAATTTTTTCGCCGTTTTTAGTGCTGTTACATATATTTCATACGCCAGCTTTTAGGCGTTCAGTGATGGTGACCGGCACTGGCTGACATGTATAGCCGCCTATTTTTTGTTCGATAGGCGCTTTAGGTGCGCGTTAAACCATGGGGAATCTTGGGTCGTTGTTACTGCCCAAGTCAGAGTGTACTTGTTTGAGAAGTTGGCAACGACAGTTGTGTACATGTCCCAATTCTCTCGCACACTGTCTTCATGAACACTTTCCAGAAACGTACTGAAAGTGACCGAAGTACCCTGATAATTACTTCAAAGCTTGGTTTGGAATAGTTTTCAACTATTTTTATCTTTTTGAATTCATTGAGTCTTTGTAAATTTAGCTGGAATGATATTAATGAATGATCGCTTAAACAAGGGAACTCTAATATCAGAGACGAATTCTGACCTTGAAATTAGCACGAGATCTAGATTGTTAGATGTCAGTTCGGCTGTTCATGTTAGCAGAGGAATAATTTGGGTGACCGAGAAGTGAGTGCATAAGGAGGAACTCCTGACTAACCGTCAAGAGTGCATATTGATTGATTGTAGGGTTTAACACCCGACGTAACGCACGCGATGAGGCACGCCGTAGTGGAGGGTTCCGTATAAATTTTGACCACCTGGGGATCTTTAACCTGTCCCGAAATCTCGTACACGCCGGCGGTTTTGCTTTTCGACTCCATTAGAAAAGCGGCCAAATCGAACCGGCGTCCTCGTGCTCAGCAGCGCAACGCCTTAGCCACTGAGCCACCGCGGCAGGTATAAAGGGTGCATAGCCGGTGGTTCAGAAGTTCATGATATGTTCGGCAGGTTGAAATTGCCCTGCAGAAACACAGGCTAATCCGGATGTCGTGAAATAATAACCTATATTACATCGTGCATCTCATTCCGGAAACTGCAGGAATACTTTGGCGGCCGGTAACAAACGCAGGTAATTTATCGAAAGCTAAGTTCGATTAGTAGCATGTAATATCAAACTGGTTATTTATGTGAATGCACTGTGAAAGAAAACCTTTATTAATAGTCGAGGGGATGCTACCCCCTTTTCGGGCAGTTATCTCGCATCATAAAATAGAACCTTTATCCGCGAGCAGGAACAATGCGCCACAATCCAACCTGCGAAGTTGATTTAAAAACGAAGCTGTAACGGTACAAACAACGATTGCCCTTGGGATGTCACTTGAATTCACGTTAACACCAGATACAAATAAAATGTACTTAACCACACCCTTTATTATTTCAAAAAGATATTATTTGCTAATCCGTAGCTGGTTAAGTTGTATCGGGGAAGCACATGAGTGGAAACACTTTTTTATAAAATAAAGGAAGCTCAAAACAGGAGTTAGGTAATCTCACCTCGTCTCCGTCTCCGCTGCCGACGACGAGGGCGACGAGATTGGTTTCGGAGACGGAGGAGATGTGAGATGCCATGCGTTGGTGTGAGCGTTTTTAATATTTATAACTACTAGCGCATGCGTAGGGCGCGTACACGGCCGGTACACGTGCCGTGGGTGAAGTTCACAGCGCCGCGAGAGGTCGCACTACGCTATCACGTGGCATTCAGCGAGAACGCACGGGGTAAACACGAAGATGTGCTCGGTGAGTGCACCTTCTGTCTTCCCCGTCTACGCGTCGGCTCGTACCTCATTCGGTAAGATAACAGGCTCTTGCTCCGTTTCTGTATTCGTTCGAGGTGGAATTCCTGGCAGTGCCAGTAACTCTTTTTATTTGCTCGCGGGAGTTTTCTGTTAACGCCAACGGTCGCTTGGGGTAGAGATAAAGCACTTCGCGTTAAAAAGTTTGCGGTCTTGAATTTGTGTGTGTAGCCAGGTGTCCGTTACAAGATAGTCAGCGTTGCACGTATCTATAGCAGAAAATATTTGGTCTCGCTTGTTGACAATGCTTCAAATGTAGATAAACAGAACCGTGACGAGTGATAGTAGTTCACCACTCTTCTCGCTCCAACGTACGTAGCGGCATGGGGAGATACGGTAGTCGGGTTATTAACAGTGGTGTAGTGGGGCCCAGGCTCCTTGACAGTATCGGTTGAGTCATAAATGATTTGTTTTTTGTTAATCGCAAGTTTGTGGTAGTGTATTCTATAAACACGGTGGTTAGGCTGGTTTGTCGCTAGTATTTTGCGAGCATGTCGTGTGGCTGGGGAAAAATCATCGCTTGGTGATGTCATTTCCCTTTAACTTTCTCGGGCTGTAAATACGGATTCTTTCAGTGTGAAACTCCAAACTTTACGACGATACGGTGGCATTTATTCCGGCGGTTATCTCCAAGCCGATGAGCGCACTCGATAGAATTTTGAGGGAGCGGGACAAGCACACCACTGAGCGTTTCTGCTGTACTCGCGTCTGATTGTTCGCACGTGTCTTGAGTGTCAGGAATGTCGTGAAAAAGTAGGTTTTTACGCTTCGACATTTCTTCTCGCTCATCGATTCGGTACTGCACACTGTCCTTCTATCGTCTTCGTTGTCGTCATAGTCGTCGTCGTCATCATTATCATCATCATCATCTTTAGCCTTGTCAGAACAACTGTAGGACCAAGGCCTCTCCCACTAGCCAACAAGTGCTCCTTTTCTGCGCTAGTCGTGTCCACAGTTTTTCCTCGAAGTTGCGTATTTCATCTCTCAGTCGAGTTATTAGCTTTCCTTTTCTAGACCCATCTCTTGGTAGCCAGTCTGTTGCCCTAATTGTCACCTTTTGTCGGGTCGTCTCCCTACATCACCAGACCAAGTATATTTCATTTATTCATTTTATTTGAACTATGATATCGCCAACTCTAGTTCGTTCTCCGAACCAAGCAGCTCATTTGTTGTCCTTCAGTGTTATTCCTAGCAGTATTCGTTCCCTCGTCCTTTGAGCCGACCGAAGTTTTTTTTCTAGTTGTTTAGTAAGGGGCCAAGTTTTAGCTTCGTATGTCATCACCGGCAGGATGCACTGGTTGCAGATGTTTCTTATGAGTGACAGGGATAGCTTAGTTTTCATTATTTGTCAGTGCCTGACGAGTCTTTCCCAGCCCATACCTATTCTGCGCCAGATTTCTGTCTCGTGGTTGGGGTCCACACTAACCATCTGTCCCAGTTAGTTATATTCGGTTACTTTTTCTAGCGTTTCGTTTTCTAAGCTGAAGAAGACGTTCTTGCCACGCTTATTCTTCATTGATTTTGATTTATTGATATGTAATTTTAGCCCCACGGCCGTGCTTTCTGATTGTAGTTCCTCAAGCACTGTTTGCATATGTTCTGCAGTCTCACTCACGAAGTCTATGTCGTCCGAAAACCTGAAACGGCTCAAGAATTCCCTGTTAATCCTTAATTCTATGTTTTCCCAGTAAAGCTTTCTAAATTCCCCGTCCACGCAAGCTGGGAATGGTTTTGGAGAAATGGTATCTCCCTGTCTTACTCCCTCTTGGATCGGAAAAATATCGCTTTGCTTATGCCCGTGCACCCCTTATATATGTCTTGCAGAAGTCTTACGTAGGTTTCTCTCTTCCCTGGTCTTTTCGTGTTTCTAAAAGGGCTGCGGTGAGTACGGATTCAAACGCTTTCTCGTAATCTATAATTGCTGTGTAGAGGGGTTTAGTTTACTCTCCGAATTTTTCTATCGCTTGGTTGACGACATGGATAGGATCCATGGCTGAGTACTGTATCCTAAACCTAGCCTGATCGATGGGTTGTTGGGAATCTAGGCTGTCACCTATGCCACAAACTATAACTTCGGTAAACAGCTTTTAAACAACTGAGAGAATTCGGATGCGTCTGTAATTTGTGAGGTCCTTGGGATCTCCCTGCTTATGAATCAGAATAATGTTGGTGTTTTTGGAGACCATGGGGACTTTTTGAGTCTGGAGGCATTCCGGAAATAGTACAGCAAGCTTTTTCAGTACAATATCTCCTCCCTCCTCCAAAAGATTCACAGTTATGCCTTCATCACTATGCAGCTTTTCCTATTTTCATGGCCGTGAGAGCCCTTCCAACTTCCTCTTTTGTTACTAGTGAGACATTGCAAGTGGAGCTTGTATTCTCAGAAGTTTCCCCCAGGCGGACGTCGCTGGAATACAGCATTTTGTAGAATCGTTCTGCTACCTTAATTATCTCGTCCAAGTTGTGCGCAATCTTTTCCTGCTCATCACTGATTGCGTACATTCTGTCTTTGCCGATGGCTAGCTTTCTCTTTGTTTCTTTGAAGCTTCCCCCGATTTGCAGCGTTTCCTCTATCACTGCCTTGTTATATGGATTAATATATTTTTTGTCTTTTAATGGGTTCTGACAGCTCGGCTACTTCAATCTTATCCACCGTACTGGACACTTTCATGGTCTTATGTTTGGCAATTAGTTCTTTCGTTTTCTTAGTTAGTTTTCCAGTTTGTTCTCTGCATGTTGCTTCTGCCACAGCCACTGCTGATTCACTGAACGCCGATGTTGTCATTGAGCCGGCCTACACTGACCTTGTTCTCTCGTAAAATAGTGAGAATTTGTTTTGAAGGGATATTTGAAACTTTTGCGATCTGGCTCAGACTGATTCCATGCGGTGTTTTTAAGTTTTCATGAGTTTATTTCTTTCTGCGATCGCATATACAAACTATTCTGCGATCGCTTATACAAACCTTACTTCTCACCTATACGTCTTGCACAATAACCAGGTTGACACTTAAAATAATGTCAATTTCGATATTGGTTGTACCGCCGGGACTTTTCCATATCGATTTCCTATTCTTTCGATAATAGAAGAATGACTTCATAAACCGCAGGTTATTTCTCTCTACAAATCCAACCAGTGTATCGCCTCGACTTTTGGGATCGTCCATTCCGAAGTTTCCCACTGACATTTCTCCCATTTGCTTTTTCCGACCTATGCCTAAAAGTCTCCCATCACAATCGTGAACTGCGTCGTTGCCTTCTTGATTGCTGATTCGACGTCGTTCTAGAAGCTATCTAAGGCTTCATCATTATAGCTGGTTGTTGGTGCACAGGCCTTTACTATCTTTAACCTGAATCGCATGTTTAGCTTGAACACAAGAACCGCGACTCTCTCGCTAAAGCTTAAAAAGTCTTCCACATCTCATGCTATTTCCGTGTTGATTAAAAATATCACCCCGTGTTTGTTTCTTCTCTTTTGTTCCACTGTAGCGCAGATTATCCCCACAGTAAGCTCCATGAAGCCTTCTGCTGCCCTTCTAACTTCGTTTAACCCGAAAATATCCCACCTAATGTCAGAGAGCTTCTCTAGTAGTGCAGCTAAGCTTCCGTCGCTATACAGAGTGCGTGCGTTGAACGTGGCCAAGGTCGTGTTCCAATGGCGGCCTGTCCGGAAACAGAGTTTCCTTGTACCCTCTGCTGTATCAGTGTTCTGACCGCCGCCATGGACAGGCGCCATGCAGCTGCTGGTGACTAAGGGCCGAGAGTTGAGTTGGATATTCATGGGAGGTTGCGGCCAACTACTACACCAGGGTGGCCAGATCTAGTGAGGGTGCTGTTTGCGTCGACACTTTCTAGCATGGTTGGACCTTCGTAGTGTAGCCCCTTAAGTATCCGGGATGATAGTTACTTTCGGAGCCGCAGCACTCCATACCTACTTGGGTTGGCCATAGAAAGACAGACGAAAAATAGGGAGAGAACAAGAACAGTTTCCTGCCGACGACATTGTCCCGCATGACTTTAGTGATACCGAGCCATCGTTACTCGGTTTCGCTTTTTACACGCGTGGTTATAAAGGAGTAAGCTGACGCGCTGGCTTGCTGATAAGATTTACTGACGTATGGCCTTTGGAAAGGTAACCTACCGCCATGCTCAGTGAATAGTTACGAAAGTTAACCTACTGCCATGCTCAGTGAATAGGTATGAAAAAATAGCTACTTAAAAGCTCAGTTGGCAAACAGAAGCCCGTCAAGAGAAGCTGAGCTTCTCAGCGGAAGCTCAGCTGGCTAGCTTGAAGCGCAGCTCGTGCAGCGCGCATAGGCGTGTCCGCCACGAATGGAAGCATCTCCGAACGTACGGTGACTGTTTAGATTTGGGTTTTTGGCTGTAAAATTACTAAAAATGTGCCTAGCGAGAGGATTTCACTTGTCTAACTATCGGAACGGAAACGCGAGAACGCGTGTATGGCCTAAAATTGGGAACCTTGTCGCGGAAGCTATGTTAGTTTTGCTTGCATGTGACTCAGCGCGCGCAGCTGGCCCGGCGCCAAAGAAAAAGAAAACGTTTATAACTGTAGATCTATTCGTGCTACGAGGTCCAAATTTGGTGCAAAGGCGTTCTAGAAGTTTATGAAAGAGGAGTACGAAAGGATTAGAATTTATTAGCGGATGTTCTAACGAAAATATGAAAATTCATGCCGCTCTGTCCGAACGCGTAAGCCGTGCATGGAAGGTTGTCGAATTTACTGCCTCTCAAAGTTCCTGTCCTGCTGTGTAGTTAGATAATCCATCGCTTCTTGCATGCTGGCCATGCTTGCGGCGTTAATATCTAGTTCTTTTTCTTTTTTTTCTAGATCGTCACATCGCTTCTGAATGCAGCCAATTTCGGAGTCGGTTTTTTCTTGGCTTGAAGTTGCTTTA
This sequence comes from Haemaphysalis longicornis, assembly GCF_048455015.1. Lineage (NCBI taxonomy): Eukaryota > Metazoa > Arthropoda > Arachnida > Ixodida > Ixodidae > Haemaphysalis > Haemaphysalis longicornis. The sequence continues at coordinate 304,050,688 of NW_027526203.1, read as the reverse complement.
ATTGGTTTAAAGTCTGTGGCTAATGCAGTCTGGCATTCGGCGAATCGCAGAGATCGTTATCGAAGGTCTTTCAGTAGCTGAAAAATCACGTTCATTTGCTATGATAGTTCTTCGCTCATAGAACGAGAACTCTGATGGAACGAGTTTTTGAACCTTGGATTACGTCTACATCACCGGAGCAAAGCAACAAAAAAGCCGTCCAAAAACACTCATGAGCAATTTCAAAGAATACTTGTGTGTACGGGAAAAGGAGCAGACAGCGATTATCGCTTTTAAAGCGAAGTTTTGTATCTCTACCCTCCAAGGGTTCTATCGCGACCCTTGTTGTCAACAGAAATCTCCAGCGTACTAATAAAAAAGTTACTGCAACCACCAGCAATCCAAGCTAGAACGAATAGAGAAACGGAGTGGGAGCCCGTTGTCTTATCGATTGAGCAGAGACGAGGGAGACAGAGGGTGCACTCACCGTGCACATCTGCAGGTTTACCCCGTGCGTTCTGGTTGAATTCCACGTGATAGGGTCACACGACCTCTTGCCCCGTTCTGCTCTCCGCCCAAGGAACGTGTACCGGCCGTGTGGTCGCCTTACGCATGTGCCAGGAGTTAGTAAAAATTCAAGGAAGCTCACACCAAGGCAAGGCATCTCCTTTCCCCTCCGTCTCTGCCGCCGATCCCGTCGCCTCCGTCGGCTGCGGCAGAGACGGAGGAGTGAGATTGTGTAACACGCTTCCTTATTTTTATGTATAAAAGACTTTCCACTCATGTGCTTCACCAACACATATCAACCGACCACCCCTTGTGGACCATGCATATATTCAACATTATCAAAGAATATCTATTTGTAATAGTAAAGGGTGTGGTTAAGAACATTCCAGTTGTGTCTGGTTTCACTCTTTGTAGAGCGACGTGTGGAAATGCAAGTGACGTCGCATGGATAATAATTGTGGGTGTCGTTTACAGCTTCATTGTCAAACTACCTTCACAGGGCTAGACACAGGTGGATGTCTAGAAAAGCTGTTGTAAACCACTACAAATGGTGATGTAAGAGTGTATGTAAGGTTTCTCCTCGTCTCAACGGGGTTTTCGCTTCCGCTCGGCTAGTGTCACTAGATAAGTGTACAGAGTATAGGGACTCGTTTCTCCTATTGTTCCGTGCCGCCGCCATTATTATTTCTCACTTCGCATTACGTACCATTTTTTTATCCGGCTACGGTTCTTAGGCGCCGCAATTTTTCTTTATGTGTTTTACTGGGTCAAATCTGGTAGGCTTAGCATGTCGTCTCTGGACTGGGGCTGCGCGCGACTTACGTTGTTCTGAATGCGAATGAAAGATAACGCCTGTAACAGTATTTCAGCAGCGGAAATATGTCCAAAGAGGCCGTTTTGCTGCATCTTCGGTAGAGTTAACAAATTACACGGCCCAAGTTCACTGCAAGACCGCAGATCCCGCAATGTCGCAACACTGATAAACGCCAAAATGGCCGCCGTTGCTGACTTGCGTAAGTCAGTGGCGGTACTCTAAAACTTTATGTACTGACACTACGCTCGGCTTCTCTGGTGGTGAATGCTGGGTCCTGCCTTGCCTGACACATCCACTCGGTGCCTTGGGCAAGAACTGCTCTATTTAGCAACACTATTCCTGCCTAGCATTCAAAGATAATCAGCAAACCTAATCTTTACAAGGAACATATGATGGGGGATGTGGGCCCCACCTTTCACAGGCGCCTTATCACACATTATGCGGTTTCCATGCTCGTTTTATGCTTTCTTTAAACTGATTCTGAGCTCTATGCTGTATGCCTGATTAGCCTGACGCATGCGCTCGGTGTCTTAGGTTTCGGCACCTAGGCGTTTTTATCCACGGAGATGAAACCGTTGGTGGCAGCAGTATACATCTTTACTGTAAAACACGGTATGTTAGCCTTGTTGCAGCAGCTGCTCCCGTGCTCATTGATTCTTGTCAACTTGACTTGTGTCTACTCAGCTATTCTTTAGGGCAGCAAGAAAAAAATCAAAGCGCTTTTCTTCAATTAAGATGTTGAACGCTAAGCTTTCTCCCATGCAAACTGAATCAATGTCAAAGTTTAAAGCCACCGGCCACGCAAGGAACCCAAAAATGCTGAGTGGCCCGAATCAAATAACGAATAGGACCAAAACATCCCATCGTGTCCCTCAGCATTTCTAATTCTGCGTTGTACTCTTTCGGAAATTCAAAGACGGTGCACAGCGACTGCCCCCGTAGGTTCGCTTTGAGCTTGCCGAAGCCGTATATTCTCCGGCACAAGCAAGCCGCCCTTTCCGCATAACTATCCCTTTCTAACTCTATGCGCTTGTTCGATCCGTGGAGCTTGCCTTTTTGACTTACATTTATTCTTGCACCCTTGTAGAATAGCGGTGCCTTCCAAGCACTGGTGGCTCTAGTGAGGCTTGATTTTCGCACGTGCTTTCCGCATTCATGCGCATTCACGCATATCACACGGAGAAATATCGGAAACTTTGAAATATTGAAGAGCCCCTGAAAAATGACGAATTCATCACAACGGTCTAGGTACTCCAGCGCTCACACGCGATTACCTATGCAATTTTAGAGGATCAAAAATTAACAAACACACTCACAAAGGTCTATCTAATTCGACACCATCATGATGTTACTTCAAAAAGAATTATACAATAACTAAGGCTAGTAAAGTAAACAAAAACAGGAAATCCCAAACAAATTACGGACTTCCCACCAGTCACCTGCTCTCACGCAAAAAGAAAACCATCCCAGCCACCAAAACATGCTACTGCTGAGACAAGGCCTCGCAAGCGACCAACGCCTACAGAAAAAGTTCTCAACAAAAAAAAACGATAATCACAAATCAAAACCACGGGAACATATGCAGCAAAATAACGTTATAACGAATATAGAGCCTTCAAGCAAAGAACTATAGGCAAAAGAAACTAAAAATAAAAAATTGTCACAATAAAGTTTACTTCTCCGGATGCTGAAATCACTGCGTGGTTGTTTATGGTATGCGAGAGCATTCTCTATGATAATCACTGTGAGGGTAACTGCGCAGCCTGTCAACTAGTTATTTTAGTGTTTCGTTTCTATGGTGAAGTCTTTTATTTTATTAACCAGCTCATACTTGGCGCAGTCGTTTTTCGCAGCGAGTCCCATTGTGCATGCCATGAAGAATGCTCTCACACGTCATGTACAACCGCGTAATGGTGCCTGCATCATTTTTATTGCCTACGTACCAAGCTCCTCGTTATAAGCGGCTAGATGCTGTCTAACTCAAAGTTTGTTAGTAGTACCTAAAGAATGAAAAAAGGTTTTTTTTCTCTGGCATTCATGATTTCATAAAGTATTTACACCTTCAGCGCTAATGAAGATATGCATAACTGTTCCATGCTGAGCCCGGCCAGTGGTGAGTTGTAGTAGGGTTCTACACAATTTTCCCGTTTTAATTTTGCTTTTAACCACTTGCTAACCAATTTGCACAATGGCACTCAACGTGTAATTTGCCAACGTATTTCGGCAGTGCAATATTTCAACATTCACGCACTGAAACACCACTGCTGCCAATGCTGGGCCCTACGTTGGAGGTGTGAATCTTAGAAGTGAACGAATTGTACGAGTCTTGCTCGCGGCCTTGCTTTAAGCAAGGTTATGATCTTAGTTCGTCTTTATAGATTACGACGTGCTGCCTATCTGGGGTAGTAAAACTTAAGATTTTAGGGCGTAGCAGAAGGTGTTAAATAGGTCGATCCAAAGAGTCCGTCTCAATGCGCTTGTGGCAAAAGAATAATATTATAACGATTCCAACTTTAAGTAATATTTAAACGTGGTTATAAAGAAGAAGTCGTATTAAGATGTACGCGCAACACTGTTTGTTCACAAAAACACCCATAACACCTAAGCCAATGAGTGCCATTTCAACTTTCAATTTATGAACATGAAACCCTATCAGCGGGAGCAATGTTTCTCACTGGAGCACGTACAAAGTGCAGTACTTAGAAAGTCGGAGCAGGCCACATCTAATGGCAGTTAACTCGTCTGTGTGCAGAGCGACGGCACAGCCTCTACAAAAAAAGACAAAACCGTGTTGTGTTGCCAAAGGCGGCAGCTGCAGTGCAATTCAACACAACATCGATAACTAGTCGAATGACAAGTTAACGTAACGTTCGAGCAGCAGAATGTGTATGTTTAGGTATACGAAGCTGGTAAAGCCTAAGCTGGTAAAGCCGTAAAGCTGGCAAGCCCTATGAATTAAGCGATTGTTCCATATGAAAGCCTGTGAAAAGAAACTTGTCCAGCCGTACCCGCCCGGCAACACGGGCTATCCGCGGCATACCAAATCAAATCAAATCAAATCACTTTATTCAAGCATCCTAGGATGCTTAGGGGCACGGACAAAAATTGCCCCCACCTCCCCGAAGGGAATCGTGAGGAAGTGCGAATGCATTTCTTGCGCCGAGAGTACACGGCGTAGTAATTCTGCCATCGCCTTGAGAGGCGCAGTACCGGCGAGGGGGAGCTGTCAGGCGAGGGGAGAGGCGCGCGCCGAGGGTGAGTGCAAACCTAACGGGGGGAGAGGCGCGCCAGCTGCGGAGCATGTGACGTCACGGCGCGAGGAGAGGGGGAGCAGACGCAAAGGCGCCAGCGCGCGGTCACGTGGGAGTGTGACGTCACGGCGCGAGGAGCGGTGCGGGAGCCGGCGCGGGCGCGCGCAGCCACGGCGCGGGAGGCGGAGCGCGCGCGGGTCACGTGGGGTGTGACGTCGCTGCGCCGTTGCTACAGACGCTCCTCTCCGCTCCTCGCGCCGTTGCTAGGGGAGAGGAGGAGGAGCAATGCGGACGGCGGATTCAGGGTCGCTTATAAAGTGCATCGCACTTAAAAGCCCAAAAAAGGCTTGACAGGGGTCCGTGCCCCCTACAAGGCATACAGTAAAAAGCGGAGCACAAAAAACGGTGGATTTGAATTTGCAGACGCAGCTGCTTGTGGTCACAAATGTACACACAAAAATTGCGATAACAGAGTTACACAATATCAAGATGACAGAACAAGAATAATCTGATGTCCATAATATGCGTAAGATTAAAAGAAGCATAAAAGAAAACGCTAGGACAATGCGCGTTACACCAAAACACAGCATGCACCAGCACAAAATGTGCGCGATAAGAAGCACTGGAAGGATACAGATGACGCAAAACGCAAAACAGCAAATGAACTCAGGATATTGCTACCTGCCCTTTCTTTCGGTTTACAGAAATATTTTGCGTAAATCTTTAAATGATTTATTTATCACATCTGGATTATGTTTTTCGTACAGTTCGTTCAGGGTTGACGGCAAGTGAAAATTTAACATCTGTTTTCCGTAATTAGTGCGGCAAACATTAACTTTGCTACCCTTTGCTACCATCCCTTTGAATACGGTAGTGCAGCTAATGCGCGTGAATTTTGTGCTGTTGTAGCGGTAGCGAAACTTGCAAATCTAATGCTTAAACATCAGGTCCTGGCTACGACAAAAAGGTACAGAAAAAATAGGTAAAAAGGGTTAGTACATAACGAGGCCTTTGGTAGGATTAAAAGAATTCGGGAGCAGAAAAAATGCGACTGGCGCAAAAAACTTTCGCAAGCGAAACGCCAAGGAACGCAAATTTAATTCTATTCGTTCTATACCGCCCACCGCTGCTCATTTATTCTCTGACTCCCATCAGGTCGCTCCTAAATCTATGCTTAGTCAACATTTATTTTTTTGCCAATGGCGAGTCGTATACCCCCCCCCCCCCTCACGCAAAATTTTCTAACGAGCAGTTGCCCAAAACAATGTTTTATATATAGCGAGGAGCGCTTTGGTGTTGGCATGAACTTACACCAAGTGCTCTAATACGTCTTGGTTTTGTTTTCATTCAGCTCCTTGGCCAATAACTCGGGAAGGAATGTTGTATACTTCACCCCCAGCAAAAGAACAACAGAAAATTTTCTTCTATAATCCGGCATGAAGGCGATGATTCCATTATCGTGACCCGAGTCAGAGAAACCAACGGCGAAAATGAAGTGATTTTTTTTCGGCTGGCACAGATAACGGCGGGACGAAACTCTAGAACTCTGCCATTAACATCTGTGGTTCCTTATGAACCACCTTCATCACCCTCTAAACAGTGATAGGTAGGTGCCCTTACGGGGAATACATTTCGGCACCCCAGAACTCGACTTCGGTTGAACGATGCAAACTTCGAAAATAGTGTCGCTCGAGCCCTGTCACAGTGACGATGGGGGAGTGTTTGGAGCGTAGTGAAAACTAAATAAATGCACGCGAACACAAATAAAGCGTTTGTTGAAGATCTTAAAGAATGCCAAAACTGCCATTTCCTCTCCCTCCCGAATACGAAACTCGGCCCAATGCGCGAGCCTTGCACGGAATGAGAAGCTCGCAACGGGGCCTTTCTCGCGCTCCCCTCGGTCTCTATACCAACCGTTCTGCCCGTTTCAGTGGTCACGATTGGTCGCTTTACAGCAGCGTTGCCCGCCTGTCGCTACACTAGCTGTTCACTATTATAACACTTTTGTCACCGTAATTTCCATTCCATGCCGTTTTGTCGCCTTCTCGGCCCTGCACTCGCACTACCTTACATTTTACAACGTTAACAAGCGATGACAGCGCGCGTCGAGAAGCTTTACGATAGGACGTAGGCAAGATTCAGTGGTTCAAGCGCAATGCCACAGCAGCCAACGCTGCCGCTTGTTGAGCCTGGCATGACGCTTCCTCTCCACTCACACCCTTGTGCCTCAGTTTGATGTCCGTCTCTCCCTACATTTCTATTTTCTTCGCTCTTTTGTCGCTTTGTGTCCGCGGATCCACGGCACAAATCTTTGTCCTCATGGACTATCTATGTCGCACAACAATAACTGCTTAACGCAAAGAATATTTATAGTGTATACGAGATCCATCTGCCATGCGGAACGGTTTACCTCGACCTGTCAGGAAGATGTATTAACGACGGAATCCGTGATCATCGTACAAGTCGCGGTAATGGCAAAGGAAGAATCTTGGTATTACACGTGCGTCGGCGCAATTGCACCCCAGATTTTAAAGCTGTGATGATTCTAGGACGTTGTGCATCCAGGCACAAGTGAGAGCTACTCTAGGTATTTCTGATAAGGAAACAGGGGGAAATGCGTCAGAGAACCGTAAATTTTCTTAACTCGCAAATGCGTTGTTGACTGCGAGACACGCTGACATGTGTTTGAAAGTGCTCGGGCTCTTGAAGCCTTCTTATGTGATGAATGTAAGAAGGGAGAGATGGGTGTCCCATCGTCGCCTGCTTCATCTAGAATTGAGAACCACTTAAAGGAGTTTTTTTTTTCTTCCAATAAACAATTATAAGCCCACTGGCTGTCTTTGTGTTTTCTTTTTCTCTGTGTGGGCAGCTTTATTCACACTGGTTTGTTACATTTTGGAAAACGTATACTGTGCATGGATAGAAAATCCTGCGGGCGGAGACCTCAGTCCAGGGCCCCATTGGAGCAACCCGCCGTCTTCGCCCCTTCGTTCAGCTGGAGCTGTCTGCTGGGGCAAGGGCTGGCGGCTTCTCTCTTCCACTTCTCTTGGGAGGGTTCCATAGGGTGGATGTCGGGGTTGTTTTGACATTTCCATATCATGTCGTAAGCGTGGTTGGAACGCCGTAGTGCCAGCATAGGGGATCGTAGAGGTTAGTGTGTATAGCGTGTAGCCTCGCAGGGTGCGAGTGCATATTAGTGCGGAGTCCTGCTGGGAGCTGGTGACTTGCTCCGATACTGGAGGGTGTCACCTCTTCGCCCTAGCCGGTAATTCTCTGCGATGTCCTTGTAATTGAGAAGGGAAATTGCCTTTTCCTCTTCTTCTACCGGTGCTCAGCTGACCAAATCTCGAGTTAACACTCGTGCCGCCTGGTTTCCGCAGAGAGAGAGAGAGGAGTGGGCTGGGACCCGGATGATCGTTTTGTTTCTCCAAGATGGGCGTTGAAGGTGATGTTTCAAGTGATCCTGAAAATTCGTCCTGCCGCACAATTTGGGTATGCAACTTGACAGTCCATAATGATGGTGAATCCTCCGGTTTGGGCGATGGCCATGGCGATTGCCGTTCTTGTGCTTCTAGCGTCGTGGCCTCCCTTAATGTTCAGCTAGGGAGGAGAAAGTGGGTCGCGGTGGTTACCGCAGCCCTTACGTTATTCCTGGCATAGTCCGCAGCGTCGGTATATACCACTACTTCTTCGGCTTTTCTCTGTTGGCGTTGAAGAGCTTCTGCCCTAGCCGCTCTTCGTGCTTGATGGTGTTGGGGTGCACGCATGACTCTCGGGGGGAAGAGGAGGGAATTTCAGTCTTGTACTGATCTCTACAGAGACAAGCGGCGTGTTCCGTGTGCGGGAGAGGGTTAAGCATTAGTGATGGAAGAACTGATCGAGCGGTGCTCGTGAGGCCAAGCCGAACTTGCTGTGCCGTGAGATGGAGCCTTGACGATTTCGTCAGTGGTGTATGTATTACTCGTGCTGCAAGACATCCCGTGAACATGGCCGTTGGGAGGGACAAGGTATGTTTGTGTGCTTTGCTAATTAGGGTTTGAGGTTTTGTTCGACCGCTGCTTCGGGGATCGTGTAAGGTTCACTATTAATCTTGTATCCTGAGCTCTCTTATGCGTGTGCACACTCCCAGACAGCTAGCATTGGCCTGTGTGAGCGCCAGCGCCGTCATTTCCTGCAGGGCCTGTATTCTATCAAACTACATCAAACTGGGGTCAACGTCCGCATACGTCGCACCACATTTTTGTCCTTTGCTCCATCCAGTTTGACACTGGGAGGGGACATCCAGAATTCTCAAGTCCCAGGTGCATCGCCAGGTTCACTATATGCACGAGTGGCTTGGCATTCTTTGCCTTCTAAACCGAGTCGCGTCGTGCAACATTTCTGTTAGCATCGCCGCATTGCCGCACAGCTGAATAAAACTTAAATGAAATGACATCCGACAACGACTTTCGAAGAAACAGATAATCAAACTCAGGCGTGGTGGTACTGTACCTTGAAAGCACCCGTGTTCCCAGTGATGTCAATGCTATATTGAAGCTATAGGGTCTAAGTCCAGCCTTACGCCTGACTCCAAAGAATAATGCCTTGAGAATTGTACATGGTGTCGTTGATAAGGTATTTTTCAACAAAAACAGGTGTCTTTGGAGGAGTAGAAGGCTTGATGAAGGCGCCGAAAATTAAGCGTACGCTGAGCATGAACCTACGTTTAGTGAAAGTATTCCCGAAAAATCCTCTCAGCCTTGTACAATCGGACAAAGAAGGTGGGTTCGTCGTTTTCCCGCCTTCATTCGTAAAACATGAGTTCAGGTGATGAGGAAAGACTTTATAACAACTGATTTTAAACTGCGGAAAGCAAAATAAGATTCTCTGAAGTTCTGAACAAGCAGAACTTTCTGAAGCTTGAGAGTGGAGGTAGAAAGTGAAAGGGAGGTAGGTGTTCGGGTTTAATTTTTGGAAAGACCCACAAGGCGGAATCCCGCTTCACAGCCATTGTCACGGAATAAGGGTGCTGACAAATACAGATTAGCAGCTTCTTAAAGCGCTCTCTCGGCCTTTTTAAACCCGACAACCCTCCATGAGGCGAACTACTTGTGGGTCTTATCAAACGTGAAAAGTGACCGCAGTGATTTAGTCGTCGTTGTCCTCGTCGGCGTCAACACGCACGGGGCTGAAATGGCCGCCTCGGTAAATAGAAAACAAATCGGTTTTGTGTAAGATCTCAACCGGGGTCTCCAGAGCAGCAGCCAGGTGCGCTCCCCACAGCGATAACCCGGTATCCCGCCACAATAGAACAAGAATTAGCCTGATGCTTGAGGCGTGACAGGTGCACGTGGCCGCATGTGCAAAGAACGGTTACACGCGGAGGAGACCTCTCACTGTAGAGAAGTTTTGGTATGGACGGCTGCCAGTTTACACGTCGCAGTAATGCCCATGAAAAAACGAAGAAAAGAAAGTGAAGGAGAAAACGAAAACAAGATGTAGCATTGAAGGGGTGGGGTAGTCACGGGCTTTCGCCTTCAGAGCACGTATGCAGACTCCAACTATTCCGCGAAAGCTGCCCGAGCCTACCTGACTACTGAACAGAAGGCCTTGTATGATGCAATTCTACATTCTTAGTGGACATAGACGACTTGTTCTGCTCGACTCCCCACAGCCAACTTTTCATATAGGTGAGTGAACTGATGTACAAATGTAAAACTTCCACATTTCAAAACAGTTCTGGCACATCTGTGGAAACGTTTTTTTTTAACTTTAACAGTGTACTTTTTGTCTACAGTGGTCAACATGATAACGAACTCATCCTGCAAAAAAAAAAGGCATGTGCTCAAAGTCCCACCTCACGCCTGCTTGGTTCCATATGTTTTTGACAGATTTCCCTACATGCTACAAGAAGCACTTCACGACGCGAATGTTACCAGAGTTTTTACGCACGTTTATGGTTTTCTAACTATAATTTTAATCTTAAACCTAACGAAATGCTTCGCCTTGTTGCAGATAACATCATAGTCGTTTTTAAATAGTGTTGTAAAGCACTTAACATTAAAGAACTGAACTGAGCCCTAGGAAACGCCTCATGGTTTCTTGATTTAAGACATTTTTCACGATAAGACCACTGTTTCTGGACGCATGAACCGTGTTCGAACAAAAGCCCTTTGCCGTTTGATTCTGCGCACTCAAAACTCGTCAAACGCAGCATCGCCAACACGTGGCTTCGCAATGCCCCAAAACAGAGCTGTGGTTAGAATGTTTAGCAGAACTTCGGCCCGCAGGTTGAGCACTTAATATCAGTTGCCTTTCCCATGCAACTTTTGCAGGCCGAGCCGAAAACCTTAACCAGGAAGTTAGAGCACTCCCCCGGAGCGCCTTATTCACAAAAGAATTAACCCAAGAACACCCAAAAAAGGCCTCACTACCATGCTCTGTCGCACAACTTGAAAAGGATTACTCAGAAGCACTGCGTGCGCTTAGCATATTTTTGCCCCGAGAAATCTTTCCGGCCTGTGTACTCGGCTTGATAAGAAATAGTCCATAAAGGTATGCAGCATTAAACCAAAATTTATTGAATTCCCAGCAGGTTTCGTGTGTTCGATTTCTTTGTCATGCATAAAAGTTCGCATCCGCCTATCTGGGCGGTGTATTAACGACCGAGTCCGCGAGCACTGTACGAGCCACAACAATGGCACAGGAAGCAACGTCAGTGCAATTGCACTCCGGATTCGAAAGAAGTGACAATTACAGAACAAACGGTACTGTAGGCTTTCCTGCTTTCCTGGGGAATGGGCCTGCGAACAGCAAATGTTTTAAACTGCAAAGAAATCGCGTTTCTGAGTTCGGGGTTTAGGCGCACACGCGTTTGAGAGGTCTGGGGCTTTTTCGACTTTATTATATACTGAGCGTAATGGGGAGGAGAGTTGTGCCCCGTGTGAGCCTGCATCGGTTGTATTGAAAAATGATTAAAGGCAGTTTCTTCAAATGAACAATTGTTGCAGGTTCAGTGGCTGTATTTGTGTTTTTTGTTTCTCTGTGTGTGAAGTGTTTAAAGCCAAGCTTTAGAGTTCTCACTGATGCGTCTGTAACGCGAAAACGCCCAGCATACAAGCCAACTTTCACTGACAATAACGATGAATCATCGGAAGTAAAGTGGAAAAGAGAAACCCTTGGGGTGGCCGGAATCGAACCTGGGTTCCTTGCGTAATAAATCTGGCGTGTAGGTCGCGGGTTCGATTCCCGGCCGCGGTGGCCGCTTTTATGATGGAGGCGAAAAGCAAAAACGCCCGTGTGAACGAGATTTCGGCGCACGTTAAAGATCCCTAGGTGGTCAAAAATTTACGCCATCTTCCCGCGAGGGGAACCATGGGTAGATGCGACGCATCGTGGGGTTTCCGTTGCGTTTCCGTTATGTTGTTTCCATTTAGTGTGTCAATTTGTTGTTGCTTTTATTATATTACGTACGGTTGCGGCGACCATCGCGATAGCAGGCCTGTTAGTCTCCATTCAAATCATCGGTGGTCATCGCATGTCATCGGAGCGGCGGAATGATTGAGCGGAGCGGCGCAGTTACCGCGTTTATATGTACCGCACGTTAACAGTAAGGGGAATGAGCGAGAGCAGCGCATGCGCATGTGTTAGATTCTGAACCGAGCGCTAACGCGCGCTGACGCACAGCTATACCGCAACGCTACAGGGGCAGCTGCAGGCAAGACTTTTTAGGGGGATATTTATCAGATTGAATCTCCGCGTAGCGTGCTTAGCCAATAGGAAGCGACTGCCGTGAGAAATTTCTGACGGTAATTCTCCCGGTTGCCGGGATAATAGACACTACCTTTACCCAAAGGTACTAGGAACAATAGCCAGATGCCGCCCATACCGTAAATCTGTGCAATACTGCAAGGCATGCAGAGATATTGGACATAGGCAGGATGTTTGCCCTTCGCCAAATCCAGAACTGTGCTCAACAGTGTGGCAAGAAACCCAAAAACGGGGAACACGACTGCAACCCGACTTGCACGCTCTGCAACTTACCCTATGAGACCGCCGGTAAGAAGTGCAGGCGCCGGTTAAAACCACCCCCACCCCAGCTTCGCACCAGGCTGCCATGGGACCAAACAAGCGGAAAAGCCCCCTGGTCAGCGGCTACCGCAGAGACCAACTGCAAATCATTTAGCCTAAATAGTACCATGGCCGCAACGGGAGTGCCGTCAGACATTCTGAAAGAAAGAAGTAGCGAGTCGTCCCCTTCCACCAATTCGAGATCCAGATCACACTCTCGCTCAAGTCAAAGGATCCGTAAAGAGTCGCGATCGCCATCACGATCGCTCTCCAGGCCTAGATCATACCCTCATTGGGACACAAATGAAGGGGACGTGCACAAAGTGGTGTTCTCAGACGAACACTTCCCACCCCTTGCACAAGCCTCCTGTCCTTCTAGTACCTGCACTAGCAGAGAAGGACGAGATGCACCCGATTGGGCAGCTGCCTTCGAAGCGCTCAGGCTTAACTTTGAAGAGAACACGCGAATTACTACAGAATTGATGAAAGAACTTGTGCTTACGAGATCGTACCTGGAAGAAATGCTGAAAGAAAGCAAATGAAATTGCACCAAGTTGGACATGACAAAGAAGTCAACCAGATAAAGCAGCATCACGGCCTGTTCCAGCAGATGGCTACACAAATGTTCGGGCAAATCCAAACACAAATTCAGAATATTAACACCACCCTCAAAGAAAACCTGGAAACCCAAAGAAAAATTCAGGACACATTGGCCACTATCATAAATGAAAATATCGAACTAGATCGAAGAGTTACCACCATAGAAGAAAAGGACAAAGCTGGTAAAAAGCCCAAAAGCTAACTGGGAAAAGAAGCAAGAATGGAGGAGACGTTAGACGATGACGACGTAAGGGCCCTCTCAAAACTTCGACGACAAGAGCGCGGATCGACGACTCAAAATGTGGCAATGGACTTCTAGAACAATTAGGTGAAAGAGACATAATCTCTCACAACTAACTGAAAAGGAAAAACCGGACATCCTGGCCCTTCAAGAGACAGGGACAGATTCATTAACACTGCGGGGATACGAAACGCAAATAGCAGAAGGCAGGACCCGTACAACCATCCTAACTTCGAAATATCTAACGACGCAGCAGCATTCCGTCCAACATAGGATTGAAAACGCCGTTGTTGAAATATTGCCTCAAAAGAAAAATCAGAAGAGCCTTTTTATATTGAATATATACGCCCACCCTCGGACAAACTAGGGGACCTTGACAACCTAATTCGATCCGTCTTGAAAGTGACAAAGTTCCATAAACTTATAATGGTTGGGGACTTCAATGCACCCCAAGTAGCATGGGGATATATTCGAACTCTAAAGAAAGGGGCTAAAGTTTACAATGTGGCCCAAAAATACCGCCTCACCCTGTGGATCGACACACATACCCCACAGGATCGGCAATAGCGTGTCGAAATACACCAGCCCTGATCTCGCCTTCTCCAAGGGAATACCACATGTAGAATGGGAGAGGCAAGATGAAACATTGGGCCGTGACCACTGCGTAGTCCAACTGAGTCTCTACCATAACCACAACCGAACACCCATGAGAGTGGGCAAAGCAAGAATCACGGATTGGAAGGCCTTCAGAGAGGAAGAGGAAGATGACGAGGAAATTTTTTTGGATGACCTAGAAAAGTGTACAAAAAGCCTGGTAGAAAGGGCCAACAAACACACAAAATAAATTCAACTGACAATAGATAATCCGGCAGTGGATCCTCACCTTCTGCACATCTGGGAGGCCCGCCCCAGGCTCAGCCGGAGGTGGAAGAAACAAAAGTGCAATTGGAAGCTAAAACTCCGTATTGCAAATCTAACAAAGCAAGCGGATCAATACGTAAATCAATTGGCTCGACAGAAATGGAATCAACTATGTGACAGGCTACAAGGGACTCTTAGTACAAGGGGCACTGGGAATATCCTGAGATCCCTCATGCCTCAAACTAATGAATCCAAATCATCTACCAGAAAACACGTCGCACGCCTTATTCACAATTTCCCAGAGACAGAAAAGGACGTCCTCCAAGCGACGAAAGAAAAGTTCCTTAGAAATAATAGCATCACGTCCGCGTCACCCGCCGTTACCAATCTGGACTACAGAGGGACCCCCAACCCCGAGTTAGATAGACCATTCGCCAGGTGTGAGCTGGACGCTGCTCAGGCCAAACTCACAAGAAACACCACCCCAGGAAGTGATAAGGTGACGAACAAATTACTGCGTAATACAAACGAAGTTATGCACAACAAAATACTAAAAAAAATCAACGATGCATGGGAGCAAGGCAGGCTGCCGGCCACTTGGAAACATGCCGACGTCACAATGATTCCGAAACCAAACAAACCCGTCGAAATTTCTAACCTCAGACCGATATCACTGACGTCGTGCTTGGGTAAACTAATGGAGAACATGGTTGTCAATAGACTCACCTGCCATATCGAAGAATCACTAGAAGACAGAGGGGGATTTTCGGACACCATGTATTGCTTTCGCCCCTACTTCTCAACCCAGGATATCCTTTTACAAATTAAACAAGAAGTGATTGACAACCTGAGTACCACGCAAAAAAGCGCCATTCTTACCCTAGACATCAAGGGAGCGTTTGACAATGTGTCGCATGCAGCCATACTCGAAAATCTCCAAGAAAATCAGTGTGGAGAGAAAGCCTATAACGATATAAGGGACTTTCTATCCTCACGGACGGCAACAGTAAGCCTAGGAACCCTACAAAGCGAAAAATTCGACGTACCAGCAAAAGGAACACCCCAAGGCTCAGTGATCTCGCCTCTATTATTCAACCTCGCAATGATCAAGTTACCAGAATCACTAAAAACTATCTGAGGGCTTAGACACGCTATCTATGCGGATGATATTACTTTCTGGACGACGACAGGGTCAAACGGCACACAAGAGGATGGATTACAGGAAGCAGTAAACCACACGGAACAATACCTCAGGAATTGTGGCTTTTCCCTAGCTCCGGAGAAATCAGCACTTCTAATACTAAAGAAACGGACAAGAGGACGACCACCACCGGAGTCCCTCGACCACGAAGTGGCGCTTCATGGGGTCGTCATCCCAAAGGTGGACACGCTGAGACTCTTGGGACTCGTCTTCCAAAAGGATGGCGCGGGATCCGCCACTCTCCAAAAATTAGTCTACCCTCTCCAAGGTCACCCATTTGATCAAAAGAGTGACCAGCAAAAAACACGGGCTAAAAGAAGAAGACACAATAAAAATGATCCAGGCACTAATCATAAGTCGAATCACCTACGGGACCCCTTACCTGGGACTGAAGACAGCAGAAAAAGAACAATTAAACATTTTAATTCGATAAACATACAAGATGGCGCTTGGATTACCGGCCAAAACCTCAACCGAAAAAAGCCTACAACTATGGGTGCAGAATACGTTGGACGAACTGACAGAAGCATACCGGGCACGCCAACTGGAACGGCTCAAGCTTACAAAAACGGGCCGAGCTACCTTGTGCCGTCTAAACTATCAGGGCCCAATAGAAACCGAAAACCAAAAACAACGCATCCCCTCGATTTAAGGACGCACATCGAAGTGGCAACCATCCCACGAAACATGCACCCCGTCTACCACAAGAAGCGTCGCGAAGCCAAAGCGAAAGCTCTCCACAGATGCTACAGAAACGATGAAAACTCAAGATACATCGATGCGGCAGTGTATCCAAGCCAAATCAATAAACGAGCCCATACAATAAGCATTGTAGACTTCAAAAGTTCCCACCTATCATCGGCAACAATCAAGACGGGAGACACGTACTCGGCGGAGGAGGCAGCGGCTGCGTTTGCCGTCACCACAGCGCCGGAAACCAAAGAGCGAATCACAGCGCTCACCGACTCGCAAGCGGCCAGCAGGAATTACCAAGAAGGATGCATTTCTAAAACGGTGCTTCGAATATTATCCAAGACTTTCCAAGCACGCCGAAACCCAATAGACATATACATCGTGTGGACACCGGGGCACGAGTCCCTAGAAGGTAACGCAGCGGCCGATGCCATAGCCCGAGACCTCTCACTCCGGGCAGTTGCCTTGACGGGAACACACGTCTTGCCCGGGATGCCACACAGCCATCCCATTGCCAAACGAAGCAAAGACATTTTGGAACACCTCCGGCTTACAAGAAGGAAATACCCACCTCCCCATCCAAAGCTCACCAGAGAAGAATCAACACAACTACGAAGACTTGAGACAAACTCATTCCCACATACCACACAATTGCATATGATGTACCCCACATTATACAGCTTCGAAAGCCAGTTCTGCAGCGGAACGCCCAACACCCTATACCACATGGTGTGGGAGTGTCAGGGCGTCAAGGAACTACCGGAGGTCCTGGCGCCATCACCGGAGCCGTGGGAGGCCGTGCTGACCAGCGTGGTCCTGGAGAACCAGCGAGGTCTGGTGAACCGGGCTCTTCGTGCTGCGGCAGGCCATGGCATCCCGGACTAGGGACGCTAACCAAATGGGACGAGCACCTCAAGACCAACGCAGGAGATCATCCTCCGCTCCTTTACCATTTGTGGCAAATAAACGTTTATACTACTACTGTGCATGTGCATGCCTCTTACCACCTCCGTCACCATTACGCGTAGCCTAAGTATTCCATAACAACTTTACTATTGCTTCTGCTGACTTGATTACAAACTTAGGTGTCCATATATCTCATGACTTAGTCTGGGGCTGTCCCGTTAACATAACAAACTCGAATAACCGTATCCTTTCTACATACGCCCTAATGTTAGCCTAACTCCTACCTCAATAAAATTACTTGGTTACTCAACTCTCGGTTGGCCTAAACTTGAACATGCAAACGCTATTTTTGACCCTCATCAATATTACTTAACACCCTAGGATCTGTTAAGAATCGCGCCACTTGGTTTATTCTCTCAGACTACTCCTGCCATTTCAAAGTGTCAGCAGTGTCAGCGTTAAAAGAACTTAATCTTCTAACACTTCATTCTCACCGTACGATAACCCGACTCTGTCTTTTCCACAAATTATTTCACTCACAACCATTGGGAATGAGTACATTCGACTAGCTCGCCACATTTCCCGCACTACTCACTTCAACGCAGTCTATCCGGAACGCGCCCCTACTGAGACGTTTCTCACAGTCATTTTTCTGCCTCACCTTCCGTTGCTGGATTGACCTACCTGCTATTAGTTGCTACTATACCGACCAATCCCGTTTCAAGCCCGCCATTTGACAAGTGCCACCATAATCACTGTACCACCTCTAGTGCTGTTATTATATTGCTGTAACCCTAGTTCCAGTGTCGTGTCATCTCATGCCCGCCCCCCCCCCCGCCCCTCATGTAATGACCGGATGGAAAGTTTGGGTAATAAATTAATTAAAAATAGCTTCTTCGTTACTGGAGGATTAGCGGCAGCTAATCGGGCTCGTTCTATCGCGTAGGCTTTGAAAGCGGTGGAGGAGACACGTGAGATATGCGCCCTTACGGAATCCTAGTGAGGTTTTTGACGTCGCCACTCGCGTAGTGTACCGAAAAAAGCATTTACACTGGATATCCTTCACTTAGCAGTGCTGGATAGTTCGTGGGTAGTCCACGGACTGCCTCATCACCAGACGCTCTGCAGAAATAAATCGCAAAATCGAGTACTGGATCCCGTATTGGGCTGTACGCGGTCGGTCTAACTGACACTTGGGAGTGACAATTGAGTGGGCTGAAGTCGGTACTCCTTGGGTTGCCGCCTAGGCAGATATCGGCTTCATTGGCGCCATAAAGTGAACGGGAATAAGCTTGTATCAATTATAGACCAACCCCTCGTTATCTTGCGTCAACTCTTTTGGGGTAGCCGCATTATACTCTCCAAAAGAATCTCAACTTTCCTCCCGCACACTGATAATAAAATTAAGAATTGATTACAGAGAGTCCTCGCTGCCGATATTAGGCAGAAACCTTGGGCGGGATGGACGGGCATTCTTTTCACAGGACTCTGCGTGCAGGTTTCCGTTTGTTTTCTAGTTTCTTTTTTTTTGGGGGGGGGGGATATGTCATATTCCCAACCCAACTTTAAACATTCATCGGTTAATTTGAATGGCACCAGCAGGTCCAGTTGTTAATGCATTTATAGGGCGTGAGGAAATTATTTTATTACTTGAACTCTTCCGCACGGAGTTCTGCCTTGACCTCCAGTCAGCACCACTTCTATAGGTTTCCGACGGGATAGAGCTGACCTGATTTAGAAGGTCCTTCAAGATGGCATTTCCTCCCCGGAACTGCTTTTACAGTCATACTCCTGTACCCTAGAGCTGTCAGCGACCACACCATTCAGGTCATACTGCTTTAAGTGGTAGCCATCGCTTACCTGTCACGAGATCGCAGGACCTATAAAATTTATTTCGCCCGAAATGAGTTGTTTTTATCTGCTCTTTGTCAAACTCCCTGTCAGTCTGAACGGCGATTTTTTTTCAATAGCTACCGTTATATATTCTCGCCGCATCTATATTATCACCTCCACAATTCTGGCTACCTTAATATGTTCTCTTTTTTCGTTATGTTCACCTTTTGAATGCTTTGCGCAATTTTTGTGGGTTTTCTCCATGTTTGATTCGTTTTTCACAAGTTTGTATCCTTCCTTTATAAAAGATTTAATTGGTTATTCTGGTCTCTTTATACTGTGATCTTTTTTCCTGTTTTGCTACTACGTATTACTTGTCACATCACTGGGATATTTACAGCTGTCACTTTCACGAGAGATCTAAATACATGTAAAGTACTATTTTTTCAGATCTTTCCGTTACTTCGGGAAAACCAGTCAGTATCCCGAGGGTAAACTTTTTTTTCTCCCAACGCGCGTGCATTGCGAGAAAAATAGTAAATGTGGCCCTAATAATTGCTCCTTCCGGTGGCGGCAGTGCCTCGCTACTCTGTGGTTTTGTGCCTGCAAAAATATAAAAGGGCTGCCTGAAATGTGTTTCGATCGAAAACTTCGCTACGATTATTGTAAGAATCGAGTAAATGTGGCGTCCTGCAACGAGGAACTGTTTTTTTAGTCCCGATACCGGCACGAGCGCAATTTCGTTGCTCTCTTTGACGCCCCTATATCAATGTCTGTAACAGTGACAAAATTTTCGAGGGATAGGTCATGTGAACTAAGTATTCCTAAGCACATCTACAAAGTGTCGACCCTCTAGCAGAAACAACGACACCAAAAATAGTTACCTTCCTTGAGTTTTTAGCAAAATACGTACACAAGAAAAGTAAATGGAGTTTTATTCAAAAGTCATGAAATATTACTCCTTAATGTGCCCAGTAAACTGCGCAAAAACTTAGCACTGTTTTGTTGTAGTTAAGTAAATATGCCGCTAAACAAGGGCCCCCCAAGACGCGTCTTGAGGCCATGAGAAGCCTTCTCCTGGCTGCTTTTGACTAAGCTCCAAGAACAAAGCACCTAATCGCATTCAGAAGACACCCTCGAGAACGTTCAACATTTCCCTGCGTTCTTAAAGGGAAAGCCATTACTGGGTCTTTTGATTGGCGACGCAGGACTCAAGGCGTGGTCAGCCATGATACGCTTGTGGTCGAGGCAAGTTTAATAGCGGTTGTTTCTTTTTGCACTGAGAAAAGACCGAGTAGCGTGACAAGGTGGTAAAAAAAGAATTTCACGTTGTATGTATTACCTGGAGAACTTTGGCGTACCGGGTACACAGGAGGGGATCTGTTCCCTTCCCGACGCTTGTCATTTAAAAGCGACATCTACTCGACGACTGCCTTTCCACTGGCGGTGCATGGTCCGTGCGCGTCAACAAACAGCTGCCGAATCTCTTTGCCGAGGTACACTTATCACGAACATTCCCGTTTCCTTTAGCTGGGGTACAAAACGCCTTGAGCCTTGAAACGCCTTGAACCAAGAAGGCAGCGCGCATCTGCGCCAGGACGCCCGAGACGCTACGGCGCCGACACGCGCACAATCGGAGACACCGTGAGTGTCTGAACAGCATATCGTGTTGTTGGAAATAGTATTGGCTATATAATGGAGAAGCTGGTTGCTCGAGCAGCCTTAACTGTACTTTTGAATCACACGAGTATTTCTTGTATATTCTTTAGTTATATATCCTAAAGGCCTTGCGTATATATCCGTCACCTGGATGTTTTTCAACAGTGATGCTGTTTAAGCTGCTGGTTTGGCTGGTGAACGTGTGCAGGAAAACCTTGCTGAGCGATGACGTCATCTTTCGCGCGGCGGCACCACAGCTGTACCGTAGCTTTGCCTAGATGCGCTCGGCCGGGACACGTGTCGCCACTTGTCAGAGGGACGATACAACTGGTACAAGCACGGCTTCGGAAACGCGTGGAGGGGTGCCTCGCTGTATGGCTTGTTGTGACGAGTGCTGCAGTTTTGACGTAGCAAAGAGAAGATTCAATGCGAAAATGAAAGAAGCCAAAAGGCACAGATGCGATAACGTTAATCAACTTCTTGATTAGCGTCCTACACGCCAGACCACACAAGCCGAGCGGTTGCCACCAAAGCAGTTCAAAAAGTTTGATCAACGTTAGTCCCGCTGCACCCTACGCTACTCTTGAAGCCTCGCCGCAAAACCGGCGGCCACGCGTACATTGACCATAACTTATTTACAGATGGTACATTGCTCATTGGGATGACAACGATGACACCACGCAGAAAACTTGGCCGAGTCTCCAACCATAACCACGCATAAACCTAGCCGAACCAAGAATGAGCTAAGTAATGCCGCCACTTTCCTTGTTTACCCAGTCTTCGTGCCACTAGTGCGAAGCCGGCCCAATTATTATTTAATTTGCAGAGTGCGAAATTAAGGCTGAAGGCTCCGGCAATGGCCTCAACCTTTGTCTGACGATCAACCCTGCGGTAACCGCGATGGCATTTGTGGAGGCGTCCCGCATACTTGCTTATATACTTTCCTTTCATTTCCTATATTTTTTTGCTTCCTTGTCACCCAGCTCAGCCTAATTTCTATAAGAAAATTTCCATCTGCAAAAAAGTCCTCTGTACAGCGTCTCGACCAAACGCGTAACACAGGTGAGCAAATCTTCAATAAAACGTATCAAATAAAAGAACTGAGCTATGAATTTGCTACGAGAAGGCTGGAAACTGCAACACATCTCTTCAGGCGTCAAAATGGCAGAAGACACCCCGTTCTCAGCGGCAGTCACAAATGTAGCCACGGTAACTTCGGGCATCATCCCGAGCGCATCTCTTTAACGCAGGAGTTTTGCGGTTTGTAACTGCAGTGCACAAAACATGCAGATTTATTCGGCAGTATTATGTGCCCCCCAAGTTCTATGGACCAATCAACAGCTTCTTCGCTCGGCTCACTACGGAGTTAATCCTATCTAAATTTTCTTTTCAAATTCGGTTTGTGTGTCAGATTATATTACATACCGACTATTATATTATATTATATTATATTATATTATATTATATTATATTATATTATATTATATTATATTATATTATATTATATTATATTATATTATATTATATTATATTATATTATATTATAATAATGCTATAACTGCCCTTCCAACAGATCTAATCTAAGGATGAAAAATAGTGCACGGCTTGGACAACGACACAACTGAAGAACGACGGGACAAGCGCTCTAATCTAAAAATCTAAGGATAGTTGCATCACGGCTTGCCGTATGAAGTATTCCGCAAGGAAGTTGAAATTTAGTAAACTTTAAGTGTTCGACATGCCTTTCGTCGCAGTTTTCATATGACGTTCGCTTTTGATTATTTTCCCCGGCTGGGCAGAGTAACGCTCATCTTCATACACCATGGAATTCTGCAACGTCGAACTCGCCCTTACGTAAACGGATGGTCACGCAGACATCCGCCCAACGTACAGAAAAGGAAATACCTATACACAACAATAAGAATATTTTCAATTGTTTCATTCTTCCCCGTTGTATTTATAAGGGCTGTCCGGGGTCACGTTCTCATTTAACATACTTAATGTTAATGTCCATCATCATTCCTCACTCCTTTCAGTTTTCGGTTTTGCTGTTATTGTTTCTGTGCAATAACATACTTTATCATGGGTACTTCGTTTTTCTGTTGCATCCATTGTTTTTTGGTGTCCTTACAGAGCCGCCGCGGTGGCTTAGTGGCTAAGGTGTTTTGCTGCTGAGCACGAGGACGCGGGTTCAAAGATTCAAAGATTTTATTTCCTCAGAAGTACGAGGAGGCAGGCTGGGACTAAAGGCTGCAAAGCCTGACAGAGGCCTCGCCCCCTTTGGTACAGTACAATGAAGAAGCAAAATCAAACAAGCTGGAAATTCTAATGTTTCGAGTTAATAAAATACAAGCAACATGTAGAGCGCCAGACATTAAAGAACAATATGGGAAAGGTACAGTAAAGTACATTAGAGTACGGAAGAGTACAGTAAAACAAAGTACAAGTGGACAATCAAGGTAGAACTATGATTGCGTTTTAAAGATGGACACAACTACAAAACCTGCGCATTAAACAAGTCTAAACAACATCCACTGTTCTAGCCATTGAAGCATAAATTCTGATTTAATAGGTATTCTGTCGCCTCGGTTTTAAATATGTTTCTACTGCATTTAAAATCAATGTGGTCTCCAACTTTTTTGAGTATGTGGGTGCGTTGAAACAGAAAAGACTGCCTGCCGTAGTTTTTTCGCAATTTCGGTGTATGTACTTTGGCACACTTAAAAGAGTATATACTGCTAATGTCGTTATGTTTGCCATGGAGATTTTCTTTGCGTATAACTTGTAAAAGATTCATATAGTAAATTTGGTCAGCCGTAAGCATTCTGTACTGAACAAATAGTGGACCCGTTCTGAAGCCCGCATAGTGTCCGTGAAAAGAGGTAAGTGGACGGAGAACTCATTTTTGTAAGACGATCAGCCGTTTGTAATTTGTTTTGTTTGTTGTTCCCCACGCTATTGTTCCGTAGCAAAGCCTAGAATAGACAAGAGTGTTATAAAACTGTGTTTTCAACCAAAGCGGCAATAAACCACTCAATCTGTAGAGAGCGCCAATATATTTTGAAATTTCATTGCCTAAGTCTTCCATATGAGGATGCCAAGATAATTCTTCATGAAACCATACTCCTATCAACGTCTGTTCAGTGACTTGGCTTTTCATATTCCCCGATATTCAATATGAATGCCTTGATCTATCTTCATATTAAATGGTATAAAAAGGATATAGGTCGTATTTGGTGCGCTCAGCTGCAAGTTATTTTCGTGCAACCAATTTGACATTTCTAAATATCTATTTACTTCATACTTGAGTTCTCTTATACTGCTACCGGAGAAAAATATGTCCGTGTCATCTGCATACATGGCTGTCTGGGGTCTGCAAGGTAGGTTTGGAATATTATTTACATATATTAAGAATAACAATGGTCCCAGCTTTGATCCTTCCGGAACACCCTGTTCTATTTCCAATGCCTCCGATGAAACAACATTAAATTCAACAAATTGCTTCCTGTTACTAATATAGCTCCTTAATAGGTCAGCCGCTGCAATACCATCGATGGCAGATGCGACGCTGTTTTTAGATTTCAGAATAAAAGTGTACACCCCGCTCGCGTTTGTCGGACTTAAAAAGATAGAGTTTAGAAGTTGTGAATGTACCAGTATAGCGCTACTTTTATTCGTCGACCACCGAAATGAAGCCCCTCCTTTGATGAAATTCCTATTTATTGCGATTGCCATTTCGGCTGACTCTACCCGTCTACCGTACGTGAGCAACATGCGACTGCGTGCTCTTCTAGCAACCCGTTATCACATTCCCTGTCTCCCATATCTTTTTTTAATTGTTACGCATATCCTCGTAGAAGCTTTCATAATATCTGAGCTCGGCACTTTTCAGCTCGCTCCGCAGTTTGTTTCTATATTTTTTTTTATTCTAGAAGCAGGTTAGGGTCACAGGTTCGCACAAAAGAGTGATACATTGATTTTTTACTTTTAATTCGCTTCAGAAATTGTTGATCTATCCAGGGCTTTCGCACCTTTCGAAAATTTCTCTTTGTTTTGCCACTGGTTGAAACGCTAATTCATAGCACGCTAGTATGTACCTCAAAAATAGGCCATAAGCTTTGTTTGAGTAGTTTTGAGCGAAAACATCCTTCGAGTAGAAAACTCTGACAACTGCTCCAGTCCCCAACTGGTTATTCTACGCCGAAAAATTCTTCCACAACTATTGCCGCTTGCAGTAATTTTCGTGTTGGCAAAACAAAACACTGCTAAATGATCACCGATATCAATGGAAAGCACGCCAGCTTTAATCTCATCGATGTTGATAATATAAAGACAAATATATTGCAGGGTAGCACTACCAGAAGATACCCTAGTCGGTAGTTCTACGAGATTTGTGCATGCATGGCATGCCAATACGTTTGTTTTACTTCCAGAGACCACTTATATTCCGAACTCATGGGTGTATTGATATCCCCTATAATAATACAAGAGTTGTTATTACTGCTACCGAACTGAAGGAGTCGTTCAAGAAAAAATACTAAATGTCTTGCCTATCCCCATTTGGAGGTCTACAGACCATTGACGCTGTAAAGCACTCAACATCATTATTACTCGAAGAAAAGTCGTCAATGACCGTATACGCTGTGGATTCTTTAAGGTAAATTGCAACTCCAGCCCCCCCCCCCCCCTCCTGGCCTGTCTGAAAAGGTGTTTCGATCGGTATCCGTTAAAGAATGAAATCGCATAATTTTTAGTCAACCAAGTTTCCGAATAGTTTCAAAGAATATATAATGTCATAATAGCTTGTTTCCTATGCTCCTGGCAATTATGCATCAAAGCTCGTTTACGGTAACCGCTAAACGCTTTGGAAAAACTGTCAATGTCATAATGAGATTTACTGCTTTGCACAAGTGTCGTAACGGGAGCGAATTTGTCATGGTGCGTCTAATACTGCAGTCGGTACATTCCCGACCACAGCTCCAAATGCCACTTTCCCGACATATTTTGCATTTTGTGTAGAATCTCTTTGAATGGGTCACAGCCGCATCGCCATCGACCGCCATAGGCCGGGTGCGGCGAGCCATTATCTGTAGTGAACTTAGGTCAATCTCCCTTGGGTGGCATGGTCATGTCTCACGCTTCCCGAGCGCACGCATTCTTTCTTCGTCTTCTGTTCCCTTCGACGTTCCATTAAACATAGGCCTCGATGGTCGCTCCTCTCCCCCTCGACGCTTGAGTCTTGTCCTTGGGGTCGACGGATCCCACAACTTGGTGCCGAAACGACCCGGGACTCGTGTCTGCCAGGCCGACACCGACAAGCAGGACCGATAGCCTTTCTTCGACGGCTTCTGCTTGACTGACCGGCGGACCTACCTCCAAGGACCAAGGATGATTTCAATCGAGCGCAAGCTTCGGCGACGAACTGCCCTTCGCGACAAGC
Organism: Haemaphysalis longicornis; assembly: GCF_048455015.1. Classification (NCBI taxonomy): domain Eukaryota; kingdom Metazoa; phylum Arthropoda; class Arachnida; order Ixodida; family Ixodidae; genus Haemaphysalis; species Haemaphysalis longicornis. Next base: position 304,024,654 of record NW_027526203.1, on the reverse strand, counting down.
TTTCCGCCTTCTTGACGGAGATAGAAGACGGCCTCCGAAGTGGCACCCTGACCACGGCGATGGACGCAGCGGTATCCTTGGAGAGGATCGAGGCCATGTATCGACCCATCCTGAAGGTGGACGAGGACATTTTGGGGAACATCATGGACGAAATGGTCACCGAAGAGACTTCCAACACGACTTCCTACAACGACAAGGTGGTGAAGATAAGAGCGGAGCTTCAACACAGATCTCGAGGCGAACAGGCTGGTGAGTCGCTCGTTTCGGCTTCTTTAACGAGACCGCCGCCTAGCGAAACCGCAACCACCAAAACGAAGCTACCGACCATAGAACTGACGAAGTTTGATGGAGACCGTCATAATTGGACCAGATTCTGGAGTCAATTTGAGCACGCCATACACAAGAATTCGAAATTGCGAGCGACTGAAAAGTTTCATTATTTGACCAGCCTGCTTACCGGATCGGCCGCTTCCGCAGTAACTGGGCTCCCCGTTACAGAACAGTGCTATTACGACGCAGTAGAAATACTCCTGAAGCGGTTCGGCGATCAGACTAGGATTCTTCAAGACCACCTGCGGGCACTGATTGATATCAGAGCAGTTTCGTCTTCGAGTGACGTCGCACAACTTCGAAAGCTTTACGACGAGGTTCAAGTACACTGTAGGATCTTGAACGCCCTTGGAACAAGCCCGGACACCTATTGCTCCATGTTACGTGAGCTGCTTCTACGAGCACTCACTCGAGACATGATCGTGAGGTACCACCAGTGGTCAAGAACTTCGTGTACTGCTTCGAGGTCAACTGGCATAGAGCGAGAGCAACAACCGATCGACCACAAGAAAAAGTTTGACGAACTCATGGACTTCTTTGGAAACGAAGTCGAGTGCCTGGAAGCAGTTATTCAGGACACGTCGGATTTAACGAAGTTTAAGAAAGACGACAAGCCAGGGGAACAGCTACGAACAGGAATTTTCGAACATGAACATACTGCAGCGTTCCTGCATGCCGCAGCTCCAGACATACGAAAGTGCTTGTTTTGTTCCGCCTCACATGACGCAGCGTCTTGCGAAGCTGAAGACGTAACCATGGAACATAAGAACAGCCTTCTTACCAGATACGGACGTTGTTTCCATTGTTTGAACCGAGGACACATCGCCCGAAAGTGCAGAAAGAGAATTGCCTGCCTGCGCTGTAAACGACGACATGTCTCCTCGATGTGCAACGCAGATCCGGACAGCCATGAAAAGGGACAACTTATATCGGACCCCCTACAGCTCCTCTCAGGAAAAACAGGTAGCGCGATCCTCCTCCAGACGCTGAACATCCAGGCTTCCGGCGCTCGTAGCGCCGAAAGGTGCAGGATTCTGTTAGACGGGGGAAGCCAGCGGAGTTTCATCACTACCGCAGCCTCTAGGAAGTTAGGATGCGAATTTCCTGGAAAGGAGGTCGTGACTGTAGGAGTCTTCGGAGGGAAAGAAACTAATGAAACTCTAAGAAGAGTTCGAGTTCACCTGCTTGACCCTACAGGGGAAAAAGCACTCTGTGTCGAAGCACTGGAGGTTTCGTCGATCTGCAACCAGATGATTCCTGTTCCCGACCAGAACATCATAAATGTTTTAAAGTCGCACTCTATCGACACGACAGCTGTACTGTGCGGATCAGGAAAAAACAACGGCATATCGATTTTGATTGGTTCCGACTTCTACTGGGACATAGTGACAGGGAACATAAAAACAGTTGGACCCAGCATGAAAGCTGTAGAAACACGACTGGGCTGGACAGTTCAAGGACGTGTTCAGACTACGCCGAAAACAGTCCACTGTAAGAACGTCGTGGTTCTACACGCGAGCCTGCCTTGTGTACCTTTCGCTTTCGAACGATTTGGAGAATCAGAGGCCACAGTCAGTAAAGATCCAGTACGCGCTTCAACGAGGGTTCAAGTCTCAGAAGACGCACGACACGAACACGCTCTTCCTCGGAAGCAGGACATCGACCTATCCGACAACTTCGATGCAGAAGAGCGAACATGTGACCAGTTGGTTGAGACCCCGGATAAGGGGCAGTGTTGCTCAAGAAGCGAGAACCTGACTGACGCCCTAAAAAAAGGAATAGGAGACCAGTCGCTGCTACAGTCCCCATCGTGGTGGGAAGACCCTACGTGGATGTGTTCGCATCGGGAGCTCCAGAAACCAAAGAGTCCTCTCGGGCTGCCACAGAAAACAGCGGAGGAGGCTAGTGCACCATACTTCACTCTTCAGTTATTGATTTCGAAGTCGGTGAACGTTACCCGATCGAACCAGGCTACCCTCTCAACGTCTCTGCCCTTTAAAAGCATGCTGGTTCTACGTCCTTGGCGGCCGGGAAGATGTAGAATCTTTTTGAATGGGTCACAGCCGCATCGCCATCGACCGCCATAGGCCGGGTGCGGCCAGCCATTATCTGTAGTGAACTTAGGTCAATCTCCCTTGGGTGGCATGGTCATGTCTCACGCTTCCCGAGCGCACGCATTCTTTCTTCGTCTTCTGTTCCCTTCGACGTTCCATTAAACATAGACCTCGATGGTCGCTCCTCTCCCCCTCGACGCTTGAGTCTTGTCCTTGGGGGTCGACGGATACCACATTTTGAGCTTCTTTCGCTCGGTCCTTTTCCATAGCTCAAAGTTTGAAGCTATAGTCTCTGCAGCAATACCCCGTACATATACGCACAGATGGAAGCTCTTGTTTGGCAGTGCGAAAATTCCCTACTATTGGCCTACTCACACATGAAGATACGTTCAGCCTCCTCCGCGACGCGACGGAGGTAAGTAGGGCAGTCGCGGGAGGAGAAGGCATGCCGCGTGTCAATGACCTCGCCGCTGTCGTAGTTGTGCTTCGTGCACAGCCAGCAGGATGGAGGCTTAGTGCAGCCTCCGTAGTGGTGGTCGTCGGAGCACCTGGAACACTTTGAGTCTGATGATCTTCAGCATTTCTCCAGGTGGCCGTAAACTGAACAATTGCTGCAGCGTGGGAGGAATGTGTTATCGAATAAACGACACCGTGTTCACGAGATGCTCAGTTGAGTTTTACCCAGCAGGGCATTATATGCTTTTTTCTTTATTTGCAGGATGACTGTCTTTCATTGACCTCGACCTTGCATTGAGCTTGAGATGACCTTGAGATGCATTGATCTTGAGATCCTCCTCCGAGAAGTCGAGATGGTTTTGCTTGATGAGGCGTTGTGGGATGGAGTCTCTCCCGGTGTCCTCTTCTATGCCAATAATTTTGATTTCTGGGAGCTTTGCCTTCGGAACTTTAGCCGTGAACTGTTTTTTGAAGCTGTCATGTGTCTTGATAATTCCGTTATGTCTGTCCTTCCTGTTTTACAATCGGAAGAGATGACTACCCCTTCTCTTGACGGTCTGATATTAACAACCTTAAGGCCTAGGTCAGCGGGGTCAATGGTCTTCTTAATTGCCTCAATTACCTTCATGGGAGGAAGGTTTAACTGCACTACAAGTGCAGTTTCTGTTTTCTGCCTTGTTGCGGGTTCGTCTGCCTCAGACTTTGGGGATTGTTTGTTGGACCATCTGGGAGCTCCTGGGATAGTGGCATACGCCTCCCTGAGACCCTTGACCTCCCCTTGTGCAACTTTAAGTTCTTGGTTTGCTTCGTACGCAATCGTCTTTAGTCCGGTGTGCTCTGTTAGCAGAAAGTCCAAGTCTTTGCGGACTTCTTATTTTTGGCACTTGTTTCAAATCGACATCAATGACTTAAAGAATCTGCGATCGCTCTTCGCCGGCTTGGCCAGAAGAGAATCATCCTTGCCTGGATAACTTGTGTGGGCTTGTTGGAGTCTGGGGAAATCCTCTTCGCAGTCTTCAGCGTTTGTACTTATTGTCGACTGTTGTTCTGGGAAGCCGCGTTCCCATGTGGAGTCTTCTGCAGCATTTGCGTTTGTGAAGTAAGTGTTCCTTCTTCTTTGTACCACTGTACTTGTCCCAGTTTTTCTGCTCTGTCTGTCTCTGAAAGAAGCATTTCTTTAGAAACCTCTGCAGTGTCCGAGGCAGGAGCTGACGGTTTTTCGCTCATTGTGCCTTCGCTCTTCTTTTTGTGAGATTTTTTCCCTGCTTGATAGATGTTCTCGTTGCGTTTTTCCTTCGTCATCTTTCATCGGGCTTATACGGCCCACTACTGATCGTTAGTAGGTTCCAAGTTTACAGCCAAAGTTGGCGGTTCTTTTTTGTTGGGAACATTGGATTTAACATTGATTGTGCTACTGGTTATGCCCCCGGTAATTTAAATCATATTTTGAAACATTTTTGCAAAATTCGCTAAATTTGGTGCATTCGGTTTTTTGCTCGGTAAACACTGGGCTGCTGTCCTGCCTGCATACAGAGGCCAAGTTCTAACGTGGCGTGTACGGTTTTCTTGGTTGGATTTGCAATTACTACGAGCGGGGCCAGAACTGCGGTTGCCTAGGTGTTAAGTAGACCTTTTTTGAGCTAAATGAACAGGTTTTGAGGCGGAGTCACCTACATTCCGTCCACTGTTCTGAATTTCCACTGGCTGACTTTGCGTTTAGAGATTGGAGTACACTGCAAAAAAATGGCCAATTTTACGGAGTAAGCTGTGGTAAAATGTTGCCGGACACATTTCCGTAATTTAGACAACGGAAAGAATTTTAAGAACGGACATATCGTAGTACGGAAAGGCCATAACAAAACAAACACTCCGTTTCAAAAGCACGTCTTTCGATAGAACCTTTAAAAAAGAAAAAAAAATACTTCGAGGCGGAATCCGACTCGCGACGTCGATCGAATGGGCACGACGCTCGAGACCACTGCACCACCGCGCGAACGCTGCACTTGCGCCGAACAACCTGTATACTACAGGGATGCCCACCCTGCGTGTGCCATACACCGGTGTCTACTAGCTGGCTTACAGATTTCCTGGCTGATGAAGTGCGATTTCTTAAATAGCGCTTGCGCAGTAAGGTTCCGCGAAGCCCCCGCAATAGTTGATCGCCATCAACTCCGCTGTTTCGAGAAAGCGCTCGCAAAAATGTGTGTGACTGGCTGCAACTGCGATTTCGCACTGCATGAATAGTGCTTCCTGTGCTTTGGTTTTAAGCTTTAGGCTAAATACCTCGGCCGATATTGATTCCTTAATAACTAAATTACCTTCCGCAACTCTGCTTCCGCACGCAAATGACCTTATATTTTCTACAAGTGTGCCGGTCACACACGCATGTGCAGTTTGCAGGTCCGGGGCAGCGACGTTGCCGGAGCGTCGTAAAATTAAGATACAGCGCTCGTGTTGAGCGGTATGGGCCTCATGGTCCTCACTAAGTTTGATTGATTGATTGTAGGGTTTAACGCGCCGACGCAACGCAGGCGATGAGGCGCGCCGTAGTGGAGGGCTCCGGATTAGTTTTGACCACCTGGGGATCTTTATCGTGCGCCGAAATCTCGAACACACGGGCGTTTTTGCTTTTCGCCTCCATCAGAAAAGCGGCCGCCGCGGCCGGGAATCGAACCCGCGACCTCGTGCTCAGCCCTCACTAAGTTTACTACACTTTAGACACTAACGAAATTGAGCCGCATTCATTACGCCACGAATGTTGTCGGGGCGCAGTTTTCGCTTCTCGATCGATTCCCGACGATCGACACGACAATATGTTTCTTGCAGTTATTAATAAACTGATCTGTTTCTGTTCTGCATCATACAGAGGAAACACCCGTATTTTGCAAAGCAGAAAAAGATTCTGTTTGACGTGCAACGGAGAGAGCATCCGTATACTGAGGGACGGAGCGCGCTTCCGTTAAATTACGGGTGTTTTTTTTTTTTTTTTTTTTTGTTCTGCACCAAACGGAATATGGCTCTGTTTTATTGCGTCCATCTGGTCCGTAATTGGTCCGTAAAATTACGGATTGTTTTTACACTGTACTTTGGAATGTTTCGGCCCGCTGACGAAAAATGTGTCGTTGTGAACGGGAGAGTTTGCTCAGCGGAGCTGCCTTAGGTGACAGTGGTCCTCGCTGAAATAAGATTTTCACGGCTCGCGGGCATGCAGGCTGTTATGACTGTTTTGGTGACGCAAACATAGGCGAATGGTTCCGGGGTAGAGTCCGTTTTGGTTGGGTTCTTGGGTTTTTCCGGGCTTGTAGTCGATGATATTTCGCTGGAGTGGCCTCCAAGTGTTGTTGAGACTGGGATGTGGTCAATTGTAGAGCAGACACTTGAGAAAACGACAAAAAAAAGCACTTTTTCCGGGTGCGCGGACGAGCGCGGGCCAATGGCTTCGGCCATGGTTGCCGAATGCGAACAATGCTCTTGCATCCGCCACGCGGGTATTCCATTAGATCTTCCTTCCTCGTTATGTGAGCCGCACCGATGCGCTGGAAAGTCGATTCTCGGTCGCGGCGCCCGCTTTTCTGATGGAAGTGAAAAGCAAAAACGCCCGTGCGTACGAGATTTCGGGGCACGTTAAAAATACCCAGGTAGTCAAAATCAATCCCGATCCCTTCACTACGGCGCGCCTCATCGCCTGCGTTCCGTCGGCGGGTTAAACCCTACAACAATCGAAATCCTTGCGTCTTACACTCGGCCTGTCCCGCGTTGATCGGCGTAATCCGCACTCCTCATTACGCATGCGCACACTCTCCTCCGTTTTTCTCTCCGACAGCTGTGCGTTATGCGCTCTGTCCGGCTCATTATCATAACAGCTGGCGCGCTTCGCCTACGTTCGCATGTGCTCCGGCGCGGTTGTGCGCGCATGTGTGCGCATGCACAACTTTCCTCCGCTGTCTCCTCTCCTTCAAGTGCGCTTATAAAGCGGTGAGCGCTCGGCGCCCGTTCAGTTAAGCGCGCGCTTTCGCTTGACACAGTTGCTCGACTCCGCTTGACTTTGCTCGTGCTTCGCTTGACGACGACGAATCCGTTGAATCGTCCGATGAAGACGGTCTTTACGTTCTTGGAACTCGACGTGTGATTGAGCATCATTTAAGGTTCACTACACTTCAACCACATTTGGGTAACCAACATAACGGAAACGCGAATTGAACCCCGTGAGATGCCTTGCATCACCCCAGGGTTCCCCTCGTGGGAAGGTGGCGGAATTTTTTTTATCTGTCTGGAGCAAGCGTGACCGGCCGTCATGTCAGTGCCTTATCCGTGCCTTAAAGACGAGAATAAGACTGTTCGCAGCTACGCTAGCAGGAGGCTAATGGCAGCGCGGCCATTTTCTGGGTGCGGGTTTTCTGCGCAGAACATAGCTGCCCTCGAAGGTTTTACCGTTCTGTGCCCCGAGGCTGACATACCATCCAAAAGCTCCTCTCGTGATACTGCTGAAAGTTCGCCGACTCTACTCTAAATGACCTACCTCGCTTGTAAGCCAACAGGTTGCCGCTACGTCCTTACACGCACCCTTGAACATCTAACCCCCATTGAACGCTTGCCGCGTTGTACATTTATACGGATTCTAGATTGAAACTTGTAGTCTAGTGTTATATGCGAATCATGACTCTGCGAACCCAGGCACGTCTTGTAGCATAGATTTTGGCTTCGGTTTTAGGCGAAAATTTTGTGCAGCCACGTTTCTCCAAACCTTATTGGGCTCATGCAGACACGGACAGTTGCAAAAAAAAAAAAAAAGAATCCTCAATGGCAACAGCGCACAAGAAAGAGAGCTCTAAATTGGTTTACAAATTGCCTTATATCTGAAGCACCGGTAAGCTTCTCCCAAGACGCCAATACTTTTAGGAGGAAAAGTACTTACGCGTAGCATTTATTCAACGAAAGATTAGGTTAAGTTCACGCAAGCCAGTGCCGCTGATCACTTCGTCCAGTTCGGCGTTGCCAACTGCACCGCACAAGACGCCAATAAGCTGGGCGCGAACTCACTACGGGGAGCTGTGAATAGTTTGTTGCTGCAACCTTTACAACTTCAAGAAATACCCGTATGTATGCTTAAAAAACAATAAAGATTGATTGATTGATTGATTGATTATGGGGATTAACGCGCCGACGCAACGCCGGCGATGAGGCGCGCCGTAGTGGAGGGCTCCGGATTAATTTTGACCACCTGGGGATCTTTAACGTGCACCGAAATCTCGTACACACGGGCGTTTTTGCTTTTCGCCTCCATCAGAAAAGCGGCCACCGCGGCCGGGAATCGAACCCGCGACCTCGTGCTCAGCAGCGCAACGCCTTAGCCACTGAGCCACCGCGGCGGGTAACAATAAAGAAGCAAGGCACACAAAACAGTTCCCAAAATCACCTACCCAATAATGTGTAATTGTTGGCAGGAGCGTAGTTTTCGATGGGAACCTACACAGGATAGGTGCTGTCATAGATGTAGATTCAACTTTACAAAAATGGTATTGATGCTTATAGTTGCAGGGGATGGCAACAACTGGACTAGAATTACAATTACAACTAGTGGGGAATACAATTAGAGCAGCTACATTCTATAGTTGTATTGAAGCTACACCAAAGCATATTGCATCACGGCTTGCCGTCAGGAATATTTCGTAAGTACGTCAACCTCCAGCACCCTTAACACATTGAAGAAGTACTTCGTCGTAGTTTGCATATGACGCTGTTTTTCGAAGGGAACACCGACATTTTCTATATTTCGGCTGAGGCTCTGGGGCCTCGGGGCGCCAGCAGAAAAAGCTACCCCCAGTCAGATCGTAGGGCCACAAGGAAAATGGCCGATCTCTCTTGCCGATATATATTTGTCTCTTTAGGGCCACCCTCACCGGGGTCCCTTTTGAATTTTTGGTCGCGATGTCTACTGACAAGGATCGCTGATCCTTCACGTGGACGCGGAAACTTCCCTAGTGAAAGCAAGTGCAAAAGAACAGAAAACTGGGTAAGTTGTAATGAATTCATCTTACATCAAAAACCGCTAAACCGAAGAAATACAGCGAAAAGAGGGCACATGACAGGCGCTGTACTGAGTCCTCTTCTCTGTGTTTCGTCGGTTTAGCGCTGTTTGGTGTAAATAAAAGTAAGTTCGCCGTCCGCCGTATAAGAAATTACATTGGTAGACGGGATGGGTAGCGTACTTATGTGCGTCGACGTTCAGGTGATCTATAGAGGAGGGCTTAGTTTGAAGCCCGTGGGATACACCTAGGTAGTGGTGTATCCAACGGACAACAGAGCAACTGACCTCGCCCCCACTATCTGAAACAGCCTTTTAGTTGGAATGACCAAGCTATGCAACGTCTGCCATTATTACTTAGTATGTCATGTGTCAGTATCTGTCCCTCCCCCCCCCCTCCTCCCCCCCCCCCCCCCCCGAATTCCCACCGGGAAATCAGACTGGATCTTTCTCCGGACAAAAACCAGCTTCACAGTACCAAGGAGTTAGAAGCATACGGAGCTATATCACCGCACCGAGCGCTCTCAAGATCTCTGACACATTAGCGCAGGGGCCCATAAATTTGGTTATTGCCCTGTCGTCGCTGGCTCCTGTCACTCTCCTTAGATTTCCCCATGAAGCTGCAAACTTCAGCTGAGTTTCTCTATATTTCACTAGCAAAGTAAAGCGAATGGGCATCCAAACTTCTGTTTATTTCGAGTGACCACGGGCTCAATGATTTATTGCCCCTTTAGCTCGCCCTCAAGCCATTCCCATTTACTCGTCGGGTGCAAGGGCGTCAAGGAAAAAAATCAAGCATTTTCGTCTTTGTACTTTGTTCCATTGAGTCTGTGTTCGGCTGCGTAAAAGCGTTAAAAAAGCATCGTCTGCCAGAACAGCCCTTTCGTTCGGTGCTTGGAAGACTCCGGGAGAAATTCCGCGCTTCGCAACTGGATCCACTGGCGTCCGGCACATCCGCTGTGCGGCTGCTGGCCGTCTGCACAAAATGCGTTTTGTTTGGCCGCAATCCACCCACATGCATGGCATTCACGCGTGAGATGGAAATTTAATCAAACGACATGACGTTGGGCTGGTCTCGTGTCCCGGGTGTCCACTGCTCACATGGGGTTCGCATTCTTTTGAGGACAGGACACGTATAGCTCCCGTCGAGTGCGAATTGCTTAATAGTGCATCCAGATGCTTGAATTCCTTTAAAGTGTTCCTTGACGGCTGTGCTTTCTTTTACGCCTGAATAATTCGCTCGGTATGCACAATACCGGCACCGAAATGAAATACATCTGAATGATGGCGAAATTTGACCATTTACTTTCGTGCGTCAGTTTCATCTAGGGACAAATGCCAGGCAAATGCCGAACACATTTGTGTGTCAGTGGCTCAGAAATGAAAATTCCAAATGTAAAGTTTACTGCGAGTGCTTAAAATAGTTTATATTTGTTAGCTTTTGCCTTAAAGACGTGGTGTCATTTTTTACGTCCGGGCTCGTTTCGTCAGGGTCGTATAGGTGATTTAATATCTTAACTAAACGACACTTGTATGACAGTACTGCGATTTCGGGGCTTCTAAAACCTTCTATTGCTGTGCGATTTCACTTCAAACCGACGGAAAGGTGGTCTCTAATAAGCCTCTAACAAGACATGTGTTAACAAGATGAATGCGCAAATACTTGCAAATATCTGCACCCAGGAAGCCAAAGCCATTGGTTTCCATTGTAGTGCATGAAAATTGCTAGCAATTCTCTTCAATGAAAGTAAGACAGCGGCCGTGTCACTCCAGAATGAAGAAATACAGAGTGTGTATGGATGGATATTTGGCCTTATGTATAATCGAAGTTAAGAACTACCTAAACGTTTCTAAGGAGCACTTTTATACTAAAGATAGAATGAAACGAGAGTATAATGAAACATAGACCACTGGGGTAGGTGGGGTCGTGGTATACGGATCACCGGAACCCGTAGTAGTGCGAAGAATTCGAAAGGTGAAATGGTTCTGCGATGCACCTTTGCTAAACATGACCCCATTTAATATCAGACGCCCTATTGTTCCGAAGGTAAATCCAAGAAAAATAGTCTGGCGTTACGTGCTCGCAGGAAAACGTAAGAAAATATCAATGCAAGAAGGCGTGGACCTAACCAGGTTAGAAATTTATGAAGCATCGAGTAAAACATGTTATCAGGAGAGGTTAAGACGATTGGATCACCGTTAGTTGGCATTTCAGTTTGTGGTGTACGTGTACACAAGAAGCGTTGGTGGAGAGAGAGAGAGAGAGAGAGAAAATGACATTTATAGAGAGAAAATGACATTTATTTGGTGGAGAGGCATGGTGAAAGAAGTCTACAAGGTAGTCTATGAAACATGAACATAACTGAAGGAGAAATGTCATTCAGCCTGGCCATGCAGAAACAAAATCATGCAGAAACGATGCAGAACGAAATGCAGAAACGACGTGCAGAAACGAAATCCGGCGGTAAGAAATCAAATCAGTATCTTTGTTACAGGTGCACCGACAAAGAGGTGCAATATCCGTAAACAAAGTTAATTCTAAGGATAGAACTTTACCTTTAGAAACCAGAAGAAGACGAAGAGGAATTCTATTTTGCCGAGGACCTATTTACATAATAAAATATACATAAGGAGTTCCCGGAGCACGAAGCTGGCGGGGTCCTCCTATTAGAGATAAAAAAATCAATGCAGCCGCAAGAACAGCAGAAAAATGTAGCATACGTTAGTGTGGAATATCGCTCAAAGGGTTCATAGTGCATTTTCCAAATGATCACCACAAGACATTGAACAGAGGTCGTGAGAGACAATTTTGCAAAAAAAAAATGTTGCACTCCTCCGTTTATCGACGACGATGGTTGAACGCAAAGCTTTATCGAGATGAATTCTTTGTTGGCCAATCCTACAGTTCGATTGTGTACGCACCACTTTTCTACAATACCCGCAGCAGCTCTCGAGTGTGCTCTCCGTAGGCCTAACGTTTGGGTCTCGGGTTTACGGCGCGAATCAGTACCTTCTGCGTGGCGTTCACTTCCACCATGTCGAAATGGAAGAATCGGATTGACGCCGGCTTCATAACGTGAGGGAACCAGTTTTGATTCCCGCAACGGGAAGCATTTTTGTCTTTCACTTCGCCCACGCGATCATTCATCATCATCATCGTTAGAGAAAGTTGGCTTTTCTGCAGGGCATTTTTGCGTACAACGGCATCCGTGAGGACACTAAAGCTTCGTTTTAATAATGAGATGAAAAACAGGTGAGGGGCGTAATACAGCATGAAAACATAGGATTCTAGGAGTTTAACGAAATTATTGCGTGAGGTTTAGTCAATTTTAGTAGATTTTTCTGAAAGCTTAACAAGGATAGCGACTGTTTCGTTCCTATTGGTAGAGAATTCGAGTTATTGACAGCCAAAAAAGTATATAAATATCCAGCTTGCCATAATTTGTGGGTATTTTAGGCAAATGTAAGTTGCTCGCCGAAGCGAATCTGGTGGGATGCAGCTGCTGAGTGAATCATGGTGGAATGTACTAATTAGGGTTCGTTTTCTGGTTTTATATTTTCTAAGTATCAGGAGGTAAAAATCGGGTGCTATTTTTCACTCATAATACGGGACAAATCGGGTTTTTCTGTAAAATCGCTCCGAAATTCGGGTTTTTTTCGTGTTGAATCGACTGATGTAGAAGGCAATACACCCAGCTTAATTTATCAGAAGGAATCACGAATTCCTTAAATAATACGCGATAAAATTGGTGTTTCTTTCGGGTTGGTTATCGGGGAGACATCAGGTTCTTCTGGCAAATACTGTCCAAAATTTGACGTTTCTTTGGAAATTAATCAGAAATAATTACAGCAAAGTGCACTGATTAACAAGAAATGAAACATTGTATTCGCGAAAAGCTGGTCATGGTCTTTTGCACATCCTTGTTTACACACACCGGCATGCGCAAACATGTCGGTCTCCATTTAGGACCTCTCCGATCGTTGAACGCAACTTTGCCGGGAGAAAGTTTTCTCGACATCACACCTCTCGTTAGCTAGGCACAACAATATCAGTGCAGCATTTGCCAGTCTGGAGTCGCGAGCGGTAGTCATGCCAATACTCAATTAGTTCGACAGCTTTGTTGGTGAGGCTTGCTTCCACCATGCGCTGGCTGAGAATGATGAACCATCACCGCACGATTATGCACATCACTACCATAAAAAGGGCCATTCGGGGAGAAATCGGGATTAACCTGGTTCTTCTGAAACATGTTCAGGGTGTGAAAATCGGGTGAAATCTGGTTTTATGCTAAAACGAACGACCCTAAATATGCTAAATGAACTGAGGGTGTTCCCAGGTTTGTACAGGTAAATAAGGAGGCCTGATTTTATTAGATTTGCGACCGCGAGTATACAATATTCTTTAAGCAACAATGAAGCGTTACTCCGGTGTGGGCTGAAAGTAGTGCAATGGCTTGGTTTTACAGATGTTGTAGAGGAATTGAATGGGTCGTGTATGTATTACCCCAAATGCGGAGCAGTAGCTGAAAGTGGCTGAGAACAAATGCAAAGTAAAGTGAGATTAGTTCGGATGTTTTAAACAATAAGGATTTCGAACGAAGATCTTTTTAAAGAATTAAATTTGCAATGATCAGACAGGAGTTGTTTGTAGAAAAAAATAGTAACAATTTATCCGATTTTATCACAGAGATATGTAACATCTATCAAAATCCATATGAGGGAAATGTCAGCCTTCCTGGAAACCTGTGGTTTAGACGAAATTACATTAAGTACACATTACATTAAGCTTTGGAATGTGACTGAAAGGGATTATAATACTCGTAGTACAAAAAAGAGCCGTAGACAAAATGTATTAGAATCACCACCTGTCCGGGGCAAATGTTAGAGCGAAAGCTCATTAGTGGAGGCCGAATTTTTAAGCATTAAAAAGAGCGTTTTAGGCGCCAAAAATGGGCATGCAAAGCGACGTTCTAGGCCTCCACCGTCCTAAATATACCCGCCACTTATTTTACACAAATGCAAATAATTTCAATCGAAGACGTGCGCGCCCTGCATCTACAACAGGAAAACCAAAATAAAAATTGCCGCAACTTGCACTTGACTTGTGGTGTAAAGTTGGAGAAATAGCAGAGCTGGCGGCCCCTCTACCTACGTTGGATAATACCCGGCTGTTCTACCTCACATGGATTTCCGAACTTGCCACTGAAAGTTCTACATGACTGGCAAACCCGGATCTCTTTCTCGGCAGGCTTTCACATCTCTCCCAAAGTGGACCGGTTTAGCACGCGCTAGAACCGGCGGCAACCGGCTTCCCGAACTCGGCGTCTGTAGCGCGAGCTGGTCTGTGCTCCCCACTTCAGGTGCGAACGCACGTGGACTGACGAGGAGATGATGATGATGAAAAACTTTTATTTAGTATCAATCATTGGGTTTTTTAAGACCCTTCCTAGCAGCAGAACACGCAAGATATCCCGCCACTAACGCTGGACAGAGTGTTCTCGAAGGTCGAGCGGGCCGACGCCGGGCGCTCCTCACGAGGCGGGCGCTCACGTGCGCTGGATATTTTTTCACTGTATTTTTTCCCGTAATGCTCGACGGCGGAACTACAAGCATAAACAGCTCTGCAATCTACGAAAAACGGGTACAAAAGGGGGAAAACCGCGGGTTTTATCCCCCAGCCTAGCGAGTTTCTCCCTTTAGGTGCTTACAAGTAACGCCCTCTATACTGCCTCTACCAAACCCGGACACGGGCGCCCGTCGTCTGCGATCTGCCGACGGCGTCGACGCGGATAACAAAACCGTTCCTGGTTGCACAGTGGCTTTCGCCGATTGGGCGTACACGACGACTCTGTGCAACACCGCCCCTGCAGTATGCTGCTTCCATAGAGTTTCATACTAATATATACTAGAGGGAAATCTGGCACCACTGCCTACGGGAGCCGCGCTTCGGCGAGCGTTCCGTCATGTGCCGGTCAGGCACGTTCCCCTTGTCCTTTACATGGCTCATGAATAGGCTGAAAAGTTGGCTCTGGCTGCAAAAAAAACAAAAAAAAAACAATATTACTGCAGAAGATTCATCAAATTTGTTTTGTTATTATAAAACTGTACCTCCAGAAAAATTAATGTGTCAGTGATTATGTAGAATCTTCAGGCACGATGAACAAGAAAAAGAATGTTACCCTTTTTTGTTAATTTTGGCTTTGAGACAAAAAATAAGCCGTATGGCTAGCTAAGCCAAGTAGGCGAGGAGCGTCGCTAGCGGCAATGACGCCGCCCACGGCGGCCCGCGACTTCAGCGACAGATTTACCCCTAGTATACATTACAGTCAAACCCGGCTATAACGAACCCGGATAGAGCGAATTATGCTATATATCGAACAAAAAAGTTCAGTTACGGAAATACATGGGAAACATATTCCTTATAACGAAGTTCACAACGGATATATCGAACTCCACGCGCCTAGAATTGCCGCCGAAATGCATGGTCTCGGAGCGGCGATTGAGATGTGGATTGGCCGCGACCACGGAGCAAGAGCCGCGACCTGGACATTGCGCCTTGCACGGAGCGACATGACCGCCGACACTTTCCGTAACTATTTCCGACGCGTGGGACTTACAACGGAACCCGCCCAGCCAGCGAGTCCGGACCAAGACAGCAGCATCGGTGAACTGTGGGAAGAGCTCGCCAACGTTGCCGATGATGTCGCGAGTGAAAGCCGTCCGATGCTTATAGTGAAGCGCTTTCGGCAGTCGATGTGCTCCGCCAATGCTTCCTTGGTTTTGGAGAACGCAGACTCGTACTGCTGCAAACAATGTTTCGTGTAGTAGAGAATGCTATGCTAGTTGTAGCCGCCAAAACAAAAATGAAAGCAAAAATCACCGCTTTTTTTGCAAAGTAGGCAGTTAAGGCGGAAAGAAGCTTTATTAATTGCAATAAATGGGTTATTTTGGGTATGGTTAATGGATACTTTACTGTGTTCGTTTCTGCATGCGGGGATGGTTGAGTTGAGGAGGGGGGGCTACCGCGCAATGCGAACTCGTAACAATGAGCTCGTTATGGGCGGGTTCGGCTATATCGAACTATTGGATATATCGAACAAATCGCGGTGCATATTGCAGTTCGTTATAAACGGGTTTGACTGTAGTATGAAACTGTATGGCTGCTTCCTTGTCCTTTCATGGCCATTTTATCCCCATGTGCTCGCTACGCAAACGATCGGCTCGCCAGCCGTATGTTTGGCGCACTTTCTGTGGGCGCCGCTGCATGCTTGCTGTGTGCGATTCGCGTGCGCCCTGTTCAACGCTACCACCAGACTTGTGGGCTCTTTCTACTGACGCCCAAAGGTAAAAGACGACAGCGATGATAATAAACCGCCCCTTTCGTCATCAACGAGTACTGACGGCAGCATATGGATGCATAATTTACCAACAACACAAGGCCTACGTTTACGTTCGGTAGCATTTCGGCTTGCGAACTCAAATCGCTGCGAGACCACGGGTGGGCTCTCGGCAAAAAGAGTGACGGCAAAGCAATGAGTGTTACTACACAAACATACGCGCTGTACTGTTTCTCGACTCATGCTCGTTTTGTTCTTTTAGCTATTCTACTGCTTCTTACGAAACTTGAAACTGATAAAAAGTAGTACTTACTCGGGTTACATTGACGAAATAAGAAAACACCCATTGCTTTTGGATATCAAAACAAACAAGATAATTGTTCCTAGTTACATGCTCTGCTGTGAAAGTTATAAATACTTTGCAGCCGTTTTAGGCTTAGTTGTTCTTTGCGATCACGCGAATGTTATAGACATGCGAAAATTGTACTCTGTGTTGTGCAATGTGTATGTGTACGTGTATTATGCTTGAACTGTGGTCTATTGCATGTACTGTGCGTTGGTAATGCCTTCAGTAAAGTGTATGTATCTGTATTGTGCTATGTTTGTTCCCAACTGGTGATGTTTGGCCTTTGAATGTTGCTCACGTTAGGCATGGAGGAAACGCATTTATGTTTGCGCCCACTGACGGTGATGCTTAGTAGCTACCTCTCCTCCCTATTGTTTTTTTTTCTGCGGCACCTGTCGGTCATTTTTGAACATTTACGATTTCTGTGCTTTGAGCTCGCTAGATGACCAGTAGTGTCGTCTCCTTGCTCCGACGATCCGTTCTCCGCGCCGCCTACGACGCCCTTCCGCTGAGATGCGCGATTACAGACGACCTGCGTGTCGATGCATCGATTGTAGCAAAGTGAGCAGACTAACAATAACTAGTTGTTCTCAACCTGCCGCATTGAATGTTTGTGATCTCGTGTGTCGGTGAAAGGTGGGGTTACAAGCCTGTGGGAAATAAAGGCGCCACTCTGAATGCAGTCGTTGAGACTTCTATTCGGTGAACGGCGGCGCATTCGCGCTGAAAGCGAAGGCGGAGCGCCTCCCGGGACTAATGGAAATCGCGAACACGGACGGCGTCGTGTCTCGCTAACCGCAGTTCTGGTGCTCGGTAGATAATGTCCTGGTTGTTTTAGCGCATATGAGGCGCACACAACCACAGTAACATACTTATGTGTACTTCCTCGATCCTCGAACTGATCAGATTGTTAGGCCTTTCTCGCATAACAAGTCTTCATTCGGTAGCGCTCCCATGCTGCTTTAAAAGAGGAAAGCTTTCCCATTAGCTCACGAAAGGAGAAAACCTTCATCCATTCCATGGGATAGAAATTCGCTCCTCCTTTTTGAAAGGAGAAACTTTCTGCCTGTTAGGGAGCAATATATAATACCTTCCGGTTTCACTCTTAAGGGAGGCACTACCACACCCCTTTTTTTCTTAGAGTGTGCTGTTAAATATCATTATTTATGATGGCACAAAGGCGCCAACAGTTGAACATAGCCGTTTAGTTGTTACATAATTCTGCTGGAGTAATGACGGTCAATTGAATTAATTCAACAAGTGCTCTGTTCATATTTATATTTAATGGTCATTGCCGCTTCCTCGAGTGTCGCATACCGTGAAACATGCATGAAAAATAAAACTCGAGAGCTGAGAATTGTGATAAAAAAAGCCCAACCTTATGTCTGCATGGCGCAATTTAATTACGACAGAACAAAAACAGACACAAATAATAAACTCTAGAGGTGACGATTTATCAAGAAATTGACATAACACGAGTACTGTTGGGCACAACTCTAGCAATTTTCTCATATACAATGATATTATTCGAATTGTTCAGGTAAGACATCCCGACACTGCCAAACACACTTCCACACATTTTGAGAATATTTTTCAAAAGGTGTTTAGCAGGGTTCCCAGACAGTTTATCGAATGCCGTTTTATCGAACCACCTACGTCCGTTTTATCGAAAGTGGGGCAATAAAGCTTGACTTTGGGCTAGTTGGGTATGCATGACACCTTGTCTGTGTCTGTGTCTGTGTCAGCACTCGTGTCTGTGTAACCCCTCTACGTCCGTGTTTTTTGCGCTGGTTTTCAAGGCGAAAGTGGGGCTTTGCGACTTTCATTGTAGTATTAAGGGTTTATTTTGTTTAACTGACCGTCGCATTAACGTAACCTGCAGTTAGCTTCATTCCACATTGTCTCTGCCGTGCATTACATACAAAAACGTGCCTATGTATGTTCACGCGTTCTTCCCGTGTTTTCGATCACCTTTGCTTTACTCTAATTTTTTTTGCGTCTTCAATTATTGCACTCAAGCATGTATGTCCCCCTTGTTTATACTACAGACTTATCCACTATAGTAGGAACCCTGACCCCGTGCGCAATATTCCTAGATGTGTATCGGAGTATTTAGTCTGGTGTTGCCAAATATATTCCTTGCACCATGGTTCATCATTACGTCTTGTCCTCCCCGATTTTTCTAGTCCCGTGGTTTTCCCGCGACTCCTACTCGGAACAAGTGGTCACATTGTTTGCATCTGAAGAAATATCGTGTCAAGCACTTCAGAAAGATTAGTGCTATATGAATGGAACAGGGGAGGTTCCGACAGTGAAAGTGAGGCCTCAGTAGAGGTGGTGGAGTCCAGGAGAACTCGTCACACGTGAACCCATCAAAGCCAACTCGTCATAGGCGAACTCGTCAAGTAGGGCAAGTGGTCATAGGTCATTTCGCACTATGGAATCTCGTAACCTAGGACAACTGGCCCATCCCTTCACGATTTACGTGTTTTTTTAATCATACTCACATAAACATACAGGATTTCGTATAATTCCTTACTTCTGCGTCAACACTCTAACGCCCCTCCTTAGATTCACCAACCTTAAGTTTCCTTGGTGACCATGAAGGAACACGCCAGACCAGACCGCGCATTTTTTTTTGTTTTTTGTGTGCTTTATTCAGATAATTGCAGGGGCAATATTTGATTTTTTCGCTACTTCTCAATTTGTGTCAATTTGACATTTTTATTTTTAGGTAATCGGGCGATGGCGCTGTATTGAGTAGACCTTCACGATTTCTCTATTTTTGGTGTTTACTACTTTTTTCTTACTGTTTTATATGCCTTATGATAAATAGGTAAAAGAGTACGGGCCAAAAACCCCAGACATGCCGGGGTACAACGAGGGGGGGAGATGAAAACGAACCATCCTGTAGTATGGTGACTAATTTTGTAATTAACTTTTTTCTCGTCAGTTCTAACCAAGGCATCGAGAACAGTACGACAAGGCTTGGTGACCTCTTCGTAACTGAAGTCAGGCACATTAAGAATTAGGAATGCCGAAATCGGGGAGAGACAAGTTATGTTTTTGACATTAGAGTCTTAGACCCACTAGCGGCAAGAAGTGCCTTACTTATGCAGAGCATACGTGGCGAAATAATTAGGTCTTGTATTGACATAAAAGCGGTGTATACAAAAAGTACGAAGCATATTGAGGCATTCTAGTCTATACGCCACAATGCCGTGATATGTTTCGGATCAGATGGTGAAATAGAGATACAAGGGGATTCGTTATGGCTGTACCACAAGCGCAATAAACAAAACAAAAGTTCTGTAGACAAATTTCGTGCATCACAAAAGCAAAATGCACGAAGGAAATAAAAGACAACTTTAAAGACTACAAATTCTGTTAAATATACTCGCTGTGGAAAGATTGCAAATTACATAGCGAAGAGGAAACTAAAAAACGTACTGCAAGTTTTGTTACACGAAATGCCGGGAAAAACGCTTTTGACAAAACGGCTTCGATAATACGTCCGTCGATAAAACGGCGTTCGATAAAATGGAGTTCGATAAAACGGCTTCGATAAAATGGCGTTCGATAAAACGGCGTTCGATAAACTGTCCGGACCCCATAAAAGAGAGTGTTTTAGAGCCCGTCGGCAGTGCAAATTTTATGGCGTAAAGAAGTTCAGCTGAGCACGGATGTTTCTTCGTGGACTTTCCAAAATTGGAATGATGAGCTAACAAAGGTGGTTTCGATGTTCAACCTTAGCGTTGAAAATGTAGCTGGATTTGAGTATGCTTCTAGAAACGAAGATGCGACTGCACATGTCTGAATTAATCTGTTTCAAAAGTACGCGGCACGGTTCCCAGAGAGTTTATCGAACACCGTTTTATGGAACGCCGTTTTATCCAAAGGAATACCCGTTTTATCGAACGCCGTTTTATCGAATGCCGTTTGTGGGAATCGTGGAGAACCGCGACCTGCGATCCCGAGCCAGCGCGCGCTTCGGGAGAGACGCTTGTGCGCTGAAACCGGTCCGGCGCTCCGCTGGTTCGTCGGCGTCCCCCGAGAGATGGCACCACCAATGTGTGCGGGGATAGGCGCGCGGGCGCGGGCGGCGCGAGCGTGTGGCGCGGGAGTCGGGAGAGTCTCGACGGAGACCGGGTCGAGGCGAGATCGGCGGAACGCGGCGGTGGTGGATACATGCATCTTGTGGGAGCTTTGTTTGTCGCGCGCCGTGAGTGCCTACCTCCCGTTCGCGGTCACGACCCGGACGGCGTGATTCGTGAACGCCGTCGAGCCTTGTGCTCGCATGCTTTGGGATTCCCCAAATAAACGGCTGTGCTTCGGCACTACTGTCTACTGTGTTCTCGTATCGGCGAACCTCGCTGGGCTGCCGTAGGCATGGGAGCCCGCGTGGTTGACACGCCGGGAGCTAGCGTGGGGGCTTACCCCAGAGTGCTGGCAAGGCCCCGAGGAACCCCCACACATATCCCCACACGTTTTATCGAGCAACCTACGTCCGCTTTATCGAAAGTGGGGCTTTTCGGCTTTCATTGTAATTTTCTGGATTTATTTTGTTTAACTGGCCGTCGCATTAACCTAACGTGCAGTTAGCTTCATTCTACATTGTCTCTGCCGTGCATTACATACAAAAACCTGCCTATCTATGTTGACGCGTCCTTCCCGTGTTTTCCATCATCTTTGCTTTATTTGTATGTTTTTTTTATTTTTTGCATCTTCATTGATTGCACTCAAGCATGTATTCCACTTGTTTACACAACAGAATTATCCACCATAGGAGGAACCCTAACCTCATGCGCAATATTCCTAGATGTGTGTCGGCGTATTTCGTTTGGAGTTGCCAAATATATTCCTTGCACCATGGTTCTTCATTACGTGATCCAAAGTCTTGTCCTCCCCGATTTTTCTGGTCACGTGGTTTGCAGGCGACTCCTACTCGTACCATGTATAGTACCACCAGCGCAATGAGCAGAACAAAATTTGTGGCGACAAATATCGCGCATCACAAAAACAAAATGCACGAATGAAATAAAAGACAACTATAAAGACTACAAATTCTGTAAATAGACTCGCTGTGGAAAGACTTGCAAATTCAATAGCGAAGAGGAAACTAAAAAATGTACTGCCTGCAAGCTTTTTTACACGAAAATGCCGGGAAAAACACTTTCGATAAAACGGCTTCGATAACACGTCCGTCGATAAAACGGCATTCGATAACAAGGCGTTCGATAAAACGGCAACGATAAAACGGCGATCGATAAACTGTCCGGATCCCCGCGGAACGCAGCCTTGGAATGACTGAAGATTATGGAGAAAATAACAAACGACCACCATCTACACGTTTGTCAAATCAAAATTGTGCCTCTTGTCACTGAGAATTAGCGTCCCATTCCACTGCTGCTAGCAGTTTTCCGGGATTTGGTTGAGCTAGAGCACTGGGGTGAACCCCATAGAGTTCCGAACAGTCAATGTTAGCCGCCCGGTAGCATAAATAACTATCTCAAAGTGGACTCGAAAGCAAAAGTTGAGGCGAAATAGTGTTTGTATAGGCGTTTATTCTTAAAATAGGCATTTATAAGCAGTTAGGCATAAACGCCAAAATAGGCATTTATATGCACTATGAAACAACACAAAAGGCCTTCTTAACTCTACTTCATGCTCATATATAAAAGTGGGGCTATAGGAGCGCGAGGAAAAAAATAGGCATTTGCCTAAAATCCGGTCTAACTCATTAGCCCACATCTGCCGGATTCGTGGGGAAATGGTGAAGCCTGTTTTATGAAGCCCCTTTTGTGAAGCCTGTTATTTTTCCAGCCTATTTTATGAAGCCTCCTGTATTTTCCAGCTTATACGGTAGCTCCTTTGAGCAAATGTTTATGCCAGCAAGGGTTCCGGGTGGCGGCCCGAAGTTAGGCATAATGTCACACTCTCAGGTCAACGTTGTCAACGGCCACCCGCAATTCGACGTACAATCAGGGAGTCGAACCGGAACCGGAACCGAAAAGCGGAGCCGAACCCGTAGATTTGCCCGGAGTCGCAACTGAACCGAACGCGTAATTTTACGCCATTTTGGAACTGAACCCGAACCGGAACGAATCGAAGGAACCGTTTCGAACCCCTTCGGGAACGGTTAGTGAAACGGTTCTTGGAATGTTAGGGTGAATGGAAAAATACCCAGTTGGTCGGACCAACCTCGACATCTTTGCGATCCTTGGCCTCTGTAAATTTTTCGGCACTCTCCTTCTCAACCAATCAGGAAATTTAGTGGCACACAAAAAACCTGGAAAGCTTTTGGGTGATGACAACCTATAGATGCTATAAACCGTCCTTCTTTATGCACCTCTTGCGCTGTTATGTTGTTTCTAGCGTAAGATTGACATCTCGTGCTAAAGTCAGTGAATAGTTGCTTATTGCACATTTTGTATTCATCCAAGGGTTTTCGAAACAAGTATTTATGTGAGGTAACACTGTAGAGAACAACTAAATTGATAAAAAAGAGCGCTGAACTGTGACGGCTCGTGGAATTCTGTGACGGCTCGTGTTCGCCGAAAAGGGTTCGGCGGGTGGTTGGCCTCAATAAACTGTGCATGGCGCCATACTGGTACGGTGTCATCCGGCAGCACCACCACTCCCGGGAACCGGCGCTAACAGACACTATCGCTGGTTCTAATCTTGCCCAGGGCCGTCTATGTGTGTGCGCGTGTGTGCATTGAACAAGGATCGGCGACGGGACACGGGTCTGTGACCCTTCCGAAAAGTGGTCCAGCGTGCCACACGGAGACGGCGTCACCGGGCCAGCAATACGCCAATGGCTCACCGTGCAAAGGACACCTTGGTACCGTCTTGGAGACGCCGCTCGAACCTCCCCGATAAGAACTCCTTTTGTGACAACCTAAGTGGCTCATTATGCCCTCGCCGGACACGAGGGGACAGCTGTCATAGACGCCGTGACAGGAGGAGTGGAAGAACGATGAAAGGTATTAATCTAAAACGGAAGTTTGGGAGAATTGCTACATATTCATAGTAACAGCGCTAACAACACGAGACAAAGAGAAGAGGGCACAGACACAGCGCTGACTAACAACTGAGTTTTATTGCTTAGGCCAGTGATTTTTATACACACACGGGCAAAAAACAACGAAAAGGATAAAAGAAGGAAACACTAAGTTAACACGTGAACATTTGAGAGCGCGTGAGCGTCGCATCGTAATGACTTGACATTCCTTTACACGTTAATCTACTTACGGGGCAAGATGTACAATCAACACAACACACAATCCCTTTTTGAAAATCGCAAGAGCAGTTTGGAAACTAAACAAAAATTAACATGGCGGGATTTACTGCGCCAAGAATCTTCACACTTTCTCTGTGAGGTCAATAGAAGGGGTGCTTACGCATTGGTCACCTAACTTATTAATTTCCGTGGCCTCTAAGATTTCTCGCACGATTTGGTTGCCGTGCTCCCATCCTGTGCTCTGGTCCAAAAGTGGCTGGCATTTGCTTTCGCAATCACGACAATGCTGTGCGAGATGAGCACTGAACGTTTTTGAAACGTTGTAATGGTGTTCTCTCAGCCTACCATTTAAGCATCGGCCAGTTTGGCCGACGTAATGCTTGCCGCACGAAAGAGGCAGAGAATAAAAAACTTTTTCGGCGCAGGCAACAAACTCTCTGTGATGCTTCGTTGTACACTTGTTACCCGTAGTTAGACCAGAGTTTACTTTACGACACATTTGCGACAGTTTCAGGGGAGCTGAAAACGCCGCTTTCACATTTCCGCCGCTTCCTACTTTCTTCAGGCCATGAGCAATTCGGTGCATGTGTGGCCCCACTGCAATGGGCTCTTTCTTTTGAAAGCTGACTTAGGCTGGCCCTGCTTCTTTTCTTTCTATTTTAGTTCTTTCAACATAGGTCTCCTGCGCTGCCCAGGGGGCGCTGCGAAACCGGCCTCCGGGCAGTACGTCCGGGTAGTACAAAGCTGCCGGGGTCCCATAGGCATAAAGTTTCTTACAATATACACTAGAGAGGAATCTGGCGCTAGCTTCTATGCGGCTCACATCAAGGCCGTCTGTGTCGTCATGGACCGCCATTATACATTGCGCTCGCCTTAGTTTCATCATTGGCTTGGATTGAAACGTTTTGGGGACCGCAAATTTAAACAACGTGCCACAAAAACGCGAAGAGTAGTGGGCAGTTATGTAAGTGAAAAATAAAAATAGGGTGTTTTAAAACTAAGTAAAAAGGAAGTAAAACGCATTTTTGCTGGATCGGTTGTGCCTACTATTCCGCAGGCCAATGTTGTAGTTACGAACAATGTTAATATTCGGGGGAGGGGGGGGGGAACTCATTAGAGACTAATTTTATTATTTTACCATTATTTCAAATAACAAGTTGTTTGAAGAGGTTGGAAAGTTTTTGGAGCGTGCCTATGAAAACGTTGTCTTCGTGGTGAACCGGTGCACCGAGCGCCAGCTAGTTTAACAAGAAAAAAGAAAACATCACGTTAAACAGACGTGGACGATGACAAGATGGGACGCATACAAGAGCCCGTATCTGCCGTATCTTGTCTTCGTCAAAGTACGTTTCGTTTTTTTCTTTTCGTCGGCTACAAATTTCGCGGCGGCATATTACCCGCTCAGTCATATATACGTCCTTCGACTGCGGCATGAGCAACGTTACGTGCGATCCAGTGTTGCGGAATGGGCGTCCCCATTCCCTTCCAATTCCATTCCGGGGAATGATAATTCGCCTAAATTCCATTCCTTTCAATTCCTCGGAATACCAAAAGATCGCCCATTCCCATTCCGGGAATGGCCGGCCAGTTCAATTCCATTCCTCTAATTCCTCCCAGTTTTATCGGGTGATTATCAAATTACCAATGAACACACCATTAAGTTGATGTTATTACACTCGTTAAGAACTGCTAAAACACGCAAAACACGTCCCCAAGGCCAAGGAATAGGGCCTTTGTGGCTGATCCCGTGCAGTGCGATCACCCCACTAATTCCCACAGGGGCAGTTCTCCCGTTACTTATTACAGTATTTATTTATTTTATTTATTTACAGGTACCCTCAGGGCCGAAGCATTATAGAGGGGAGTGGTAAGTACAAGGAATAACAATAAAAATGGTGAGCAGTGAAATATAGATGTACATTTCAAGTAGGCTCAAAAACAGTAACATTCAACATCGAAGAGGATTTCCACAGTGCTAGTCCAAAAAAGTCCCATGGTCAGCATGTTTTTACGAGTTGTGGTGTTTTCATATTGTTTAAGCCTGAATGTGTTAATGCTAAAGTGACGACATGTCCTTTTTGTACTGACAAAACTATGGTTGAAGAAGACATATTCCTTAAACGCGTATTACACTCGTAGTAGTTTACACGAGTATGGAGCGGTCGTGAGTATGGTTAGAACTATAATTTTGTTAACGGGGAACAGAACCTCTGGATCTGGTGATATCAGTTGGAAGAGTTACCGCTCCAGCACCTTGTCCTGCCTTTGTACCAAATACGGATCACGGGCCGCAGAGGTCGTCAGCTCTCACGGATGTCAAGCGCGCGTTGAAAGCATGGATAGGTTGAGAACTTTCTGTGTTAAGCGTGTGTGCAGGCTTGCAATGTCGCCCTTGCCGAGAAGCTTAGTTACGTGCGTCAGGTATCATCCACTGCACGCGATCGAAAGTTCAGGCTGTGCTTAGAGTATGCGCGACCTTTGTATGGGTGTCTCGGTGGGAACCAATGCGCCGGGATAATTTTTTTCTCTCGTTTGTGTATACTGGGATAGTGCACTTGTTCGTATACTAATTTGCGTCTTGTTTTTTTTTTCTTTTACAAATTGGGAGATCGTTCACACTTTTACACCACGCAACTTTTGAATCTAGCTAAATAAAGAAGGACTTAGAGAATGCGTTGCGACCTTGGGCTCAACGAAAACTGAGTCCAAGGCCTGTATAACTCATTGTTTAACTGAGGCCTGTATAACTAATTTCAGGAGTTGCATGCAGTGGAGTAGCAGTGTAGGTTCCCCCAGCTGTCCTCTGGTCTCGGCGATCAAACGAAAAAAAAAGTAAAAAAAAATGATAACGATAATAATAGAAGGACACGTTCGGCAGTCGGCCAGTCTAGTGTTGCGGAAATCTCTACACCAGAAAAAGTGCTTAGGGGCCCTCGTTGATTGACTGTAGGGTTTAACGCGCCGACGCAACGTAGGGATGAGGCGAGCTGTAGGGGAGTGCTCCGGATTAATTTTGACCACCTGGGGATCTTCAACATGCGCCGAAATCTCGTACACACAGGCGTTTTTGCTTTTCTGCTCCATCATAAAAGCGGCCACCGCGGCCGGGAATCGAACCCGTGACCTCGTGCTCAGCATCGCAATTAGATGTCCTCGTGAATTTTATATGCTGCATTAAAGGTCTCAAGCTGCAGTGAAAGGTTGAAAAAAAAAAGCTTTATTTTGGTTTCATTCATCAAATTACGTAACAAAATGGTATGAGCTAAATGGGTGCTTCGCCGTACAGTTCTCAAAACACGAAGTGTAAATGATGGCTGCTTCAACCATCAGTTCTAAAAACAAAAACGCAAAATAAAACAGTTGCATTCTGCCTATACGTGGCGCTTGACAAACATGAGCTGCTTGAAAGACGTGTTTGAGAGCCGGTTTCGCTTTGCTGTCATTATCAGGGATGCCGTGGAAAACACGCGTTCCACGTCAGCTGACGTCGCATTTACACTGAAAACTGCTCTTGAGAGTCGGGAAAGCAAGGAAAAGCGGCTAGCGTTCGCTTTCCAATAGGTCGGAACCGTTTCGGAACAAAGCTTGCAGCGTGCAGCTTGTTTTAAAGCAAAGCTTTCTACCTCTACCCCCCAAGGTTTCTTTCGCGACCGTTGGTGTCACCAGAAAACTCCAACGAACAAATAAAAGAATGCACTGGCACCGCCAGGAATCGAACCTGGAACTACTGCTATAACAAAGCCAGAGCCCGTTGTCTTACCGATTTAGCTACGAGCCCACGCAGATACGGGGAAGAAAGGAGGTGCACTCACCAAGCACACCAACGCGTTTACCTCCTGCATTCTCGGTGAATGCAACGTGATAGCTTCACGCGACATCTCGCGCTGCTGCGCGCTCCACCCACGGCACATCAAGCAGCCCTGTACGCGGATTGCGCATGTGCTAGGAGTTACAAAAATTAATGGAAGCTCACGCAAACGCATGGCATCTCTCTTCTAGTACGCCAATGTTCTAAAGCCTGTGGCCTCCACAATTCACTTAAAAAATCACAGCTCCTTCTCGTACGCCCTCGCGCCAAACGACACACCAAGTAACACATTAGAATACCCTTTGACGGCCATGCCATCACTCCAAGCCCCAGCATCAATATCCTGGACCTACATCTCCAGGCCAAAAGCAAGCGCGGCGTATCCTTGCAGCGCCTCAAACACAGCATCAATCAAATCGTGCACATTATCAGGCGAGTTGCCACCAAGAAGCGAGGCCTCCAGGAATCCGATACCTTTCGATTAAATTCAAGTTTTTGTCCTCTCGAGAATCACTTACGTCAACCATTGTCTTATTCTCGGCGAGGAGGACGTAAAGATGCTTTATATAATGATTGGAAAGGCGGTTGAGCAGGCCGTTCGTCTTCCCATGAGTGCGTCCACAGAGAGCCTGCTTAGAAGGGGCTCCACAATACAGTGGAAGAGCTGATACAGGGCCATCTTTCTAACCAGAAGTTACGACTGAGCTTAACTGCGTCGGGTCGCCGCATCCTTCACCAGATTGGCCGGGCAGCACAGAGTGTCACTCCGCTTGATGTACCCCCGGACTCTTGGCGACAAGAACTACAGATGCTCCCTTTGCTTCGAAATATGAACCCATCTAACGGCGACACGACGAGGGTCTCCGACAAACACGGGCTCACACGATCAACACCACCCTCGGTAGGGATCATGCAGTTATCTACACAGACACCTGCCAACATCGAGGGCAGCGGTACGCCATCATCGTTGCGAACCCCAGAACTAACCTCCTTCACCTTACCCTGACCTTTGCAGAGAACAACAAACTACCCTACGGCTTATACAATCCAGATCCTTCCCACACCCGACGCGTCTTCACTTAATGCACAAGAATCGCTACAACGCTGAATGTAAATTGTTATCTGAAGTAGAAACACTCCACCACATAATCGGGGTGTGCGACTTTAGCACCCTCCTCTCTTTCCGTCAACTACCGAACAACAGCAATGGGAGATGCTGCTGTCCAGCCCCTCTCTGCCTGCCCTGCTTCAGCTGGTGGACAGAGCACAGGCGGCGGGGACTGAATATGGGAGGAACCACTACCCTGGGCCGCACTCTGGGCCGTTCAGAAATCCGAATAGAAGTATTACCTTCTCCTCGTCCGCCGTCTCTGCATCTGATCTTGTCGCCTCCGTCCGTAACGGCAGAGACGCAGAAGTGAGATCGTCTAACACCGGGTTTGAGCTTTATTATATTAAAAAAGAGTTACTGATGTGCTACAAGAACAGAATCTCAACCAACCACCGTTCATGCATCATGCATTAATTTGACCTTACCAGGAATATCTGTTTGAAGTAATAGAGGGTGTGGGTAAGTGCATTTCACTTCTCTCTGGTTTGACTATTTGTAGAGCGATGCGCGTGCAGTTAAGTCACGTCGAATGGGTAATCGTTTTGGGTGCCGTTTAAGCTTTGCTTTCCAACTACATTCACAGGGTGGATTGGCGCTAATTTTCTTTTTTTTCTTCACGGGTAATATATAAAAAAACTGTTTCCAATGTGCCATGTTTGCGGACGTATTGTGCGTACGTGAGCCGCTGGGCGCAGGAGCAAGTGTGCGGCAGTGCGCTATGAAATCGGTGTTTATTTCCCATAAAAAGCTAGGAGGAAGAGGAAGGGGGGGGGGGGGTAGCACAGAAAGTGAAGGGGGAAGCACCGCCCAGCTTTTACAGTATGAGCGTGCTCCTAAATCAATCATTGGGCTTCTTTTGTCACACACAGGCGCCAGCGCGGCGGCAGTGCCAACAAGAGCCCCCCCTCCTCCTCCCCTCCTTTCAGGCGCCAGGTGTGCGGTTACTTAAGTCTTACATCCAGCATAGGGATGCAGAAGTCGTCATCAAAGCTCTACTTGCTGTCTCGAGAGTTATTTATTATATTTTTGTCGTCGCAGTAGCGACTGTTCAGGTGACGGAGAGCTTCTTTTTTGTAGCTTTCCTCTGTAGCCATATGGCTACATTTAGGTGGATGTCAAACTTTCCTTCATAAAAAAACTTACTCCACCTTGGGGACTTCCCCTAAATCTGGTAGATTAACACCAGTCCTTCACTTCGAGTTGTTGATCAATTTGCTCTCGCGCTACAAACTGCTAGCCTCCTGGTTAGCTCAGTTGGTAGAGCGACTGCTCCGGTTAAGCGGTGGTCCCTTGTTCGAATCCTGGACCGTGACAAATTTTTCTTCAACTGCGAAGTTTCTGAGAAAGCTGTTTAGCTTTCTTTTGTAGCCGTATGGCTGCATTCAGGTGGATGTCAAACTTTCCTTCATAGAAACTTACTCCACCTTGAGGATTTCCCCTAAATCTGCTCGATTAAGAGCTTCTTCTATCTGGTGAGAGGTTCGTTTGCGCCACGAGCTTTTCGCTGATTTTGCAGACGCTCCCTAGAACAGAGCGAACGCGGCCTTTATTGGGCCGCTAATTGCCGCGTCGGAGCTGGGAGGCGCAGCCGTGGCCGCAGTTCCTATTTCATGAGTTCTCCTGTTTCGGAATTTAGGCCTTTGTCGACGCTTCTTCGGGCAAAGGCGTCCGAGTGTCTATACAGGAGGGACAGTATTGCAAACGTTCCTGGGGGAGAACTGGGGAGCGCGAGGTTAGATGGGGCGTAAGCTGATATGTGGAAGTTTGCAGTGAACACAAGCACCGCGCCAGCGTCCCGCTGACGGGAAGGTTGGATGCGAGTCGCCGAAGGTTCCAGAAGCACAAAACAAAAGTTGAAGAAGGCGGGGGGGGGGGGGGGGGGGGGGGGGGGGGGGAGACAGCTCACAGCCGGGGCGGATGCACCGCCAAGGTAAAAAATCACAAGGCCCAGTTAGTGGGAGAGAAGGGGGGAGGGGGGAATGCCTCCGCGATAGTTCCCCACCATGCATTCTAACGGCTTAGAGCCGCGGTTATTACGCGGAGAATCGCGACAAATGTCGTAGCAGCGCTGTATATAAGGGCAGAATTGTAGTAGGGTCGCTGCTTATACATATACCATGCTTGAAACCAGCCAATTGATTTTAACAGTACTGTGTTGTCAAATTCAAGGCTCCGGCTTGCTGATGTTTGAAAGGAAAAAGTACATGTGCTTTATTTTGGGAAAATACATCTAATTCCATTCCCATTCCATTCCGTGCAAAGGGCACTTAATTCCATTCCCATTCTATTCCTTCAAGCATTGTCGCTATTCCATTCCCATTCCATTCCGGGGTCGCGAAAATGTGGAATGATTCAGGATTCATTCCGATTCCGGACTGGTAACTCCGCAACACTGGCACTGCGATCACGCACTGCCTGCTGTTCCACCGAACACGGCTACCACAGAACAGGGAGGATGTCGGCTTCCTTGTAGCTCGTAAACGTGTTAATGCATAGTGCAGAAAACAAATCCCAAAAATCCGCTTAAGAATCCAATTGTCATGTCTAGCCCAAGCCAAAAAGGGGGGTCTTCCCATGAACCCCCACGACGACATGGCTTACGAGGCGCAGTTTCCTCTCTAGTATACTTACTAAGAAACTCTATGCCTATAGTATCCCGTGTTGACAAAAGCAAAATGAGCTCGATACGCCCGATTGTTTTGCGATATTTTTTCTAACCCGTCTTCGACGCGTCCGATCCCTTTCGGCGATCAACTGGGCTTTAGAAAAAAAAAATATTTGCAGCGTTAAATACGTTTACAGAGTCGACAAAAGTGCTGGGACGGTGACGGCGCTCTGCCACTTGCAGGCTCACCGATCGATGGTGGCATGAAGTGGAATTTGAAGTGAAAGCTTCTTGTTGAAACTAATACACTTGGTGACAAGGACGTTTCAACAGGAGGCGATCAAAAAAAAAAAAAAAAGAAATAGCGCAATCGGCGATTATTCTGCATGCATAAAAGTGTGCGAGTATGGCGGACTGCAGGCACTGCAGGCTCGTCTGCAGTGGTGCCCCGCACTTTTGCGTACGTGCGTACGCACTATGCGTGTACTTTCATTAAACACTGCTGGTTTGCGTCGCGGTTACGACTACATGGTGCAGCGCCAGCTTGCCGTTTGTTTGCGTGGCTCAGTGACAAAATGCAGCGAGCGTCAGAAGCAGGAAATCTGTTTTGTGATTCAGAAAGTAGTGGCCGTAAAACAAAGTGGTCGGGCGAACTAAGTGGCCGTCCTGTTTCCATGTTTTTGATTGGTTGAGTGTAGGGTTTAACGCGACGACGCAACGAAGGCGATGAGGCGCGCCGTAGTGGAGGGCTTCGGATCAATTTTGACCACCTGGGGATTGTTTCGTGATTTGCTCTCACTTGATTTAATTACGCTCTCGCATCATATATCACCAGTTCGCACTTAACAGACTAGAATATGGGTCGGCAACGCGTTGAGGTGTAGTGCCGAGTTGCATGAAGTCCACACGACGGAGGGCTGGATGGTAAATCAATTGGGAAAAGGATGGGGGCTTCGGAGGCAAAGAGAAAAAATCCAGCAGATTGCCAATAATATTTGCCTATAATCTGGCAAAGTGTGAATATGGGGAACAATGCAGGTGGAAGCGATCAATTTTCTGTCCTTGTCTCCCCGTAGCACTATTTAAGGTCAAAAGTGGCGTGTCGGTGTTCACATTGTTAGTGACAGGGGGAGGGGTGGGCGTTGTGACGACGTGCTGGGGGCCGCGTAATACAGCACCACGGGTCACATTCGGCCCGCGGGCTGTTGGTTGCTGACCCCTGCTGTAGATATAACAAACACAGTCAGTGAGAATCGGATGTAAATATTTAGGCCGCGCACCGTGTTTGTGGCTGTGTTATGTTAAGTCAATATAGAATTACACATCTCTGCACTAGCGGACATGTGATTTGGTGCTTGTTTTGCGTCCTTTAATTGGGCTAAATTTGTTTATTTGACGCTGTATTGCCTCATATAGCTACATGTGCCCTGCCGTTCGTAAATCATATGGAGTATGATTTTAGGCAAGAATCATTTAGTTTGCGAAAATACAAAACAAAATTTTCAATTGTTTTTAAGGTGGTGCCAGGCCAGCAGTGTCAGCTGAGTCAGCTACGGTTCTCGCGTCGTCTTGCATATGCTCCCGCTGAAGCAACCCTTTACAGTTACCTCAGGCTAAAGGATGAGCAGCATTCTGTGTTTATGGTATACTTGGAAACTGTTTGTTTGTCAATGGGACGCAAGAAAAAAGCACGATAAGGATCATCAGGAAGTTAGATTACCCGACATAGGGATACTGTCCCACGTCAATAAGATCGCGACAGCTCGCCCAAGGGAATGCCGATATATCGGCTTGTAGAAGCGGATGTTCTTTTTTTTAAGCCTCTGCCACTGCTTTAAGGGCATTTTATTCAGTATGCAGTCAATTAAACGCACCACAATGGAATTAAATTAAGTACAACCAACTTTCGCTCTGGCTTGTAATTGAAAACACATGGAGGGCGGTGAGGGTCGTCTGCTTTTGTTCTACCCAGAGGCGTCGGCTACTAGGGGCGCTGCATGTCGCCAAACCTCCAGCGCAGGAGTCCTATCGACTCTGCAACGGCTGCCTGCCCACACGTTGGGTACCCCGCGGCCATAAGGCGCTGTGTTTGCGCCTCAAAACTGCTCTGGATGGCATGGGGGCAGGATTTCCTTTACGCGTTGCCAAGACAAGTCTTGGCAACGGGGTCTGTATTGGGTCCTGTATTGCGCCGATCCTGAGTGATCGGTTTTTGGCCAGTCGTGACAGATTACTTTAAAGTCACTTACTTGGTTCTAGCATGGCAAAAGTGTTTCGTTTTGTAGACGACTATTTTGTGTTATTTAACGCTGACGCCGCAAGTTTCCCGTACGTATTGACTCAGGTCAGGAGCAATTTTGATGCTTGTTTGTCGCCACTGGTTCTGACTCAGGAAGAGCCATCAAATGGCAACGTCAAGTTTCTGGATTTGAGACTCCGGCTGCTAGATCACCACGTATGCTGGCAGTACGACCCGCGTGGCAACAAGCCGATCCTTCCTTATGCGTCATCTGACACGAAACTCGTGAAAAGAGCAATCGTCAAGACTTGCCTTGGCAACGCGTTAAGGAAATCCTGCCCCCATTCCATCCAGAGCAGTGTTGAGGCACAAACACAGCGCCTTTTGGCTGCGGCGTACCCCACGTGTGTGCAGGCAGCCGTTGCAGAGTCGAGGTTGAAAGAACTAAAAAAGAAAGAAAAGAAGCAGGGCCAGCCCTAAGTCCAGCTCCCGAAAGAAAGAGCCCATTGTAGTGGTGCCATGCATGCACCGAATTGCTTATGGCCTGAAGAAAGTAGGAAGCGGCGGAAATGTGAAAGCGGTGTTTTCAGCTCCCCTGAAACTGTCGCAAATGTGTCGTAAAGAAAACTCTGGTCGAACTACGCGTAAAAAGAGTAGAACGAAGCATCACAAAAAGTTTGTTGCCTGCGCCGAAAAAGTTGTTGATTCTGTGCCTCTTTCGTGCGGCAAGCATTACGTTGGCCAAACTGGCCGATGCTTAAATGACAGACTGAGGGAACACCATTACAACGTTTCAAAAACGTTCAGTGCTCATCTCGCACAACATTGTCGTGATTACGATAGCAAATGCCAGCCACTTTTGGACCAGAGCACAGGATGGGAGCACGGCAACCAAATCGTGCGAGAAATCTTAGAGGCCACGGAAATTAATAAGTTAGGTGACCAATGCGTCAGCACCCCTTCTATTGCCCTCACAGAAAAAGAGTGAAGATTCTTGGCGCAGTAAATCCCGCCATGTTAATCTTTCTTTAGTTTCCAAACTGGTCTTGCGATTTTCAAAAAGGGGTTGTGTGTTGTGTTTATTGTACATCTTGCCCCGTAAGTAGATTAACCTGTAAAGGAATGTCAAGTCATTATGATGCGATGCTCACGCACTCTCAAATGTTCATGTGTTAACTTTGTTTCCTTATTTTTTCCTTTTTTGTTGTTTTTTGCCCATGTGTGTATAAAAACCACTGGCCTACGCAATAAAACACAGTTGTTAGTCAGCGCTGTGTTTGTGCCCTCTTCTCTTTGTCTCGTATTGTTAGAGCTGTTACTATGAAGGAAAGGCATTAAAAGAGGAGGCCGACAGGAGGGCGAGGCAGTCAAACCCAGGAATCAGATCCAGGCGGTCAGATCGAGCGGCAGTCAGATCCGGAGAGATCGATGGACAGCGATCCGGGGTGGGAGGGACGAGCCGCGATATGCGTTAGGCCGAAGACAGGGGGGCTTCGGGCCCCGGAGTCTATCCATCACTCGGGTGCGGCGTCTGACGGCATAGCGACCTGTGGAGACGCCAGAAGCGGTAGGCAGAAGGCAGGGGAGCTTAGGACTCCGGAGTCTAGCCATCGCTCGAGTGCGACGTCTGACCTCCCGTCTCCACGCTTAAGCCAACCGACGTGCAGCCATCGTAAGAGACCGAGTCAAAGCAGCCTCATCGCGGCGGGACCTTCCTTCGAGCCGTAGCCGGAGAAGCCTCATCGCTGCGCACGCCACCTCTTCGTTCGTGCCCGCGCAGCATCAGCCTCACCGCGGCGTGACCACGGCGAACGTCAGGCCCTTCCCAAGAGCCCGTGCTGCATCACGCCGAAGCAGCCCAGCGACGCCGAGGCGTAAGCGAGATCGAGCCTGTTGATCCTATTAAATTTTATGTAAAAACTTCCATTTGTATTTGTGCCTCCATCTCCTCAAGCCCAGTGTGGACCCAGGGTCACGTTGAGAATCGCCGTCCATCACAACTCCGATAGCGTCCTTCAATACCTTCTCTCCCTTTGTGCTACCGTTCTACCACCTGGCGGTACCAGCGACCACTGCGCTGCTTCTGAATTTATTAAGATACTATCTTTCGTGGAACACAATCGCTGTCCCCTGACGCTGAAGTGTCATTAGCACGTTGTTGTCAACGGTGTCAACGGTGTTTTTCTATGTTCAGTGATTTATTAAGGCGGTTCCTTCCTTCTAGCCATTCTGTTAGGAGGTGAAAAGTGGGGAGAATGAAATCCCTCTAATCGCCAGCTGCCACGTTTGACTGGTAAAGGATCACGCCGACGCAGGACGGTTTTCGACATATAGCAGTGCTCATGCTCCAGCATTAAAGATTAAAGCCGTTGAAACTACAGTCACATCAAAAGCGTAGAAGACCAACCAATTTTCTTTTTAATACGAAAGCATTACTTGCGTCATTGAGAGAAAATGAGTGCGCCTGTGTGCGCGCGTGTGCATGCGTGTGTCAGCGTATGCCTGCGTGCGTCTGCGTGTTTGTGTGCTTGCGTGCGTGTGTGGGCGTGCGTGTGTGTGTATGTGTGTATGCATCTATGTGTGGGTGTTCGCGTACGCGTGCTTCTGTTCGTGCATGCGAGTGTGTGCGCGTGTGTGTGGCGGAATTTGATGGTACGAAAAAAGATGGTGGACAGGCAGGCTTTGTGCTGACCGGGAAAGTTGCCTGCACGCCAAAGAGACTGCCCCATGATGCATTATTCGGGAGCGACGTGTGGCCCGTCCCTGGTCGGCGACCGGACGGGAGTACTATGTGGCACGGTGCGGGAACGCAAAGCTATTGTTGTTGTTTCCTCAATAAAGCAATTGCGGTCTATGAAACTGCGGACTTACGGGCCAAGAATAGAATTAAACCTAATTGTAATAATGGACCAAAATAAACTATTAAATATAAACTCGCGGCCATAAAGAGTAATGCTTTCACAGTCACAAACGTAAGCAGCTCTAAGTATCCGTGCGATCCTTATATTATTCAGTGTTGCAGTCGTTGGCCCCCTATGGAGCACATTTTTCAGTTGATTGTACGCACCCAAGCTGGCCAAGTCCACATTTACAAAAAAATTTGCGCCAATCCACTCTGTGAATGTGTTTGGAAAGCAAAGCTGTAAACGGCACGCACAACGATTACCAATGCGACGTCACATAATTCACTCACGTCGCTTTACAAATAGTGAAACCAGAGAGACGTGAAATGCACTTAAACACACCCTCTATTACTTCAAAGAGATTATTGGTAAGGTTAAGTTAATGCATGATGCATGAACGGTGGTTGGCTGAGTTGTATTTCAGTAGCGCATGAGTGGAATCTTCTTTACAAAATTAAAGCTCAAACCCGGTGTTAGACGATCTCACTTCTTCGTCTCCGCCGTCGCTGACGGAGGCGACGAGATCGGCTGCAGAGACGGCGGGGGAGCAGCAGGAGGAGGAGGAGGCGCAGCAGGAGAAAATACTTCTATTCAGATTTCTAAACGGCCCAGAGTGCGGCCCAGCGGAGTGGTTCCTTCTTCACTGTAGCCCATATTCACAGCGCGCTACCTCAGCTCTGTCCACCAGCTGAAGCTGGGTAGGCAGACAGGGGCTGGGCAGCAGCACCTCCCATGGCTCTTGTTCGGTAGTTCACGGAAAGAGGGCAGGGTTCTCAGGGGTAAAGTCGCACACCCCGATTATGTGGCAGAGTGTTCCTACTTCTGAAAAAAAATTACATTCACTGTCGTAGCGATTCTGGTGCATTAAGTGAAGACGCGCCGGGTGGGGGAAGGGGCCGGTTTATATGAGCCGTAGGGTAGTTTGTTGTACTCTGGAAAGGTCAGGGTAAGGAGAAGGTAGGGTCTGTCTCTGAAGGCGATAATGCTGGGTTATCTCTCTGAACGTGACAAGCGAGTGACTGTCCTCGTGGAGCTCCATAGCACGGGGGGTAATAGCGCAGGCTTGTTGGTGGGCGTATTCGTTGCCCTCCATGGAAGCGTGAGCGGGTGTCCAGATGAGCTGAATTGAAACGTTTTGGGAGTGGTTTTTAGCACATGCAGTGCAGGTCGGGACACCCAGCCCGGCTGGTAATTCCGGTAGGCTTGTTGGTAATCGGTGACTACCTTCCGAACCCCTGGTTGAGTGAAAGCCAAGGCGATGGCTGCCTCTTCTGCTGCCGTCATGTCTTGGGCCTTGAGTGAGGCACACGCAAGGAGGTTGGCTCTGGACGTAGCCACGATGACGGCGTACTGCTGCCCTGCATGTTGGGAGGCGTCTTTATAGATAACTGCATGATCCCCACAGAGGGGGCTGTTAAGCGCTTGAGCCCGTGCTTGTCGGTGGCCCTCGTCGTGTGAGGGGTTCATATTTTAATCAAAGGGAGCATCTTCAGTTCTTGTCGCCGAGTGTCCGGTAGTACATCAAGTGGAGGGACATTCTGTGCTGCCCAGTCAATCTGGTGAAGGATGCGGCGACCCGCCGCAGTTCTGCTCAATCGGAGCTTCTGGTTAGAAAGATTGCCCTCTATCAGCTCTTCAACCGTGTTGTGGAGCCCCGTGCTAAGCAGCCTCTCTCTAGACGCAGTCATGGAAAGACCAATCGTCTGCTCAACCATCTTTGTAATAATTACATAACGCATCTTTAGGTCCTCCTTGCCCAAAAGAAGACAGTGGGTTGGCGTAAGTGATTCTCGAGAGGGCAAATGCTCGAATTAATTGAAAGGAATAGGATTTCTTGAGGTCTTGCTTCTTGGTGGCAATTCGCCTGATCATGTGTATGATTTATTGGTGCTGTGTTTGAGGCGCTGCAAGGATACGTCACTATCGGTGTTGGCCAGAAGATCGAGGCCCAGGATATTGATTCTGGGGCTTGGAGTGATGGCCTGGCCATCAAGGAGTATTTGAATGTGTTCCTTGATCTGCCGTTTGACGTGAGGGCGGACGACAAGGAGCTGAGGTTTTTTACGTGAACACTGGAAGCCACAGGCCCACTGGCGTATTAGAAGTGACATGCCATGTGTTGCTGTAAGCTTCCTTTAATCGCTTTCGCGTGGCATTTATCGAGAATGCATGGGTTAAATCCGTAGATGTGCTTGGTGAGTGCACAACTTGTCTTACTCGTCTCCGCGTGGGCTCGTAGCTAAATCGGTAAGACACCGGGTCTTGCTTTGTTACTCTGTTAGTTCCAGGCTCGATTCCTGGCGGTGCAGTAAATTCGTTTATTTGTTCGCGGGAGTTTTCTAATGACACCAACGGTCGAGAAAGAACCCTTTGGGGGTAGAGATAAAAAGCTTTGCTTTAAAAACTGGCGAAGCTTCCAGTAAGGTCCGCTAGACTTGAACCATAGCGAAGCTGCAGGATTTCTCTGTACGTGAGCACTGAAGGGCACATCACCACACGTTCATGCAAGTTCGAAATTGTTTATTTACATTTTCCGTCGTCGCTTTGCACTGTGCTACTAGTAGTAGTAGTCATCGTCATATGCATCGATATATTCGTGTTCCTCATGAAAAGTATTACATGCGCGGCAGCGCTTGGCGACAGCTGGGGCGCATCGGCGGCGCGTACCTGCACCACGCCTGCGTGGCGTTCCTGGATTAGCGGGGAGATTCCGTGGTCCAGGCCTTGCGGGGCTGTGGCGTTCTTAAACCGGAGGCGCTCCTCGGGCTTTTCGCCAGTTTTTTTTTTAGGTAAAGCCATTGCGCACGCCCGGGATCCTCGGCTGTCTCCGCGAGGCACGTGCTATGATCGCTCGGCATTCTCTCGCTCCTCAGAGTTTTCACACGTTCTTTTTTTTCGCCTAAGCCACTGCGCGGGCTGGGGACGTTGGGCGGTCACCGCAACGCACGCGCTCACGAGCGTACGACATTTTCTTGTTTTTCTTAATGTCTCATGCGCAACACATTACGGCCAGCTACAAAATATCCGCTGTTAAAAAACCCACATCATGAATTTGTTTTTATAACCATATAACGACCTGACAGAGAAAAAACGTACTGAAAACACTGCACTAACACTGTAAAACAAAAAAAAACACTCCTGCTTTTTTTCTCGGAACCCATTTGAACCGGTTAGAACCGGTTCGCACCGGAACAGAATGGTACTCGGGAACAAAACCCGAGAAAATTTCGGTTCGACACACTGCGTACAATGAGTATGACGTTGCTTGGCACGGCGTGAGGCTCGTTTTTTTTTTATTTCATGTACCCTCATGGCCTAAGGGCGTTGGAGAGGGGAGTGGTACAGCGTACATTTTTAGCAGAGAACAATGTTCAACAAGTTTCTTTACAGACATAAATTAAAAGAAAAAAGATAGCGGTATTATCCAATACCATACAAGGACAGAAAAAAAAGGGAACCACTTTTGATTACAAGCAATGCAACAATCAGGTACTTTAACCGTACAAAAAACTAAAAAGATGTACACAATGACAACAGTGCAAAGCAGGCAATTAATCAGCAGCCTGAACTCCAAAGTGCGCGCGCAGCCGATTTTTGAACTCTTCTAAATTGTTAGTTTCAACGACCGCTGCTGGAAGGTGGTTCCACTCTGATGACGTCTTTCGAATGAAAGATGATAAGTAAGAAGCACTACGACAAAAATGCGTGCCCATTTTGTAGTGATGATCCATGCGCGATGAAACGTAGGTTGCCGGGGTGAACAATGCATTTCGTAGATATGAATTTATGTGATATATTTTAAAGAACAAGCTTAAGCGCGAAGTTTTTCTGCGTAGTTCCAGGGGTGCCAACGATAAAGACTACTTCATAAGTGTAACACTAGCTCTACGATGGTACTTAGAGGGAATAAATCGAGCTGCGCGATTCTGAACAGCCTCAATAGCATTCGTTAGTGCTTTAGTTCGGGGGTCCCATGTCGAAACGGCATATTCAAGCTTACTGCGAATTAACGACTTATACAGAAGAGTTTTAACAGAAGGTGACGTCATATAAAAATTTTTTTTAATATACCCCAGCATGCGGTTAGCATTGGCGATTACACGGCTGACGTGACTGTTCCAAGAAAGATCGGAAGTGAATAAGACACCCAAGTATTTGTACGATGTTACTGTTTCTAATAGCGTGTCATTAAGGGTGTAGGAAGCGTGGTCAGTAATTTTACGACGTGAGAAGTGCATTAGTTTGCATTTGTTAGTGTTTAGTGTCATTTTGCATTTGGAGCACCAGTCCGAAATCGCGTCCAAATCTGCTTGTAGTAACACGGTGTAATTAGCGTTTTTAATCTCTCGGTAAACAGCACAATCATCAGCAAAAAGTTTTACAGGGGAGGTTAAGTTGCTCGGCAAATCATTAATATAAATAAAAAAAGTAAGGGGCCAAGGACTGATCTTTGGGGTACTCTGGAAGTTACTGGAATTGAAGAAGAGTTATAGCCATTGGCATGCACAAATTGTGGGCGATCGGTTAAGAAAGATTTAATCCACGTAAGCACATTCGGGCAATGTTAAGTCTACTCAATTTTAGAAGAAGCAAGTTGTGCGGAACTTTATCAAATGCCTTACAAAAATCCAAGTACACACAGTCTACTTCAGAACCACGATCAAGAACAGAATGAACATCATCAGTTAGCATTAGTAGTTGTGTTTCGCAGGGATATAATTTTCTAAACCCGTGTTGCCAGGGAGAAAAGAAAGATGAAGACTCAAGAAAATTGACTAGCTGAGAATATATGACATGTTCCATGATTTTACAACAAACACTAGTTAATGATATTTGGCGATAATTAGATGGTGAGTGCTTGTCTCCGGACTTGTGAAGTGGAACCACCTTACCAACTTTCCAGTCTTCTGGTAAAATCCCGTGCAAGAGAGATTGTTCAAATATTTTGGATAATATGATAGAGCTATATATTGCAGTGTTCTTGAGAACCTTTGTGTTAATATTATCAGGGCCACAAGATGACGATAGTTTTAGGCGTTCAATGATGGCGACAATACCTGTGTAGTCAATCGTTACCGCATCCATTGGAAAGTCTAAGAAATAGTTATAACCAGGATATGGTGAGCCCGAGACATCCGAAAACGTAGTGCCAAGGTTTGGTTTAAAACGTTAGCACAGTCACGCTTAGGAATTGGATTTGAATGTGGATCGAAAAGGGATATGTCAGATAGTTCCTGTTCATTAACAATGCTCCAAAATTTCTTTGGGTTATTTGTTAACACTGAAGGTAACGTGCTGTTAAAGAAATTATATTTTGCTTGTTTGATTTCTTTCTTGTATTCGGAAATGATTTCTCTAAGCTTGGACCAATGTTCGGGTTTGCCAGATGATTTGGCTTTGCGGAAAAATCTTTTCTTTTTGTTCGCCATACGTTTCAATGCCTGGTTATACCATGGACACTTGTGATTTGTAATGTTTTTACAGGGAACATGTAGGTCTATAAGTTCTTGTATTTTATTCCTGAACATGCACCAGTTTGTGTCAACCGAACGCAATTCAAATCCAATCACAAATTCATCCAGAAATTTTTCAAGCCCCTCATTAATAGCAGTAAAATTTGCTTTGCCATAGTTAAAAATCTTTTTTCTTTTGTTTGGCGACGTCCGGGCAGGTAAATTCAACGTGATGTGAAGTAAACGGTGATCGCTAATGCCTCCCATATAATTAATCGCTGAAACAAGGTCAGGGGCATCTGTTAGTAAAAGATCTAATATACTTGAAGTGGTGCGAGTAAGTCTTGTCGGCTGAGTAACAACTTGAGTAAAAGAGAATTCCGAGCAAAGTTACCTAAGTTACCAAAGTTACCTCGTCTTGAGGGTTAGATAATGTTAGGCGCTAACATTGGGAGATCGACCTAACGTCATGCTTAACGGATTACGTTTTCGAATTACACGTGTCATGGCCTACAGATTCGCCTCTCTGGGCGACTGCGTTCTCCGCCGCCGTCTTCGGTATTCGAATGCGCGTGTTCTTATCCCTGCTTAGGGCGCGTTTATAAAGAATGCAGCTTTTCTTGGGCTACCCAAAGGAGTACTGACAGGAAATTTTCGTGTTATGTTTTTTTCGCTGTTATGGATGCCGGCCAGCCCATTAATCATAGAATGGCGCATAGGCCCGTCGGTCTCAGCGTAAATAAATATTTACGGCCTCGTTTATTCGTGTCAGTTTCGATTTCGACAAAACTAAGACCGAGGCAGCTGCCATAACAGGACGGCGCTCGAGGCGTCACCGTTCTCGTCGCACCACTTCCGGTGTCAACGCATGTGCGCCAAAACTGGCCGTGGTCTCCACCTTCTCCATGCACTCCGGCAGCATGACGTCAGTGCCAAAACCCGCGACGTGCACATACACGCCGGAGCACCGCGCGCCAACCACAGCCAGCGAGTTGTCCACCTGGTACTCACGTCGGTAGTTTTGGGCCAGGAGGAATAGATGGCGTTATGCCGATGCGGATTGCGAAAGGGTATTCGTCATGAGCTTTCTCGTGCACGCAAATATTACAATGTATTTAAAATATGTTATACCATCGCCTCCTTTAACTAGTTCAAAGAGGCGTTGGTTATACTAAAAGGTCACTGTTGAACCTTGCTGGAGGATCTATATATATAAAGGAAACCTTTTACATAATTAGCTCAGCTTTAAGATTTCGTGACAGAGAGACCCGAAAATTTTGGTATGTCTGTCTGTCCCTCGATTGAACCATTAGGCTGAGGGATAACAGATGTCTTGACTAAGAAGTTTATATAGCCAAAACGTTTCCGAACCTCTAAATCTTAAAACATACGTCATACATGTCAACATTGCTGCGCAAAAAGAAAATATTATAGGCATATTGGAGGCAAACCATCAACGCATAACTGGTATTCGCAGTGTTCTTTTAAATTAAAATACATATGTGCTGTATATTTGTAATAGAAAGTAAAAAATACACGCTGAAAACAATATTTTCACCGAAAAATACAAAAAGAGCTCGCGCGAACCTGGACATCGTGGCAAGGTTTCCAGTTCAACAGTAACAAAAGGTTCCATTGTATGGCGCGAGCAGTGGAACGCGGGAAAATTGAATTGACTTTAGCAAACCTCCTTCGTGGTTGTAGTGAGAGGGGGATGGAAACAAAGGGGAGACCACGA
Source organism: Haemaphysalis longicornis (assembly GCF_048455015.1). Taxonomy (NCBI): domain Eukaryota; kingdom Metazoa; phylum Arthropoda; class Arachnida; order Ixodida; family Ixodidae; genus Haemaphysalis; species Haemaphysalis longicornis. Next base: position 303,981,006 of record NW_027526203.1, on the reverse strand, counting down.
GGAGAAGGGGGAGGAGGAATAAACGTGTATCTAAAGTTGTCAGCCCTGGTGAAGAGTCCTCATTCCAGGACCCCTTGAGTCCGTCCGGCTTCTTGGGCTCCCTGCACCAGCCAAAGCTGGTCGTCAGGGGCCGAGCTGGACAGTGCTTTCTCTCAGTGCTCAGGGGAGGGGAAAGGCAGGGGGGGTAGGTGGGGGCTCTTGTCACAGCCCCACATGATATGGTAGAGGGTGGCCGGAGCCTCGCAGAAGCGGCATTGCGAGGAGTGCAGGGTAAGGACCAGAATGTGGGCTCTAGTGGGGTGGGGAAATGTTTGTTTGAATGCCTCGGAGGTGGCGATCTTGTTCTTTGGTGAGGCTTTTGTGCGCAGGAGGATATAGCGTTCGTTCGAGACGGCAATGCTGAGTGATTTCGTGAAACGACAAGAGGGGGCAGACCTGCCACTGCTCGTCGAACTCCTGGCTTGCCCGGTGGGTCAACTCTCGGGCACGCTGGTGGGCAGCTTCGTTGCCAGACACGGCGGAGTGGGCTGGAGCCCAAATAATCCTTACGGTATGTCGAGGAAGATGCTGGAGAAGAATTGTTCGGGAAGGTCGAGATGTGAAACCGCTGGAGAAGGTTCTACATGCTTGTTGGCCGTCTGTGATTATTGTTTCGGCAGAAATTTGTGCAATCGCTAGGGAGATGGCCGCTTCCTCCGCCTGCAGAGAGTGGATGGTGGGAATTTATGTGCATGTAATGAGGTCTTCCGTAGTAGAAACCACAGCTGTCATAGCGGCCGTATTGATTAAGAATAGCTTTCGCTCTGGCTTCCCTACGAGCCTCCTCGGGTAGCTGAGTCGCATCCGCTTGCGGGTGTTGCAGAGGAGAGCGCAGTTGAGACAGAATGGCTCTACCGGTAGGGGTGGAGCTGAGGCGTAAGAGTTGACTCAAATGCTGGGATTCAGATAGTTCATCTAAGGTATTGTGAACATCCAAACTACAAGAGTTTCTGCGTTGAAACAGGTAGTCCTATTGCTAGTTTGTACTCCTTGCGTATCAGGGCTTCCACCTTGTCCTTTTGGGTCTTGGAGAGCATGGCGTAGGGGAGGGAGTAAGTGACCCTAGACACGACGAAGGCTTGGACCAGCCTGAGTACATCCTCGTCTCGCATACCCCTCGTCTTGGTTCTAATCCTACAGATCATGTGGGATACTTGCTCTGTGGTGTTCTTAAGTCTGTTGAGCAGTTGGGTGTTCGAGCGATCCGCTTGGAAAAGCATACCCAAAATTCTGACCTGTGGAGTCGGAACAATTACATGGCCGTTCATGTGTAGGGAGATGGTTGGTGACCCAGGAGAGAGTTTCTTCCTTGCTGAGACGATCAGCAGCTCCGATTTCCGCGGCGAGCATTCTAGGCCACACTGCCATGCATATTGAATGACTATGTAAACCGCCTGCCGTAGATTGTTCTCCATGTCCCCTACTGATCCATGAATGGCCCATATTGTAATATCGTCCGCATATAATCCATAGCGTATGCCTGGTACGCAGCCAGCAGTGGAGGGAGACCAATGGGGGCTATGTTAAATAGCAAGGGGGACAGGATGGCACCCTGGGGTGGCCCTTGTTGCCGAGGGAAACATGACCTGATTTCCGGTCACCCACCTTCAGAATAGCTTTTCGGCCGTCAAGAAAGTCTCGAACGTAGGTGTAGGTACGTTGCCCGCAGTTTAGGCCGTTTAGCTGTTTGAGTATGGCTGTGTGGCGGACATTATCGAATGCCCCTTTTAAATCTAGGGCTAGAATGGCTTTTGGGTGGTCCCGGGAGGCTTAAAGCATGACCTCTTCCTTAAGTTGAAGAAGTATGTCCTGGGTACAGAGGTGACTGCGAAACCCACACATGGTATGAGGAAACATGTTGTGCTGTTTGAGGTAGTTCTGTAGCCTTTTGTGGATGATGTGTTCCAATAGCTTCCCCAAACACGAGGTTAAGGAGATGGGGCGTAGATTTTCTGTGCTCGGTGGTGTTCCAGGCTTTGGAATAAGGTGCACTTCTGCCATCTTCCATTCTTCCGGGAGCAGACCTGACTTCCACACCATGTTGAGATGGCCCATGAGGTCAATAATAGACTCATTATCTAAGTTAGCCAGCAGCTTATTTGTTATGCCGTTCCCTCCTGGAGCCGTGTTGCGCCTGTTGATGTGAAGGGCCGCTTTGACTTCGTGGATGTAAATGTCCTCATTCATTTTAACATTGGGCTGCCCTGTATATGGAGATAGTGGGGTTTTGGGATAGACCGGGAGGTATTTATCCTGGAGGGACTTCATCAGGTGAGCGGTATCCCCTGGGTGGGTGTGAATCACCTTTCACATGATGTGATTCGATTCTGTTTTGCTTTTAGAAGGGTCGATTAGATATCATAGCAGTCTCCAGGTTTTTGATGTAGTTAGTGTGCCCTGTAGACTGTCACAAAGGGATAACCAACTTTCTTTGCATAGGTGAGCTGCATAGCGGGCTGCTTCCTCCGTCAGCAGAGCTATCCTTTTTTCAGGCGACGATTGAGGCGCTCGCCTTTCCATCGTTTGATTAGGCTCCTTCTTGTTTCCCATAAGTCGAGAAGGTCGTCTACACGGGGCCACCCTGGTCAGGTGAATATTGTTTGTAACGGGATTCATGTCTTCGCGAATTTGGGTGGACCATTCCTTTAGCGTGAGGGGCTGGGTCGCTGCACCGTCAAGTCTGCCTTGCTCCCTTTGTTTGCGAAATCTCGGCCAGTCCATTAACTTGGCTGCGCCTAGCGGGGCAGCGTATATATTTCCATGTATTGTGGTGGCAAGGACGAAGTGGTCGCTTCCCAGGGTTTCCCCCGTGTGAGACCACATAGCCTTGACGTTCCCTGTAGTAATCGTGAGATTCGGGGGCGTGTCTTTGGAGACACTATTGTCCAAACGTGTAGGAGCATGCGGGTCCGATAGCAGAATGAAGTTTTCGTCTTGGAGGACGGAGTGCAAGGTGGTCCCTCTTTTGTTGGTGTAGCTGCATCCCCATAAGGGGTGTGCGACGTTAAAATCTCCCATGATAACAAGTAGGTTAGAGGATGCAAGGGGCTTTGCTTGTTTGATTACATGAGAAAAGTTACTTTCGTGGCCTCTGGGGCGACAATATATGTTTAACACGTATAAGCTCTCTGCGACGTTAACCTTACTCGGTACGATTTCATTGAGTATTCCTATCTTCTCGGATCGCTGGAGTGGATGCTGTATGGCTGTGAGCCATTTGCTTATTAGCGTGGAGAGAGCGCTCGTGGGTACATCTTCATAGGTGACGAAGCCCGGAAGTTTCGCAGGGGAGTTTGTTTCCTGATGTGTAATGATATCGGGCGAATCTTCAGTGGTGGCAATGTACTGAGGTAGTGAGCTTGACTTGTTCTTGTAGCCCATACAATTCCATTGCCATATGGTAAGCTTTTATTCCTGCTGAGAATCGCTCCTGTTTTTGGGAGGTGCCGTCTTGCGAGGTGGCGTCGTCTGTCAGGGTTGATGGCCTGCTGTAAGGTTTGAGGTCTCGACGAGAGTGACGAGCAGTGACTGCGTGCCCCTGTCCTTATTTATCTAACCATTGAGTGATTTATTTTACCATGACCATCATTTCCTGTTACGGTTTCGGTGATTTGGGATTTCTCTTGTGCCAGCTGGAATTCTGTCGTACGGGGAAGGGGGGGGGGGAGTTGAACTGGAAGGGGGTATTTTTGCGGGCTCTGGTGTGGTAGGGTCAGCTTTTTTGCGTTTTTCTGGCGTAGGGTTTATCCTTTGCCTGATTTCTGCCTTGAGTGCGAGGAGCTCATTATGGAGTTGTCGATTTTCCTCCCGTTGTTTTTTAATATAGGCAAGAAGCTGAGCGTTTAGTCGTTTTAGCTCCGCCAGCTCGTCACGGTTGGGTGGATTGGGGGGGAGGAGAAGGAGGGGTCTGAGAACGTGAAGAGAGCATCTGAGCCCAGCTCACCTGCACTGCCGTGACATCTTCAGCTGATCTTCGCTTGGCGGTAGGTGTTCTCCCTCGGGACCTGGACCTGGATCGGTCTTGCTTCTCTCCCTGGAGGGCCCTCTGGATCTGAAGCGGGATCTTGATGACTCCCGGCTTGTGCGGCGACCCTTGGTGACCTCGCGTTGCTTTTTTCTCCAGCTCACTAGGGGAAGAAAGCGTTTCGGGCACTCCTTGCTAGCCGTGACGTGTTCCCCGCGCAGAGTGCACACTTGGGCTAGCAGTGGTGCGGAACACCTTTTTGTCTCAGCAGGCCACAGCGCTTGCAGTGGGCGTCTGTGAAAGCGTTAGGCTTGGGGCAAACATCGGCTCTATGACCTGTTGAGTGGCACAAGTGGCAGAAGGCGTGGGTCTGCTTGTATAGGTAGCACCTGGTCTCAACTCCTCCGATGTACACGAAAAAAGGGACTTTCTTTCCAGCAAATGTGATCAGCATTGTGCCCGTCACGCCAAGTCTTCTGCACGTGAGGGGCTCCCAACCAGGGGCAGAGAAAACCGCCATTATTTGCTCTGGTGGGGCGTCGAGAGAGATGTTGAGAATAACTACCTTACAGGAATTGTCGGGTGAAATAACGCAGGTGTTTAGTGGAAAAATTGTGTCTTCGATGTTCAGCTGTTGAATTTTGCTTAGTACTTTCGCCGCCGCGATGTACGGGGTGCTAACGACCAGTATGTTTTGAGCCTCATTAGTTCTGATCTTGAGATCCGCTTCTCGCCACGTGAGCTTAGCTTCATGCAGAAGGCAGCTGGCAAGCTTGTAAGGTCTGATTTTACACAGTGGTAGGCCATTTCCTGGGCGAATCACCATCTTGTAGTCGTTCGCCGGAAGTGGAGGTGACCTTGGCTTCCTTGAAACTAGGCTGGAGTTCCTGGTCGGTTTCATCGCGGGCTTGAGTGGGGTTGTGCCTGCATCTGGAGGGGTGGGATTCTTCTTGCGTTGAGCACGTCGGGTGACTTCTATCAATGGTGCACTATTGTTTTCTTCGTCTTCTTCAGTGCAGAAAAATGCTTCTCAGGACTGCTGGTCCATGTCGTCTACGTCGTCAGGCAATGGTATTTGGCTGGGAACGACGAACGACGAAGCCTCTGGGGTTACCACATGCGGCGGCGTCACATCCATAGGCGAGGCTGAGCCCCGCCGGCGGTGTTAGGGGTAGCGGTGCACTACCGCCTCGAAGCTACATATGACGGTAAAATGGCGACAATTTGACTTACGGACTAAGTAGGATATTGGCGCGAGCCAGATGACTTCAAGCTCACGATGGTAACACTTTTAAGTGATACTACAGGAAAATTTCACAACTATCCAAGTTTTTCTGTAGAGCTCATGAGAACTGGACAGCTGTCCTCTCCTTCGCCTTCCACTATCGGGAGACCACGAGATGAAGGCGGAGGTGAGAAGGGAGGCATTTACGTGGCAGAGGCGACTGAAGACTGTTGTATTTAGGCGGTATTTGCAGCGAAGTAAACAGATACGTGGCGAATTTGCTTCTATGCTTTTTAACAGTAAGCAATGGTAAAACTCTATTACAGAAAAAACTGTGAAAATACTCCCCTGACCCCCTGTCCATTGCCCGGCATTTTATTGTTGGCTTCCCTTCATGTATGCATACATACATACATACTTACATACATACATGCCTACATACATACATGCATACATGCATACATGCATGCATACATACATACATACATACATACATACATACATACATACATACATACCGTAGACTCCTGTTAAGACGAACTCGAAAAGACGATTCAAACTTCGTCTTTTCAGAAGAGTGTCTTTTATCAGAGGTCCCTTCCAAAAAAAGGTTTGCCTATATGTCCAGATGCACCCAAATATCTATATTCAGGATGGTTAATGACCCCGCACGGGGCACCTTGAGCAATCTTGGTGACGGTACTGGCGATACCGCGGACCCCGAGCCCCCAACATAAGCTGTGACCTACCGTGGTGATGTGTTTTTAAGGTGAAGGGTAGAAACCACAAACGGTGGCCGTCGGAGCCCAGGTCTAGCTCCGGCGGATGGGCTCCCTGTCTGTTTACCAGGCAGGGAGCTCCGGGACCTCTCTCGGTATCAGGGTAACCCGAGCGAAGAAAGTACCCCCGTCCGCTGCTTTTATACTATAGCTTATGGTATTCTCTAAACCCCCCAAACCAAATGATCGGGCCCTCAAAAGGGCCCGCACCGAAGTAACTTCCAAACCTCTTCTGAACATTGACCTCCGAAGCAATGACATGTTTCCTCGCTTCCTCATTGTGCAATCTCTTGACAAAGAAACCCCTGTAAGTGGAAAATCAGTCTTCCTTGTTGCAAAGTTTCTTGAAAGTTGCTGGAAAAAACTACAAAGCGAAAAAACTTACTTCTGGTGATGTGCTCATTGAAGTCAGCCACAAAGAGCAGGCCAATAAGCTCCTTCAACAAACTAACATCGATGGTCTAGAAATTACGATCACACCTCACAGAACCTTAAACTCTTCTCAAGGCGTCATCTCCGAACTCGATCTAATCAACGAAACCGAAACCGACATCCTTGAAGGACTGCGTGACCAAGGGGTCACAGCAGTCCGGCGCATCACAATACGACGAGATAGCAAAGAGATTAAAACAAAGCACGTAATTTTGACCTTTGACAGAACCCCACTACCAGAATCCGTGACGGCAGGTTACTTGCGATGTCCCACGCGCCCGTACGTGCCAAACCCACGCCGCTGCTACAAATGCCAGCGGTATGGGCACGGTACGAACTCTTGCCGGGGAAGACCAAAATGTGCAAAGTGTGGTCAACCTGACCATCTCCCAGACAACTGCGACGCAAGCAACTTCACCTGCCCTAACTGCCATGGACCTCACGCAGCATATTCACGATCGTGTGAAACATTTAAACAAGAAAAACAAATCATCACATTGAAGGTCAATGAAAACATCAGCTTTCCGGAGGCCCGGAAGAGGTTTGCACTCTTCAACTCCGGAAGGTACGCCTACGCTGCTCGCCGGGGGGCGGAGCGGCGCCTGGTTTCGGCGGCGACGCAATACAGCTCAGCTGACTTGCTCCCGCCTCCGCCCCCCACGAGGCTGCCTGTGGCAGCCGCCCCGGTCACCACGCCACTTGCTGGACCGGCAGTGGTTGAGGTGGCCACTCATGCTGATGGGAGCGTGGTCACTCATGTTCCTGCCTCACAGGTCTCGAGCACACCCGAGATCCTTGTGGAAATGGACACGGAGGAAACCACACCCTCTCCAAATCTCGCCCCACCACCTGTCCTGCCCGTGGCGCCCACTACGCCCTCGGCAGTGGTGGTTGAAGAGAAAAACGCCCTAAAAGGTGCTACATCCAGGTCCAGGAAGCCCAGTCTGTCGGGAACACCCAGGACATCTGGAGATGAGATGGACGTCGGGCCGTATCTGCCTGCATCGCAGCGCAAAGAACGGCCTTCGACGTCCAAGCCAACAGACAGGCCCAAAAAGCCCCTCCCAAGAGTACAAGCCCCGAGAGATAACACATGAATACACACTCATGCCCAACTCCAGTTGCTCTTAAATGGCTATAATGCGAAGACAAAATATCATCCAATGGAACTGTAGAGGCCTTCTTAAAAATCTTCATGATGTATACGAGTTACTGCATGCCAACCAAACAAGTGTCATGTGCTTACAAGAAACACATTTAAACAGAAAAACATGCCAACTTCCTCAACAATTATCTGGTCTTCAGAAAGGACAGAGATGGGTGCCCGACCTCTTCTGGTGGTGTGGCTATAATCGCACAAAAATCCTTAGCATGTCCTCCGGTCATTCTGAGCACTAACCTCGAGGTTGTTGCCATCCGAACGATAATCTTTCACAGGCTAGTAACAATATGCTCCATATACATCCCTCCTGATCATCGGCTAACAAGTTCTGATTTCGAAACACTGATAGATCAGTTACCTGAACCTTATATACTATTAGGTGACCTGAATGCACACAACTCACTCAGGGGCTCTTCTCGAACAGATGCGCGGGGTCGCCTCATTGAAAGGTTCTTAACATCATCAGGAGCATGCCTATTTAACAAGAAACAGGCTACATACCATAACATAGCCCACAACACTTATTCACACCTAGACTTAGCTATCGGCTCAGCAGTTCTCTTTCCTTCCCTAGAATGGGAGGTGGACACCAACCCGTACGGTAGTGACCACTTCCCTACCTCACTGTCATATATAGGCCGAAACAGTTCCCCTTCCCACAAAAAGTTCAATGAAGTGAGAGCTAATTGGAACACGTTCACAGAAACATCTAAACTACACCACACATCCATAACACACCTACACATAGAGGAAGCAACCCACCTGGTCACGGCGCACATTCTTGACGCCGCTGAAAAGTCCATTCCCCAGGTCTCCAGTGCCCCACGCAACTAAAGGAGGCCCTGGTGGAACCAGGACTGTAGGCAGGCACAAGAGGCCCAGAACAAGGCGTGGGGTATCCTTCGTCGATACCCTACTTCAGATAACCTGATATCCTTCAAACGAGCGAAGGCCTGGGGGAACGCGTGCGCCGTGAGGCAAAGAGGGAGAGTTGGCGTGCCTTCCTCACATCCATAAACTCGTACACTGACACCCACAAAGTCTGGACAAGAATACGGAAACTTAAAGCGCAGCAGACACACAGCCTGCCCCTCGTTAGCCCAACAGGAGACACGCTCGAAGACCAGGCTAACACACTCGCACAACATTTCCAACACGTGTCCAGTTCCGCACATTACACAAACACTTTCCTGAAACATAAAACCGCCGCTGAAAAGAAGCCATTATGTGATAACAACAGATCAGCCACTTCATATAACTCTGAGTTCTCGCTTCATGAACTAAGGGCTGCTCTGAGCGGCTGTAAGCCTTCAGCTCCGGGCCCAGACAACATAACATATACAATGATACAACACCTGCACACAGACACTCTTGTAACACTCCTTCACCTTTACAACAAAATATGGCTCTCGGGGCACATCCCAAGGTCTTGGAGGGAGGCTATAGTTATTGCTTTTCTGAAGGAGGGGAAGGACCCATCCTCCCCCGCCAGTTATCGCCCTATCGCCCTGACAAGCTGCCTGTGTAAGCTCCTCGAGAAGATGATTAACAGAAGGCTTGTGTACTTTTTGGAGTACAACGTACAACTCGAGAGCTGCCAGGCAGGCTTCAGGGCAGGTCGATCTACAAATGATCAACTGGTTGCCTTCGAATCCTACATCAAAGATGCATTTATTCATAAACAGTATTGTATGACAGTATTTTTCGATATTAAAAAAGCGTATGATACTGCATGGCGCTATGGAATTCTTAGCGACCTTAAGTGTTTTGGTTTGTCAGGCAACATGTGAAATATGCTTGCAAGTTACACGTCAGAAAGAACTTTTCGTGTGAGAGTGGGCAATACATATTCCCGAGTTCACGTTCAGGAAAACGGTGTGCCTCAAGGGGGTGTTTTGAGCTGCACGCTGTTTATTATAAAAATGAACTCTCTTGGGAAAGGCTTGCCACCAACCATTTCTTACTCTCTCTATGTAGATGATGTTCAAATCTCCTTCAAATCCTGTAATCTGTCGGTTTGCGAGAGGCAAGTCCAGCTTGGTGTCAACAAAGTCGCTGACTGGGCAGACAGGAATGGATTTAGGCTTAATCCAGAAAAGTGTACTTCTCTTCTATTTTCAAGGAGGCGAGCGATTCATGCTGATCCTGATATTAAGCTTAAAGGTGTCTCAATCCCTCTCAAAAAGGAACACAAATTTTTAGGCGTGGTACTTGATGAAAAACTGACATTCATTCCGCATATAAAACACCTGAAACAGAAATGCCTGAAAACCATGAATATCCTGAAGGTCCTCTCGCATTGCTCCTACGGAGCGGACAAAAAAATACTCCTCCGCGTTTTTACCAGCCTTATTGGCTCACGGTTGGACTACGGGAGTGTCGTCTATGGGTCCGCCTGTAAAACGGCTCTGAAAATGTTGAACCCAGTGATGCACTTGGGTCTCCGTCTTGCATGTGGAGCGTTCCGGACGAGTCCCATTGAAAGCCTGTATGCAGAGTGTGATAGGTGGAGCCTTGAACACCAGCGTTCGTATACTTCATTGCTGTATGCTATTAAGACGACTTCTGTAAAAAACCACCCATGTAGTTTTATCATAAACAACAGTTCATCCGATCCGTTGTTTGCAGCACGGCCGTCGATACCCGTTCCTTTCTCTATACGAGTGAGAGGCCTCGCTGAGGAACTAGGGATTTCATTTGAGGAGAGCATAAAGTCTTCTACTGCTGACCTCGTTTCGCCTTGGGAGAGGTCAGGAATTTTGTGTGATATTTCTTTTAAACATATCGACAAACGAAATGCGCCCAGAGAACTTATACTACAGCACTTCCTACGGTTACAACACAAATACCCGCACACCGCCTTCTACACCGATGTTTCAAAGTCTTCTTCGGCCGTCGCATGTGCTGCATATGGCCCCAACTTTACCAGCCCGAAGACATTACACAGAAATAGCAGCATTTTTACGGCAGAAGCGCATGGTATCTTATTAGCAGTACAACACATTACACAAACCAGAACAGAACACTCTATTATCTTTACAGACTCTCTAAGTGTGGTAACAGCCTTGCATTGCTTCAGACCTACGAAAAACATTGTGCTCCAGCATCTAATTAAAGCTCTAACCCTTGCTGATCACTCAAAACTAAAAATATTTGTTTGCTGGGTTCCAGGTCACAGTGGCATTCGGGGGAACGAAATTGCTGACCAGGGTGCCGCTGTGGCGGCTCTCCGCAGTAGCATAGATGTACCGTGTGTTCCCTACCTCGACCTGAAGCCACTGGTACGGTCAGCCTTGCGCAATTCTTGGCAGGAAACATGGGACACACAAACAGAGAACAAACTCTACACTATAAAGCCACACTTAGGTAGATACATAACAGACAAACAAGACAGACACACGGAAGTAGCCTTAGCCAGGCTACGGATAGGCCACACTTATGTAACACATTCACACTTGCTCACTGGGTCTCCGAGACCCGTGTGCAGCAGGTGTGGAGAGGGCCTATCCGTAGTTCACATACTAATCACATGCAAGGCACTCCACACCACACGACGCAAACACTTTCCACAAATCTACAGACAACAAATCCCACTCCACCCATCGTACTTCTTAGGCGATGAACCAATGTTTACTAGCAAACGTGTTTTTAAGTATCTATCAGAAGTTCAATTTCTGAAACTCATATCATATCATGCATAATCACAACCTGGCCCTCTACACCAGCCATCTCCATTGTTTTTGTTTTACCTCTGTTGCTATTCAATTTTAGTATACATTTTTAATCTCTTGTAGCTAACCATCTGTTTTTGGCGCTCTTTGCCCCAGCTGGCCTTGCGCCATTAAAATGCAACCATCATCATCAGGATGGTTAATGAAGTGTACTTACAATGGGAGAAAATGAAAAAAGAATCAATTTATTTGACCAAACTTGATCGAGGTATCTCGGCCTTAATAGCTTGCCGACTCTCATTTCTTGAATACCGGCTTTCTGGGAAAGTGTCATAGGCTTCCGTTGAAGGCATTACTTGCCAGACATGGCGGGTAGCTCTCCTTGCGAGGTGCACGTAGAGTTGACTCACTGACTCCGGGGCCAACAGCTGTGGTGGCTGTAACGCGATGTCACATGCTCCTGTTGAGGAACGGCACTCTTCGCAAATAGGCGAACCTCCGTCGTCGTCCTTTCTTCTTCTTTCCTATCCTATTTTAAATACGATATTAAAGACGATAGCTTTCTTGGGCTACTTCAACGCAGAAATTTTGGTCTGCCTGTCTGTCTGTCTGTGACTCGATTCAGCCCTCCGTACAAGGCGAAACAGAAACTGCGCAATTGTCTTATATATTCACAGCCAAATCTAAACGTCTACGTCCGGTGTCAATGTTCATACTTGTAAACATTGTTGAAAAAGAACAAGACATTACGCAAATATAAGGCAGAAAGTGAATACATGAGTGATATTAGGAGTGATCCTATATTAAAAAATTCAAGAATGCTTGGTTTTTGCGATAGCAAATGAAATAATACATCTACCGTAGAAAACCGCCGCTTGCTGTTGCCCGCGCTACCTGGCGGCGTTTAAAAAATCAAACGGCAACAGCAACAAAACGTTCCACTAAATAGGTTCCACGTTCGGCTTGGAACGCTCGCGGAGTAGGGCAACTGGGTTCCATAAACGTTTTAGTAGGGTGCCTCGATTTGCGCGCGTCTCCGCCGTATGGCAGCGCTGGCATCGAGACACCCAAATTGGAGCAGTGGAACGCGGTAAATTAACTTAGACTTGAGCAAACCTCTAGTATGTTATCTTCGAAGGAACGAGACTTGAGAGAAACAGCATGAGAGGTGAGGAGGAAAGATAAGGCAGCCATTTACTTGCCAGGGGCACCAGTCGACTATCGTCTTTCGTCGACATTTCCAACAAAACGAGCAGATAGGCGGCCTTTTTTGCGAGGCCCATGTGCGCGTGACCAGCCGAGGTAAACCTCACTTATTTATTTTCTTTTCTTTTGCTTTCAGCAGAAACCAGGACTTCCGTGACAACAGGAGGCCCCTGCTGGGTGGGCGCCCAGCCATGAGCGCCTGAGGCGTATCTTAATAAAGTTTTTCGCTCACTCACTCACTCACTCACTCACTCACTCACTCACTCACTCACTCACTCACTCACTCACTCACTCACTCACTCACTCACTCACTCACTCACTCACACACTCACTCACTCACTCACTCACTCACTCACTCACTCACTCACTCACTCACTCACTCACTTCTTTTGCTTTACCGCGGGCTCCGTGGGTGGAGGGCGGCAGGCGGTGGTTTAATCGTCCGGTCTTTCTCGCTTTTCTAGTTCCGTGGCGTGGATAGCTCCGCGCTCTTGCCCATTTTCCTTTGTTTGATTTTTTACGTTCTCTTCAATCGCGTGAATTTCCCGCCGAGCATCAGCGCTTGCGGTCATTGTGAAAGTTCGCTTTAACAGAAGAGTACGTGTGAGGCGGTTCGCAAAGCGAATATTTTTGCATTGAATTCGTTGAAGACCAAACAGACGTGCTCACGTTGTTCGGCATACTTGAGCATTTGGCTTACCGAGAATTCGGCGCTCAAATTTCACCTCGACGAAATTTATGTTGAACGCACTGTACGTACCACCAAACCAACTGGGAAATGACTGGTAGCCCCGCGAAATACATACATACATACATACATACATACATACATACATACATACATACATACATACATACATGCATGCATACATGCACACATGCATACAGCATACATACCTACCTACATACATACATACATACATACATACATACATACATACATACATACATACATGCATAAATACATACATACACAAACATAAGTACGTACGAGAGGCGTAGCCAGATATTTTGTTCGGCGGGAGGGTTGAAACTGCACCTGGACCTCCTCCATATGATTGTTCAATACATTAAGTGAGATATAATAAACATATAACTATTAACTGAACATTAAAACTATTAAGGGAACACACATAACTGTAAACAGCGAAGAACGAGGAAAATACAATATTTCATAAAGAAATTACTCGCATGTTCCGCGAATTGTAGCAGAATTGCTATCAGTGCTTGCAATTTTCTGTTCTTTTCTACATAAGAAGAATTAGGACTTAAAGAAATATTGAAATGCACGAACATACATGTTTAACATGGTAAACGTGCATGCTTAACAAACATAGAAGCAGGAAACATGGAAGTAAAGAACTAATTCATCTAAAACTTGGAAAGCATGGAACGGACTTTGTAAATGTGAAAAGCACGAAACAAAGAACTTGTGGGAGAACTTTTTATTTTAATGTTGCTTGGGCATTAAAGAATTTTTTCCACTTTTGAACACACGCGATGGTTATCGAGATATCTGAACACCTCTGTTTTCTATACCAAAATACTGCGTAGGAGCAGCTTGTCAACCGTCGCGTACTGCGGAGAATTGTACCAACTTAGTCACACAAACATACGTCAAAATGTGCAGTTGTGGCAAAGACGAGAAGAATATATTTTGATCAGGGCAGCAAACGTGTCACGGGCAGCGAAGTGTACATTCGTACAGAAACCGGCTCATAGATTGTGGGAATTTACCTGCGACTTTGCTGCTGCAGTGCCGCTCGTACGGCAAGAGGAGCAGACTTTGATTTTATGGCTTTAGATCGTTTTCCCGCACGAACGGCGTCGCAGCAGGTAAATTAGCACCATGTAGAGGGGGGGGGGAGGGGGCAGACAGTCTGGACTCGTAAGAGAACAGGTTTCAGCGCTGGGCTGCGCTGATTGCATGCATGTGCTAAAAGAGCCAAGCCTGCGGTTCTGCCCGCCACTCCCCTAGTTTGTTTCAGCAGTGACTCTCCGTTGCGTGGCGGAGCGCGAGCTCGCAGAACACCCTTGTGGATGAAGGCTTTGCATGGAAGTTAGGCATGCAGGAGGGGAAGGGGCCACCAAGTGAAAGTAGGTGCGCTTTCCGAACAGGATTCCTGGTTTCTAGACGAAATCCTAGCGTCGTTTCAGGCGCAGTTGGTTGCGTGAATGGACATGCATGGCAGCGCGACAAAATTTCGGTGTTGGGGGCTGAAGCCTGTTGCGAGTTGTAGCGACCGCAGGCTGCTGGTAGCGGGGCCGGTCACCGTCGTTCCGTCGAGCCAGGACTAGGGGAGAGCTTAGAGCAAACTCAACGGGTTTATTTACATTTTTACAGTGAGTTGTCGAGATGGAGACAGATCTTCGGCGAGCCGCAGCACGCCCTTTTTGTTGACCCCCGATCCCTAGTTCCCTAGGTTAAGGATCCCCATACAAAACAATGCGGACCAATGGTGATGTGTAAGTTCCTCGCTGTGAAGCACCGCCCTCGGGTAGGAACACGCCTTTCAGGTATGTCGGCAGATGCACAGCACACACACACACACCCTTGCCACTCGTCAGGCGCCTGTAGTAGAGGGGAAGAACGGAAGACGCGCGGGCGCCGCGTATCCTTTTGGTGTCCGCCGCGCGCTGCGTTCCCACGGTGGGGTTCTTCTCGCACGTACTTCCCAGGGAGCCTAACAGCACAGATTATCAAGGTTCGTGGAATCGCTCCTGGAAGAGTTAATGGCTTGACCATTGCCACTGCCTTCTTCGCTGTGCTCCCGCCGCCACTGGGGTCCCATTGTCCGGTCGTCACCGTCTGGGCTTTCACGCGCACACGCGTTCAGTTGCTTAGGCAGGGGGAAGAGCGGCGGCTCCTTAATCCCTTTGGGGCAACAACACTCAACACCGCTCAAAAGCCGCTGTCAATCAGTGGCCGCCGCCGCGGCTTGCCGGCCTCCTTTCGTTTCCGTCGACAAGCGGTGGGGTGGTCGACCGGCGGGCGACTGACCCGCGCAAACATGGCGCCAGTGAGTCATAACAGCTCCTCCGCCGACGGGAAGATCTCGGACGTCGTGTAGTATCAGCTGCTCGACGGTAGAGATCACAGTAGCAGCATTCCTCCAGCACCATTGAAACCACGAAGACCAACCTCCCCGAACCAGCAAGCGCCGGCAATGGGTTTTCGGCAACCAGGCTGCTCTTTCAAAGGTGCTACAATGCACCTATGCTTTTCATTTTTGCATATGGCAACCACACTAATACTCTTGCTCACAGCTAAAAGCTTAGACTGTGTTACTCAAAAAACTACTCAAACCCATTACTGAAAAACGTTCCTCAACTGAAAACAAAAGAAAGCGAAAGAAAAGCTAGAAGGCTCTGCTTAATGTGTCAACATTGGCGTTGGCAGAACCCTTCTTATACTTCACAGTGAAGTAAAGTTCCTGAAGCGCAAGGCTCCAGCGTAGTAGTCGTGGATTCTTTCCCGACATTTGCCATAGCCATGTCAGCGGGCAGTGGTCAGTGACGAAGACAAAAGAAGTTCCGTAAAGGTTGCAGGCCAATTTTTGGGTGGCCCACACAATGCAGGCACATTCTTTTTCTGACGCACTGTAGGCCTCCTCGCGAACTGAGAGTTTCCTGCTGGCGTACAGCACAGGGTTCTCGTTCCCGTTCTCATCCTCTTGGCAGAGTATTACTCCTAAGCCTCTGTTGCGGGCATCGCATTGCACAATAAAGGGACGATCATAGTTCGGTGCATGCAGTACGGGCGAGCTAACAAGAGCCGCTTTGAGGCCTTGGAAAGCACCCTCCATTCCCTGGCTCCAAACTACCTTTTCTGGGGCCTTCTTGCGCAGTGCATCCGTTAACAGAGCGGCTACTTCCGAGTACTGAGGAATGATAATACCCCGTCAGTCCCAAAAGGAGCAGAGAGCAGTGTTGGTTTCTGGCTGCGGGAATTCGCTGACCGCCTCTACTTTCAACTCGTCAGGTCGCCTCCTGCCCTGCCCTACCACGAGCACTAGGTACCGAATTTGGGCGCGAGCTAGCTGGCACTTTGCCGGCTTCGCTGTCAGTCCAGCGTGTGTCAAACGTCTAAGGACATCGCTAAGATGGTACAGGTGGTCTTCCCATGTATTGTAGTACATAGCGTCGACTAAGTAGGCAACAGCGTATTCTTCAACCCCCTGCAGAACTCGGTTCATGAGCCTTATCCCGCACTTCTCCAGGAAGCCCGCAGTCAGAACGCTGGTGAACACTGAGCCCTGGTAGCACTGCATCTCCTTAGGAAAGCCCACTCTCGAAAAAACAGACAGTAGTGCATTGACTACTTCTACCGAGCTTTGCTCCTTCATTGGGATCGCCTCTAGAAATTTGGTTGCTGGACAAACAGCGGTAAGCAAATACCGGTAGCCTGGTTTTGTCGCTGGGGTTGGTCCCACAACGTCTATTACCAGCCGGCGAGAAGGCTCCGAAATGAGCGGAACAAGCTTAAGTGGTGCCTTTCCCTTCTCGTGTGGTTTTCCTACTCTTTGACAGGTGTCACACGCTCTTACGTGGTTCTCAACTTCTTTGAAGCATCCTGGCCAGTAAAACTCCGTTAGGAGCCTATCTTTGGTCTTCCGAGTTCCTAAATGCCCCAACCGACCAACTCCGTGACAGAGATCAACAATGTAATGCCGATGCTTAGTCGGAACTACAATCTGGTCAAACGTGCGACCTTTTGCATCCCGGTAGTGGCGGTACAAGATGCCATTTTTGACGGGAAAACTGACATTCTTCCTCGCCACCCCTTCCCTGACGGTGTTCCAAATCTCCTTAAAGGGACACTGAAGTGATTTGTAAACATTGCGGGATTACTAGCGCAAATTGTAGTTCGGAGTCCGTAGGCATTGTTTCGACCACTCTGGCCGCGTTTACGCGAATTTATTTAGTAGAAAAATCAATTCGAAAATGCTGTCCTTCTCTCTTTACGCTCGCCCATTTTCTGTGGCGTTTTCGTGTGACGTCAGCAGGAGATGAGCTGGAAAATGGCTGCGCTACTGCACGGTTCGCCGACCAGCCGACCTACCGATCGAGTCAGTCGGCCCAGCGTTTCCTCCGCCGGCCGCCGACGGGTCGTCGCTATTCGCTCGCTCAATTGAAACTAAGCCACAACACCTTTGTGAATGAAAGAATGTGCCTTTCCTTACTTTGTTAGTTTGTACACTGTGTCAAACTCAGAGTCCGGGTCGCTCCACACAAGCGCTGCACAAGTGCACATGCGACGCTTCGCTGACTTTACGCTAGTAGGAAAATCTAAGGCCAATTGAAGGCGGGAGAAGAGTCAGCGAAGTCAATATAGGTACTAAGAAAATAAAATCACCTGACACTTTTACTGTTCAGCGCAAAACTAGGGAGCAGGAAGCACTTTTTGCGCTGGGTAAACAAGCACAGCGGTCAGCAGCACGACCGCACATCTGCGAACGCTTTTCCGTCAAAGAAATGCAATTGCTAGACGTGAGATATTGTGGAAGTTTGGGGGACACTTACTGCAGGAGTGATATACAACAAATAGTCACATAAAATACTTAAAATGGTTAAAATAAATAAAAGTGTAAACTGGTCATACATTATAAACCTAATATATCAAAACCGGCCAGCTCCGGCTCTTGGCCTAGCGGTTTGAGGCGCTGGAAGTTGTTTTAAAAGTCGCAAGTTCGAATCACCGAGGGTACATGTATTTTTTTTATAAGTTGATTTTTTCGTATGCGGCCGATGTTTTCTGAACTGAGGTCACCATTTTCGGGCCGTAACGTTCACTGCTCCACGAGCGAGATCGCAAAACGCGCGCATACTGACAATGACGCGCTAGCGAGTTCTCCACAAGCACCGACTGCTTGCGGGCAGTGGGCCCAGGCCTGAATCAGCACACCCTTGGCCTGGTGCGAACTAGCTTTTTACGAACAGACATGAGTGAGGCAAGCTCCGAATATGCGGGAAAAGCGCATGGCATTTGAGAGTCTGCGGTGACGCGGATGGCGTTCATCCACTGCGTAGGCCTCATCTAGTGATTTCTACGATTCCAAGCCGCCCTGGGAGGTTTATCTTAGACATTTGACAGCCGACAACATGGCAGAAGCGCGGTACGGCGATAATTGAGAAATCGAGAATGCCGATCCAACAACGCCATCAGATGTCAAGCATGTTGTTTTACAGAACCGAAACCGAAACCTAAACTTTTGATTGCTAACCTTGGGCATCGTCCAATCACGGTGCCCCCCCTCCTGACGTCACAGCCTTTAGTTGGTGCGGCCGCCGCAAACCGCGCATAGTAGTTTTTCTTCTTTCGCGCTTTGTAAAATAATTACCGATTTGTCAACCTTATAAACGATGAATAGTGTGTTAATTTGAGCCAGTCTACACAGTGCAAGCAAAAACGGGACCTTGACAAATTCACTTCAGTGTCCCTTTAAGGCTGGGATCGCTTTTCTGCTGCTCGATGAGCTCGTCTCCTGTCACTTTCCCCTTACATTGCCTAGTGATTTTGATACAGGCAACACGAGCAGCCCCTCTTCCGATTCCCCTTCAGCTATATCAGCGTGAGTCTCCTCCTCTGACCCCTCTCTCTTTTTTTCAGTAGGCGACGGGATAGTAGACTCCGCTGTGCTGACTCCAGCTGGTGTTGCTGTACTTCCGGTGAAACTCGGTTCTTTCCGCTCTAGTTCGGCTGCTGGCGTGCGTGCTTTAGCTCTAGTCAAGGCTTGGACTGTTCCCTCCTGAAAACTTTTCCCTTGTTCTCCAAGCAGACGGTCGGTCTGATTCGAGGACAAGTAGGAGTACTGCGAGGACAGCTTGTCTGACACCGCCGCTTCCGTCTCTACTTCTCCGAACGGCCCAGTGATGACTACTCGAGCTACCGCGAGACAAATGCTTCCCTCTTGCAACACCGGTTCAATCCATGCGCACTTGCCGTTGTAATCTGCTTGTGCCACATAGTCCGGGTGCACCAGATCAATGGTTGCCCCACTGTCTCGTAAGACGCGGCATGGCTTCCTGTTCACTGTTAGGTTAAAAATATAGGGACTAAGTAGCTCCTCTCTAGTAGCAGAGTCACAAGTGTACGAAAGGGCTGGCCTGGGCCTACGACAGCCTATGGCAATGTGACCGACCTCCTTGCATTTGTAGCAGGTAGGTGGTTGCCGCACGTCAAAAGGACACTTTTTAGAAGAAGTCTCCGAAGCCTTTCCCTCCTGTTTGTTTTGTGATCCTTGACTACTTTCAGCGAAGTCCGCCTTTTTCTGTGCTGTTATACCTGCGCCAGCCCCCTGCTTCGCCGTCCAAGGTTTTCCTTTATCTCCCGCTTTTGCGGGATGAACATCGTCCCTTTCACCCCGGCGTGACGCGTACTCATCAGCCAAGTCGGCAGCTGCCTGTACTGTTACTACCCCGGCCTTATCCTGGATCCAGAGCTTCATTGGCTCGGAAAGCTTAGAAAAAAACTGTTCCAGAGCCACTACTTCCAGAGCCTTTTCGAAGTTCCCAAAAGCGCTGGCTCCCTTCATCCATTCTACTAAGTTGACCTTCAACTCGTAGGCAAACTCTGAATACGTGCTGCCCTGCTTCTTTGTCAGATTGCGAAACCGCTGCCGCAACGCATCTCACGAAAGTCGGAACCTCTTTAGAAGGCTATCCTTCACTTTGTCATAATTGTCCGCATCCTCCACCGGAAGCCGCGCGATCACATCCGCTGCTTCACATGGCAGCAAACTTAACAAATTTCGAGCCCATGTACTACGGCCAAGCTTCGCTTTCTCAAAGGTTCTCTCAAAGTTCACAAGAAAGAGGCCCACATCTTGCCCTACTTTGAAGGGTTGCATTAGCTTAGATAAATCACAAAGATTTTGTCTGCCCGCTACCTCTACTCCTTGAACCTCAGCCATCTTCCTCATTTCCACTTCCAGGCGCAACTGTTCTACCTCCGGTTCTTTTTGCTTCAGCTGGCACTCCTGTTGCTTCAGCTGGCACTCCTGTTGCTTTAGCTGGCACTCCTGTTGCTCGCGTTTTTCTTGGCATTCATGTTGCTCTCGCCTTTCCTGATGCTCCTGTTCCTCACGCTTTTTCTCGCGCTCCTGTTCCTGTTGCTTTTGAATCTCGTTCCACGTTTCTTGAATATCTTCACTGCTCAGATTCAAGTTCTCGATAGCGCGAACAATTGCGTCTTTCTTCATCCCCGAATCTACTTCTGCTCCTAGCTCCTCCCCAGAATCAGCAGCTCATTCTTCAACAAACGCTTCCAATCCATGACAGAGAACTAGTGTGGTGCGGCTCACTCTCTACCCAGAAGTTCCAGAAGCAACTGCTTCTGTGGTTGCCTCTACCAGCGAAAAGATTGCACTTCTATCTTATCAGCCTGGCAACCAAAAAACCAAAGCCAGCACTCACCGGTTCACAGCTGCCAGTCTCCATGATCTCGGCGTGTTGTTTATTCTCCGTCCTCCAGGCTCAGATCCAACCGCTTGCCATCCAGTTGTTGCGAGTTGTAGCGACCGCAGGCTGCTGGTAGCGGGGCCGGTCACCGTCGTTCCGTCGAGCCAGGACTAGGGGAGAGCTTAGAGCAAACTCAACGGGTTTATTTACATTTTTACAGTGAGTTGTCGAGATGGAGACAGATCTTCGGCGAGCCGCAGCACGCCCTTTTTGTTGACCCCCGATCCCTAGTTCCCTAGGTTAAAGATCCCCATACAAAACAATGCGGACCAATGGTGATGTGTAAGTTCCTCGCTGTGAAGCACCGCCCTCGGGTAGGAACACGCCTTTCAGGTATGTCGGCAGATGCACAGCACATACACACACGCACCCTTGCCACTCGTCAGGCGCCTGTAGTAGAGGGGAAGAACGGAAGACACGCCGGCGCCGCGTATCCTTTTGGTGTCCGCCGCGCGCTGCGTTCCCACGGTGGGGTTCTTCTCGCACGTACTTCCCAGGGAGCCTAACAGCACAGATTATCAAGGTTCGTGGAATCACTCCGGGAAGAGGTAATGGCTTGACCATTGCCACTGCCTTCTTCGCTGTGCTCCCGCCGCCACTGGGGTCCCATTGTCCGGTCGTCACCGTCTGGGCTTTCACGCGCACACGCGTTCAGTTGCTTAGGCAGGGGGAAGAGCGGCGGCTCCTTAATCCATTTGGGGCAACAACACTCAACACCGCTCAAAAGCCGCTGTCAATCAGTTGCCGCCGCCCCGGCTTGCCGGCCTCCTTTCGTTTCCGTCGACAAGCGGTGGGGTGGTCGCCCGGCGGGCGACTGACCCGCGCAAACATGACGCCAGTGAGTCATAACAAGCCCCCATAAGCCCACTCACTACGCTCCTGATACATACATACATACATACATACATACATACATACATACGTGCTTCGTTAGTAGGTCTTGAGACAGGACGAAAGAAGTGGAGACACAAGACAGTGCTAAGATGTGCAGCTTGCTGGGCCAGTTGGTACATGTTCACGGAAGGGGAAACCAGGGAAAAAAGAAGCAAACACGGGAGAGACGAGACAAGACACACGCTGGACTAGCAACTGAACATTTAATTGAAGAAGCGTGAGCGAACAATAGTATTTTTATTTGTTTCACCCGCTCGTGATGGCACATGCGTTGGCTGGGCTGTTCACAGGCTGTGTCGGTTTTCTTTAATGAAATGTTTAGTTGCTTGTCCAGCGTGTGCGTTGCCTCGACTCTCCCGTGTTTGCGTCTTTTTTCGCTGTTTTCCCCTTCCCTGAACAGTGCTAACTTGAACTGTTTTTATTACCCATAAACACTAATGTATGCTTATAACAAATACGTGCCCAGGGTAACACCTCGATAGTGCGGCTACATAAACGCAAGCTTTCAATGTTTACACTGATACAAACAATTCGAATCACCCAAGCTAACAAATTTATTAGCAAAAGAAATTCTTTTTCATGTACCGCCACCGACTCGTGACTGACACACTTGGCATCGTTCTTATTGTATCAAACGCTTCAATTATCTCTCTTGTAAATTGGTAACAGTGCCGCGACAACACGCTTGTGTTCGCAAACAGTGGACAACATTGCAGTTGGCTCTTATCTGCGTAGGTCGCATATTGCTGAGTGATGTGTGCATGAGGATTGTTCTTGAGTGATCTCCGCTGCTCCGTAAGTCGAACATTGATACAGCTGCCTGACTGGCCAATGTCAACGTTATCGCTTGACAATGGGAATGAGTGCAATTCGCGTGTTGCATGGCACAAACGGAGAAGCATGCTTAACATCACAACATTTGCCAGACTTCTGTCCCGACAACTTCCTTTCTACCGATTTACAAAGCTTGCCAAGCTTATGCGGAGCCATTCAAACGTTCAAGCTCTTGAGTGGCTGCTCAAGCGCTACTTAACGTTGTGTCAACACCATAACTAGCCCAACTGTCGATTTTACTGACACGTGGCTCAGTGGCTAAGGCGTTGCGCTGCTGAGCACGAGGTCGCGGGTTCGATTCCCGGCCGCGGCGGCCGCTTTTCTGATGGAGGCGAAAAGCAAAAACGCCCGTGTGTACGAGATTTCGGCGCACGTTAAAGATCCCCAGGTGGTCAAAATTAATCCGGAGACCTTCACTACGGCGCGCCTCATCGCCTGCGTTGCGTCGGCGCGTTAAACCCCCACAATCAATCAACGATTTTACTGACACACATGCTGCTTATTTCAGTTGTACCCGATTTAATAAAATATAAACATACTCCTAGATGCCTTACACTGTTTCCGTGGCTTAGATTCCTTGGAGGCCAATGAAGGCAAAATAATCGTGACAATAAATAGCATAAAAAACACAATATAGGTCACTTTGGACTAACAGCTAATATCTTCGTGAACCCCAGGAGGTGTTGGAGCCGAATATTGACGTCAGTATTTTTGCGACGGCTATTCCGGGTCGCTTCTGTGATTTGCGAAGCCCCTCAAAATTGGCATCATGGCGGCTCACAGGGACGCCGCAAAAACATGTTCTATAGTAACGGCCGCGAAATACCTAAGTCCCGACTTTCCAACACACAACATAAGAATAGTACTTTGATATAACAAGTTTCACCACATAAGCTTGGAGGGTCAAGCTCAAGAGGCTGCAGTGACGACGAACCATTTCAAACAAGGCGCTCGCATGCTTACAACTCGACTGCTAGCTATGGGTTCGAGAGTTCTTTCGAAACCGAAGGTGACTTTGCACGCAAAATGAATACTCTGAATGCAAATATTCGATGTGAGGGTGTGGTAACGATTACCTGAGAATGTGCCGACACCTGAGACAGTACATTCAACTGCAGACTTGCGGTACGAGGACATCCCCTGTTGCAGCGAGAGGGTCAATCCTTGCGCCGTCTGTGAAATAATCCCGCCTTTGATTGTAGAACCCAAAATCTGATGGTCCAAAGTTATGAATTGCCTGCTTGACATTTTTATAACTATGAAAGATGTACAAAGGTAGACAAGAAGTATGCCAATGCATATTGGCCATGGATGCGAGCAGCAAACCGGAAGGTATGCTTACTTCACTGGAAAGTGTGTAGATCTAATTTGTCTTTCAGGAAATAAATCGAGTTTGTTTTAAACGAGCATTTGAAGGGAATTTTCATAGCAGTGCAGTGTGTAGTCCGCTAATATGCTGAGGGGCACAGGGTCTTATCCATCTACGGAGTATTTTGCATTTTATCCACTTGTCCGGATTTGGAAAAGCGCGGGGCGAAGTAGACAACCAGGCACAGTATCCTCCTTTTCCAACATGAGTGACACGCTTAGCCGTGCCCTACTTGCTGAGGCACGAATAGCAATCCATCGAAATTAGAGGAGCGCGGCGGAAAAATTTGTCATTCGAGGGAAGATTCTTTACGTTGTAATCGTAGCTAGAAGCTCGTCGGGCAAATACCCTTCAACCATTTTTATTGCCCTGGGGTCCTTAAAGTGCACATAATGCGGCGATTTGGTGGAGTAACTCCTTATCAGCCACCCAATAGGAGTGTTATGAATCCGTGGAGCGAAATATTTTTCAATGAAAAGCAGTAAAGTACTGACGCAGAAAGAAGGACGCCTAAAGGCGCGTGCACTTAGGTAAATAGACGATACTTTCTTTCTGCATTGCTGGGCCGTTTTATATTACTTGGCAGCGTACATATTGACCTGCAGAAGGCAAACAAAATATCAGCGAGAAGCTAATACGGCTGCCTAAATGTCACTGCGAACTTAGGGCCACTTTTATAGGATGTGGAGCGGGGGCCGAAATTAACTGCCACTGAGACCGAGTGCCAAAGTGTGTTGTGTGTACGCAGGTAATTCTTTACTCGTACAAAAATGTTCACTGGAACAATGTATCTGGACGGATGGCGCCGCCACTCGGCGCTCCCTTCGTTAGCAGAAAGCGCGGAAATCATTGGAGTGCTCAGCCTGTCGCCGGTTTTTGTCGCGTTTCATTGCGTTCTTGGTGAAACGCGGTCTAGGCAGATGTGTTGTGTTGGTGGGTGCATTAGCAACTACGCAAACACGTCGAATACTTCTAGTTCGATTTATTTATTACGGTTTTGATCACGATGGTTTCCTTCCCAGCATGAAGAGCTGGAGAAACGGATACGGTTCAGACGAATGCAAATGTATTTAGACACTAATTTGATTATTGTGCGGCGATGGAAACGTTGCGGTAGTTCAAAAATTTTGTGATACTCGGGAGCTTAGTCAAAGCCTTGTGTTTCCCAGTAGTGACGGCATAGGAGCCTCGGAACCGCAGCCGAACTCCCGTATACTTTGTCGCCATTTTATTGCAAATCAGAAATCACAAGCACAACAGCACTATTCAATTTAACCTGAACGCAAGCAACGCGGTTTCTTTTTATTCGTGCCTAGAATGAAGAAATACGTAGGTAAACGCGCACGCACCATTCGGATGTGAAACTGCGGGCACCAATTCGGATGCTAGCGAAGAACCTCGGCACCGTGCTTTTCTCCTGAATTTAGACATAAACAGCAGCCGTTCCACATGAAGCAGTGATTTATGATTATTAAAAGGAAACCATTACGTTCCCCACGGTGCAAAAACTTTTGCAAGAGTCGGATGACAGCAAAAATTTACTGACTTTTATATTACTTCTCACTACATTGATTGATTCATTGTGGGGTTTAACGCGCCGACGCAACGCAGGCAAATAGGCGCGCTGTAGTGGGGGGCTCCGGATTAATTTGGAGCACCTGGGGATCTTTCTCATGCGCCGAAATCTCGCACACTACAAAAACCCTGGTAGGAAGCTAGGGGTATCGAACACAGGGACGCGCGCGGATTGGCAACCGATTTTATCACTCAACCTATCAACGCCCTGCGGAACGTGGGTTTCAAGACACTTTAAGGGGCCATTAAAGCAAAATACAACATTGTCTGAGTTGAAAGAGCGAGCCACTAGTAACTCACTTGTAAATTTTTTAACAAAGAAAAAAAAAGAAATAAAAATTTCAAATTTCGCGCTACACCACGTAAGCAGTCACGTATTAAGGGATTACCAAAAACAGAGTTATCAGGTTAATAAATTGAACGTCAGCATTCAAGTTATATGACCAGCATGACCTGGCCGACTGCGATATGCGGGGCACTCTTTTTGGGATGCTGCGCGCTGGAGAGGGGCGGGACACGCGGAGGTAAGCTCCATCTGGTGGTGGTGTAAGAAGCACAGCGACGTGTGCGAGCGAAACCATGGCAGCAGTGCCCACATAGTCGGGAGGAGAGTCAAACAAAGCTTCGCTTTAAAATTTGCCTAAAGGGCCCAGAGCCGTCGAAACATTGTTTAGGGACTCCAGATTTTTATCGAGATATGCAATCACACAATATTAACAAATCATTTGGATATGTTTTTACGGCGAAAGAGTTATGTCTCCTGGACAGGAAGGTGGCACCATGGACCATGAACAAAAGGTAGTCACAAAAATACTCAAGTATGCACCGCACCTCAGAAGGAAAACACAAAGAGTATGACCATGTTTTTGTTTCTAGGGGACGCATGGGCACGCGCAGAGCCGCGTGGGGATCTGAGAGTGGGAGGGAGGGGGTGGTTAGCCGTGTTCGCCTGCTGATCGCACGAAGGCTGTTCGGGTGCCGCTCTCCTTTACAGCAGTTTTGATTGAACCGGTTTGATCCAGTTATGCTGGCTACGGAGATTAAACGAGTTTTAGCACAGCACCACTAGCTGTGCCACTTGCGAAGTGCTCGGGTAAAAACATTGGAATCGAGATCGCTGCCGCAGCCGCGAATCGCCCCGGACACAGGTAGAGCATGTAACAACATTACTCGAAAGGTTCGCCCAAGCCGGACCACAATGTTTTCGCGTTTCTACACATAAGCAGTTAAAGTGTCTGCGCCGGATTTTTCTGACAACTTAGAATTTTTGTAACTCGTGTCCTGTTTATGGTAATAAGAACATTGGAACTTGTGTATTTTTGTATTTAAATGATGTAAAAAGTCCGTCACAACTTGCTTTTTTGAGAAACTTTTGTAAAGAGTCAGTTTTGTGTAAACAGCCGGCGTCAAAGGGCCTGTTCGAGAACGGCATAGCGACACAGATAGAGAAAATCAATCTAACCTAAAAGCCGAAACCCTTCCGGGACATGCAACTGTCGTCCCTTGAACCCCAGTGCCACATTTTTATTCTGTGGTGCCTTTTTATTTGTATGTTTTTTTTTTATTTGTTCTGGGATGGTGTTTATTAAACGCTACTTATGGCACTGGCCACTTACAGATATATTTAACAATTATAAAGCAACAGGTTTATTTCGGCTTCATCAAGCATATTTTAACAAATTCTGGCAGCCGTACCGCTAAAATTATTTTGCTTTCTTCTGTAAGGAATGGAAAATAAATAAAAGAGCTTTCTTGTCAGCTGCTAAACATCGTCATATATAATTTTAGTTCGGGAGTTTAAACTTGTACCTTGAGACGTAAGTTATTGTGGTAGTTTTCTTAACGATTAAAACGCTTACAAAACCCAAGTATTGCATGGCGCTTTCCACTAAAACATCTGCAGCGAAAGAAAATTATGAAGAGTTTGTCCTTTGGCAACCTTTACACCCGTATTTTTTGTCTATCTATGAAGGCGTCGTTTGCACGCGGAGTCCATTCATTGGAAACTTTTAATTCACCATAGCCGGCGTGCGCTGTTTAATATGGGAAATAGTACTGCAAGCGAGTTATCTTCAAACAAACTTTCATTTGAGTAAGGGAACGCTAACTGTGCATTTCCACTTCATATTTACAAGCAATCGGCTGATTGCTTGTAAACCTGATTGCTTGTATTGCTTGTATCAGAGTCCTTCAATGCTTTACTGGTCACGAAACTGCTCCGTAACTCAATGGGAGAGCTTCATATGCTGCGTTTGGCCGCCGCGCGGTGGCGCCACCCTCTCACTGAGGTCACTCCTCGGGCGGCGTTGCGCTGGCTCGAACGGCGGAGCCGCGGCGAGTAGTGTTTGTTTTGTGCGGGAAAAAAATGTAACGTGCATATCGCGCTCTTGTGATGCGACTTAAGTAGTGCAACGACGATGCCGAACATGTGTTGCGTCCCGGGATGTCGTTCCTTGTACAACGATACCACAGAAAATGTTTTTTTTTTTTGTTCCGTTGACCGAGCGACGGGCAGCTGTGTGAGAAATGGAGGGGCGCCATTCCAAGGCAAGCAACGGGAGATTTCAGCTTCGATTATAAGTGTGCGACAGTGTGTGGAAATGCACTGTGTGTGAGAATGGAAAAAGCAATGTACCCTTTTGAGAGCATCGTTGGCCTAGAATTGTACAAGGCTAACTTAAAGCCGGATTTTTGTCATATCAATCAGGTTGTAGCGGTGCTTCTTTACCTTTTTGAAAACTTGTATTACCTTGCGCTCAGGCTCGCGTGTAAAAAAGCTTTGGGACGTCCTTGTGCTTTTACTTTTCATATTTCCGCGAATTATCCCTTAGGGTTCGTTTTGTTTGTTTTGTAACCGCGCGTGGCCGATTCCGGTTTCTTATCTGGCGTTTCAACCGGAGCGCCCGTTTGCTCTTTTTGTCGTACGTCCCGTCGGGCAATATTGTTTGATATGGAAAGGGTGCCACCTTGTCGCTAACTTGATTTTTTGTTTCTTCGACATTGTTCTCAATCCTATTTCCATGGATCTGAAATTAATAACGTTCCAAGAGTAATGCATGCATAGCAAACGCCGTGCAACTCACTTCATGGACGTTCATCTGTTCACGTCACACTGCGGACTGCTTCTTAGACGTTTGTATTTCATTCTAGTTTTTTTAGTTTTTTGTAGTGCAGGAGATCGCTAGCTCGCTGCGTTCAGAAAAGCTTTGGGTCGTTCTTGGCTACGTGGCAATATTCTGTTTCCTCCGTGTACTGTACATCGCAGCGCGAAAAAATAAATTTTTGTACACTGTACCACGCTCTTTTGTCGCCCTTCGTAACATTGAAATTTTATGTTGCGTGTGATAAAATCAGTTTTATTGTTCTTTTTTCGCTTCCTGTTTTTGCAAGGATTGCAAAGTGTGGAAGAAGAAAGACACATGGTGCAACATATATCTCTTCGTGTTTTGATCTTCGTGTTTCTGCAGCGTTTTTAGATGTTCTCAAGTATGTACCCACTCATCGTAACGACAATACTATTGGGCTATCTCTTTTAGCGTTCTGTGCATTCCAGAGCAATCAACGGATTCATTAAGCGTAGTCTCGACGATGCGTACTTGGTTTCTTTCAATTTTTTTATTGTATTATCGATAGGCCCGCAGCAGTCCGTGACTACACAGCTATCGTATGTGTGGTATTTACAACTTTGCTTTAAGAAAAGAAGCAATATAGATTTAAAAATCCGTAAACACGACGGCGCAGCGCTTGTGCCAGAGCACACAGAAGCCGTTGCCGTTCGCGGCCGAAGTCTACGGTAACTTACTTCGAAAAATAAACCCCATTGAAGGCAGGTGATAAACACAATAACTGGACTATTCATCGCTAACCACTACGAAAAAAAAAACACTTAAATCAGCGCGCAGACACCAAAAGCAGCGAGCGTTTCCACGCCAGGAGCTGGCCAATACGCCGCACGCGCGGCGGCTGGATGACCTTCGTGCGGCGGTGGCGCCTGTAGTGGCGCGCGCGGTCCCTATATGAAGCGAGCGCCGAAGTTTCGTGACCAGTAAAGCGTTGAAGGACTCTGCTTGTATGTAGGCTGATTGCTTGTAAATATTACCGCTACCGCAGTAATCTTTACTGCGGAAGCAATGATTAACTCTGTAGCTCTGTAGATTGAAAATCCGGCGTACCCGGCGCCCAGACGCCCGCAAACAAAGCAGCAGACGGAACATACTCAAAATGGCCGATGGTTGAAGGTATCAAAAAACAGGTTAATCACGTTCAAATAAAATTTCGCTATATCTGAGCGAGATGTAAAAGAGGGACTTCACCCAGATCACCACAGTTCGGAGAAACTAGTTGACTGAGAGGAGACCTAGCGAACGCGTTGTGCCTTCAGACATAGAAACACGTGTTATAGAGGTACATGAATAATCTTGGGACGCTAATTACGAAATCGGCGATTAGAAGCGGGTCAAGGTACGTTTCCGCTTAATGTACTGCTTGGTTCGCGATGCCAACGCGGGCATCGGTCAATAGTCACGGAGAGAAGAAAAGGACGCAGAGGGTAAATCACAAAGGTTGATCTCGTGAATGCGATGGGGCCTCCGGCTTGGAAACGTGGCGAGGCCTACATGCGTAAATTGAGCATTATTTACTGAAGAAGCAGTTCGGGCTGCAGCAGAATACGTCACCGCTAATTATCTCTTTGGTTGGCGATTAGAACACGGGTACGTGCGGGGTCACATCAACCGGCTGAAGAATAAAAATGTGCAAGAGGAAAAGGATGGTGGTAATGATAAGAAGATACGTTCAGGGACAGGACATTCCTCCTGTCGCAATCATGAGCACTGTTAAGCAGGCGGCTTATACAGTTACGGTTCATTCACGGGTATTGTTGCCGTTATATGTATTTACTTATTTATTTAAGTATCTTAGAAGCCAAATGGGCATTGCACAATGAGTTGACAGTGATGAAACATGCATTATTGCAAAAATAAAAAAAAATAGAGACGACAAAAGGGACATTGGAATACTACAAACATACAAGCAATATATAACAAGACAACTGTAAAATGTATAGCTAAACATTCTAAGCAAAAACAAAAATTAATAAAGGTAACAAGAAATGCGGTATTGTACAAGCAGGAACACACACTTACCGCATAGAAAAGGTAAACGTGGTAAAAGCAAGCCACGTATTATATTGAATTGTTAAAAATTGGAGCAGTGCGGCTTGAATAGAAGAAGCATCTTTTTTATAGCAGATATATTTAGCGGAACATAATAGCACCTTGAAAAAAAAAATCAAGGGAGTAGGGGGTTTCACAAGAAAAGTAATGCAACGGGTGTCAATTATATAGCAATTCATTAAATATTTTTAGCAAAGCATGTCGTTGGGTTAGTTGGTTCATATTCATACTTAAAACTGCGCATTCGGACGGGACATCGAAAAGACTTCTGGGTCTTCTTTTCCTTGTCCCGTCCGAATGCGCAGTTTTAAGTATGAATATTTTTACTTTTGTTTGTTTCAGTAACGTTTACGCTAGCGGCCAGCCAATTAGGTTGGGTGACTTCTGTAACAACTAAATTCCGCGGAATGGCAGGACGTTTACGATTTATTTTTGATCATTTGCGCACGAATGTATTCTTTTTTCTTATATATTACTATTTCTTAGATAATAAAGCTGTAGGCTACTAGGCGAACCGCTATTTATGTCATTAAGGAGCTAATTATCTTCCACACAGCTAGCAAGGCGAACCAGTGTGTTTTTTCTTACACCCTATCTGTCTGGGAAGCAGCGTTCTACGTAGCTGCGAATGCCTCCTGCTTGAAGAGAAACTTGCCCACTGGGAACGCCGGCGTGAGCACATATTTATTTTTCAGTTTGGAAGGCCTTCCAAACGACATTTTCCCCGGCGTCTTTCACGCCTACAGATGAGCCATCAACAGTTGCCGGTTTATGCGTGCACGGTTTGCGGGTGAAAAAAGGGGGGCGTGCACACACAGCTAGCCTTCTTGCCGCTACCGATGAAATGCCAGTTCTGTCGGTGGGAGATTTAGATGTCGAAATTACTTGGCTCAGAGCGCTCAGTTAGCTGTCCTCCTTAATCGAGTGGTTCGGATGTGGGTTCAAGTGTTACACAGATATCTTACACAGACAATAAGATGCCTACGAGGGGGAAGGGAAACGGGCAGCCACAGATTGTACGTGAGAATGGAGCTGAAGGGATTCAAGGTTTTAAATCGTTATAAGACGGATGCATGCTGTTCCTTTGGAGGAAGATGAGCAAGAATTAAAGCATTGAGCCGAACACAAGTGCGAACGGGGGCAAAAACATAGGAAAGCTGCTGGCGCCGCCGCTACCACCTTAAGTTCAGCTCCAGTAGCTGCGATTCCCCCCCGGAGGAACAGCAACTTGCCAGCTTGGCCCGCCAGCGTAAGCCAATAACTTCTTCAGATGGCTTTCATGAGATATTTTCGACAGCGTCTGTCACTTCTACGCGCGCGCACATAAACGGGTGCGAGGTTTAAAGGCGGACTTTAAACGGTCAAATGGGACCTGTCCGGAGTCCTTAGAGCTAGAGCGGATGGGGTTTGTGTGTTACACAAACTGTAAGATGCTTACGACGCGAGGGGGGGGGGGTGACTCAGGCCACTCCATGTTTGTCTGCAAGGACAAAGCTTGTATCCTTCAGAGGTTCATTGAGCTAATTGGCTAGGAAGTGTGCTCCATTGCAAATTGCAACAAGCGTGCTTTGTTTCGTGCACTCCGTGGACTGCATCCAGCTTTGTAGGTCATCCTTCTTCACAGAGTGGAAGGGCACAAATTTTTTAAAGTGTTTTTTTATGTTCATCAATTCATAAATCTTAGTTTGTAAACTTAAAAACTGCTCAGACATGCCGTCCTCTGGAATGATTTAAAAAAAATTCTTTATAAGAAAACTGTTTTCTTCGGTCGAGCTCTCTACACTGAGATTTAGACTGCAAGGTGACGACAGAATATGGGTGGATTAGTTGATACAAACAAAACTTCTCAATCCTGCTAACACTTTCATTTTATGTTTCGGGTCAAACAGCAAACATAGTACTACGGGAAGTTCATTAAAATCACGTACCTCTAAGCGTTGTTAATGCAAAAGCAATAAATGACCCTCTGAGAGAAAAATTAAAGCAGTTCCATTCAACGTTACAGTCGCCTAGTGCGGAGCCAGAGGGGCTTTGGCGCCTCCTGTGGGCAGTTTCAGTATTACTCTGGCGTTGATACCGAATGAAGTCGCGAGAGAGCGCCAAAGCATCTGAAAAGGCCTATAAAGGGACACTGGATTGAGTTTTCATTAATCTGGGGTAATTAATGCGTTTCGAGAACCTTCCATTCAAGGCGGACGCGTTTGGATAGAGCTGAGTGAACTTAACATTTTCCTCAAGAAATATGCATGTAAATTCTAATCCTTTCGCATCCCTCTTTCACAAAGTCCTAGAGCACCTTTGTACCAAATTTGAACCTCGTAGCGTCAATAGTTTTACAGTTATCAACGTTTTCTTTTTCTTCGGCGCCGGGCCGCAGTGCACGCTGAGTCGCCTGCAATCTAAACAAACCTAGCTAACGTCCGCGACAAGGTGACTCTTTCAAGGCCCTACTAGCGTTATAGCATTGCTGCTCCGATAGTTTGGCAAGTTAAATCAGCTCGCTAGTCGCATTTTTGGTAAAGATACAGCCAAAAATTGAAACGTAAACACAGTCACCGTACGCTCGAGAAGCGTAGAAGCTTCGACGGAGCTGCCCGAGCTCAGCTTCAAATTAGACACCTGAGCGTCAGCTGAGAACTTCAACTTCTTTTGACCAGCTTCTCTTTGGCCAGCTCAGCCTCCAACTAGCCATTTTTGTACCTATACATTTCAATATGGCAGTAGCTTACCTTTCCAACGGCCAGACGTCAGTGAATCCTATATGAAAGCCATCGTGTCAGTTTACTCCTTCAGAACCGCGCGTGTAAAAAGCAAAACCGACAAACACTGGCTCAGTATCACTACAGTAGTGCGCGACACGTCGTCTTCGGCGGGAAACTTCTCTCGCTCGCTCGCTATTTTTGTCTGGCTCTCTATCTCAACCCATGCAGCTATGGAGTTCTGCCTGCTCCGGAAGTAACCATCATCCCGAATACTTAACGGGCTACACTAGGAAGGTTCAATGATGCTAGGAAGGCTCTCAGGGACACAAACAGCACTCCCTCACCAGAGAAGGATCTGCATGGTCACCCTAGTGCAGAAGTTGGCCGCTACCTCTCATTACTAACCAACTCAACTCTCGGCCGACCGACCCCAGCAGCTGAGAGCACCTGTCAACGGAGGCGGTCAGAACAGCGTAAAGCAAACGGTGCTAAGAATCTCTGGGTCCGGACAGGTTGCCATGAGAACTTGACCCTGGAAACATTCAATGCACGCACTCTGTATAGCGAAGGAAGCTTAGCTGTACTACTATAGGAGCTCTCTGACATTAAGTGGTATGTTATAGGGTTAAGCGAAGTTAGAAGGACAGGAGAAGGCTCCATAAAGCTCACTAGTGGGCATATTCTGTGCTACGGTGGACGCCAAGAGAATAAATACTGGGGTGGGATTTTTAATCCACAGAGAAAAAGCAGGAAACGTGTAGGAGGTTTTCAGCATTAACGAGATAGTCGCGGCTGTTGTGATCAAGCTAAACAAGCGATGCAGGTTAGAGATAGTACAGTGCTATGGGCCAACAACCAGCTTTGCTGATGAAGCCGTAGGCAGCTTCTACGAGGACGTTGAATCAGCAATAAAAAGGCGACAACACAGTTCACTATTGCGATGAGAGACTTTAACGCAAAGGTCCGTAAGAAGCAAATTGGAGAAAGGTCAGCGGGAAACTTCGGAACAGGCAATCGCAACAGTCGAGGATATACACTGGTAAGATTTACAGAGAGAAATTACCTGAGGTTAATAAACACACTCTTCTACAAACAAAATAATAAGAAATAGACACGGAAACGTCCCGATGGTACAACCAAAAACGAAATTGATTTCATTCTAAGTGACAACACGGGTATCGTGCAATGCGTAGAGGTGCTAAGTAAAATTCGGAGCAGCCATCACAGGATGGTTAAATGCAAGCTAAGGCTCAATCTCAGGGGGAAAGAAAGAAACTTATGAAAACTAAGAAACACCGCATGAAATCAGTCAGAGCCAGATCGCAAGAGTTTAAAATAACTCTTCAAAACAAATTCTCCCTTTTGACCGAGCAGAACGAGGTCAATAAACAGGCTAAATGATAACCTAACATCGTCACTCAGTGAATCAGCAGTAGCTGTGGGAGCAGCAGCATGTGGAGAACAAGCTGGGAAGCTAACTAAGAAAACGAAGGGACTAATTGCCAAACGTAAGAACATGAAAGTGTTACGTGCGGTGGATCGGATTGAATTGGGCGAGTTGTGAAAACCGATTAACCGAAATAAAACAAAAGGATTCGTGCATTTAACATGGCAGTGATCGGGGAAACGCTGCAGATAGGAGGAAGCTTGAAAGCAACTAAGAGAAACTAGGCATCGGCAAAGACAGGATGTATGCACTCAGAGATGAAAAGGGATACATTACGCACAACTTGGATGACATAACTAAGGAAGCAGAACTATTCTACCCCAGAATACAAGTATTGAGTACTTGTGAATATAAGCTCCGGAGAATACAAACTCAATTTGCGATGTCCGACTTGTAACTAAACAGGAAGTTATAAAGGCTCTCAAAAGCATGAAAATGCGAAAAGCTGCAGGCGATGACGGCATAACTAGAGATATTCTGAAGGAGAGAGTAGATATTCTACTGGAAAACCTGGCTGTGCTATTTTCGCCATGTTTGAAGACACAACAAGTTCCCATAGCCTGGAAAATACCAAGGTTATTGTGATCCATAAGAAGGGAGATCCAAAGGACCTCAAGAATCATAGGCTCATCAGCCTACTCTCAGTTGTGTACATGCTGTTTACCGAAGTTATAGTTACCCGCATAGATGTCATCGTGCTTTTCCCTTCAACCCAGAGGGCAGGCTCGGTTAAGTAAAGGGTATTCAAAATTGGATCACATCCATGTCGTCAACCAAGTGATAGAAAAATCCTCAGGGTACCCTAGACCGCGTTACATTCCATTTATTGATTACGAAAAAATGCTTGATAGGATTAAGGATAAACGGGGAGTACTTGAGCCATTTGAGGTTTGCGGACGACATAGTCTTGCGGAGTGATACTGCAGAACACATGCCAACAATTCTTGAGGAACTACAGTCAGAAATCACGGCTGTGGTGCTAAAATAAATATGAATCGCTCTAAAGTAATGAGGAATAAGCACGCCAAGAACGTCATTTTCAGTTTTAGAAACTAAACGCTAGACGAAGTAACAAAATATACCTACCTCAGACAGGTGGCAGATGGTTGGTGCTGACTCCAACCACGAGAGAGAAATACGGCGCAGAATAGGTATGAGCGGAATAGCACTCGGCAAGCACTCCCTCATTAAGAAAAGTAAGCTACCCCGGCCATTCTAAAGAATCTACAGCCAGTGATTACTGCCGGTGATGACATACGCAGCTGAAATTTGGCGCCTTACTAAATAACTAGAAAGCAAACTTAGGTCGGTTCAATGGGCCATGAAACGAGTAATGTTAAGAATAACACTTAGGGACAAGAAACGAGCTACCTGGATCAGAGAACAAATTAGAGTTGGCGATATCATAGTTCAAATAAAGAAAAAGACATGGACTTGGGCTGGCATGTAGTGAGACGAACCGACAACCGGTTGACAATTAGGGTAACAGAGTGGATAACAAGAAGAGAAAGGCCAATAACACGATGGAGGGATGAAATACGGAACTTCAGGGGTAAACTGTGGACTCGTGTAAAGTGGGGAGGAGTGGTTGGAGGTCAACGGGAGAGGCCTTCGTCCTGCGGTGGACCTGAGCAGGCTGATGATAAGGAGGAGGATGAAAGCGTTTATTCATGATTGTTTCCGTTTTTTATATTATTGTGTACCTATTTTCGACCTATGAACGGCAGCCTCCGCGGCAACTTCGCAGCGCCAAGATCACCTCTAACACTTGGGATATAAGGAACGTGTACCATTGAGGCGCTATCTGATTGACATCGGCTTTGTAACACCAAAGACCCAGGTTCGATCCAGACCAAGGGAATCGGTTGTCTTTTCGAAGCCTCTGTTTTGATGCGTGACGCCGCGTGACTCGGTGGCTAGATACGGTCACCCCGGACGAGCTACGTACGACGGCAAGCCGGGCCCCTTAAAGGATCCATGAAGAGAAAATACAACTTCGTTTAATTTGAAAGAACTAGGATTCAGTATCAAACTCAGCTCCATTACAGCCACAAAAGATGTTTTTTTAACGCAAAAAAAGCAAGAAGTATTTAAAATCTTTCAAATTTGGCGCCACAGTGACGTGTTATGAGCAAGAATGACGTCATACGGGCCAACAATAAAACATAATTTCCGGTGCGTTAACTGCACGTAAGCATTCAAATGATGCGGTCAAATGGAACTAGAGGCCCCAATACAGACGTCCAGCCATGTGTCGTCGCGACAGGTCAGTTAGGCGGCCGCCAATCGCACAAACAAGGTTGCGTGACGTCATAGAAAAGTTGCGGGAAATTGGCTAGGTGGTCGCGACTGCTTCACACGTTTTCTTTAATATCTCCGTTATTTGTTCGAGGATTGTGATGATATTGGTATCATTGTTATCGGGACTAAGCAGTCTTTCTAATAAACCCAACTTGTATTTTGTCTTCATGGCTCCTTTAAGTGCTCCGCCCCTGAAAAGCCGGCTTCGTCTGGCGCCGAGAAGCGGCTCCCACGCGACTGACAGGCATGCATAGCGCGAGAATTATTCTCGTTCATCAACACGCCAGTATGTATGTATCTTTATTGGGGTGGGCTGTAGTCTAAGTAAGGAGGGGGTTGTTTCGGAGGTAGTAAAAGACCACGGTGTTAGCCAACGATTGGCCATGCGGAAACCTACGTAGAAACCGGAGAGCGAACCGTGAATATGTGTGGTTACGAATCGGCCAGCAACACGTGTTTTCCCGCATCAGCGACCACGTGGGAATCGACCATGTGCGCCCGCGTGTTGGTGAATCATACTTTCGTGTCTCGACATGCCGGGTCAGTCACCTCGCTTTGCAATGTGCCTCCGGCGGCTGCCAGCGCCACACCCTTCAGGCACCTGCGCGTCGGAGAATCCCGCCCTGACCTTCCCGGCTCAGACGTTTCGCTATCGGCACGATCAGCAGTTGATAGCGCGACCCCGGCACCTTTCAAGGACACTCTCCCCCCTCTCTCGGACGCCACAAGGGGCGAAGATGACTCGCGATCTTGGAAAGACTGTGCGTGTGTGTGTCTATGATTTCGTGGCGTGTTACTCTTGGGGGCGTTTTTTGGGTATAAAAGAAGCAGCACAAACGCTGTTATTCATTCCTGTCTGAGCAGCGAATCCATGCGGTCGCTCTGCTCTAGTCCTGTATTGTAACCTCGCCCGTCAGGGCATTGTACGTTTTATTGGCTTCGGCTCACCTCTCGCTATGAAGTAAACAGTTACGTTACCCTACTGCTCTGGACTTCTCTTCACGGCTGCAACACCGGCTGGCCGCTCGCTTCATACACGCTACCCATCGTATGTTGGAGGCAACGGAGAAAGGATCGGGTGCCCCCGCCCGGTCGCAACAGTGTGCGCTGTTCGGCGGTGTTCCACAGCCGCAGGTGGTATCAAGAACGGGCTCCGTTGACCTTGTACAGTGGCGCAATAGCCACAATTTTCCACAGAACTAAATTTTCAAGGAGCACCAGCGGCGTTCATGTGAAAAATAAAATTCAGGACTTCTAAAACTCATATGGAGTGCTTGTGTCCTCGAAGTTTTAGCTTCTTTCCAAGCGACGGCTAACAATGCCTATTTCTAAGACCGAAATTACTTGGTGCCTGGGACGCGTGTTTATTGTCCAGAATAAAATGAAGTGGTCTACCGTCAGGATAACACATCTCCGAAAAGCAAAAAGGACTTTATTAATAATAAAGTCTTTATGCCCTGCTTAGAAGAACTGTGTAAAGAGCATAGCTCCCATTGTGATTGCATATGCATGCGGTCTATTCTCATGAAAGAATATTCTGGTAAATTTGAAGGGCCAAGAACCTGACATTACCTATTGTGGAAGCATGCATTCAAGCGACGACAATCTTTGTCTAAAATAAGACAATACCGCCTCCATCCACCAGACTTAGCGAAACGCCTATTAGAAGAGCATAATCTCAGTTCGGTAATTTCTAAAGAAGCTTTAGTTATATTTTCCTGCAGGTACTCGACTTAATTCATTGAGGTGATCTTATGCATTGCAATTTATATAATCTGATATCAATGCCGGTCTCCTTGTAGCGTATTTGAGTTTCAGTGACATTCGTTCAGAGTAAATTCTTAAAAGCAAAAAAGGACATAAATTTAATGGAAGTGAAAAAGTAGGAGCAAGAATAGTGTAT
The DNA here is from genome assembly GCF_048455015.1 of Haemaphysalis longicornis. NCBI lineage: Eukaryota > Metazoa > Arthropoda > Arachnida > Ixodida > Ixodidae > Haemaphysalis > Haemaphysalis longicornis. The sequence continues at coordinate 303,941,869 of NW_027526203.1, read as the reverse complement.
ACCACAATTGTCCGACTCGCGGTAAATGTTTAAATTTAGCTGAGTGAACCAGGACAACTCTTATGCCTCTGCTAACATTGCCTCTGCTAACAATGCCTCTGCTAACAATGCATCTGGAAGATATTGTCTACATTAGTTCAGTTCAATTCAGTTCAGTTCATTTATTTAGACAAACCATGTCTCGGGAGGAGAGGCAAAAGGCAGATTAACTCTGCCAGACGGCGGCCATCAACCCCGTACATACGACATTGCAACATTGCAAATTATTCTGCTGTAAAGCTTGTCTCTCATTGAGAGGCGCCTTTGTTTAGTGAAAGTGTACTGCTCAATGTACATAACAAAAGCACGCCCGACTAGGGCACGAAGACGTTGAGTACTAGCCTGCTACAAAAATACAGCAATAAGACCAATGCAATCTGCTGGACTTCACAAAAAAGAGCCCCCGAAACTGAACATTAGTTTAGGAGCGGGAAGGGAGAGGGGCTGACGTAGAAGCCATTAGACATATAAAATCGGACAGCAGGTTCGTTCGTTCATTAATTATGTAGGCATGGTTTCGCAATAATTAAGTACAGTCATAGACAAATGAAGCGCGACCACAAAAATAGGAAACAGGACTCGCAAAATCAAAGAATATGGATTGTGGAGTGCAAATAACGGCCCCCTATTGCTATAACTTGCAAGACATTTTTTCATACTTTCTTACTGTAATTAAGCCATGCAGCAAGTCGATTTGCATGGAAAGAAATCCCGTTATTTGGGTGTTCCGGTTCATATTTTCTTTTTCGGCTTTCATTTGTCTACTACTGCACCTATACAGCATATGAACGCGATACTTTCGTGGCCGTAACTGCGTTTATAAAACATAAATTATGAAACCATCCTGTGGGACGAGTGTAGTTGGGTATTCAGATGAGTAAGAAGAAGAAAGAAGAAAGCAAGTTTATTTTTCTCTTTGCACACAATACAATTTTACCATCTGGGCCTTAGCCAACTGGCTAGTAGCCGGGGCCATGCAGTAAAGGCTTCATGAAATTGTACGCTGGCCATAGAAACATTTCAGTGGAAAATCACATTACACCCATCAAGAGAAGACAACACTGTAAAGAAATACTTCTTGGCAACAACGGTGAGACATACTTTTCATCACGAAAGAACTCTTTTACACTTCTCGAAAATTAGCGTTAGTTTGATATCTAAAGGCAGAAGAGTCCAGATTATAGCTGCGGAAAACGCTTAACTTCGTTTACCATAATTGTGGATAACGGCGAGGTTGAAACGAAAGTTGGTCTGATTGCGTGTTTTTAGTATGGCCATTGAAAAATGAAATTAGAGAACGGAATATTGTTTTATAATATATTCTTAACCATACAAGCTGATTTGTGGTCTCTAGCATTTGTAAGTGGCATAATGCTCAAGCCAGAAAAAAGTCAGCGGGACTGTCCTTTACCCTACTAAACGTTATAATGCGGAGTGCTCTGTTTTGCAACAAGGTACCTCGATTTATGTAGGAGAAGTTTGTGACCCACCATGTCTCAACACAGTAAATTATATGGCAATGAAATATAGAGTAGTATATTATTTTGAGAATATGTAATGAAAAGTAACACCTAACTCTAACTAAAACGAAACAAGATCGGGTTAACTTGTTACTCATGTATGTTATATGCTGCGCACAACTAAGGGCAGAATATAAGGTGACGCCTAAATATTTCTACTCGTTAGCTTCTTTGAGCAAGAAGTCATGCATCTTCTACTTTAGTTGATATGATTGAGTTTTAATGGGACTGGAGAATGCCAAGTAATTTGTTTTGGACACGTTCAAGGTTAATTTATTGTTTCTGTACCAATGTGATACCTTAGTGAGATCGGCATTGGCCTGCTTTTTAAGACACTTAAGTTCCTCACCAGTAAACAAAAAAGCAGTATCATCTGCATACATAACTGCGTTGCCATGCTCTAGTACCAGTAGTACAACATTTATATTTAGATATACAGAACATAATATTGGACCCAGCACCGAGCCTTGAGGAACTCCACAAGTAATGCATTCAACACTAGAGGCAGTTGACCCAATTTTGACGAACTGTGTTCTACCATTTAAATAGCTTTGAACAAAATCCTTAAAAAATCCCTTAAAACCATGCCATTCCATCTTCATTAACCGAATTTCATGGTTGATCGTATGAAATGCTTTCTTGATATCAATTAAAAAATCCGATAGCGTAGCATTTAGCGTTTAAAGCTTTGTTTACTGTCTCGCTTAAAGTTTTAACTGCCGCGGCTGTGGATTTGTTTTCGCGGAAGCCATGTTGACTTTCAAGTAGTACTTGATGTTTATCTAAAAATCGATTGATACGCTTCGCTAGCAATTTTTCAAAGATTGTATTAATAGCGTTTAGGGTAGAGATTGGCCTGTAATTATGATAATCGTTAACATCTCCCCCTTTGTAGATTAGTACAACCTTAGCCGTTTTCAGGGAGTCGGGATATATTGCTGCATAAACTGACGCATTTTCAAATTGTAGCAAAATGTACACTAAGTTCTCGAATGTGGTGTTTAAGAACAGTGATAGATATGTGGTCTGGCTCGGCACTTTTCCCTGCTGACATGGCCTGAACTGTACGAATAATTTCTTCCCAGTCTGTTTTCTCAAAAGCAAGTGAGTTAAGTACAGACTGCGGAAGGCAGGGCATACTAGTAGTCTGTGATCTGAATTGCAATGAGAGGGCGTGTCTTACGTTACAAAAATGTTCGTTTAAGTTCCCTGTCACGTCCTCTGCAGTGCACTTAGTGGCGCAAACTCCGGTGATGTTTGTTTGCTATCACTTTTTTAATTAGTGAGTTAATCACTTTCCACATGTTTTTTTGGTGATCGCTGGTTATGTTCTATAAGATTACAGTAGTAAGACTTTTTGGTTATTCGGATCAAAATTAAGGCTTTATTTCGGAAGGAATAGTATTGGTTTTTGTAATATTCATTTTCACGGAACTTTTTATGTTTTCTGAACCAGTTATCCCTTACTCTAACTGCAACAAGTACTTCTTTATTTGCCCACGGATAGATAGGTGTTGTGAAGTATTCGTTCTCTTCAGCAATCGTTTCTGTAATACATGAAGTGATAGTGCTAACGAGGCGATTATATTCGGAATGGATGTCAGACACGTCATTCATATGAAGCTGTAGGTTCGCAATTCATGCTGATAAAAGATTGTAGTCGACATTGGCAATGACATGCTTTTACAACTTGTGTTTAAAGGGGCACTGACACAAAAATTTTGCATCTTGTTTTTTTTTGTTGCGATAAGTAGCTAGTGACCTACTTATAACCTGTAGAAACCTCATTTGCTTCAGCGTGCGACGGTTGTTTAATTAGAGGCATATTAATGCGGCCAGTCGCACTTTCGGTTTCAGCGGGTGCCGCGAAACGATGGATTTTGTGTGAACAAAGCTGACCACGTGACCATCGGAGGGATATCACAGAGCAGAGCTGCCGTAGCACTGTCGAATCCGCATCGCCGGCAGTTTCTGCGAATACCCCCACGTACTGATCTCGCGATCCGCGTAATTAAAATGCGACCGTGGACGTCATGCAGGCGCTGCGAGTGCAAATGCTACCGCGGCTAAAGAACGACGCGCGACGCTCGAGACAGTGGGTGGCAAGACGCGCGCTGGGAGCAGCCGGCCGGTCTGCCTACAGGTCCGCCTACAGATGTGTTCGGCTTAGCACTGCGGCGGATATTCCATTTCCGCTCTCGTAAGTGGTGCAGATGACAATTTTTAATGCAACCCGCCATCGCATCATTAACTCCTTTCTCATATAAGCTGCCATGGTTGGGGCAAGTTCGTGCAGCGGTAACAAGCTATCACTCGAGCTACCTGCGCCGGCATGGGCCACTTCGCGGCCGTGGCCGCCGCCTGCACAGCGACCGTGCGGCTCGCCCAGTAGGCTTTTCATATCTCCGGCGCGTTTTCGCATCCAATGTAAATAAAAAGTAATAGAAATAGAGTGCCTGGAATCGCTGTAGAACTTTCGTCGCGGCCAGCTGCAGCCGACGAGCTGACGAAATCACGCCGCCTCCGCCGCCAACGATCGGGTCGTTCATTCTCGAGAGCAGAAGCTCCTCCCTCCGGCCCTCCGATTGGAGCGGCGAGCCGGGAGCGCCGGCGAAAAACGCCGGCAGTGCGGAAGCGGCAAACACAAACTGGTGACGTGTTTGGATGTTGTTTATTTACACAATATCCACGGGATGTCGATTGCGCGTGGTCGTCTGCTGGCTGCTCGGTTGCGTTTCGCACACTTTAAAATTGATTTTAAATATGTTCTAGGCTGTATTCGCCGCTGATATTTTGCAGATGATGTATATGTGTTCAAACCAATCTACCTCCGGAGTTATCTCGCCTTCAAAATTTTGTGTCAGCACCCAGGTATTTGTGTAAGAGCGAAAACTGGGAAGTGGTCCGTAAGATCGACATGAACACCTGATACAGGGCAAGGCGTTTCAAAGTTGCATATAATGTGATCCAGTAGTGTAGATGAGGAGTACGACACTCGTGTGAGCTGGTTGATTTGATTTACGAATCTATATGATTCAATCAAGTTTTTATAAGCATAATTGCTATCGTTCAGGGCATCAATATTAAATCGCCACATATTACTGCTGGCCAATTGCGGGAAGATATGTACTCCAGACCAGGCTCTAGCTTATTTAGGAAACTGCTAACTTGGGAGCTTGGAGGGCGGTAGGCGACGCCAACTATTAACTTGGATTCAAGCTGAATTAACAGGAAATTGGTAGAATTGCTGTCCTGGTTAATTAAATTAGGATATTCTCGAAATTTAATCTTATTGTTTACATACAAAAGCATCATCCCCTCTTCGAAAATGTCCTGAACGTGGCAAAGACACAAGCTGATAATTTGGAATGTCAGTGAATTCTTTATACTTTAACCATGTTTCGCTCACTGTGATTACATCTTATGAAAATGAGTGGAGTTCCAACAGAAGCACAAGGGAATCGATATTTGCGGTTATGCTTCGCATATTACAATGGAGTAGCTTAAAATTGAAACTGATTTTGTATGACGCATTCACCTCTTTGACCGAGAACATCTTGTTAAAACATTTTCGCACAATGCGCTTAAACAGTGAACTTCAGATCATCTTCCGAGGCTAGGTGCACAATAGGAGAGTTCTCGGCTTTCCTTATTCGACCATTCTGCACCAACGAGAATTTCCACGCCTTTTCTTTCCTTCGTTGTGTGGTCTGACCGAGCAAAATCTCAAACTCAGGACACAGATGTTCATTTATGTAAACTGGCGAGTCTTCTTCAAAATTGAAGTTAGTAGTTGAAAGCCCCTTTTTCCTAGACATTGCCAGACCTTGTCGCGTGTTTGGAACCTGACGACAATGTTAGACTTGCTCTTATCCTTTGCAGGTACAGGATGTACAACGTCGATGTCGGAGGCTGATATCTCAATCCCAAATTTGTCTCCCAGTGTCTGTACCGTGGTCACAAGACACTCCATTGCAGTTATAGGCAACCCTTCGATTTCCAGATTACTAGTGCGGCTATATTGTTTAAGTTCCGTAATGTAGCTTATAATCAAGGTTATTTCATGTTTCAGAGTAGCATTTTCTGCCTTTAGTAGTTGATAGTAGGAACTGAGTGTCCTGAGGTCTGAGCAAACGGTATCCAACTAAACGGGCCAATCAGTCGATGGCAATGGGGTGTGTCTGCGTCATCGAACCATATTGTCTCGTGCCGCAGTTGCACCATTAAAGGAGCCATGAAGAGAAAACACAAGTTTGGTTCATTCGAAAGATTGCCTCGTTAGAACCATAACGACACCACTTATAACGCAAACTTCGCTCAAATAAGCTACATAATTAGGAAAAACGGGAATGGTCATGCGACCCACCAGCTCATTTCCCGCAACAGAACCTATGCCGTCACATGGGCTAAGCTCTGCGATTGGCGGAGGCCGGCAAAAGCAAACGCATGTTAGGCAGGGCTTACAGCTTGCATAGCGAGCTAAATGCCCGTGAAACATACTGCACATTCTTTTTATGACAAAGAACGGTGGAGTAAACGGTTGAAGGTCCGAACGAACTCGCAAGCGTGTGCGCCAATGCGTACGAAACTAGCGCGCCGGCCGAGCTCGACATCTCGCCGTCGCGCAGACGAATTTTCGGGTTCGAGGCTCTTCGGGGCCAACGAACCGTTCCAGCACGCACAGCCGCTACCTTGCTTCGTATCGTAATCCCTTCACAGGAGGTTGGCCGTCATATCGCCAACCAGCAAAGGTAAAAATAGAAACGAGGGGAGTAAGGAACAGCAAGAAGCGACGAGATAGTGCCAGTCGTCGCGTAAGTTTCGAATGGTGTTGGTTTGCTGCTGTCGTTACGAGCTCGTTTCCAGTTTACAACCACTGAAAACTTCAGTTTGTTCAGTTACGGCAGGGACCCTTACGTTAGCTCACTCCTGGAACATGCTGGCGCTCGTTGCCGACTTCGTCAAATCGCTCTGACCTTGGGGAAAAAAATGCCGTAAACACCGCGCATTGACGCTCGTATCTTTCTGGTCGAAGCAGAGAGCTCGCGCGAACGGCTTTCCATACACGACACCGGCCAACTGGCATAAGTGATACTGCTACTGAAATTGAACTATTATTAACCGTAATCAAAATACGGCACATACGTACCAGTCTATATTCGTCCGTCGCGACGGGGCTGACGAGGCAGCGGTGCCGACGGCTGGGCGTTCGTCTGTTGTGGCTATCGCGGAATGGTCGCTTTCCCGTCCACCGCGTATCCCACAACTCTTGCCGCTCGTGCACTTAGAAGCATTGAGCGTTATTGTGGTGTGAGGTTGTTAAATGCAAGCCCGAGCTCCTCGGCGAGAGTTTTGTTCTCCGGATCAGGTGATTCCATGACTAGGGCTGCGGGTGCACTAGGTTTTACTAGTATTTTTAAAATGGCCGCCGTCTCGATCGACTCCCGCGTGTGGGTGCTATATGGAGTCGACATACTAAGTATCTGTTTCATGGACCGGCTCTATGACGCCATTGTACACGTCACGGAATGTTCAATTTTAGCGGGAGATTTAAAATTTTGGCTTAAATTGCCTTATTTATCAGTGAATAAAGCATCATTTGCTTCCGGGAAAGCGCTTGGGGTACTATGAAACACCTAATCTTTCGAATAAAACAAACTTTTGTTTTCTCTTCATGGCTCCTTTAAAAGCAAGTCTTCATTTCGGAGGCTCCGTGAGAACGGAAGTTCAACCCGTCTCCCAGTATTTGAAGATGAGTGGCCTCGTCCTCTCATTCACAGCCGGAAACTATAGATCTTGGCCACTTGAGACCATTTGCTTTTCGGTAGGCCCTGGCCCGGGTATGGAGGAAGGAAGCGACCCGCAGCGTCCGGTGAACCAAGGGTAGACTGCCACGTGATACTGCCCTTGCCGCCGTTGCCGCCAGTGGTCTTGCCGCCTTGTGCCTAAGGGTGTCTCATTCACCTAGACCTTGGTAGAGAGCTTCCGAGGAATTTTCCAAGGCCGATCTCAACAGGGTGGAAGACGAGGGGGCGATTAACCTGAACAGGACTGCTTTTTGTCATCTTCGCGGCAAAACATTCGTCCCCCCACTTGGGCACCCGGGTTGAAGGCCGGGAAACCTTGCTTGGTGGCTTGCTGAGTACGTCGGCAGTCTGGAAGTACCACGTGATCATCATCTTTTTTATATATGGAGTTGCAATAACTCTTCAGCAGTCAGTAATCGACCGAGATGCTAGCAGTGAAGCCACCTGTGACGTCCCTGTGGCCTAAGCTAGCATCGCTGTTCGAGGCCAAGGAGGTTAAAGACAATGGCTGCATCACCTTCAAAAGCTGGCTCTACTTTCCAAAGCTCAAGGGGATTAGAGCGTCGCCAACAAGTTATTCCAACTTGAAAAAGCACGCGAAGGTGAGTACAATTTTAACTTTCGCAATGCTTGTGTCTTATGCCTACAGACATCACAGGTGACAAACTTCTCCCCCGCATATACAGGGTGATCAAAATTAAGTCGACAGGTTTTTTTTTTTAAATCACGCAATTAGATATGCGCGAAGACCGCTTGTACAATGAGGTTATGCACTCAGAAGGACACAGAATGAGGTCATAATTATTTATGTTGGTGGCTTAATTAACTAAAATTGAATAATTAACTTTTTTGTGGCTGCAGTAGGCAGGCATGTTTGCAAAGTTGGTCGCAATCGTGTTTCTAGGCAGTTTCATTTGGCAGAATTCTTCTGGCGCATCCGTACTCCGAGATATCGAAATGCGAAATTTAATTGCCGTTCGCATGATTGCGCATGCAAGGCAGTGAGGACCGGTGCACAGCTTCTCCCCTTTCTGACGTGCCCGCCGTGTATGGTGTTTAGTTTGGCAGCGGGAGAGGCATAGGCAAAGGTGATAACTGGCACCCTTTCACTCTTGGCTGGCGCTATCGCAATCTGAAGTACTCGGAACCGCTATCGAAATAAAGAACAAAAGGGAGGAGCTTTGTGCCGGTCTTTACTGCCTGGCATGCGTAATCATGCGAAAGGCAATTAAACTTCGCAGTTCGATATCTCGGAGTACGGGTGCGCCAGAAGTATTCTGCCAAATGAAATTGCGCATAAACACGATTGCAGCCAACTTTTCAATATAAACATGCCTGCCTACTGCAGCCACAAAAAAGTTAAGTATTAAATTTTAGTTAATTAGGCTACCCACATAAATCATTACCGTATCATTTTGTGTCCCCCTGAGCGCACAAACGCACTGTATAGGCGGTCTTCACGAACATCTAATCGCCTAACTTTAAAAAAACCTGCCGACTTAAGTTCCATCACCCTGTACTTCGCCAGTATTTTCTTTCTTTTTAGTGTTGCAGTCTCTCCATTCCTGGAGTCTCAAACACTTTGAAGCCTGTGTTTTGAAGCGACGACAGAGTGAAGCTTCAGCACCCGCCGTGGACCAGCCGCCGTTGAAGCAATTTTATATTGACACTTGGGCAACTGGTCACCATATATCGCAAGAATTGTATGACAATCTCGTAGCCCAGTTCATGGTGAAGGCTTCTCACGAATGCCCTTGACTCGGCAGATGTTGGTGAACAGAGTCGAAAACAGCTACGCTGAACCTAAAACGAGGCTTAGGACCAGCTTCGAAGATGTACTGTGTATCGCGGTCACGATCGCCTGATGGACACCGTTTCACAGGTATTTTTTTGCGCGCTACCCTGATTGGAGGAATAGGATGGGGAAAAATATTTCGTGTGAATTGACCCATATGTATTTATATTTTGAGGCATTTCTTGGGCATGATGGCACGGTGACATTGTAGCGTCGAGTGGCCACTTTGTTTGCCGTCGAATCATGGGCAGAGTAACCTATGACCGGGTGGCCAATGAATGCTAATGGTATACCGAATGGTATACCGCAAATGGTATACTGAAATGGCCGATACTCCGGGCGTGTACGTTTCCCACGCAGAGAAGCAGTCGTAAAGAAAGCTTTTTCTTGCACAGGACATGAATCACCTTGCTTGCGCTTTGAATGTGCTTTCAAGGGACACTGAAGTGAATTCGTAAACCTCCCCGTTTTGCTTGCACTGCGTAGACTGGCTCAAAGTAACACACTTTTCATCGCTTATCCGGTTGATAAGTCGGTAATTATTTTATAAAGCTTAAAAGAACAAAAACTACCATGCGCGGTCTGTGGCGGCCGCACAAACTAAAGGCTGTGACGATAGGAGAAGATGCACCTTGATTGGACGATGTCCAAGGTTAGCATTCAAACAAGTTTCGGTTTCGGTTCTGTAAAACAACATGCTTGACATCCGACGGCAGCGTTAAATGGGCATTCTCGATATCTCAGCAATCGTCGCACCACGCTCCTGCCATGTTGTCGGCTGTAAAATGCCTAAGATAAGCCTCCCAGGACGGCTTGGAACCGTAGCAATCACAAGGCGAGGCCTACGCAATGGATGAACGTCCTCCGCGTCACTGCAGACGCTCAAATGCCATGCGCTTTTCCCGCATTATTGGTGCTTGCCTCACGCATGCCTGTATCGTAAAAAGCGTGTTCGCTCTAGGCCAAGTGTTTGCTGATTCTGGCGTGTGCCCAATGCCCGCAAGCAGTCGGTGCTTATGGCAACAGCACGCCAACGAGAACTGGCTAGCGCGTCAGTGTCAGTCTGCGTGCGTTCTGCGAACTCGTTCGTGGAGCAGTGAACGTTACGGGCCAAAAATGGTGAACTCAGTATAGAAAACATCGGCCGAAAACGAAAAAGTCCACTTACAAAAAAAAAAACAAAAAAACAAGGTACGCACGGGGATTTGAACTTGTGACTTAAAAAAAAACATACCAAGCGCTCCAGACCACTCCGCCACGGGCCAGTTTTTTTTTGACCGCCTCATCAGGGACGAAGAGGGCAACTCCGCCACGGTCCACTGCTGCCAGCGTTGGAAATATAACGTATATTATGTATAACCAGTTTACACTTTTATTTAGTTTTAGCATTTCAATCAGCTTAGGTGACTTTGTTGTATAGCGCTCGTGAAGTAAGCGTCCCCCAAATTTCCACAATATCTAACGTCTAGCAATTGCATGTCTTAGACGGAAAAGCGTTCGCAGATGTGTGGTCATGCTGCTGACCGCTGTGCTTGTTCTCCCAGCGCAAAAAAAGTGCTTCTTGCTCCCTAGTTTTACGCTGTACGGTAAAAGTATCAGTTGATTTTATTTCCTAAGTGCCTATATTGACTTCGCTGACTCTTCTCCCGCTTTCAAGTGGCCTTAGGTTTTCCTACTAGCGTGCCAGTCATCCAAGCGTCGCATGTGCGCTTGTGCAGCGCTTGTGTGGAGCGACCTTGACTTGGGGCTTGATACAGTGTACAAACTAACAAACTAAAGAAAGGCACATTCTTCCATTCACAAACGTGTCGTGGCTTAGTTTCAACTGAGCGAACGAATTGCGACGACTCGTCGGCGGCCCGCGGACTAAACGCTGGGCCGACTGAGTATGCCGGAAGGTCGGCGAGCCGTGCAGTAGCTCAGTCAAGCCAAGTCATGTCCTCCTGACGTCACACGAAAACGCAACAGAAAATGGACAAGGATGAAGAGAGGAGGACAGCATGTCCGAATTGATTTTTTTTCTACTAAATAAATTCGCGTAAACGCGCTCAGAATGGTCGAAACATGGCCTCTGGACTCCGGACTACATTTTGCGCCATTAATGCCTCAATGTTTACAAATCACTTCAGTGTCCCTTTAAGGGGAACGTTACGTTTCTCGGATCCCCGCTATCACCGCTAACGGTGCTCATGTGTAAGCTGGAGTACGAGGCAATAGGGGGCTGATATTTGGAACACCTCTTGTCGCCGCTCTCGTAAATGGAATTCAGAAAAGGTAAGCATTTTCTACATATAATATCAATGTTCACGTTTTTACCTAAACATGTCCCTTCTTGTGCTTGTGTTGTTCATTAGAGCTGGGTTTGTAAAACCATTTCGCTGGTTGTTTTTCAGGAATCCCTGCCTCAGCTCCCATTTACTGGTACCAAAGTTGAAGCTACAAATCTTGTTTTTATTCACAAATCAAATGAAACTGACACGGCGGTCAGGGAGAACGGGAACAGGAAACTAATTACTGAGTTTTGGCTTTTTGCTACATTTTACACGTTTTTCCATGTCATGAACGATAGGCAGCCGGTCCTGGCAGGGACTATAACCCCGCGGTTTAAGCTATCGTGGATCGCAGGTAGATCACGACGCTTCAAGACTAGAGGCATGGAGAAGGACGAACTCTCAAATGTTCAAGGAAGCAAGGATGGAACCACGCGCCCAGAGAAACCTGATCTAGCCCACGACATTTTTAGGTTTCCACTCAACGTCCGTCGATGACCGGGATAAACTTTCTGCGTTTCTTCTTAGGGGGGATCGGTACCCGCTGACCTCAATGAAGGCGCAGTTCCCAAATATTCACCAGCTCTTCCTGAAGCACAACAGAGTCGTTCCTTCAAGCGCATCGGCAGAACGACTCTTCGGCGTCAACGGTCATGTATTTTCGAGGATGCGGGGAAACATAAGCGATGATACCTTCTAGAGGCACCTACTGCTGAAGTGCAATGGCTACTAAGAAGAAAACAATAAACCATAAAACCAGGCAGTTGTGCGCTTGGTCGTCAAAGTAACGTGAACAGTAGCGCGTTATTTTTGTGTAACTCACGCGTTCCTTTTGAGAATCGGTAACGAGTACCGTATTTAGTTACTGTTTGAGCGAGTAACAAGTAACGGTATTTAGTTGCTTTTTTGCGTAACGTGTACGCGTCTGGTTGCGATGTTGAGCCATTTTCTTAATAATCCCGCCAGGCGAAGTTAGTAACCGTCACTGCTTGCGATCAATGCTACACTCTTAATAAAAAAGTTCGTAAAAAGGTAGTAACGGCCGTATTTACTAACTCCTCACGAACCTTACTAACCGGCGGTTTTGTACGTAGGCTCTGGCACTAACAACTGCATGGTTAGTAAATTAACTGAGTGTAGGAAGTGGTAGCACTAGATTAAGGTCGTGCTTATGACTAGGTTGTGCAGGGCCAGTTAGTAAACGCATGTAGCTCAGAAGAGTGCTATCGCTGGGACTTTACTAGTGGGAGTAGTGGTGCTTACTGCCTGCTTCGGTTAGTAATTCTGACAAGTGCTACATTTACTACCTCCAGTTACTAAGTACCTAGTGTATACTGGGACAAGTAACTTGTTAGTATTCCATTAGTGAATGCTCCTACCTTTTTTTAAGAGTGTAGTCTTGGATGAGTTCGACCTACAAGATACTCGGATTAACACGTTTCTCAGTTGCCCAGGTAAGTTAAAATTGCATGCTGATCCTAAACTCTGGGTTAAATTATGGCAAAAAGAAAGCGCCGAAATCAGTACGGCCCCGGAAATGCTTCCGACAGCCAGTGCGTTCGGGGAATCTCCGTTTCTATGTCCCGAAGGGCCAGATTAATAAGCGTCAAACGGAAACGGGAGGGCTTGTGCATTGCAAAAATAAACTCATTTGACTTCAACTCTTACACCGTTCGACCTCACATGCTGAATCAGCTTGCGGGAAACTATATATAAACCAGCCTGTAAATCAATTTTCTTGCTTAATCTTGTCCCTTCCGTTAAACAATCGAGGAAGACGTACTCAAAGGTTCAGTTGATGATGATAATTGATGATAATTAGATTTGTATCTTCTTCGTATCGATGTGATGACATGCGCCATCGAAGCAATAAAGCTCACGTATCTACATTACACGAATCTTCTAATTTTATAGCTTCTATGAGCGGCAGGAAAAAGTAAATTTAGCCGTACCATTGGTGTTAAAAGCGGTACTTGTTCCTTGTTATAATTTCTTCTCTATTTCCCCTCCCCCAGTATCCTAGCCCAATTTTTGTCCAGGACGCGAATACAAATAACGAAACACCGATACACCAACAAAGGGGAAAAAAACTGAAGGGGAAACTTTTTCACAGCGGAGCTGTTGTAAGCTAATCTCGTCGTCCAATTTTGCGTCCGTAGAACGAGAAAAGCCCCTCATTCTCTCTGCTCCTGGGCCAGTGTTCTTTGTACGTGCTGTGGCTGACCACCCGTGTTCTCCTCTTGCGCTGTATGCGCACCCTCTTCGTTCGGTTACCTGTTCACCTATAGCCTTTCATGTTTTCATGCAAGATAACACATTTTACCTCCTGAAACAACGTTATCCCAGTAATGCATTTGTGTTTAGAAGCCAAGCCAACTTTAGGGAAATCACTGCAAGCTTTGTCTTCTAAGCCGGCTTTCCATACTGCGTGCTGCCCACAGAATCCTACTAATAACGAAAAATAACAAACGTGGTGGAAGGAGACCACCGACAACGATCGGGCTGCGGCGGCCAGGAGTTGCAACTTTATTCTGTGGTGGACAAAGACGTGAGTGCATGGGGGTAGAAGAGGACGATGAGGCACAACGATATCCAGCGGACATATTCTGCGTGTAATCTAATGTAAAAAATGCCGTTCTTTCTTCATTTACCGAAGGCGTTTCGGTTGCGGCACCAGGGGTTTATCCAGAATTTTGATTTGGGGGGGGGGGGGGTACGCATCGAAACCTTTCTGGAGGGCTGTTGGGGCGTGGTTGGGGGGGGGGGGGGGGGGTGTATAAATCTCTGGGCAGGGTGCTCGTGGTTGTGGAAGCTCTTTGAGGGGGTGTCGAAATCCTTCTGGTGGGTGTTGGGTGGGGGGGGGGGGGGTATAAATCCCTGTGCGGCACCAATCGTAAGCGCGATGTCTGTCAGGGCGCCGGATATCGAGAGGCGGAAAACGCAGGGCGTCGGCATGGCTACAATCCCGCTCAACGCTCAACTCCGCTGAATCAATCAGTAACCCACAAACAGTTCCGCTCGTCATCTACCTTCACAGAACGGAATGCCACTGAATTGCTTACGTCGGAGCACTAAAAGACGATGTATGTGGAGTGAGTGATGAGATGTATGAGGATTTCGCCCCAGTAAATCGGTATTTATAAGTAAACAGTTTTTTACCATTTTCGAAGGCAGGTATTCCTTTATTTTTTCAACGATGAAATATTATCAGACTTTCAGACAACACTGATTATATGACCGAACGTATAGAGAATAAACACGAAAAGAATTACAACTGTCTAATTAAAATTTTATTGTAGGCCTGGACCCATATTTTTCAGCGTGGTGCGAAGCATTAAGAGCACTAAATACAACTCGGAATAGTAATAAATAAAGATTGGCTACCACGGCGCATACAACATTAGTCATTGTTCGCCTGCGGAAGTCTTTTATTAACATGCAGAAAATAACTAAAACCAATGAGTAAAGCGTCGGCGACGGTAGTAGACAATGGGCCTGGTCAGGTTTCTTGCGTTTTAGTTCCGTTTTGTAAAGAGGCATTAATTTGGAGCCGGGTTCAGGGAAGCATAAAGTACTCTGCCTTGCTTCTTGTGGTTGTTCCGCGTTACGAAATTCAGTTTTCGAGTACAGTTTATTGTCCTGTTCAAAGAGAATATTTAAAAGGGAGTAGTAGTAATCATAGCAATTGGCGCAGTAATTATTGAAACACTGCCTCTTTGTTGAATTTTGTTCTTTTTTCCCTAGACCGCGAATATGCCCTAATCCGCCATACGCTGTTAGGTTACTGCAGCAGGATGGAGAGGTGGGCGGGTAGGTAATGCGACATGGTTACTTGGAAACAGCGTGTTAAAACAGGACCCCGAAGAAAAGAACAGTGTCTGGTTTTTTTCTTCGTGGTCGTATCTTAAAGCGCTGTTTCCAAGTCACCATGCTGTTAGGGTGTCTAATTTTTTGTAATATTTTGCCGTCGTTGCAGCATATGATGAAGCTTCCATAAAATAAGAAGCAAAGTACCCCAGTGCTACAGCTGCACCAACCATGAAACTAATAATGGACTATTCAGTCAACCTAACAACAAAGGACTAGGTTTTATTGCCTTTTCTACCTCGACCATATTTAAACATGATTGCCTCGCGGACTACGACAACGCAAATATTTGGTCTGTCTGTCTGTCTGTCTGTCTGTCTGTCTGTCTGTCTGTCTGTCTGTCTGTATGAGTATAGGCAGGACCGTTCCGAAATACTGAAGCTGGTGACATGTATCAGACATGTAAACCTTTTCCGGCAAAAACGGAATTGTTAGGAATATTTAGAGCGAAACGTCCGTACAAAAGTTGGTGTATTGGCGTTCTTTAAATTAAACAAAATCACATGCAATTAATTTTGCGATAGCAAATAAAAAGGAACGTTAGGGAAGACAGCCAACATAAAAACTTAATGCTAAATAAGGATGTGTCCACGAGCTGTTCCAGGAACCATGAAAAAAAAAAGGTTTGTTAAAATCGCGTGCGAGCAGTGTAAACGAACAAAAATTGATTCCAATTAAGCCAACTTCTAATTAATCCATTATGGGAGGAGGGAAATGGGAGGACAGTGTAAGCGCTGGATGAGGGAGAGTAGAGGCTGTTACGACGGAAGTGAGTCAGATAACTATCGTTTTTCGACGCCATTTGTAGCGAAGCAAGCAGATACCCGGGTTTTTTTACCGCCCTCCAGTTATACCAGAGCCCAGGTACAGTCGTCAATACGCTCTCGCTCACACTGTGCACTTGGTGAAGCGTGTTTCAACGTCTCAAAAACATAGAAAAATAATTCCAAAAACATAAACGAGCGGCCCTAACGCTTTATTTCCAGAAAATCAAAGTAAACAATGCCATAAATCAAAACCTAATACAACTAAGAACAGTTCCATCTTTCTGTTAAAATAAAGCCCATTACTCATTTGGTGCCATCTTACCATCATCATTCTGCCAATGAAGATGTATTTTCCTGTAATTCACTGTCCAGCTTCCGTGGATGCATTGTAAAGTGGGACCTGGGGCCACACACCCAACGGCACTAATGACGACAAAATGTTCGCTCCCCTAATGACGTTTACCTCGTCGGTAGTGCTTGGGTATGAAGTCCTTAATCAGAGGTTCTAATCCTGGCAGGGGGCGTCCTTAAGCTTGCATGTTTCAAATGCGTGTCATGCCTACTTGCTGAAAGCTCGAACCTGCCTATTGTCCTACGAAAACGCGCCTAAACGAATTCTAGGTTAATAACGAAGTCTGTGCGTGTGTCCATGCCAGAAAGTAGACAGGCTGCTCATGGAAGAGGGGGGGGACAAAAATTAACCTTAATTGAGTGGCCAGTCGAAGGTTGAGTTGGCGAGAGGCAGTCAGATGGAACGTATTTTGAGCGCCAGGTGAAAATTTTCTAAAGAAGCCCCTCCCCGGACGGACGCCCAACCATGAGCTCCTGAAACTTCTTAAAATAAAAGTATCTTCATTTATTCTATGACTGTTTTGCTACCATACGCCCAGCCTGCGTACGGCGCATCTAGGAAAGTAGACATGCACTCCAATTCCGCTGATTCTATCTTAGTTGACTAGATTGCGCCGATACTTTATGTACTACTGTGCAGTCGTTCTGCCCATTCTAGCTCGATAAAAAACTTATAGTCACACCTCTTGGTAGCACTGTTCGTTACCAACGTCTAGCTTTTTCGCGAGTTGGTTAATTACATAGACTAGTTACTGTGCAAAATCAAACTACGCGTGCGAATATACGATCACATCGAATTACCCTCTTAAACAGTAGGTACGTCATCAAGGCGTCCACTAGGTTGCGTCCCAAAAAAGAAGTTGGGCTCCTCTCTATCGCGTGCTGTGTGTCGCGTGAGACATGAATAAAATGTCATTCCTTAGTATCGACATCTTTGTAATGTGCAAGGTTCTTCAACGCAATTCGGATGGAGCGGTGTATGCTTTTTGCGTTATTTTTCGACCGGATAGTGGGGCATATAATGTGCATGTTTTCCCAAATAAATTATAAATGGAAGTCAGTGCTTATTCCATCATTTCTCTTGTCTTCGTTCTCCTTCGCACTGGAATGATATAATGATCGTTACCCGTGGAGTGCGCTCCCCAACAGGTAGGGACACGGAGCACAAAGGTTACAGCACAAGCGAAAACCCATTTGCGGAGGATTACGGTAGAATTCGAATAACGTAAAGCAGGGAAAAAACAATATGCAGTTACATATCAACGGGAAGATCATTGCAACGGGACCGAGGGAAGTGAGAAAATGGGAGATGTGTAAGCATAGCTCTGCAAAACTGGATGCCACTCACTCACACTCACTAAAAAAAATGTATTTATCCTAACGCACTCACTCGCACTCACGCTCGCCACTCCACCCTCACTACTCGCACTCACTCGCACTCACGCTCGCCGCTCCGCTATCACCACTCGCACTCACTCGCGCTCACGCTACCCACTCCGGCCTCACCACTCGAACTCACTCGCGCCCACGCTCACCACTCGTCATTCCCACTACCACTCACTCGCGCTCAGGCTCACCACTCGTCGTCACCACTCGCACTCACTCGCGCTCACGCTCACGCTCACCACTCGCATTCGCCACTTACACTGTCTCGCACTCGCACTGACCACTTGCAATGACCACTCACACTAACCCGCAATCACCACTCGCTTCCTCCACTCACCCGCACTCGCCACTCACATACCCCACTCACGCTCACTCACAACCACCCCTAATTCACAATCCAAATCATTCTGTTTCTTTACAACATGGGAGTTTTAACTTCGCTTTGTTTGTAAACCACTTGAATCATTCCATTTTGTGGAGACCTTCAATGCGGCCCTATTGACACCCACACCGCAATGATACCGTTACGTGAAGGGGGGGGGGGGACTGGGTGTTTTAAGAAAGAACCTTCACATTGGCTATGAGGCATGCCCCAAAACAATCATTAACTCCAAGCAATTTGATCCAACTGACAAAAAAACCTCTACTCAATAATTAAAACGCGAAGCTTTTTCCCGTGCAACCCGAGTCAAAGTCACAGTTTAAAATCCATACTGATTCAACAGTGTCGGACTAGTGCAATCGGATAGACGTCGGCTTCATATCGCGGGCAACCCAGGTTCAATTCCGACCACGGGAAAGGTTTTCTTGAAGCGCTTGATGTGCCTTCGCTTTTCATCATCATCATTTTGGGAAACCCACTGTGTAAAGTTGGCTTTCCTGCAGTGCGTTTTGCACAGAGGCCGATGCCTTCTGTGAGGAATAGAAAGCTTCACATCAAAAATGCCGAAGCCTGCACTAAGTCGTGCAATGCTTGAACCACAACGAAGCTGGATGATTTCTTTATATGTAAGCCCCACCACGCATTGCACTAAATTTGAAATTGTTTATTTACATGTTGTATCGTCGTATTTCACTGTGGTAGTAGCAGTCATTGTAATATACATCTATATCGTTGTCATCTTCATGCATGACTGGCAGGCCCGGGTCGTTTTGTCCGCATGTGGCAACCGACTTCGCAAACTGGGCGTCTGTACCGCGAGCTGTCTCGTGGTAGCCCTTGAGGCGCGGACGCACGTGAACTGTTTTCTTTGTATTTTTTGCGAGCGCCACGTGCAAACCTGGACGACGCCGGGCGCTCCTCGTGAAGCGCGTGCTCAAGTGCGTGGTAAATGGCGAAAGTAACTATGACGCACTTTTCTGATGACACCGCGCACTGCACACATTACGGCCGGCAACAACAGCTTCCCTGTTAAAGGCACACGTTGAAAAAAAAGTAACATGTAACCTACCAAAGCGGCAATGCGGCTGCTGAGCGCAATAGCTCAAAAATATTTCTCTGTGGCGACAACCTTTCAGCTCTAACGGTATACTCCAGGCAGTGGCGTCTGCTACTTCGCTAGTCCGATTATTGCGCCCTCCATGCATAAAAATGAACTTCACCTTCGTTTTGCAGAGTGCGCTTTAGGTTACATGGTACAAAAAATTAAGCCACACGAAGTGTACACTGCGAGCGCAACTATACATTGATTTATTAGAAGTACAATATTTCCTTAGAGAGCAAACACGTCGAAAGTGTTAATAGATACAAATAGAAGGGGGGGGGGGGACTTTTCACTATAACTCACAGGTCACAGGCGGCAAAGCGTCGTAAGCTGGTAAGGGGCACTTTTACTTTGTTTAATTTTTGTGTATCAGAGTATTCTCTGCATGACGCTTTTGGTTTATTATGTGGTTTAACACGCCGAAACTACACAAGTTATGAGGCGCGCCGTAGTGGAGGCTTCGGGTTAATTTTGACCACTTGGGGATCTTTAACGTGCTACTAAATCTCGAAAGAACTGGCGTTTTTGCTTCTCGCCTGCACCAGAAAAGCTGTCTTCGCGACCGGCAATTAAACCTGCGCACTTGGCGATTTTTACCTCCTTTTGTCGACTCCCTCTAAGCTGCTTTTTATTAAGTCTATTTCAGGCGCGGTCAGCATTACTGAGCATGAGCTCACGCATGCGCTGTGCTCGCTTCTGGTTCCGGACACTTCATCGAACGCCGTTTCATCGAACGCCGTTTAGTAGAAGCCGTTTCATCGAAGACGTTTCATCGAACGCCGTTTCATCGAATATTTATTCTGACCTATAAAAGAGGGCTATAGCAGCACAGTGGAAGCGTTTGCGCAAGCCGTTGTCCAGATGTGCGCATGCTTTTCACGAGAAATTGTATTTGTTGCGGCGAAAGGGCGTTTCGCTGATGTAGTGTGATTGGCAGGTTTGCACGTGTTTGGTGGTATATATAGCAGATATCGTACCCCGAAAAGTTAGCATACGCGCAAGGAGTTCACTACGACAATCCGTGGAAAACCGAAGCTCTACTTGGATGTCTACGCGTATACGTTTGCGACAAGAAAGTTCTGCAGAACTTTTACTGGGAGTGCGAGCGTTACGGATCATGCAGGGGACGCGTGGTAACTCTGTATGACGTGGATCGAAGAGCGCACGATTTGAAAGTCTTCAAAGAACACAACCATGTTACAGACAGCACTTACACATGATTCCATGGTGCCCCATAACGAGGGGAGTAGCGGCATATTCCCGAAGCTAAAGGCAATCGCTCCATTAACTAGTGGCTTTGCGTCCGAGTGGATATCGCGAGGAGATATTAACACATCAAGCAGTTCCTGCGACGAATGCTAATAGCGAGTGATCCTGACCGCGGTAACCCCCGCAAATCGCGCAAGAAGCGCGAGTACACTCGCCACTCACGAGTGGTGAGCGGGGCTCGCCGCGAGTGGAACTCGCACTCGCGAGGGGTGAGTGGGGCTCACCGCGAGTGACACTCGCACTCGCGAGTGTTGAGTGGGGCTCGCAGTGAGTGGAACTTGCACTCGTGACTGCTGAACGGGGCTCACCGCGAGTGGCGCTCGCACTCGCGAGTGCTGAGCGTGGCTTGCCGCGAGTGGAACTCGCACTCGCGAGTGGTGAATAGGGCTCCCCGCGAGTGGCGCTCGCACTCACTCGCACTCGCACTCATCAGACCGAAACGATGGTGAGGCTCACTCACCACTCACTCGTGAGTGGTGAGTTGGGGGTGTGTCAGTGCCCTCATGAGTGATTCTGCCGACCTATGTGTGTAAGCTCGGGAGATGGTAGGTACTGCTGCTTGCAACGTACAGCAGCTGCTCGGCGGAAACTTCCAACTTCTTACGTGATTGCGCGTGCTCACATTTCCTTCCTTATTCCGCCCTTCTAACTGTACCAAAATGTGGGGATGGTACAGTCTGAAATATAATTTCAACTGCAAAATCATTTTCGACAGTAGTAGCACCAGCACCGTGACAATGGCGCATTTCGATGACTTCGACGTAGGTGGCCCTCAGGGATGCGTGGCAGGGGCGCGGCGACCGGCCGATTCAAGATTAGCACCCGAATGAACCTCAACCTCAGATGGACCTCAACTTAACTCTGTGGGGTGAGGCTGAGATGACTTCAAAGGCTGTGAGTGAGATACGGGTCTTGCGACACCAGCTTCAGCCAACGAGTTTAAGATCCACTGAGGTTGGGGATGGTACTGAGCAGTGTTGTACGGAACGGCGTTCCAAGTAACGGTGTTCCTGGAATTAGTTCCTTTTGAGAGGAACGGAGGAACGCCACCGTTCTATTAGGAGTGGGTGGAACTGTAACGGTAACTCGTTGCGTTTACGAAGGAACGGCAGAGGGAACGGCATTCCTTCTGTAAGCGTTACATCGCTAGGATTTGGCTGTTTTTTTATGCCAAGGCTTTAGGGCGCTGAAGTTAGAACAAAAGGCACAAGCCTCCACTAGGTTTCTCTTTGTATAAGCTACCAAATTTCCCGCCCTTCTTTGGAGCGTGCTTCCTCGAAGGTCAAAGGCAGAAGAATAACTACACATCGGGCTGCAGACTGTCGGGCAGGTTGCACCGGGTGCACACGGCCTGGTCGCCCCGTCGGCTGCAGATGCGCATGAGATAGGTGTTCCGGCGCCCCTTTGATTCGTCTTCTTCCACGAACTCTTCTTTTGTGCATAACAGTGGAACGCGTAAGCCGCTCAGCAGAAGACGCGACTGTACCGTGTTCGTCGCACACATGTTATCCAGAGTACAGGCAGCCATGCCAGCCGAAGGGGCCGTACGAGACTTCTCTGCTGTCTGCCAATGGACATCAGGTTCGCCGGCGTTGCGCTCACCCCGTGTAAATACAAGGCATCAAGCTGTTAGCCTCGGATTCTTGAAATATTGCCGCTGCCGCCCAAAGCGATGCGAGAGCTATCTGATCTCATGCGGAACAGCAACCACCCCTGAGAGCTGGAAGCCGAATCTGACCTCGGACGTTCGATCGCCCTACGGCACGGACATGGCGCTTGAAGGCGCCGCCGTAAACTTCCTCACGCAACGACCGGACCGTCGGTTTCGTGATGTGTCCACTTCCAGGTTTGCTCTGACGATTGGTTTTCGAATTTTGCTGGGAGTTATGCCGCCACCTTTCCTTCACATCAGAGCAGTGTGACCACTGTGGTGTGTTACCGACCGGTACCGACCAGTGCTGCAAGCGGGGACTGATAGCGAGCCGAGTAGCGTATACTCACGTAAGGTTACCAACCGTCCCGGATTATGCGGGACTGTGCCGACTTTTCATACAACGTCCAGAGTAACGCGCCGTCCATGTCAGGACAGCTGTATGTCCCGGATTTCTGCCGGACAGCCTAGTTAGGACTTTTTTCTGCAATCCAAAGCAGGCTCAACAAGTCGCGTCACGCTCCGGAACACAAAGGTAGCGCGACCATGTCCAGGCAGAGCTTCAGGTAAAGCTGAACTTCGCTTGAGGCGCCAACACATTTACAAGGAAATTTTCCAGCAAGAGAAATTATTGCGAGTGGCATGTAGCCGGATGAAGTACACTTCAAGGAGCCGCCACAATACAGAAAAAAATAGATTTCCCGGGAAAATACCGGCATAAAAACTTGATTACCCCCCCCCCCCCGGTCCTGGCTTCGGTAACTCTAAGCTGGTGGCGGTTGCCGGGCACAGAGTTCCTCCATTCAGAAAACGAGAAGCCGAAGGCCAAACTTAAACACCGTAGCGTAAAGTTTCAGCAAACAAGGCTGCGCCAAAAAACGCAACCATGAACTCTCAACTCGGCGAATTCACGTTCTGAGTCTCTGTTGTTGACGTACTATCTCCGATGCTCGCGCGTTCGAGAATTTAGGGAGAAAACCGCAACAGTCAAAGTTATGCGCACGGCACCATACAGTGTTTCAACGGCGGTCAAACAAAAAAAGTTAAAGCTGTTCCACTCAATGTGCAAGCTATCGGAAGTGCAGAGGAGTGATTCGCCATAATGGGCTGTAGCGCCGTTATCCGCTCACTGCTGCCACCCCCTGCATTTCAAATTTCCCGCATTTGCAGTGCTCGCGCGCCCTCTGCATGAAATGCTCCAGCGGGAGTTTTGTTCTTTTTGCTCTTGCTTTAATTTTGTATGCTGGAGCTGCATTGCGTCATTTCGAACGCGTAATTTTAGATGCGACGGCATCTCATTCACTCGCCTTGTCCCTCCATACGGCGTTGTCGTTGTCCGTCCACACCCCTCCCCCATTCTCCTCGCCGCGCGAGCTGCGCTCTCCGCCGCTCACCCCCTCTCCTCTCCGATAGCGAACACTCTCTCGCGAGGGGCATTGGATTGGATTGGCTTGGCTTGGCTTGGCTTGGCTTGGCTTGGATTGGATTTGGATTGGATTTGGATTGGATGGGATGAAAGTGGATTGTGTTGGATTGTGTTGCGTTATACCCGCGCCACGTTGCGTCATAGCCGTGGCAGGGGGTTCACGGCACGTTTCACGCAATGGGAGAATCAACCTAACGGAAACAACAACGGAACCCCCTATGCGTCGCATCTACACAGGGGTTCCCCCGAGGGGAGGTGGAAGTAATTTTTCTTGCGCGGCTGGAGCCTTTCTGCGTCATTTCGAATGCGCCATTTTTTTCTTGCGCGGCTGGAGCCTTTCTGCGGCATTTCGAATGCGCCATTATTTTCTTGACACTGCTGGAGCCTTTCTGCGGCCTTTCGAAAGCGCCATTTTCTTTGTCTTGCGCTGCTGGAGCCTTTCTGCGTCAATTCGAACGCGTCATTTCTTTCTTGCGTGGCCGCTTTTTTCGCTTACTATCGTAAAAACCAATCCAACGAGCATTCCCAACTGAATGAACGCGGGAGCTGCCGGTTATATGCGCAGATTGTGCCTGAAATGTACCTGCACTTTTCTTTGCGCTAAATAACGGGGACAAGCGCCAGCGGTTCGCGACGTTTGAACGGTTGTGACTATTTAAACTGCGGGGTCTTCGAAGCCTCAGCGTGACTGCCTGACGCCGGTACAGAAGGCTGTACTTAGGTCCGTCATTTCACTTCGCCGCCTGATTCCGGTGGTAGCATCGACCGTTAGCGAGCTAAAACGACAAGGCAAGCCCATAAAGTGCTCTGCACTTCATACACGAAACAACTACTGTCCATGGAGAGTGTGGGTTGTATACTAGCACACGCCTATAAGAGCATGCGGAGGCAGTTTGCTGAGCCTGATGGACTGAGCCAACTTATCGTCAAGTACAACACGGTAGCTCTTTCAAGCGCTTTGGTGGCAGGGCTCTTCAGCATTGCCAACAAGGTGTTGTCGAAAAAAACGAGTTCGTCTGTATGACAGAAACATCGAGCTGCAACTCTTGCTGAGTTCGAACGAATGACTCTACTAAGTTGCGAATATGTATTCTGGACATTCTTTTGTCACTCATACTGTAATATTGAATCAGCATTTATTAAACGCCTATGTATTGTTCCTGTCGATGCGGTTTCTAGTGCAAGACATTTATGTTCGTGCATGTGAGTAACTTTTTATTTGCACATCTGCAGCGCAGTATCCTGACTGCACCTTTGAAGACCCAAGTGGAAAGCGCTATATGTGTCGCACTTGTGATACACGAGCACCACGCTTGCAGTTAAAAATTTGTTGGGTGCTCCCTGAAAAAAATCTTCTGGGAGCATTTCTTTGAATTTCTATCTCTAGATAATCTGTTGCCGGTGGTGTAGACATTCGAATAATATACGTAGTGTCATGTGAGTGTTAAATTGCTCACTTCATTTCGCCTCAGGATTATCTGACACAACATTTTAATTAAAGAAATCAAATGTAACGTTAACGTAACGACACGTTACAATCTTCGTAGTGTAACTCGAACGCGTTCGTTTCTCAATATGGGAACTTGTAACGGGAACTCGTTTCAAAATTGGGAAGAAACGAGGAACCAGTATTCGTTCCTATTTTAGAGCAACATGTACAACACTTGTACTGAGGATGAAATGAGATAAAAAGTAAGCGCACTTATCCGGGAGTAGATTTGCCTTTCATATTTTATCTTTAAATATAATATGCGCGAAGCTCCACACGCGCGTTTATGCGTTCAGACATTTTTGCATGCCTTTGTACATATACGTCCCGGCATCCGCATCTTCATCGAGGTCATGCCCATAATCAAAATAAACAGCCCGGAGAACATCTCCCATAAATATAGCTTCTCAGGGAGAATATCTCCCCGAGCTTTCTGCCGCTCCTCAGGCTTTACCTTTGGTTTTAAAAAGCTACGACCAACGGCGGGATATGGTTGTTAGGGCGTGGAAAAACCTAGAGTGATTGAGGTGCGAAAATGGAGCTGAGGTTAGGAAACTTGCCCCTAGAATATATGTGACGAAGAAAACAAATTCCCACACGGAGTGAACAGACTCATATATTATGTGTATGGTAGAAATAAAACCAAACCTGTTATCATGCTCTGTCTTCTTCCCACTACCTTTGCAAGGAGAATGAGCCCTGAGTTCTCAGCCGCTTGTTCTGTGGTACTTGAAGGAAGGCCGCAGGAAATAGCCAGGAAAACAGAAAACTTCTTTTTGTTGTAGTTTCTTTAAAGATGTAGCTTCGAATACGTGCATAAACGCAGCGCAAACTCTGGTAAAGCACACAAGTCTGACTTCGCTTTGCCCAACGTAAGAACAAGCGAAAAGCGTCTATGAGTACAAGTGCGAGAAGAAAGCGGATTTAAAGGCTGCGAATACGGAGGTCTTATCTGGAAAATGCTCTGGGAAACGCAACGCAAACAACGCACAGACAAATGAAAGAAACAGACTGTGTGTGAAGAGGCTGCCATTTACATCACTACTTTCCGCCTCTAGAACCGCATTCACCACGGAAAGTTTTCAAGTCTCTGCTGGGACCGCAGCTCCTCAGGGGCCTGCTTGGAAATGTTTCAACCCAATGGGCCTGCGGCGAACCGGCGGCGAGTCCACATTAAATTAAAGCTCCTTAATGTTAACTGTTGCCGCCTTAACGTCAATCCTAGCGTACTTCTCGTCTACTGTTGCTTCAGCCATTGTAACCCTTTTCGACACCCTCCCTCGGTTCCCACGGAACGGCTCTAATCTATTACGGCAGTACCGAGGTGGTGGGCTTGCAAACTCTTCGAAATTAGGAAACTGTTTTCATAAGTACCTGTAGTCTCCTCTCCCGTTTACCTAACCATCAACAGCTTTCTAACAAGCATAGCTTGTAGGTCATTGCCATTTCTGAGTCTTGACTGCGCTTGAAACCTTTTGATTAAGCAAGGGGACAAGGACTGAACCTTGTGGGACGCCTGAACTAAGAGGAACCGATTGGAGAGTTAAAGACAGTCACACGAAAGACTTGAAAGCGATTGGTCAAAGGAACGCAATCCCCTTTAAAACATTACGCTCAATTTTAAGCGTATACTTAGTTCGTAAAGAAGCAAGCGGTGAGGCACTTTGTCGGAAGGTTTACAAAAATCTAATAACACGCAATCAACTTCAGACATGGTAAGTACTATATGAATGTCATTTGTGAAGGATGCCAACTGCGTTTCACACGAACCAGGATGCTCAGGAGAAATAAATCAGAACGATTCAAGAAAAAAATTGGCCATCTCCCGCAGTGCGAAAGTAGATGTCCAGCAAAGCTGTTGTCAAATGTATACAGCGCAGACACATGAAGAACGAAGAACGTTACACCAAAACTGCTGACTTTCAGTAACCTTCATTGCAAGGAAAAACGCACCTTATATCAGATAAATCAAAGAAAACAACGCGTGGCTACCCTGAGTCAGCAGTGAACCTTAGCGAAGATAATCTAACACGCGTGCAGGGTGCCTGTAGAAACTTCAATTCTTTTTCTGATAGGGCCTTGCGTAAAGCCCTTACGCAGTGATCTTGCAGCTTGGCGATCTCGGTTGCCTCCATTATCTCCAGGACTACCTTTTTAAGGTGTCTATAGAGGATCCTATGTGCGCGCGAACTGAGGGGTTCAACCGCAGTCGCGGCAATGGATACCAAGGTGTCCACTCACTGCGTTAGGAACGTTGTTATTGTGTTCACGAAGCTTATCGTTACAGCATCTGCCTGTTTGGCCTATGTACTCATTATCGCAACGAGTTAAGGGGATCGATTAGACAACACCTTCGCTCCGATCGATGAAGCGATTTCTGTGGTTCTTAGAACAGGCAGATTCCTTCTTTGTGTCTTCGTTGACTCGCTTGCTCAGGGTCTGCAATTTGTTCAGGGCCGAAAACGCAACGTTACCGTTCCCCCCACGACCAATTTTTTTCTGCAAGTGAGGCACGTTGTGAATGTAAGGGATAAGTACGACCTTTCTGCTATCTTTCACATTAGGATCCTTCTGAGATCATGCATTAGACAGATGATTTTTAAGCGGTCTGCAACTGACACTACCAAAAGGGGCGGATACCCAGCAGCCGACCGACGGTTCACTTGCTCGTTGAGGCTGGTGTTCATGGAATGATGGCAAGATTTCTTCAAATCATTGGTTAAGCGCAGGTTGGCGATTGCTCTTTTAATAAGCTTGGAGTGCTCTGACCTATGGCTTATCTGCTCTGGGTTCATACTTCAACAAAACATGATCGTTAGAGAATATAAGCCTAAGGTCTAGAAACCTGAAAGAACCATCTTGCGGAACCTCGTGCGTAACTTCAAGTGGTTCGAGAAAACGGCGAGAGATCTCGGCAAGATGGCTCCATTCCCGCAACAGGACCCATGATGTCATAAGCCCTGCTGTGCGATTGGCTGAGACTGGCAAAAGCAGGCAGGGCTTATAAGCTTGCCAAACGAGCTATTTGCGCTTAAATGTAGGGCACATTCTTTTTATGGCCGTAAAAATCGTACGGTGCACAATTAAAGTTACGAACGAACACATAAAAACCAAAGCAGTTAGTGCAGCACTTTGCGAGATGACACCGCCAACACAGCCGTCGGACGCGCTAGACTTGCCTGGCGCAACACTGACTAACTGACAGACGCGGTACGGTCGCTTACGTGACCCTGTTTGTCGAGTCATAGCTTACATTTTAGGAAAATATTAGTATGAGCCATAATAAAAATAGGGCAGGTGTAGAAGTCCCGCCAGAAGCAAAGTGCGAACACTGGCACTTCAGCAATATTGCAGCGTTATCCGTGAGGAGAAGGAGGATGAGAAGGAACAACTTTATTTAGTCAACAATCATTCAGTTCTTTTATTAATCATGTGCTTCTTGACTCCGTGAGGTGGCCAGAAGACCTAGCTTCATGGCGACTTCCAAAGCCCAGTCCACGGCCTGAACTTGGGTCTCAGGCTCGGAGCTGGTCACCGCAGCCACCTATTCCATTGGAGTAGATAGATGCCATTCGGCTTTACGTTGTAGCTCAGGGCATTCATGTAGGATGTGGGCTAGGTCGGCTTTTTCGGCCTCACACATTCTGCATTTTGGGGTGTACAGACCTGGGTACATTAGGGCAATTTATACGGCTGCAGGAAGGTATGAAATTGGAGTTGCCTTCATGTCGCTTGCTGGATTTTCGTTAGGTAATAATGAGGGGCAGGGTAAACTAGTCTTCCATTTTTGTGGTGAGATGTAAATCTTGAAAAGTAACCATACGCGCCTTAGACCCTCGCAGTCACGATTGGTCCAACGCCCGGTTGACGAGTTCGCGGGCAAAACTGTGTGTGCTTCGTTCCCTGAATGGGACGTTTGCGCAGGAACCCAGATAATCTGGATCTGGCGGGGTTTCAACTGATTTTTTATATAATTTGAGAAGCCGGTTCGTCGATTTTGTTCTCCGTAAAATTACGCACAGCCATTTTAGAGTTGCTGAAGATAAATTTTGCTTTGGTACTAATAATTTTGCAACAGAAATTGCAGCCTCTTCCGGTTCTTCCGGCCGCCTGCAATAAACAGGGGCTGCGGTGATGTGCTTGAGTTTGCTATTTAAGGCTGCAATTGCAAAGGTATCCTGCACTTTGTATTCGGCTGAATCCACGTACACTATCTCCTCGCGGTGTTTAAACAGTTTTTCGAGTGATTTGGCTCTAGCGTTTTCCCTTTCCTTGTGGTAAATAGGGCGCATATTTTAAGAAATGGAGTTAATAGTGAGATGCTTCTCCCTTGTTTGTGTTCCTTCATAAGTTATGCTTAGATCCTTTAAGATGTACTGTCCGGTCGGGGTCTTAGATAATCTTTGGTATTGAGCGATTTTATGTGCCTCTATTACTTCTCGAGGGTATTGTGGAGGCCCATTTTGAGGAGTTCATCAGCCAAAGTCACCTCGGTAATTGCAAAGCTGCTTTGTAAGATTTTCTAATCAAACAGTTTACTTTCTCCTTCTCCGCCTCGTGTAAACTGAGGTATGGAAGGGACAAGACAAAGCGACTCAGAACAAAGGCCTGAACTAGCCTCGTGAGGTCAATTTATTTTATCCCCCACTGTTTGTTCGCTTTGCGGCAAATTAGACGGTTTGTCTGATGCACTCAAGCTGTCAGTTTACAGAGCGCGGTGGCGTTCTTGCCATTGCTTTGTAAGTACATCCATATTATACTGATCATTTAGACTTCGGGCACAAGTGTGTTATTCAAGTGGATTTCTATTGAGAGTGGTGTATCCTTGGCTTTTTTACCAGGTGCGTAGCGCAGTACCAGGAGCTTTAACTTTTTAAGAAAGCAAGACAAGCCTATAGCCCTAGCCTGTTCCGGGACTATGTCAGCTCCGGTTTGCAATGTGTACTCTATTGCTCCGTCGCCGCCCTTCGTTGTCTGCAGCGTAATATCGTCTGCTTACAGGGAGTTGGACCAATTAGGTACTTGCGCTAGCAGCTTGGTCATGGGTATGAGTGTGGTGTTAAATAACAAGGGGGAGGGCACTGAGACCTGCGGTGTCCCCTTGCTCCCTAGGGTGAAAGGGTCGGACTTGAGCGGCCCAAAATGAATCTCAGCTGTCCTGTTGGGCAGGAAAGCCTTGATGTAGCCATGGGTTCGCTCACGGACTGGTAGGGCTGACAATGCTGCTGTAATCGCCTCATGCTCAATATTATCAAATGATTTCGTTAAATCCAAAGCGAGGATTGCACGGGTGTGCTTATTATGTAATGGATTTACCACCTCTCCCGATATTCTGAGCATGACATCTGAGCATGACATGTGGTCTGAAACCTATCACAGTGTCTGGAGAGAGACGGTGTTTCTCCAGGCGTGTTTAAATCCTGTTCAGGATATCATGCTCAAAAAAGCTTCCCTAAACAAGACGTGAGGGAGATAGGTCTCAGATTTTGAATGTCCAGGCTTTTACATGGCTTAGGAATAAAGGTAACTTTGGCATATCTCCAAGCAGGCCGGAGTTCTCCTTTTTTCCAGCAATGATTGAAAAGCTTAGTGATCGCCGTAATTGAGCTATCATCTAGGTTTTTTAGAGTTTAATTTGTAACTCTGTCTGCTCCAGGGGCAGAGCAGGTGCGGTAATTGTGCATTGCCGCCCTCACTTCTGTTGTCGAGATCTCCTCATCCATCTCTAGATTTGAGGAACCCGTGTACTCTGGAAGTTCTATAAGACTATAGATGGGTTTAAGTAACTCTCTTTGAGCGACTGTAGGAGTTCCTTATTTCCCAGCGGATGACCATGGATGATTCGCTCAATGTTCTTACTGTGCGCCGACTTACAGTTTTCCGGTTCTAGTAGGAACCTAAGTAGGTGCCAGGTGTCTAAGATTTAGGTTGCCGTTCATCTGATCACAGGTTTGGTCCCATTGCTGCTGTACTAGTTTTGGCGCACATGCTTCCATGACTTTTACCAGACGCGCGATTTTGATTTTGAGTTTCTTATTGTGTTTTTGTTTGAGCCATGTGTTTTGGAGGCTCTTGTGTGCCTACCACACATGTAATAGTCTACCATCAATGGAATACATCTCTGCCGTGACCGGGACTGACTCGATTGTTGCTTGGACCTCGTTCTCTAGCTGATTAATCAAGTCGTCGAGATTTTCAATTTCCTCGGCAATTTGTGAGCGTAGTGTCCTAAATTTTTCCCAGCCTGTTATCTTAATTTTTTCGTTCCCTTTCTCTTTAGGGACGATACAGGAATAACGGTTTGAATTATATAGTGGTCACTGCCCAGGCTTTCTGCTGTGTTGTTCCACTATCCATGTCCAATATTTTTGCATAAAGTGAGATCCGGGCTACGTCCGCCTGTACCTGTTGCCTATGTGGGTGGGTTGCAGCGTGTCATTAAGCAGGGAGAGACCCTCGTCTTAGATATAATTCCACAATGCGGTTCCCTTTTGTTGTTCTTGCTGTATCCCCAACTCATGTTGCACGCGCTGAAATCTCCCACTACTACTAGAGGTTAGGTTCCGCAGAGTACGAGAGTCCTGCTTATAGACTGGAGGCTTATGGCTTCGAAGATTGGGGGAAGGGGGGGGGGGGGCTCTTTTAGGGAGCTATATGCATTAAGCAGAAATAAACTAAAGCTCCCTCCGGTTGTGGTATTATCTCGACGAGGAGGCAGTGTACGCCTACTATATCAATCTTGTGCTCAATAGCTTTGAGATTCCTGTGAACCAAGAAGGCTACGGGTGGGTTTTGCATTCCCGATATTTCATAAGCTTTATAATTTCTAAGTTTGACTACGGCTCGATTTCTCTGTAGAGCAATAATGTCTGGGGCCTCGGAGCTGTCCAACTTTTGAATGTGGAGTTGCAGGTTGTCCCGCTTATGGCGGAAACCTCTCGAGTTCCGCTGCCATATTTTTACTTCTTATGGCCCCCCTCCAAGATGAATTACTCTCTGTATTGAGTATTTGTGGCGCCGGGTTGACGGGATCTGTGAGAGTCTCGGCGGGTTTTCCATTCCGTTTGGCGGCCATACTAGCCTCCGTCTGGGTTTGTCTAGCTTCCATCTGGCTTTGCCTGGACTCAATAGCCTCTATGCGTGCGGAGAGAGAGAGAAGAACCTTTATTTAAGAGTCGTTCGTTGCGAACTCCCCACTGGACGGAGGTGGTTCCCTGTTCACGGGAATCCATATGCTGCTCTCGCCGCCTGGCCCCTGGTGACCAGTAGTAGCTGATCCTCCAGGGCGGGGCTGGTCAGCAAGATCCTCCATCTCTCGTTAAAGGGTAGAGTGGGGTTGGTGGGGCGAGACTCGGGTAAAGGGGGCGGGTGCTTCGGGCTAAACCTACACTCTCCTATCATGTGCTGGAGAGGGCCTAGTTTTTTACAGATTGGGCAAGCTTCTTCGAATTGGTTTGGGAACATACGGTTGAGTAGACGGGGGTGCGGAAAGGACTCTGTCTGGATTTGCCGGTATATAGTTTGCTGTTCCTTCGTGAGTGCTGCGTGTGGTGCTGGTAGCGTCCTCCTGTCGTGCCTGTAATAAGTGGTTATTTCCCTGTAGGTAAGCAATGGTTGTTTTTTTAATCTACTGTGGACGTGACCAGGTAAGTCAGTGCTCGGGCCTGCTGGTGGGCAAACTCGCTACCCTCCACCGCAGAATGGGCCGGTACCCAAACTTATTCTACGCATTCCTTCGGAGGGCCAACCGGGACACCCAGCCAAAGTGGAAGCTCAACGCTCCCGTCCACTTCTGGGTTTCGGCTCTGTTCCTGTCAATATTAGCCAGCAGTCTCTCCTGAAGTGTTTGCATAAAACTTTTTAACACCCGGGCCCGGGGGTTAAAAAGAAGGTCCCCTGCATTCCGAGAAATCGCAGTGGCGCTGGCTGCACCCCCAAGCACAGGAAAAAATTACATTGACATAAATACCCCAGAAAGTGGATGGGAAGAATAGCCCCGCCGGTAGCGTAGTGGTTATCGCACCAGACCGGTTTTCTGGGGGTCGTGGGTTCGGATCCCACCTGGCGGGCATTTTTTCTCCACTTTCTTTCTTTCCAAATTCTTTATATGTTTCAATGGCCTACCATACCCTCCCCTTTGCTTTCCGAGGTTTTCTTGAATGCCAAACTTTATTTCTGTCTGATTTTCAACGAGCCCCTCATTTCCTATTCTGATTCGCTACATGCATAGCGAGGGCCTCTGTTCTGGCAGTCTTGGTGCCATAGGAAGAGTAAGAGGGTTCAACGCTGGTCGACCACTCTGGACATGTCGTAGACACTCGAGTCACGGCCCGGGGGTTTAAAAGAAGGTCCCCTTCATCCCGAGAAATCGGAGTGGCGCTGGCTACCACCCCCAAGCACAGGAAAAAATTACATAGACATAAATACCCCAGAAAGGGGAGGGGAAACTAACCCCGCCGGTAGCATACCGTACGATCTCAGGTTTAAGCGAGTGACGCACGATGTCCTGTATAGTTCCACGACAAGCAAAGAGGACCTGATGCGGTAACGTATTTTGCTGCGCGCCTAATTGGTACTTTTGTAAACACAGCACTCAAGTTACTCGTGCAGGCCTCGGCACGTGTCTCTAAGAACGCTTCTAAGATGAAGGCCGTCTCCCGTCGGTTCCCCTTCAGTAAGCTAGGGCCGCCAAATTGTCGTGGCGGCGTTGGAGATGCCCGCTCGTCTCCCATTCTGAGGGCTCTGTGCTTGATTCGACACAGGACGCTAATTTACTCATAATTCAATTAATTAATTCACTCACTTGATTTACTGAACTCAATTAATTGTCTTTGTTTGTAGGAGCTCTCTGAAAATTTGGCGCCAGTTCGAACATTCTTGGACATGTTTTTTTATTTCTTGCGCCAGTGGCCATTGTATTCGCCAACCCTTGGACAACACTATGCCTGACGTTAAGCCTACATAATGCTTTGGTGTTGAAACGTCCGGAGGCTGCCTGAGAAGCTGATGGGGACTTATTAGTGTGGGTTTTAATGCCAAACAATGATAAAGCTCTACAGGCAGTTGCTGAAATGTTTGTAGTCAGCCAGTAGATTTAAACATCCCCATTTTAAATCTACGTCATTATACTAAAGCCAGCGTTTGCAGCCTTGTAGGCTAGAAAAAGAAAGATCACGGGCGTCAGGCTTTCCCCGCATTTAACCAGTACCCGCGAGACATGCCAGAGCCCACGGAGCCATCTCCCTCTCTCTGTGCGCTAATGGAAGCATCACCATTTTGCCTACCAGTCGTTCGTCTGATGCAGCATAGTTTGCTGGCACGTGCGCCGCTGTCTAGGTGCGTCAGGTAGGGGGAGGGGCGCGCATCTGAGGTGAATCGGGGTCATTCCACCAAGATCGTGCCTGTGAAGCACACGGTCAAGTGGAAAGCACGGGAGGACTAAAGGGCACGTCCTTATTCATCGGAAAATGCTAGCAGACGCGTGTTGAGTGGAAACATGGCACACTTCTTCTGCAAATAAGATAACGAGACAACCTGTTACAGAGCTGGCGATGGGGGGGAGGGGCGATAGTGTTTATTTATTTATTTATTTATTTATTTATTTATTTATTTATTTATTTATTTATTTATTTATTTATTTATTTATTTATTTATTTATTTATTTGAGTTATGCGTACTAACGACCACATCGTGTGGTAAAAGCAGGATAAGCACTTAGCATTGAGTGTAACGCTGAACCAACCTTACGTTTTAGATCCTGAACAAAAATCAAAAGTTCAGTGCCCTTCCACTCTGTGAAGAACGATGACCAGTCAAACTGGGCGCAGTCCAAGGGGTGCACGAAACAAAACATACTTGTTTGTAATGCGCGATTGTGCATAGTTCCTAGGAAATTTGCTGAATAAATCTTGGAAGCACTAGTTTTATTCTAGGGGAGAAACATGGGGCTGTCCGTTTGCCTCACGCGTCGTAGGCATCGTGCTGTCTCTGTAACACCACAACCCCAACAGCTCTACCGCGGACGACAGCAGTCAGGTCGCATCAGGCCGTGAGGCATCCACGTTAAAATCTCCCTCCAGCGCCACGGGAATGTCATCAGAGTTGTAGTTGATGTTTATTTACTCAAAAGCGAATGAGAATGCACTGCCAATACTATTGAGCCCAGTCGCAGGGTACACCTGCATGCAACGCCGCGCAGGGGAGGTCGGTACAGGTGGAGAGAATAAGTGAGGTAGATAGTCTATAGGGTCACCGTAGCGGGAGTCATCGCTTGTACGCGAAAGAGCGCAGCTCACACGCCGAAGCACAGAACACCCGAGCTGAACAGGTAATGAAGCATGGCTTCCCATGCCTGCACCCCCCCCCCCCCCCCTCCCGTGCAAGCATAAACGGCAACCGGTAATGTGCGCGTGATGTGAAAGACAACGGCCAAAATATCGCTCCGTAAGCCCTTCAAGTTGGACGGGAAAACACCGGCCAAGACTCTACACTCTAGCTCTAGCTCTAGCTCTAGCTCTACACTTAGCTCCAAGACTCTAGCTCTACACAAATCCACTTATGTATTGTTAACATCTACGGACACATTCTTTCCAGAGCTTAGGCGTAGACAGCTTCGCTGTATCAAACAGGGAAACCATTCTTAGTTTTCTTTGTTTTATTTTCTGTTTTGCTTTTATTATGAATAACGTGAGGGTGCTTGATTAGATGGTGGTTCAATATTTTGTGAGCTCTTTATTGTTTTGTTATTTCTATAATTCTTTGAAGTTTGAGCTCTTCGCGAGAGAGCGCTGGATTCAACACACCGCTGGTGATTTGGTCGGTCACTTTTCAGTTTTATAAATTTAATTAACAAAATTTGTGCATTGTTTCCGCAGCCTTACATAGAATACAACATAAGCAGCAGCGTTGATAATCTCTACTTAGGAGGCAGCCAGTCGTGGGTTCCATTCCCGGCCCTGACAAATTGCGAACCCTACTCCCAACGTCGGCATTGAAAATACCTATACACGCTCGTGCGCACACGAATTGAATCGTTGGTTGTTTATTGAAAGAGGTCATAAGACCCTGAAGGACATGAGGGAAAGTGGGGACTGGAAAGAGGATAGAAAATAAATCCTATAAAAAAATCTTGCACCCCTCCGTCTAATGACAACGACGGTTAAACGCGAAGCTTCCCCGTGGTGGGTTCTTTCGTTGGCCAATCCCACACTGCGAGTATGTGCTACTCTGGAGGTACGGACCACTTTTCCAGAATGCCCACAGAAACGCTCGGGGGTACACTTCGTAGGCCTATCGTTTAGGTTTGGGGTGTATGGCGCGAATCGGTACCTGCTGCTTGGCGTTCGCTTAGACCATGTCGAAACAGAGCGATCGGATAGGCGGCGGCTTTATAAGGCGAGGGACCCAGGTTTGATTCCGGCCACGGGCAGTGTTTTTTTTTTTCCTTCACTTCACCCGCGGTCATACTTCATCATCGTCAGAGTAAGCTGGCTTTCCTGCAGGTCGTTTTCGCGTACAACAGCATCAGTGAGGGCTGTAAAGCTTCGCTTTAAAGGGACATTCGTACTGTTTGTCACATGATAAAGTAGGTTCGGCATTTGAACTTGTCTCAACCCAGGGTTGAGTCAATGACAAGTCAAACGGTTTTTTTCAGAGCCTTCTAAACAGCAAATTATACAACTGCCTCCAATAAGAAGGAGGGGTCCACTCTAATTTGATTAATATCCTCCCTATCATCAAATAAAATGGAGGGAAGTGTAAGAAATTCGGATGGTTCTTGTTAAAAAGTGGAGCACGTAGAGAAAAGATAGTAGAGATTGAAGACTCGTAATTCTGCACCATATGTGCATTTCAGAGTTATATGTTGCACGAAGATGGGTTGTTTTAAACAAAATGTCGGGAGTATATGCAGATCTTGCAAAAATCTCATTTGCAATAACTTCTCCTTTTCTTGGCAGGCGTTTTCAGGATGTGAAGAAACCCGTGAGGGAGGATCCCTGAAGACGCTGACGACTGAGGATCTTTGCTTGGCGGTAGTTTTTGGGCCAGGTCGAGTCCTGTGAGTTTGGGTCCGAGGAAACCGTAGGAAGATCTCAGAGACACTCCCGAGCAGACATCTGCCCTAACCGGTTACCTCTGATCCTTTCGGTGTGTGCCGGGGTCTAAACCAAACAAATCCACACAGAATGTTTTTTTAGCTCCTGAACCTTTGCAAGTATAGTAGTAGAACATGAAAAATTTACATTTAACGTGTATGCAGTTACAAAATTTTATCTCTAAAAAGCGACAAAATGGCATAACCTTTGCCGCTTCAATACCAATGTTACGCCGCGCGTTGCCTCATACTGACAATAGTTTGATGGCGACCGTACATCCAATTATTCTGCAGAAGACATTTTAAATTTCTGATAATGGCCTCCACTGTAGCGGCCTACCTATCAAAAAACAGTGCGATAAAAAGGCCTCTTCTCGCAACGATCCAGGACGTGCTTCCACCATTGAGGCTATGTCAAAATCCAAACAGAATCTTAAGGTGGTCTATATTTGTTCCACCACGTATCATCATCCTCATCATCATCATAATAAACAACAACAATAACATCCCAATCAATCAATCAATCAATCAATCAATCAATCAATCAATCAATCAATCAATCAATCAATCAATCAATTAATTAATCCATCTGATTTATTTTCTCTCCCAAAAGTACAGCGAGGAAGGTGGGACAGGGCAAAGGCCGCTC
The DNA here is from genome assembly GCF_048455015.1 of Haemaphysalis longicornis. NCBI lineage: Eukaryota > Metazoa > Arthropoda > Arachnida > Ixodida > Ixodidae > Haemaphysalis > Haemaphysalis longicornis. The sequence continues at coordinate 303,904,005 of NW_027526203.1, read as the reverse complement.
ATTTGCGGCTTGACGGGGCTCAGGACACCCATCGGCAGTGGACGCAATGCAGTCACACAAACATACCTTGAAGAAAGTAAAACATACATTTAAAAAACTAAAACATACATTTAAAAACATAGCTCGGCATTTTGATATGCCCTTGAAATAAAACACACTAAAAACAAAACAGTCGCAAGCACTCGTCAAACGAACATTTCGACAATTTTCTGTCGAGTAAGTTTTATAACGTCAACTTCTGTTGAGTGAAAATAATTTAATATTGCAGGCGATGCGCGCTCCAATCATTCTTTCCCATAACTTTCGCGGAAAAAGGGAACTTCCCATGGTGACGTTTGACGGAACGGATTTGTGTACGTGGCTTGTTTTAGGTGAGCTAGGTTTAAAAACAAATCTAATTTGCCCTTCACGGAGCTTTGGTAATTGCATAACAATTAGTAATTGTACATATTCTTTGCTTTTATAATTGATGTGTTTTAAAGATTGGAGCAGTGTTCTCTATGTAAAGCACATGTTCAATAATTCACAGTGCTCTTTATTGTAATACAGTAATTTTGGGTATACTTACGGAAGTAGTATTTTCCCACACCAGCATGCAATAGATCATGCTAGAGTTGAAGAGAGCATGATATAATTGCTTTTTAATAGTAGTTGAAAAAACATAGCGACTCCGTTTTATGATTCCAATCGTTCTGCTTAGTTTTGACTGCAGTTTTTTTAACATGTTCATTCCACGACGTGTGCTCAGAACAATACAGTTGAACCTCGATTTAACGAAGTCACCGCGACCCGCGAATAATTTCTTTAAATTGGAAACTTCGTAAACTTGACAGAACGGCAAATTTGGATCGAGAGAACGACAAATTTATTGCTCCAAGAAAAAGCTTGTGAATTTCGCCTGCGCGATTCGAGACCAGCGGGAGCACACACTTCTCGTAGCTGGCCAGTGAAGCCAAAGCGTCCTCGGCACCCTCAAGTGCCCCAGCAAACCACCTCGGAAGGTCGACGGCGTCCATCACCTTTCTTTGTATGGGCACGAGAGCTGCGACAGTATCTACATCGTTCTCATCTTCAGGCTCTTCTTGTGGGCCGGAAACAAGCTGGACTATCTCCTAGTCATCGAGAGCTTCTATTGTGTCAGTGTGCGCGTCTGCGTCGGCGCTCATGAAATCGTCCAAGTTCTGTTTTGCGGCCACCTCGTCACGCGGACGAAGCTCTCCCCAACAATTGGGCGATGCCTCTTCCTGCTCGTGTTGCGGGCTTGTGCAGCCCGCAACACCAGCTAACAGCACACTGCCAGCTCGTGTGCTTGCACTTCGCTGGCAGAACAATGCCAGACATTTTAGAGTTCATAAATTTGGAAAAACCTCTTTTTTTGTGCATCTGTTTTCCCGGAATGCCTCGTTAAATCGGGCTTGGCGGCGAAGTTTGTTTCGTTATTTCGAGTTTGCAAAGGCATTACGCCTATGGGGAACTGCGGGGCCAATGCGAATTTGTTCGTGAAAACGGGACACCCGTAAAATCTAGTTTCAACTATAGTACCTAGCGTTTTTACGAATGTTTCGATTGATACAGTATAAGGGCTAAGAACAACTGTTTCCGGAGCACTGTTCGTGGTTCCAGGCGCACAAAACACTATGCATTTTGTATGAGTTTCATTTAAAATAAGGTCATTCTGTTCTCTCCAAGCTTTCAGTTTAAAACAGAACTCAGTTGCGTTCGCCAGGAGTGTCGTTACGTCACTCCCCTACAAAATAACGTACAGTCATCCGCATAAAGTACCAATTTACAGCGTCTACATGTCCTGATTATATCAATTAAAAAAAGGGGGAGTCTACTACGCACTTAATACTGCTACGGGTCCGCTGCAGGGCGAAGGCCTCTTAATAGGTCCACTGCAGGGGAAATGCCTCTCTCATCGACCTCCAACCGCTCCTGTCCTGCCCGGCTTGAGTTCATTCTTTCTCTCCGAATTTCGTTATTTCCTCTCTCCATCGAGTTATTGACCTTCCCCTTCTTCTAGACCCGTCTTTCGGTTTACACTGTGTTACCCTGTTTGTCCACCGGCTGCCATTTCGCCTTACTACGTAGCCAGCCCGAGTCCATTTCTTTGTCTTTATTTGAACTGTGATATCCTCTGTTCGAGTTTGATCTCTGATCCAGGAAGCTCGTTTTCTCCCGCCTAACGTTACTCCTATAACTGTTATTTACATGGCGCGTTGAGACCACCTCAGTTTCATTTCAAGTTGTTTATTAAGGCGCCAAGTTTCCGCTCCATTTGTCATCACCGGCAGGACGCTTTGGTTTTATATTCTTATTTCCAGTGATAGAGGTAGCTTGCTTTTCATTGTTTGTGAGTGAGTGCCGAGTGCACCTCAGCCCATACCTACTTTGCGCCGGATTTCTTTCTCGTGGTTGGGATCAGCGCAGACAACCTGCGTGAGGTAATTATAATCCTCTACTCTTTCTAACGTTTTGTTACATATGCTGAAAATGGCGGTTTCGGCAAGTTTATTTATCATTACTTTATGTTTGTTCATATGTATTTTAGCCCCACGGCCGTATACTCTGTGATTGTAGTTCCTCAAGCATTGTTTGCATGTGTTCTGCATTCTCACTAACCAACACTATGTCGTCTGAAAAACTCAAATGGCTCAAATATTCTCCGTTTATCCGCAATCCTGTGTTTTCCCAGTCAAGCTCCCTGAGTACCCTCTAAACACACGCTGTGAACAGTTGTGGCGAGATGACATCACCCGGTCGTACGTCCTTTCGGAGCAGGAATTAGTGGGTTCGCTTCGGAAGGATTATCCTGCCCGTGCATTTTACTGCAAAGCAGCATAGGTCAAACCCCCCCCCCAGTATTCATTCCGGTGTCAACGATTTACTCGGCGCCGTTCCGGGGCTCCTCCTCCCCACCGTTGGCACCTCTTTCACAACTATTTTCCTTCTCGCCTCCACCGATGCCCCCTTGTAAAGTTGCGCAGGCGGCAGCTAACGGTGATATGCGGCTATCAGATTATTGCGAAAAATAAACTGAAGCACGGACGGGCGTTAAAAAATGCACTGACGATTACTACAAATTGTGCGCAGCAGGAGCTGCAGTCTTCTCTGTCACGGCGCATTTCTACTGCGTCTAAGGAAGTGTTCACGTGATCAGCGAACACACAACGGCATGCGCTACGACGCTGCTACCTTACAGTGCACCGCCGCCGCCGGCCAGCATGTTGCAAATCGTGTTCGAATCTCCCGCGCAAATTTCCCGTGGTTCGGATTAGTACCGCGCAAGGGAGCAGCGAGCATGTTCTTGCATATCGTGTTTGCACCTCCCGCGCAAACGTCAAGAAGTTTGGATTAGCGGAGAAAGGAACAGCGTGTGGGGAAAGTGTTGGGGGAGGGCACTCCTTGGTGGCGACACAAAAAACATGTGTGAAAGAAAGGCAGTGAGAGAGATGACGCGGTAGCCGCACGTGTCGTACTCCCCTTCACCCTTCGCTAGACGCTCATCTCCGTTTTCTTTCTTTCGTCGCTGCTGCGCTCGCTCACTCGGTTACGCAGACATAAACAGACGCCTCTCCCGCGAAGCCCAGGTAACGGCTGCCACAGGGCTGCCCCATAAAACGACTGAAACCCGTCGTCGCGGCGTATGTCAATTCTAAGCACGCGTACATGACCGGTTCCCGGTTTATGCGTGCGCAGTTTTGTAGTGAAAAAGAGTGGTAGGGAGGAGGGGAGGCATGCACGCGCAGCTATAGGTTTCATGCACGTACTGATTTAAACGCGGACGTTAAACAGCCCAATGGGACCTGTCCAGAGTCCATAGTGGTAGAGCGGATTGGGTTTGTGTGTTAGGCTCATAGGTCGGCGTACTCACTCGTGAGCACACTCATTTGTACTCATTTGTACTCAAACCCACGAGTGAGTATGATGATGAGTGAGTTCACACCCAGATGAAAAAAGTGAGTACGATGACGAGTGAGCACAGGGGTATGTCCACTACTCGTGAGTACAGTACTCATGAGTACAGTATTCATGAGTATCAGTACTCATGAGTATGAGTACTCATGAGTATGAGTACTCATGAGTATGAGTACTCATGAGTATGATTACTCATGAGTACACAGTACTCATGAGTAGTACCTGTGAGTACCCAGTACTCATGAGTACTATTCGCGAGTATAGAGTACTCATGAGTACAATACTCATGAATACTGTATTTTCGAGTGCTTGCACTCGTGAGTACAGTAGTGCAAACACGTTGTATCACGAGCTCGAGTCTGGACGCGCATCTACGAGTCGCAAACATTTAGCGGTGCCACTGTGCAGCTTAACTCTCAAGGATGGTAAAATCAGACAACGAAAACTGCTCCTTCCTCCCTTACCTGTCCCTGTCTGGTGCAGTTAGCGTTTTTCGGCGGTCACTCGCTAAGGGGTCGCGGTGAAAAAGGAAAAACGAGGGGGTGAGGTCCCGGCGGGAAGTGCAGCCGCAGTGACTCTGTTTCTACGGCACGTGTTGATTGGCGACGTTACTTTTGTTTACAAATACGCGGCCTGGGAACACGTAGCTGCTTCGTTCCACTTGCTCCGTTCAAGTTGCTTTAGGGGAGGCGGTAGGGGGGGGTCTCCTAACAATACAGGCACTACGCGAACCGAATTCGCTCTTTTCCGGTCTTCAGCAGTTTCCATAGACGCATTTCACGCTGTGTGGTCGTTTCGTGAGCCGAACCGCTCGTTTCAACAGCCACAGTGAATTTACGTGATTCGCGTCAAATCGGCTGCATGGTTTGTGTCACCGAAATTGTCCGCAACATGCCGCTGTACGATAATTTAGCTGATGTACGTGCGCCCATATGGTTTTATTAAGCTCCCGTTTTGAAACTTTTTGCTCAGGTTCGGTAGGACTATGGTCTCATGCAGACCATTTACAAGTGAGCATACAGCCCCACCGTGCAGGCGCGGCGATGTAATTTTCCGCTGCATTGGAAATAAAATATCCGCGCGTACACCGAGGCACGTTTGTGGGTTGTAAATCGGACATCATAATGCCCAGTCAAACGCGTGCGACGCCTTGTTTCGCCTCGCATATTTTGTCGAAGAGAATTCTGGCATCTTGCCGCTGGAGGAGCGTTTTGCTTTCGAATGGCTTTGCTTTCGAATGGCAACCCGATGCGTCGCTTCTCGTTCATGCCACCATGTAATGAGGAAGCTGACGACGATGGTGAATTTCGGTGGTTGTTCTTACCCTACCTTAATCTCATATTTACTGGCGGGGCGACCACCCCTCGCTTGCAACTACTGCCAAGTTTAAGTTCGCACTGTGGAAGGCCACGTGAAGGGGCCGTTTTTAGATGCGACGCATCTCTTGCTGTGAGGCATGTCCCTCCTGCGTCGGCGTCGGAAGCGTCCGCACGCCACCTGCGCATGCGCGACTCTCCTCCGCTCTTCTCTCCGACAGCTGTGCGCAACCCTCTCACTCCGTCTCATTATCATAAACAGCTGCGTGCGCGCGCTTCGCTCCGCTTCCGTCGCGCAAGTGCGCGCATGCGCGACTCTCCTCCGCTGTCTCCTCTCCTTCAGGCGCTGTGAATATAAAGCGGGTATCGCGCTGCGGCGGTTCAGTCAGCGCTCGCTCTCGTTCGACTTCGTGTCACTTTGCTTGACGACTGCGTGCTTGACGTGATTCTTCCGATGAAGACATGATGGAAGCGACGGTCCCTTCAGCGAGTGGTGTGACACAATCCAATACCAGCGTCACTCCAAACGCTAAAGTAAAATTACGCCCATATTCCCGCGTATGAGAACACTCGCATGTGATGGAAATGCATCATACGCGTTCACAACACGTTTCACCCGATTTAGAGAATCAACCCAACGGAAACGCCAATTGAACCCCCCGATGCGTCGCATCACACCAGGGTTCCCTCGCGGGAAGATGGGCGTGATTTTTATATCACAAACGGCAACGCCAGACGTTGGGTTTTTAGCTTAAGCTCGCGTCTTGGAACGTCTCGTAAAACATGTTGCTTGCCCATAACAACGCCACCGCGCTTTTTGACCGATATCTGTCAACTTCGTCAGCGCTGTTCGAGACAATTAAGAGCTGCAGATTTCCACTGTGCAACCAAGGCACCAACACGGCAATAAAGCGACGTCTGTGCAAGCTATCGCGCCCCCGAAAAACGCGTCTGCAACCTTTGTTTTCGAGTTCACAAAGCACGGGAGAGCAGTTGGACAGTGCTTTAACGGCTGCCAAGCACAGGCAGCAACTGGGTGCACTGCGGCAGTCGACTGCGAGCGGTACCTGCTCCATGCCGCCCTCTCCCCCCCCCCCCCCTCACACACACACACGCGCGCGCCCGCACGCACGCACTGTTGGGACTGGGTCATCCCAGCTCAGTCACCACTGTCCCGACGTTGCCCTGCTCAGTCCGCTATCGAAACGGTGCAGAGTAGAGCGATAAAGTAGTCGAGACGACGGTGATTTGAAGCTGTATTTACATATAACATATACAAAGGTAGCAAGAGCGTTGCATGGCTCGGACAAAGGCGATAGAACTTCTCAACTCAGGGCCTCCGATGAGATGCCGCCGGAGCACAGCTGCTTCCTGGCTGGTGTTATATCCCCGGGATTCCGTTGCAGCCGCGTGCGTTCGAATCCCTCCAATTGGGACTATCACTGGCCGCAGTTTGAATCCGGCAAATGGAGGCGATGGGATTGCGTCAGCGGGGCCGCCACGACAGGGAAAGGGAAGGCGACTCAGCGGCGCTGTCTCCAGTCGCTGCTTCTTGCGTGTCTGCCGGGGGTCGTTTTTCCCAGGCAGGATTTGGTCCAGCCGTCGTGATGGGAAAATGAGAGCAGACTCGGCGGCGCCTTTCCCGCCAAGTTGCGGCACGTCTGCCGCGGACGGTTTTACCTATAGGCGCGAATCAACTCTACCGTCGGCACGTAGCTGGGCGCAGCGAATTTGCGTCGGGCGCACTGACACAACACACACACACACATACAATAATGAGTGGTTGAAGTCAGACCCGTGTGGGTTTTGCCTGGGCTCTTAACGGAAATAGACATCACGACGCGTAGCGCCCCTGTCCTGTCCCTTTCCAGTGGCGGGACCTACCTCTTGGGCTTCTCGCGCCCTAGCCTGATTTCGTTTGTGTGTTTATCTCTTATTTTGCGGGCTGGTGGCGGCGGCGAGGGGTATGGTTGCGCAATTTTCGTAGCATGCGGAACAGTGGCGGCAGCGTATTTTTGCAGCTAATTTTAAAGGATATAGTCTGTCTTTGGCTACTCGAGCGCGACAATGTAGGCCTGTCTGTCTGTGTGTCTCTTTGTGTATGTCATAAAGATAATTTATTATTGCAACGCATATCCCGCCCCCCTGTATACATGGCAGCTTCCTACCCCGTGAGTTTTTCTTGCAGTACTTGCAGCGATAGGTCACGTTGCAAAAATCCTTGCTAGTGCCGATGTAATCATATTTGTCCTTGAAACTCTCTGGCATACTAAAACCTTGCGCTATCACTAGGTCGTCCGCTGAGTGCGTGTTGCAGGCAACCATAGCTGAGCATACAAACAATCCTCAGCGCAACACTTTTTCACTGACCTCCACGGTCCGAATCCGCATACTGCGCATACTTCGAATTTTGGGCCTTTTATACCGTGTTGACCGCTCTTTCCTTGTTTTTGTTACAACTCATCCTGCGGAAATTTGTACCGTTTCTTCCTCCCGCGCAAAAGAACAACACCAAATAGAACACAAGACCACGCTTATCGTACAATGATCACTTATCGTTGTTCGACTTCAATAATGTCATTTAATGGTAGTGGTCATCTTCTACAGGGTGTCAGAGAAGGAATTTTGAAGTCGCAGAAAGAGTGCTCACCAATCAGTCACTCGGAAGGACTACTTGCCTAGCAGGTGTTGCGAAGAGCTAGAGAGGATGACGCAACATTGCATGATGCAACATTGCATGATGCAACATTGCGTCAGCTGTACCACTACGCTTGATGCAACATTGCGTCAACGTAACTGAGGCTATCGGTTGGACGTAGCCGATACGGTGGACGGAACATCGTGTCCTAGTATCATTTTTTCCCTACAGCGTGCATCTAGGCTTGGTTTGACCTCGGAAGACCGACGAAAACGTATTCTCACTAATAAAGGAATTTTCTACACGATATTGAAATCAAATGCAAACAATGACAATCGCAGAAAGAAACACACGCTGACGGAAGTTGAGCGACACGATGTGCCTTGAGAGCGCTAAAATATTTGGCAACTTTGGTCCCCTGTTCAAGACTACCGTTGTCTAAATAAGCATTGGTGGAGTTTATTCGCACTGAACCAAACGGTAACGATGATATTTGTAACAATGATATTTAACGATGATAACGACAATATCTGTGTAACGATGATATTTACCACTTTGCATAATTGACCAAACTAGTAGAAATACTGTTGAATACGATCAAATCTTAGTGCAGATAATGTACAAGGAAATACAGGTGAGTACAGATTGAGTAGAAGTGAGTACTGTCAGTAAGCTCTGATGATTCGGGGAATTTCAGCGCACCGAGAAATGAAAACAGACGAGGAAAGCTGCCGGCGGAAGACACGCAGAAAACCGCAATTTACGGCCACGGCAGCGCCGAGAAGCCCCGATTCCCACAAGAGCACGACGCGCCCTATACTCCGGTGCTTTATTCCTGAGAACACGAGGAGACGCCAGACGAAACGCGAGTGCTTACGTTCCGTTTCCCTCTCTCCCGTGTACGCGCCTTCGCGTAATCTGTCGCCCTACCACAGTGCACAGTTTAAGACGTTGTCTTCCCGTGTTCCTTTTTCCTGATGTATATGTAACCTCAGCATTTCTAATTAGTTAAACATTTAAAAATGTTTCCTGTTTAGCCTTTCATTCGAGCCACGACCTAGCTAACATGGCGCAGTGGACAGGATCAGGATTTGAGGCCAGGGGAGGACGAACGGAAGAACGACGTGGACAAACCGCACCACGACTACGAGAGTGCGGCACGCAGTCGTGGGGCACCGACGGAGTCCACATCAACGGTGGTCGACCCACTGCTGACTTCAACGGAACGCTAGGCCCTATGTTCAACGAGGAAACAGCAGTTCGTGAGCGCACGACGATTACGAGGGCTGCCCTGCTCTGGCCGTATGGACGACTTCCTCTCGCGTCTTCTAGGGGACAACGAGCAACGTCGCCAGCTCTCCAAACGAACGAATGTGCCAACGATACTTCAGGCTGCTTGCGACGACAAACGGCAGAGGAACTTGCAAGCGGCGCTGTTTGTGAGTAGGATGCTGCGTGAAGAACGAGAAAGTTTTCTGAGACAACTGGCTAGAGTTAGCCGCACTTTTGCCACAGTGTCTGAATTGCACGATATCCGGACACAGGCAGCATGCGCGGCAGCACGCACACCAACGAGACGACGTATGGAAAACTGTGATTGCCTGCTCACCGGACCTCTCCCAGGTAATGGCGAGATCGCGAACACACGCCGCTCTGACACCGGGCCAATCCACAAGCTACATCGCCCACGCGCAGGTCTTTCCAGCAACGAGCAACGAGGCGCGCAACGTACGCAGCTCGCACGAGCCAGAAAGCACCACCTGTCTGGCACCCGCTCTTTCGGTCCAGACGTATACGAACGAAACGATGAAAGCGCGGAACGCAACAGGGCCAGTACGTACATTTTCCACACGTCATGTCCTAGCCCCCGTCCACGCAACCAATGACATCGCATCCGGATTGGTGGATAGGCCACGACGAGCGAGACGCACGGCGCACGGAACGCGCAATACAATACGCGGCGAGTGACCGCACACCAATGTTAGGGGAGTTTCCCAGAAAAAAAAAACAATACGCACAGCGCAGGAAACGCACCAGAGGTGACAAACGACATCCAACTTGGACCGGTGGAGCTGACCACGGCGAACGAAATGCAAAGCGCACGGAACGCGACCAAGCCAGCACACACGCAGGAAACCGCTATTTGCGACATCCTCCGCTCCCGGTGCTGCTATCCGGACTTCACCAGCGAATGTCACAACCGCAGAAATCAACCTTGCCACAAGCAACAAATAACCCAGCGCATGTGATTCAGCCCTACCGCATACCGGAACGTCCGAGCTCTTTGGCACTTGCTGCTTCAACCCGAATCCAGCGAGCGAACGACAATACACTCATGCAGGTAGGTTCGTCAACGAGCAACGACACGGCCAGCGCTTGCGGCACGTTATAGCCGGAACGTATAAGGTCACCGGCACCCGCTGCTCCGATCGAGACTCACACGACAAACCCGACAAACTGCGAGCAAGCGGACTCGGGACGAACGGAACGCTTTCGAGCCTGCTTGTACGGGAGAGATAGAGATTTTTGCATTCTCGAAACAACGGGCAAAGGAGGAGAGCTTGAGCGACGACACGGACACGGCAAGAACGCCAACGCATGAGCCCGATCCAGACGAAGGCATCGAACGCCCTACCAATGAAGTGACGCTTACGACGCCTAGGAATGTGGGCCGAACGGACGAGAAGAACTACGCCCGCTTCCCCACAACAACGGTTTCACATTTCGAAGCAACCATGGCGAAAGCGAGCATGGAGCCGCAACGATTTTGACCGATCCGCCACGCCACCTTACGACAACACGCCACCGCACGCTACACGAAAAGCCAGCCGGCTCCCGCACCATACGCAACGCACACCTCAATCGAAGCAACGTCCTGGCTTCTCAACGCGCCGAACTATACCATCCATGCACACTAGTGCAAACGTACACCCTTCCTTGCCTCTCCCACCTGCACCGCATGTACCCCACTCTGTACTCCTCACCCCACTGCCCCGCTTGTGGGGTGGTCCACACCATGGATCACCTCCTCTGGCAATGCCCCCCCAACCCATTCCCCCCATATCGAGACGGTGAGCACTGGGCGAGGGCGTGGGCAGCTCGGATTCGGCGGTGCAAGATGCCATCGTCACCCGGGCTGCCAAAGTCACCGGGGACGTTCCTCCCTCAGTCACCACCCCTCCGACGAATTAGTCCTTGCGGCAATAAAAGTTTTGTCTCTCTCTCTCTCTCCCTGCACTCCGCAGATCGCGAGCGGACAAAACGGCCGTCTACGCTCCCACATGCATCAAGCACGCTACGAGCTACAGGAACACGATCGTAGACGGAAGCCATGCGACTAACGCAACGCCGTAAACGCTGCCAAGTTCAGGTCCGACGAGGTGAATACCACAGCACACACATTAAAAAACAAGCTGATTTGATATTCACCGAACCTCATCGAGACAAACGCCCTGTAACTAAGTTTCTAGTATCCGGAACCACAAAAAAAACAAACGCCAGCATCGAGCAACTGCGAATAAGGAGATAGTGATCTGGATACGAACTGACGTCAATCTACGTGGACACTTAATTGTGCCTGGCGGTGTTGAGTATTCACTAGAGCATTTGTGAGTAGTAATCATGAATACAGATTGTGTACTCATGAGTATTGTGAGTAGTACTCATGAATACAGATTGAGTACTCATGAATACAGATTGAGAACTCATGAGTACAGATTGAGTACTCATGAGTATAGATTGAGTACTCGTGAGTATTGAAGATTGAGTACTCGTGAGTACTGATTGAGTACTCATGATTACAGATGGAGTACTCATGAGTACAGATTGAGTATGAATACTCGTGAGGACAAATGAGTTTGAGTACAAGTGAGTACAATTTCAAATGAGTATGTGATGAGTGAGTATTCTTGATTTTGAGAACAGACGAGCTTTTTGAGTCTGAGTTTGATTGAGTACAGCGTTAATGAAAAAACAAAGGTGACTGAGTTTGAGTGATTTTTTTCTGTTCTGCCAACCTATGGGTAGGCTAAGTTCAGATTACCGACGCAAAACCCATATCGTGATCTATGGACGTAAAAAATGCCATGTCACGCAGTTCGGTTAGCTGAGACGTGAAATAACGTCATTCTTTAGGTCAATGCGACAGTTGCGGCAACAGTCTGAACCCGGCCTTACACAAACAGTAAGATGCTTACGACGCGGGAGGGACACAGGCAGTTCCATGTTTATCTGCAAGAACAAAGCTTGGATCCGTCAGAGGGTCATTCAGCTAATGGCCTAGGAAAAATGCTCCATCGCAAATTACGACAAACATGTTTTGTTTAATGCGCTCCGTGGACTGCGTCCAGCTTTGCAGGTCATCCTTCTTCACAGAGTGGAAAGGAACTAATTTTTTTATATGTCTTCTAGGAGTATTATGTAGGTCTTGTTACGAATCGGCCAAACGCCGCCGTATTTTCCCGCATCAGCTACCACGTGGGAATCGACCACGTGCGCCCGCGTGTCGGTGAATCGTACTTTCGTGTCTCGACATGCCGGGTCAGTCACCTCGCTTTGCAACGCGCCTCTGGCGGCTGACAGCGGCACGCCCAGACATGCTTCATGACGTTCGCCACACCCTTCAGGCACCTGCGCGTCGGTGAGTCCCGCCTTGACCTCCCCAACTCAGACGTTTCGCTATCAGCGCGATCAAACCTTCGATAGCGCGACCCCGGCACCTTTCAAGGACACTCTCCCCCCCTCTCGGACGGCACGTGAGGCGAACCCATGAATGACTCACGAACTATGGACAGAGTGTGTGTGTGTCTGTGATTTCGTGGCGTGTTACTCTTGGGGGCGTTTTTTGGGTATAAATAGAAGCAGCACAAACGCTGAAATTCATTCCTGTCTGAGCAGCGAATCCATGCGGTCGCTCTGCTCGTGTCCTGTATTGTAACCTCGCCCGTCGGGGCATTGTATGTTTTTTTTGGCTTCGGCTCACCTCTCGCTATGAAGTAAACAGTTACGTTATCCTACTGCTCTGGACTTCTCTTCACGGCTGCAACACCGGCTGGCCGCTCGCATCATACACGCTACCCATCGTATGTTGGAGGCCACGGAGAAAGGATCGGGTGCCCCCGCCCGGTCGCAACAGTCTCCTCTGTTCCATGATCTTTTAATGCTTCCAGCACTGCTGAGGAGCTACTGAATCAAACGCGCTTTCGTTGTGTCTAAATGCCATGTAAAGGGATTTATTATACTCTGTGGAATCTTTCACATGATTGACGGCATGGATGTGATCTATTGTTGAGTATCCTTTCCTAAACCCAGCCTGCTCTCTGGGTTGCTGGGAATCTAGGCTGTCAGTTATTTGGTTAACTACTACTTTGGTAAACAGCTTGTATAGAATTGAGAGTGCGCTGATGTATCTGTAGTTATTAAGGTTTTTGGTGCCCCGCTTCTGATGAATCAGAATAATGTTGACGTTTTTCCATGGTATTCGAACTTTGACAGTGGTTAAGAATTTCGAAAATGGTGCAGAAACATTTTCCAGTGCAATATCTCCTTCCTCCTTTAAGAGATCAATGGTTAGACCATCGTCACCTGCAGCCTTTGCTCTTTTCATGCCCTTGAGGTCCTTTTCTACTTTGTCTTTGATTACTAGTTGTACATCACGCGTTATGATTGTAGAATTAGTAGTTTCGACTGGTCTATCGTCTTTGGCGTATAGCCTGGTGTAAAATTGCTCCGTTACTTTTATTATCTCGTCTCTGTTGTGTACGATGTTACCCTGCTCGTCTCTGAGTGAATACATTCTGTCTTTGCTGATAGCCAGCTTCTTTCTAGTTGCTCTTGAACTCGCTTTTATTTCCACCGTTTCCTGGATAACTGCCATGTTGTATGCACGAATTTCTTTCGTTTTACTTCTGTTAATCAATTTCGACCGCTCCTCTAACTTAATTTTACCCGCCGTACTCGACACTTTCATATTCTCACGATTTGCAATTAGCTCCTTCGTTATCTTAGTTAGTTTTCCAGTTTGTTTCTTACAGCCTACTTCTCCCATAGCTGCTGCTACAGATATCAATCATACAAAATGGTAGAAATGAAACATATCAAACCACCTGGAACATCTTAGAGGCCGCAATTGGTTGCGTCGAAACAGGTCACCAGTAGGCAGGAAAGGTGTGGCGAAGCGTCCCGATTTTTCCAATCGTCTCAGCGGTTCGCTTCACGCGCAAAGAAAATTAATTGAAATAAAATAACGACAGCTTGAAATCGCGCTCATGCTGCACTAATATATTTCTATCCGTGACCACGTAAGACCTATACTGGGGTTCAGTTCACATTGATGATCTCCGTCATCCGTTGTTGAATGTAGTTGAGTTCTTTTGCAGGGGTCATATACCTTCGGGTGTGTATATATATTATCTCGATATTACACGCAAGGGAGCGGAAGCAAGGCTTCTCCCATGGGGAAAACCTTGCTTCCGCTCCCTTGCGAGTAGGAGACGATAAGTGAGGCCCGTTGGTAAGGATAAAACGTGCAAGCAACAAAACAGAAACAAAAAAAATGTGGGCTCCTTCGTTTCGTTGCGGCATATGGGATTGACGAGAATTCGGAGGCGAGTGCAGCCAGCCGTTAATCTGCCAAATTCTTCACCTGGCTTTTTTCATTAGGGACTGAGAAGCGACACCTCCGCGATGGCGCGTCGGGGTGGCGGGAGGAAGCCGGCCAGCTTCGCGGCTGCTTTCTTTAATCACGCAGCGGGAATACTTCGGTCGAAGTCCTCCGGGCCCCGCCCTCCTACGCCGTGGCTCTAAACTTTACTGCGGGGCTCTGAGGATCGATTGCCCAAGTCTTTGTTTAAAATTTGGAGTGGATCGCTTTGAACACATGGCAACCTTGCAGCAACACGGGCCGCCTTGCCGACAATGAAAAGTCTGGTGCGTAGGCGGCTTTATAAGGCGGGGCTGAGAAGGCGGCAAGCAAGTCGAACACCGAAAACTAGAAGTGAAGAGCCAGTGCGGTGGAGGTGCCGGAGCACCACGCGTGTCTACGGTACCACTCGCAAGCGACCTAACGGGAGATGGCGTCTGTTGGCTACAGACGAGCTTTTGCAACCTCCTCCTACCATCCCCATTCCCACAGACCTGGGGCCCTTACATAAACCCACCCATCATCTTTCTCTGTAATGGCTTTATTTTCCTGTGAATAAGTACCCGCTGTCGCAACATAAACGTTTAAAATTTTTTTTGAAGCTAACCACTGGTTCGTTCGCGCTCCAGCTCTACACGAAAGTCGCATTTTGTGGTCTTTTTTGCTTACCTTCCATAACGGCAACTGCCCTTGAGTGCTTCTTCACACATCGAATAAAAACGACTTTCGCCTAAGCGAGATCCAACGGCCATCTTGACAAAAATGGCCACCTTAAAACGACGGCGCCACATAGGGAATCCAGAGCAATAAACGCATGCCGGTTGCCAGGAGCAGCGAGCCGAGCTCAGAGGCAGATAAAAATGTTTTTTCATGACTCATTTAGTATCTCCACCCACAGTTACTTTAAATCGGGGGGCTAACAAACTGGTCTCCCGCCCGGCAAACCCCATCGTGCGTTTCTTTCTGAACACGCAATGTGGTTCCTCCTTTCTGCAATCTCGTGGTTCATCTTCAGCACAATACACTCCCCTGAATAATGCATGCAGCAATAAAATCTTGGCAGTGATGATGTCGAGCATGTGATATACCCCAAACGTTCCGTGTGCACTGAACATTCACACATTACAAGCATGACGTTTTGGATTGAGCAGTACTACAACGAAGGTCACAATTTTGAGTCCCATTTAATGCATGACGCTGTCATTCGCCGAACTAGGTTTTTGTTGGAGCCATGGATTGGACACTCGACTGCATTATGGTGAAGCTGAGACAAGCTGATACTGACACCTTAAGTATAAGGTGGTAATTTTTTCATGATGGCGGGCAGCTTTCTCATTTTCTGAAATCGTTGTAGAGCGAAAGCTTTCTTAGTGGGACCGATGGCGTCCTGTAAAAAAACTAATGCATTTCCCCATACACTGGTTGGTCGACCGAAAAGCTCTGATAAGATCTCAGGACACACGGCGCGTGCGTGAAACCGGGCTTCGATAAGGTCAAAATGGTTACTTGAGAATCGCGAAAAGGGAGCGGTTCTAGATAAGATAATGCAAGCATCGATCATGAAGAAGGAGTGCAATAGCGTACCTCTATCTCATAAACAAATCACGCATCGGTATACATTTAGATGATTCGTAGATACGTTTATTTAGTGGGCGAGAAATCGTCAGTCGCATGGGTGCGTTCTTCGCTTCCGATTTGGGTCTTTGAGGGTTTGACGATCGATTGGACGCAGTTTCAGTGAAGGGTTAGACGCACTTTTAGCGCAGGTTCTGATGTCAGGAAGCTTTTTTCCTTCTCTCAACTGTCTCTGAGAAGGTATGGTAAAGTTTTCTTCATCAATTTCTGGCTAATCAGCGAAGTGTCGTTAGCATTCTTTATAAACTATAAAATGCAAACTGTGAGTAAAGTTAGGGCGAGAACGAAATGATTGTTTGCGCAGTAAAACTCTTTAAACGCGCTAAGTGTTGCAACCATCTGTGAGGGCGGAGCTTCTTCGTTCCGAAAATATTCGTTTTTCGTGCTTCGTTCTGAAAATGTTATGGGTTATTACGGTGATGATTATTACGGTTCAAGATAATAAAGTTTCCTTGTAATTCCGCTGGTTCACTTAAGGTAGTTGTATGGTAGGCGAGTGGCTTGCCATTTGCGGTGAGCAGGAAAGAAAAAGTACGAATTACAAAAAAGCTTTGCTTCGCAAGTGCGCGCACAAGGATAAAAGCACTGGAGGCAATTTCACCGGAACAATCTCCGTAAAGGATTTCGCTGTTCAGTTTCAGCATTTAAATTGTTTTCTGTTGTCCTAGTCATGATATTTTTTATTCTAAATGTACCTGACCCACGGCGTAGTACAGCCGTTGTCTTCAAGGGAACATAAGCTTGGCAAATGAGACACCGATGAGGAACGCTTCCCATCAGGAGCGTTGGGGCTAGAGGGCTACCGCATGATTTAGGTCAGCGAGGGTTTTCTAACGTGCACCGAAAACTGGAACGCAGATTCTTTTGGAATTCCTTCTTTCAAAATTGCAGCCGCCATGGCACGGAATCGAGCGCACGACCTTATGTTCGACGCCAAGCTAGACTAGGCCAACGTCATAGACTGCTGCGAGCCTCCCACACTGGTTATATCTCGCAATATACAGGATATTTAAGGCATAAAATGGCATTAGTGCGCACAGAAACATCTTCGACTTTGCTTAACAGTTTTACGAACGTAAATACAAATATGCGGCACATTTGTAGGAATAGCAATCCCTAAGTGTCCGTAGTCCCTGTATTGAAACTAACTGTACCCCGATTATACCATACAACTCTGCACCCTCCCAATTTTTTCCCGTCTTGTTAATTAATGCTCGATCTTCTAAGGCAACTGCGTAGTTTTGAAAAGCTGTAGTACACTTGGAATTCCAGTGATCGTAGTTTTAAAAAAGTTCTACGAAGTTTGACCACTAGTAGGACTGTGTTAGCTTGCTCACGCACATTGGGTTAGCAGTTAGTTAGCACTGGATTTGTGAATATGGTTATGAATGCTCTACCACTCTCCCTTTTCGAATACATGGGCGTCTGTTGGGAGAGGTAAATGGTCCTGCAAAGCGGGTGCAATCGTTTCTTAACAAGCTTATGGTAAGATAAAAAATATCATGTTTATCCGCTGAAACTAGTGCTTAACTTTGAAAACACTGCGCCGTACCATATAGACGTGTACCAACTAGCCCCAAGCAGGGTCTTGTTGACATCATTCGCCGTACTAGGTAATCGCACACTGTAGTCTCAAACCGAATGGAACGCGGATGTGCTTAAGGGCCCATTCTGCAGCCCCGAAGGGCGTGGCGAAAAAAATGAGTTACGGGCTTTAAAACGAGTTCTAATGCGATTGCGCAATAAGTAATTATGGCATGCTTGTTCACTAGTGTAGTACTGCACCGTTACCAAACTCAATAGCATCCACTCAGAATTATGCAAAATTATAATTGGTAAACATCGCAATTTTGCATCTTGAGCGCATTTGGTCTCAATTTCGTGGGCGCCGGTGTTAGGTTCATCCTGGCGACGGCCTGAACTTTTGACCCCACACATTCTCTCGTAAGGCAACCAGGGCGACGGCGCGGAAGTCGCTCTGGCAGCTTAATCCTGAGCTCGGGGTCTACGTAGTGCAGGAAGGCATAATGGTGCTCTGGAAGAGACCAGAGACGGTTCCGCTCCATTAAAACAAGTGCATTCATCATAACTGAGGCATCATGCTTGGTGAAGAAGACCTTCCTCATATTATGCATTTGAAGGCGCCTGCGAGCTGCTTCATCTGCCTTCTTGTTCCCTAAAAAACCACACTGGCCTGGAAGCCACTGAAATGTCACTTGGTGCCCAGTGTCTTTGGCGAGGTGGTGCAAGCAATTTACTAAACGAGAGGTGTATTCGTGAATGCAGAAGCAGTCGTTGCGCAGTAAACTTTGAAGGGCTGCCTTGGAATCGGTTAAGATGGTCTATTGCCCCGGCGGTTGGCGGAGGATGTACCGGATGGCTTGCTTGACGGCGTGAAGCTCGCCTGGGGGTGGTGGGGATGCCTGCTCGTCTCGTATGCAGCAGGCTGCTGGTTCGTAATCGAAGTTTACCCTATACTTTGTAAAGCGAAAGTCTTCAGCTCCACAATATAAATACACCCTGGCCGTTGTTGTAGTCCGGTACAGAAAATTGTAGCCGTGGCGCAGTAAACATAAACACATCTTTGAGTTAAATCGGCTTTGGAACCGAAGTTTGCAGAGTTGAAGCAGAGCGCATTACCACCGCGCTATCTCCGCGCGTTGGCAGCGGTGGAACAAAGGTTAGAATTGTTCTTGTTCCTTCATTCGTAGCACATACCCACGTGGGGGCCAAGGAACGGGGTAGTCTTGTATCGGTAATGCGCCCACTTTATCCCACTAAGTTTCCCGAGCAATTTGTTATTATATTAGTTATATTTGTTTAAAGAAATATCCCCGAGAAATGTGGCATTCGTTCTAGCATTTTTTGGCGTACTCCGAACTATTCTTCGAGCCTTCGGCCAGTTTGCGCGCCGACTGTGGGCCAGGAACACGCGATTCTCGACCTACAGAGTTGACTAATGACCCTTTTAATAAGTACGGGTACTGTGTCGCAAACTCGACGAGACAGCCGTCTCCGTTGTTGTTGTGCCCAAACTACCTTCAATAGCTATCCTCCCCATAGGATAGTGACGTTAGCTACTGCCGGTTACACTCAAAGCACACTAAAACGAACGCTTCTACTACAAAATACCCTGTACAACGAATCATGACGTATGGCCTAGCCAGATCCTTATGTTTCCTGTGTATTGTGAACGCCACTACAGCGAAGACCACCAGCGTGAATTTGCCTGTTTAATGAAAAAAAATGAAGAAGCTCACAATAACGCGTAAGACTTGGAGGTAGCGAAGCTGTAGGCAACCTTCATGATCATAACGAAAGTTTAAGTGCACGATTGCAGCTGATTTGCTTCTTCACTGCCTCAACCACCTTTATTCCATTATTGTTGCTATTAGTGTGAGCTTCTTTCATTTTTTTGGAAGTGATAATCATTGGACATCACCTTGGAGGGGCGTACGCCACGACGGGTATTTCTCGTTCCGAGCGACTGTTGCCACGATTAGGGCGAACGCTGGAGTTTCTTTTTTTTTTGGTGGGGGGGGGGGGGGGAAGGGGTGGGGAGGGGGCAGTGTTGGCCAATCCCCTTAAGTGGGTCTGCTTAATGGACAAACCTGCGCGGGGACGCTGAGCGGTCCCCGCGAGACAAGCACATACGAGCGCTCGGCATTTTCTTGGGTTTTTTAACACGGAAAGGTTTTATGCCCGGTACAGCAAGACCTCACTGACGTCATATCTGTCACGGAAATGACATCACCAGAAAAAGTTCCATTAGCGCGGCTGCGCTAGGATTCGAGCTCACGATCACTGTGGCCGCAACGGATGGTATGAAACGTTCTGCTAACAGGGCTACGAACTCAAGTCTGAACAGCTGTAGGAACGCGCGTTATGTCCTTCCCTATAACAATCTCTATTAAGATGGTGCTGCCGTCTAGGACAGGTGAAGCGAAGAAGTGTGCCATGGCGCTAATGAGCCTGATAGTTGGCGCCTGAATGGGGCAGCGTACAGCAGCGTGAGCTGCGGTATTCATCCGTCCGCCGCCTATGCTGCGGGCGTGATGGCCCCGTGCACGGTGAAGGAATAACTTCCTCCACCGTGGCCCCGTGTAAGAAAACTGTTGCATTAAGGCAGAAAGTCAACGACGCCGACTGGAGAATTTCGCGCACCTGACTACTTTGGTGTGAAGAAAAACATGCCAGCGGAAATCCGAATGCCTTCCCGCACGAACAGCTCCAAGCTACGAACTCTGCCTTTCGCGTTCCATAAGCTGAGCTCGTTGCAACGAAAGCGTCAGGCGTGCACGCCACGGAGCAAGACCGAAGTATTGCATTTTTGCTGAAACCACCCGCCAGCACAACGTCTCTAGCCAAACAAACTCACAACACTGCTTTTCTTGTTTTTTGATAAGGAATACGACTAGCCGCCCGCATGGTAACGTGCAGCTAAGTGTGCCAACGACCGTGAGTCATCCAGTTTTGCCACAGAGCTGCAGGAATCCATAAGCACGTACAGTGCATGTTGCGGCGCAGCACCTGTTGTTACGGTGGACGATTACGCCTCGGTGGACGACCAGGTAATGGTTTGCTCTGACCTCACATCTGAAGATATCGTGAAGGCCATCATAGAAAAAAGGAACGCCACAAATGATCAGGCGAGCAGTGATAAAGAGCTCGCACAGGAGCCAAGCGTTATGACTACCCGAGAAGTGGTCGCGGCATTTGACTCACTGTAGATATACGTATATCTCGTCACTCCCTGACCTCGTGCCCCAGCACGCCGTGTTCCTCGACAGCATCAGTTCGGTGGTGGTTGCGGATTCAGTACGTAATACTACTGTGCAGAAGAGAATTGTTGACTTTTTTCTGCCTATTGCAATGTTAATCTGATGTGAACAAACATTGTTTCTCTGAATTTTCTCGTGTGCTGTAAAGGGTTCAGTGAAGTGTGCGGCGCATTTAGCATGAAGTCCTGCATTCCCTTCTCGCTATCTCCGATTGCGCAAGCTTCTTTTATTCACTTGAGCATGTTGTCTATATACTCGACCCAATCAAATCAATACCAACAAATATGATTCTCTTTTCGGCTCCTCAGGCTGCAGATCACGTTTCGGTAGGGTGGATATTAGGTACTTTGCTTAGGGCGCTGATGATATTCATGGGGTTAAAATCGGTATTGGTGTATCCCGCCTGCTGCTTTGCACGAAAATAGCCACCAAGCGCTGCCGCCACGCATGTTCCGCAACAGAAATTCACCTTCCCGAATGTTACTTGAAGGTTTACTGGTAAGGTAAATAAATCTTCTAAGGTAAACGTACTGGTAAGGCAAAGAAATCTTCGACCATTTTGAACGGTTGCATCTAGTCGCTCTACATGATTTACTGGAGAAACAAAGATAAAGTTGCATCGAAGCTATTATTAATAGTGCTCCGTTAGAGGCACACGTGCATTCAAGTCGGTGCGTTTGGGGAAGAGAGTATGGGTTGGATGTCAGTGTGGAGGAATAAAAGAGAAAGAGGGAAAGTGGGTGTAGTTTGCGCGGGAAGTGCGGCTAAAGGCGGCCAAAGGCGCTGGTTAAGTCCCCTGGCGTCGAGGTAGTGGAGCAGGCCCCGGAAGGCCTGTGCTCCTGTCAGGCTGCGGTCTTTCGGGAAGAGCAGCTCTTTGAGGCTGGTGGCTCGAAGCGCCACTCGAAGCCGCCTACCGAAGCCTCCTTGGGACTTCGACGCGGGTCCTAGCGAGGGCGCGATTCGGGAAAAGGAGATGCTCAATCATTTCGGGCTCTGCCAGATGCTGCAGACGGGCGAGGCTGTGCGTTCCTAATGGTAGACACGGGCGATCATGTTTGAGCAGTTCGAACGGAGCCTCGGCCTGCGGGCCTGTTCTCAAAGCTCAATAAGATGCGGCCTGCGCTGTGTGCCCGCAGGCAACTCGGCCGTCGTCCGGGTGCTCTTGCAGGATGTCGGTGTTGAGTACAGCCCATGCCCCGAGGGCGCTTAGAGCGCTGCACAGCGATGTTAGAGGGCCAAGACGCCGACACCATTGCCAAAGGTGTCGGCCTCCTAGCTCCTCCGATGCCCTAGTGGCGGAGAACCAACGGAGTTACTCTTGAAGCCGTGGGAGGGAGCCGTATGCAGCCCGGCCACCAGGGAGCGCTCAGCGGGACCGGTGCTTATCTTGCGCATGTCGGCTAGTACGGAACAAACTCCCTCTCTATACAGTAGGAGTTCCATTGCACTCCTTTGGCCATTCGACCGGAAGTACCTCAAGTTTACTGTTAAGCTCGATTACGTTCTGCTTGCTTTTGAGTTAAAGGAGCCATGAAGAGAAAACACAAGTTTGGTTCATTCGAAAGATTGCCTCGTTGGAACCATAACGACACCACTTATAACGCAAACTTCGCTCAAATAAGCTACATAATTAGGAAAAAAGGAAATGACCATGCGACCCACCAGCTCATTTTCCGCAACAGAACCTATGATGTCACTTGGGAATGCTCTGCGATTGGCGGAGGCCGGCAAAAGCAAACGCATGTTGGGCAGGGCTTACAGTTTGCATAGCGAGCTAAATGCCCGTGAAACATACTGCACATTCTTTTTTATGACAAAGAATGGTGGAGTAAACGGTTGAAGTTCCGAACGAACACGCAAGCGTGTATGCCAATGCGTGCGAAACTACCGCTGGCCGAGCTCGACATCTCGCCGTTGCCTCCGTCGCGCAGACGAATTTTCGGGTTCAAGGCTCTTCGGGGCCAACGAACCGTCCCAGCACGCACAGCCGCGACCTTGCTTGGTATCGTAATCCCTTCACAGGATGTTGGCCGTCATATCGCCAACCAGCAAAGGTAAAAATAGAAACAAGGGGAGTAAGGAACACAGAGCAGCAACGAGATAGTGCCACTCGTCGCACAGGTTTCGGTATGGAGGTCGTGTTGGCTTGCTGCTGTCGTTACGAGCTCTTTTACAGTTTACAACCACTGAAAAGTTCAGTTTGTTCGAGTACTTTACAATGAAATTTCGTTGCTGTGTTTTGAAATGCCCATGTAGTACGGGCCAATCGTCGAGGGAGTGCGACATCCCCGCCGGTGAGATCCTTTCATGTGCTGCCCAACGACGAACCTCGGCGAAGCAAGTGTCTACGTTTTGTGAACTTTGCAAACGGAGGAGAAAGAGCTAGAGCTAAAGGAAGTACGAGTGTGCTCGCTTCATTTCCGAGCAAGTGATTACGGCAGGGACCCGGACATGCTGGCGCTCGTCGCCGACTTCGTCAAAGCGCTCTGACCTTGGGGAAAAAAATTGCCGTACACACCGCGCATTGACGCTCGAATCTTTCTGGTCGGAGCTGAGAGCTCGAGCGAACGGCTTTCCATACACGACTCCGGCCAATTGGCATAAGCGATACTGCTACTGAAATTGAAAATACGGCACATACGTACCAGTCTGTATTCGTCCGTCGCGACGGGGCTGACGAGGCAGCGGTGCCGACGGCTGGGCGTTCGTCTGTTGTGGCTATCGCGGAATGGTCGCTTTCCCGTCCACCGCGTATCCCACAACTCTTTCCGCTCGTGCACTTAGAAGCATTGAGCGTTCAAGTGGTGTGAGGTTGTTAAATGCAAGCCCGAGCTCCTCGGCGAGAGTTTTGTTCCCCGGATCAGGCGATTCCATGACTAGGGCTGCGGATGCACTAGGTTTTACTAGTATTTTTAAAATGGCCGCCGTCTCGGTCGACTCCCGCGTGTGGGTGCTATATGGAGTCGACATACTAAGTATCTGTTTCATGGACCGCTGCATGTGACGCCGTTGTTCACGTGCCGAAATGTGCAATTTTAGCGGGAGATTTAAAATTTTGGCTTAAATTGCCTTATTTCTCAGTGAATAAAGCATCATTTGCTTCCGGGAAAGCGCTTGGGGTATTATGAAACACCTAATCTTTCGAATAAAACAAACTTTTGTTTTCTCTTCATGGCTCCTTTAAGTTTGACATATTTTCTTCCCGCTTCATTTGTTTTTCTCTGTCTGTCCTCTCTGTTTCTCTGTCTCTCTCGTTCCTGTCTATGCCCGCTCCTCATGCTCGATTTTTTCCCTTATTCCACTGCTTGACGTCACTAATTTCACCCTCATCAGCTTCCAATGCGAGAAAAGCCACCAGAACATTGGGGTTTCTAGTTTGGTCCTGTATCTACGCGTCCAAACGTTCTCGCCCGTCCAACAATTGAGGTTTTATACCCGTATTCATTTCCACTTTTCAGACCTTATGGTGATCTTTAGGGCTGCACTTCGCACTAATCTCTACATTGACGTGCTGTAACAGCCCTAGTAAGCGACGTACGAAAACACTGGTGAAGCTCCGGGAAAGAAAATTGGCTGCGTATCCGCTTGCTTCGTGATAAATTCCACCGAACGACGAGAGTCTTTCGCCGCCCCTGGCACGTGTGACCCCTCTCCTCGCCCGGACTCCCAGACTTCATGCTCTTACCCTCCGCTCTAGCTCCTGCCATAATGAATGCAATGTAGATTTTCTCAATTATTTTTTCCTACGTTCGCATTGCTTGCGCTCCATCTGTTGAGGTATTCTGGGCTCGTTGTGCCTGTAACAGCATGTGCGGACACTTGTTCTTTTAGTGTTTGCCTTTATATCACCTCGCTTGGACACGGTTTTTAAGGCGTTTCTTTTTTTTTTTGCTTGTTTGCTCTCGGTCTTCGTCAAGGCTAGACAACTGCATGAATACTGTTGGATTTATTGTTGTAAGTATGCTCTTTTTTTGCCGCCTGAGGAGACCCTAAAGATATACCGAAGTCCAATGTCCTTCCTTTCAAGGGAAGGAAAGACGTTTCAAAATGATATAATGCAGCCGAATATATGCTCTATTTCACAATAAAGTGTCTGTTTACGTTCACAATTTAGAAGATATACGCAGCACAGCTTTGCCTATGGAGCGAAATAAGGTCCTTCATAAAGAAATGCAAATGTGCACAAAACGCTTTCAATACTGTTCTTATCAAACAGACGATTTTGCTTTCAATAAGTTAGTTTTGATTTACTGCGTGGGGATTCAGCGCATAACCGGAGCAGTGTTCAGGGGCGCAGCTATGTCGCCTTCCTTCAAATAAAGCAGCGACGAGAGGAGGTAATGCTGTTCAAACGCGCGTCGTAAACTGTATTTTGGTTTTTGCCGGAAAGAGCAGCGATTTACTGTTTGGCAGCCTCCGTTGAACTCGCGCTCACCCTGGAAAAAAGAAGAAAAAAATTCACATTCGCGTACCATTTCAAAGGAGTCGGCGTTTTTCGTACGTATGTTGAAGAGAGGTAGTGCGTCGTTTAGAAGTTTTATGGAGCCGTTTGCGCTAAGGCTGCGCAGGTACCTGCTTGTTTAGCGACTCTTGACGCTCGTGTTTTCGGAAGAACATCGTTAACGTCCACAGGGAACTGAACAATTTGTTCTGCTCTTTCCCAACGACGGCTCGCTACCTTTCTCTTTCTCCTCTTCGTGGCCCCTTCGGAATATACGACAGCGTTCAAAATAAACGGTGTACGTTATATAACAGCTTGCTTTTCCGGCGCATGCAAGTTTCCGCTGCTTTTCATTCTGGCAACGGTGCTGAAAGGGGAACAGTGGAGTTTATCACAGTTTTACTCTGGGCAGGGTTAGCCGCCTTTACGCTTGGGAATAGAAGAATTACTGCCGTGCACGCTGTGCTGCTTTATCAACTAGGGCCATTTGAGAACTCTGTGTATGAACGACGTCATAATTAAGGAGTCGTCTAAACACTGCTGGAGCAGCGACTGCGTCCAAATGCTTTCCCTGCCTTTCCACTGCATGTTCGCGACATCGCTGCAACTGATTTCTTCACAGGGCAAGTGCCGACATTGGCAAAAGATTTCTTCACAAAATTGAATCGTCTGAATAACCGTGTTCATCGCAACGATTTATATCCTCACTCGGTACTGTTCATTCTAGAAGTATAATAAAAAACAACAAATCATTAGGCTGCAATTTATGTACCTGCCTTCTCACCTTTACGGTCCTTTCTTTACGTGTTTGATAATTTTGGGCTTTCGGAGAAGAAAAGCTGGTGTTACATCCACGGAGGGGGACCGGGGGGCATTGGTTTAAAAAAAAATGCGTTTTAGAAACTCCGTTTTTATTTTATTGGGCTAAAAATGGTACTCCTCCCATTACTTTTGTTTTTAGGCAGAAGACATTTGGTAGGGTTAATACGCACAAATGATCTAACATCCATGCGAAAATGGCGTTTTCGAGGAATGTTACGCTGTGCGTTTTGAACGAGTGATTTTTATCACGCTACGACTAAGTGTCGCTATAATTTCTCATTGTGAATACAGCTGTATGGCATGGACCGCTGGGGGAAATTTTATGCGACGTCTGGTGTCATGATTTAGCAATTAGCTTCCAGCAGGCTGTCGCAGATCGCGCCGATTCATTGAGCGTCGCCGCAGCATTTGTTGAAACCTGGACCGAAACGGCGGAAAACAGAGCGAAACCGCAATGGCGTTTCTGATACCAGTCCATGACGAAAAAGAAGGGGGACTGAAGTAAGACCAAACATAGAGAGCCGAAAAAGGGAAACACAAGCGAAGTAGGCAACCGACGTGACCAACTCTACATAAAGTTCCTCGACCTTAGTTTCAGGTGAAGCTGGCGCTCCAATCACATGCTTTCGTGGGAATCATGGCTGAAGTGGGTGTAGGATTGGCAACCAGAGGATAGAGCGTGATTTTATGGATTTCCTTCCCCGCATTTAGGTGTTTGTCAGTTATTCTGATTCTGATGGAGGCGAAAAGCAAAAACGCCCGTGTGTACGAGATTTCGGCGCACGTTAAAGATCCCCAGGTGGTCAAAATTAATCCGGAGCCCTCCACTACGGCGCGCCTCATCGCCTGCGTTGCGTCGGCGCGTTAAACCCTTCAATCAATCAATCAGTTATTCTGATTGTGGGGTTTACAGCGCCGAAGATATACCTGGCGCCGTAGTTTTGACCACCTGGGATTCTAACGTGCACCGAAATCTCGACACACGGGAATTTTCTCTGTCCGCCTCCTTCTGAAAAGCAGCCACCGCGGCCGGGATCAAACCCGCGCTCTTGGGCTCATGTGTCCGAGCTGCTTTCAGCTTGCTCCCGCGTTGCAACAGCAGCTGCGTATTAATATCTCCCAGCCGCCTTGCAAATTCGAGTCCGCGGAGCTCACTGCCCGGCGCATCGATGCGCAGGGCCAAGCCGCGTCCCCGTAACGTAGCCGGCTGCCGTGGAACATCAGTTTGCGTACCTTTTAACGCGAGCGGCGACTCGCGGTGCGCCGTTCAAAGATGTGCAGTGTGGCGCGTGCCTTGGTTCCACGCAGCATAAAGCGGGACGAGAAACCTGCTTATTTCGTTAGCGCTCTTATTTGGTTACTAATAACGTGCGAGAACACACTTACTTTGCCTGCCGGGTTTCGGCCGCCGCCTCAACTAGGCAGTGCACGGTCCCCATAGCCAAAGCTGCCGGGTAGCAGCAAGCAGCTTTCAGGAGCAAATTACGTTATGCAATAAAAGCGGCTAAGCGTACCCGGCCCTGTCTGCCACAAACTATTACGCCAACGCAACCGGCAAAACTACGGGATAGCAGAAAGTAGCGGACTGCAATAAATTACATCGCGTAATAAAAGCTCCTTAGCTTACCGGCCCTTGCTGCCAGACACTATTGCTGCAACATAAAAACAATCATCATTATTGTCGTCGTAATCTTCTTTGACGCGGGCGATTTCTTTAGGAGCCCGATTTAAATCATCATAAATGTCGTCTACGACGACAAGAGCAGAGCATGCGTGTGACTAAATTATATTCTTTATTTGCTAAATTTGCATAAAAAGCTGTCTAAATAGTTAATTTTATGTCATAACTAAAACAGAAAATACTGCTCTGTGTGTGTTGGTAATTTGCAAATGTAATCGTGATGACCCCCTTAATTAGGTCGCGTATGGCAAAAGCGACTGACATGCTACGTTTTCCTGTAAAAAAGAGCCGTCTAGTTCGAACCTCAATAGGCTAAGAGAAGCATTTCCCTGTTCGGGGTATGATATATCAGCGACGCAACACTTCGTCCCAGTTTCTTTGTGTAGCCGCAAGGTCACTGTGTACCCGCGAGGAATTTGTGTAGAAGCAAGGTCGTTGTCGACCATGTCAATTCTCAACTATACACTGATTCTCCCCGAGTCACAGGTCCCTTTCGCGGTCCCGAGCAGAAACTAGCGGCAAATACTCCTAAGATTAGAGAACTCTACGCCACCCAGGGAGCCAGAAGCCAAGGCAAGGAGGACGGTCCGCATAAACAAACCACGAGGAAAAGAGCCGTCGTGCGCCTGTCCCGCCCTCCAGTGAGAAGCCAGTGTACCGAATGCAACAGATGCAAGGTGTTGAGTTTTGCAGACGCTGCAGACATGTGCAGACATGCGCACCTGTAGTCAGAAGCAGAATGCGGCAGATACAGAACGCAGAATGTTCGAACCCTAGACCTCCATGGTATTTAAAGGCGTCATGAAGACAAAATACAAGTTTTGTTTATAACAACGAAGGTGTGTATGGCTCGGATTCCATACGTTTTCCGCGTCCGGGTGATGAGGATGATGATTACTGGCTCTCTCTTTTAATCGGGATGTCGGTTGTCAGCAACGGACTTACCTGTTTTATTGCACTTACTTGCCAACTTTTAGCTAAACTAATAGATTTGCCTCCCTCCAGCTCCCCCCACCGCTGTTATAAACTCCCATCGCTCCCTTTCCCCTTTTCTCCTCCTCCAGCTTTTCGAAAGTCTCATCCCTATGATTACTCCCCCTGCGTCCCCACGATGATGATGGTGATGGTTAGAGGCCCTCCCTTTGTATCGGGACGTCGGTTATCACCAACCGACTTGCCTGTGTTATTCTACTTATTTACCCTACCCTTAACTATCCTGATGGGTTAGCACCCCTTCCCCCGGGTTTTAAACTCCCATCGCTTCCCCCCTTCCTGCTCTTGAACACCTGTTTACATCCCCCCTTCTGTTCTAAATTTTAATTCGGTATATTACTCTTCCTCCGCCCCACTCTCTTTTCTACTTTTCTTCCACCACCACTCCAGCCGCCTCTTGTCACCCCTATGGCCCTCAAGTTGCCCCTCACACCAAATCCCAAAACCGCCGTCGACGTTGCTTCCCCATCTACCCGAAACGGCCGTATCTCTGTGCAGTCTATGACAATATGCTCTACGGGTTCCCGATCCCTGCAGCAGCATACACACGTTTCATCCTGTTCCCTGTAGTTAGCCGTGTATGCCCGTGTTCCCATGCACCCCGCCCGTGCTTCAATGAGCCATGCACTGCCTCGCGTGTTGCCATAGAAATTTTCCTTCCTGATTTCTAGTTTCTCTGTTCTATAAGTCTCCAGGGATTTTTTTTACTTCCATTCTCTGTACCCAATTCGTCGTCTCTGTTGCTTTTACCTGCTTTTTAACTGTTATGTATACCCCACCTTCCCCTACCGAATTTCCGTACTCCTTGGTCAACTGTCTGGTCCTCCGTCTTCACCACATGTCCCTGCTCCTCATATACAGGTACACTCTTGCGGCCCATTTTTCCCCCTCCATGTCACGTAGTCTCTCCTCAAACTTTCTCTTGCTCTGCGCTTCCCTTGCCTCAAAGGACGACCAGCCCATATCCCCGTGTACCGCTTCATTCGTAGTTTTGCTATGAGCCCCTAGGGCCAGCCTGCCTACCACCATCTGATTTACCTCCCAGTCAGCTTTGGTCTCTGACTTCATGCATATACCCAAATTTTCGAAAATCAATCCTGGTACCATGACCGTCTACCAGACTCCCCTTACCCCCTCGTATTTGTTGTAGCCCCACCGTGCTCTATGTTTCATTATAGCCACGTTCCGTCTTCCTTTTATTTTAAGGTGGCCCTCATGCGCATGCGTGAAATCTGCGCGGTTTTTAAGCCATGCTCCTAAATATTTATACTCCTTTACCCGTGGTATTTCTGCTTGTTGAACTGATACCAATTTATGCTCCGTGTCGTTGTTGAAGACCATGATCCATGATTTTTCTCTTCTAAAGGATAGCCCGAGGTGCGAAGCTTCCTCCCCGCATATATCCATCAGGCTCTGCATACGTATCCGGTCATTCGCCATCAACAATATGTCGTCTGCATACATTAATCCTGAGATTCGCTGTTCCACCACCTGTCCTTTTGTAATGTATGATAAATATAATCCAAGCCTACTGCCCTCTAGCTTCCTTTCTAAACCCGCCATGTATTTCATGAATTGCAGTGGAGAAAGAGGACACCCTTGTTTCAAACCCTTGTAGGTGCATATCGGCCTATGGTATACGCTACCCTCTCCCACACTATTTGCACCTGGTTTTTCCGGTATAGTTCCCTGATTAATAATTTCCCTGAAGTTAATAAATTATGGCCCCACTCCCTCAGCCTCCTGGATCTTCCGTAGCTGCTCCCTGTCTACGTTGTGATACGTCCCAATTAATGTCTAGAAAGCCTAACCACAAATGTCGACTTTGCATCTTCGCCACATCTATAAATTGGCTTACTACAAATAGGTTGTCTTCTAGTCTTCTCTCCTTTCGAAAGCCATTTTGAAGTTCCCCTAGCACTCTATTCTCATCTACCCACTGCTCTAGTTCAAATTTCACTGCGTGCATTCCCGACATCTATAGCATGAACGTGACGGTGACTGGCCTATACGAGCTCGGTTTAGTCATGTCACCTTATCCCTTATACATTAAGCTCATCCTGCTAATATACCACGTGTCCGGTCTTGCCTTTTTTCTATCCTTGGGCTCATGGCTTGTAGTAGCATTCCTTTGCTATTTGGGCCTTATTGGTTGATCAACTGCTTCGGTATCCCGTGCGTGCCCACTGCGGTAGTTTTGGGGCCTTTCCGTCTGCTTTTCCCCACTTGAGCTCGTCCCATCATATCTCCAGACCATTCGTCCTCCCCGTCGTGACATCACTGTGGGGCTGAGGGGCCGCTCTATCAACCTTACAGAATTTCTCAGTAAAAAATTCATGCCTGCTCTCCCTTGAGCATCCGCCCCGCTTCGTTTTCTTTAGTGCCACCTTTTGTAGGGCCCGTGAGTTTCCGTAATGCCCGCACATGGCTCCAAAACTTTCTCCGGCGCGTCTCTACCCTTCCTTGGTATTTGCGCCACCCATCGCTCACTGTCGCCCTTTATCTTCGCCTGTACCCACAGTTGCACTTCCATTTTTTTTATTATATTGCTTCCATTTTATGTCCACCTCCTCCTGGTGCCTCCCTGCCCTCTTGGCCTGCCTGTGTTCTCTAGACGCCTGTTTACGCCTGTCTATACCCTCGTTAATTTCTGCGTTCCACCAGCTGCTGCGTTTTATTTACTTTCTATTGATTTGCCCTGCCTGCCTTGACTATTTTTTCCTCCATAGTTTTGATGAGCCTGTCATATTCCCATATTTCTCGAGGATTGTTTTCTATGTCGGCTTCTGTACTTTTGGCTGTAGCCGCAATTTGTTTACTGCTAAACTAACTTTGTGTACTGCACCGCTCGGTCCGGTTTCGCGCCCCTCGGTTTCCCAAAATTCGGTTGCATACGCTTGTGGTCGCTGTCCAGACTGTGGCCCTCTTCCTCATCTATGCTCATTCCATCCAACCATTCATAAAGTCCCTCCGAGATGAGGCAGTAGTCGATACTCCACTGTCTCTTGCCACATTCCGAGGTGATTTGATGCTCGCATTTTTGTTCCCTGATTACTATGATCAGGTTCTGTCCCTCACACATATGCAGCATTAGATTTCGGTTGTTGTCTGTGTACCCGTCTAGATTTTTAATGTAGGCGTTCATGTCCCCCACCAATAGTACCTCCCAGGATCTTTTTCAATCCTCAATGTCCATTTTTGGGCACACCGACAGGCTCTCATTTTGTTCCTTACTCTCCTTATCCGTCCATAGGTACGACACTCCTTAAGACCCCTCCCTACCCCCTACCATCCCTTTTACCCACACATGCTCTTTACAGTCTTTCACTTTTTTCCAATTCGCCCCCTGTCGTATAAGCATACCTACACCTCCCCCTTTTCTCTACCCAGCCGTCCTATTGCAACCTTCCCATACATACTCTCCGATTACAGAGGTTCATGCAGGTCCCTTAGGTGCATCTCGGTAACGGCATATAGCTGGATATCTTCCTCTCCTAGCTGCTTACCAATATTCCTCCTGTCTCTTGTTTCCTGCCACCCTGCATGTTTATGTACGCGGTCTTTAGTTCTCGCCATCGCCTATTTACACACCGGCGTCTCCCCTTTCTTCTACCTGCACACACCTGTACGGACCCAGCTATTTCCCTCCTCACAAAGTAATGTGGCCTCCCTAAAAAAGCCACTGCTCGCGCCGCGTGTCGCCGCCCGATGGCTTCTCCCAACTGCCCGCTGAAATTGACCCCGCCCCACTGGCTGGAACGCCCTCTTCCAGACCACTCGTCGGACATCAGTGTTGATGTCGACGACTGAGAAATTAATCACCTCACCTAGCTCTAGTATCTCTCTGTTCACTGCCATCACCTCCATCTGCACATGCACACCTCTCCCAATAATCTCGGGTACTGTGCTCACGACGACCTGCACATTTCGGCACAGCGTCCTAAGCTCTCTCACTCCCTTCTCCAGCGGCTTTCGCACTCTCGTCCCCCTTACCTTCAAAAACGTCGTTAGTCCCTCCAGCTATGACCACGAGGTTCGGCCCCTGCATGTTCTCCCACATCTTGTCCTCCGCCCTGACGGTCAGGCCAGGCAACACGCCCAGCTGCACTCTCTTTTCTCCCTTCACCCGACCTCTTAACTCCCACTCAGAGTAGAGAATGTTAGAATCGCCTGCCACGATCACCATGCGCCCATGTCCTTTCTTTTTCCTGCCCACCGGCGTGGCCACCTGCTCCGGCTGCGTCTGAGTCAGCCTGGCCTCCTTATCGCTCGGACCCTTTTCGAGCTGGTCTTAGGCTTCGCTACCCTCCTTTGTTATGGCCGCAATGGTACTGCTTCGGTGACCAACGCTGCCCTGTCCGCCATCGTTTTCCTCGTGGCCAAGCACACTCGGCGCACTTGACTGTACTGACGTCCCTCATCGTTAGCTTACCCTCCATCTGCGCTACCTTCTCTTCGAGCGCCTGCCGCTGCTTCCGTTCACCTTTCAGCTCCTCCTGTAACTCTCCCACTTGCACCCGGAGCTGCAGCTTTTCTGCCTCGTCCCGTCCTTCCCGTCCCGTCCTTCCGCCTTCTAGACTGACTCGAACCTCGTATCTTCGAGCGGGTACTCACGCTCGCACGCCATGCACACCACACCCGGCTTCATCCTTGGTGGCATGGTACTTCACGTGCCCAGGCGTTCCCAACACGAACCTATCCACTGCTACGTTCTCCCCCGCAGTGTATGTTACTCAAAAAGCAAAGCCACGTGTAACAACCACTTGTGACATTTGGTTCGTGCGTTTCCCTACTTTAACTACTCCTACTGCTTTCCACCTAACCCTATTGACTAAAACCATGTTTTCTCTAACGCATTATTAATCTATGAACGAAGTAAGAAAATTCAAACACTTATCCGCTTTCGTAGTCGGTGTCCAGCGTCCGCCGTCTGCCGATTAGAAAACACTCGCGCGCCCTCTATAAGGAGGCAAAGCAAGCCAGGAAGGCATTTGCTGACACCTGGTGTAGCCCCGTGACTTTACGACCACTGGGTACGCTACACTCCATCTCCCCCCCATTTATTTGTGCTATACAGCTCCGCTAGTGATCCACCTTCGCATGCCTTGAATC
Organism: Haemaphysalis longicornis; assembly: GCF_048455015.1. Taxonomy (NCBI): domain Eukaryota; kingdom Metazoa; phylum Arthropoda; class Arachnida; order Ixodida; family Ixodidae; genus Haemaphysalis; species Haemaphysalis longicornis. The sequence goes on along the minus strand of NW_027526203.1, from coordinate 303,870,028 downwards.
TTTCGAGACACTTGTTTCGTTCCACCAACAATCACACAAACTTTAACGCAAACTTCAAAGAATTTAGACAATATTGAAAACAGATGACGCACTGGAGACTCCCCAGACCTCCCTCCCCGGTTCATTATGACGTCACAGGGACGTCTTTGTGTGACTGGGGACCACCAACCAAAGCCACCACCAAGAAACATGACTGTGCGATTGTATTGGTATATCAAGTTCCGTTTGATCGTACCACTTGAATGCTAACGGGCAGTTATCGCACCAATGACTGTTTTATGATAATTTCCCTCATGAAGTCACTGCTCACGCCATATTTTAAAATGTAACATTTGTTGTTGTTTTTTAGTTTAAAGCAACGTCTTTCGGGGTCAGAATTGCTTTGGTTGAGGCACCAAAAGCCAGTACTTTCAAATTAAACGGGGATGAATTTTGTATTCACAACATCAATATTATCGACGCTGTTTCTCACAGGAATTGTGATCGTTGGTCTTGCTTAAGGTTGGACGGGAAGGCATACTTCTCAAAAGCCCGATAGCCGGTCTACCGCAACACAACGGTACTAGTACTCTCTGGTGACCCATACGGATCAATCTACGGATTAGGCGGATACTGCTGTCTGTGGAGCGACATTCCGTTTTCCAAGCCAGAGCGGGCCGGGAACTTCCGCTTTGATGCTGAACTTTAATTAAACGTGGTGATAGGCTCCTCACCAAACCGACCTAAAAGGGGCTAAGGCACCTTTATTTGAGAAAAAATTGCGTAGAACTCATCTAAGTGAGCAGTTTTCCAATAAATAAAAAAGAAACATCCCCCTCGCGAGGGGCACGGTCAGATGCAGAGCATTTTCGGGGGGCGCAAGACCGTTGATCGGTCAGGGTCAGGCGCAAGGTCTTGATTCCATCCCGTACAACGCTGACTCCGACGACAGCATCTGAAGAGAGCGCAGGCGATGACTGGATTGGAACCCCGCACATACCCGATTTTATCTGGTTCGAAACAAATTGACAGCGAGAGCGAACGCCGAGAACCGCCCCATCACTGCACGACCGCGCCACGACCACGTCACGACTACGTCACGATCACGGCACAACTGTTGTTGCTCCCGCGCCAAACTACGACGCATGCGCGCCCCACCTCTTGCTGAACGCGATCCGAGCACGCAGAGAACACGTGAGGAGCAGCGGAGAGCAGGCGGGGAGGAGTGGGGGAGAGGGCGCACCTGGAACGGCTGTTGCGGACACCGAGGCACGCCAACGCCGGGTGACATCGTGAGTTAAAGAAATGCTCTGCATTTAAAGTATACCGGAAATAAAAAGAAAGGTCAAATTTCTGAGTCTGGAGCACCGGATAAGCGTTAGAAGCCACGACGCTACCCAGTAGGCTCCAGAGGCTGAACAGCCGGTTTGTTTTAGCAGTTGATGGACAAGATTACGTCAGGGTTCAAAGCTAACCGCTAGACGGCACTACGGGCAGCAGGAAGTGCCCGGCCTGCAATGACTTGGAAAGGGGAGGTTGCGCCCGTGGCCCACCACATCGGAACGCGCTACAAGCTTCAACGCAACTGCTGTTTCCAGTGGTGGGTTTCCGGCAGCGTGTTTGACAAACATGGCAGCCTGGACGCAACCCACGTTCGCTTCTCTTTCGCGTCGTACTAGAAGAACCAAACAACTAATTAACGTGTTGATACGCTAAACCGAACAAAAACATACAAAACCGTATTTATTTTCGCCAAGAATGCGTCCAATTGACCCAAGGAAATATGCTGTAGCAAAAAAAAAGATGTACGTTCGGGCATAAACAAAGAAAAATTGAAACCACCGGGTCTCGAACCTGGGCCGTTCGGGTGGAAACCCATCACACTACTCGTAGGCCACTAAGGCGGAATAGGGAATTTGTTTAGCAGATATTCAAGAGAATGAAAAGAGTTTCCCAAGCGAACCAGTAGAACCAGTAGGTGGTTCTTGTGGGGGTGCGTCTAGGCGGCCAGGCTTGTCAATCCCGCTTCCGGCAAGGACTCTTGCAACTTACCTTAAGAGTTAGTCGCACAGAAGCTTGCTTCCTGTTTAGTGTTGGCAACTTTTAAACGCATGTTTTTACTCATAGCGGTGTCAATCGTGTACAGGTTTCTTTTCTCTCTCGTTCGTTCATTATTTATAACGCAGCCAACTTCCATGTTACAGGAAACCGTGTTTTAACTCCGGTATAGTCTGGCATTGGGCTTGTATTTTTCCTATTTGTGAAAAAAGAAAACTTTTTTTGTCGATTCGATATTCCGACTAACTCTCTTTTCTGGGTTGTGATTGAGCTTCCGGTGGTGACACAGAGATAGCGTTGCTTAAGAGCCTCTTGCTTGCGATTCGCTCCCTTTTAGGCCACTATGTGGAGCCAAAGGAAAACTGAGAGCTGTCATATACCATGACACCATTACAAACACAACGAGATTACGGCAGAAAGGAATGCGACAAGTATTACAACATGAGTATTCCCTCCGGTTGCATGACACCTCTCGAGCTGCGACCAAGACACACTGACTGCAGTTCCGTGGTTCCCTCTGCTGTACAGGCGCTACAATAAAAATTCCGAACAGTAAATCACATTCGTAAACGGCCCAACAGAAGTGAAGCAGTTAAGAAAAAATACGCATGACTCCCAGCCGCAATAGCGCTTCGCGGAGAATTCAGCGGGTAGATCACAGCGAGCATGCGCAGGACATTCTTATGCGAACGCCGGGCTTGCGAGTAGTGGCATGGCGAGCCATGCCCGTCAGGCAGTACCACACCTTATGAGCACACACCGCGGTGTAGCGGCCGATCACTCTGCGCGCAAACAAAGAATTGGCAGGACGTGATTGAGGCACATAACAGCTGATTCCTAAAAGCATCTGCACCATGGCATGAAGCTCCAAATGTACAGGGGTCAACAAGTGTTGTCCAAAAGAATGCGAGTTTGGAGTTGTCCTTGGTAGAAGTCCTCCCGAGGCCTTGGTTGATGAGCGCTGTGCTGTTCCCTCACGTCCCCCCAGACACGGACACTTTATAACCTCCAAATCACGACATTGATTTTCTGCAAGCACTAGGCAATCATGGTATACAGAGTGGCCTTGCGAGATTAGTGTAGCCTGGGGGTGACAACCCATCCCGAGAAAACGCTTATTAACATCATGGACGCAAAATGAGCGCTCAAAGAGACATTCCGTTCGGTGACGAAGACTTTTGCTATTACCCCATGCCTTACTATTCCCCATGCATGGCCTCCGGGCCTCCCCTTTCTTCCAATAAAGGATTGAATCAATCAATCAATGAAATCCAGAAGCTACTCTTCTCCAGAAGCTTGGCTGTTGGGTCTCTCTGCTCGATTTGGGGAGGAAGCTTGTACCTAGAATTGCTCTTGCGTGAAAAGGCAAGCGGCAGTCAGAAAACCAGAAAAATCTATTATAAAACTGACACGTGCAAAGTACAAACACAAATCCACAGCAGAGCTCTGCCAGCCTTCAGGCACACCAAGAATTCCCGATTACCTTTCTTCTATTACCCAGCATTTCTTTTGGCAAATGTCTGGCGTTTCAGGATTTTTGTGGAACTAAATGTCCAACTCAAAACGAAATCGTAAATAATCAGACCTAAACCGGAAACAACAAACCATTCAGGAAAAATGAGAGGGTCGTTTGACCAACTGAACCCTTATTTCACGTGCACGTATTTTTTCTAAATTGTACTGTTGTTGTAGACCCTGCTATTTTTTTATTTCTATGTAATTGTTCTTATAGTTGCTTGTCTAAGTAAATATTGTTTTAGCCCACTTCAAGAGAGCACAATCACGTCCAATTTTCTGCCACGAAAGCAGGGCCTAGCGCTGTGGCAACTTTTATCCGCGAAATTCATACGCTCTACACATGAGTCTTCACGATTATGGAAATCACGCTCACGAGGAAATTTGACAAAAAAAAACTGTTTTAATGAGGTGAATGCGAGTGGTAGCGCTCGAACACGGGAAGCACCGCTTGGTTAGGCATGGTAGCAGACGGCGCACCACACACCGACTGTTCTGAGTGTTGCCTAGGAACCCATTTTCGTCCTTTCTGTCCTATCTGGGTGTTACAGGAACCTGTTCTTTCACCGTGTAACCTCCCATGAGAAGCTTAACACAGGGATCAAACAACGAAGCCTGGCAACGGTCTTGTCAACCGCTGGAGCGCCAGTCCACGCATGGCAATGCGTTTGAAAAACCGGCATATTTATCTTTCTATACGGCAGGGGCCATTGATTAACAGAATTCCTAACCCCGCGACATACATACTGAAGGGTAGAGACATACGTTCCCGCTTAAAAGCTTCATTCCTTAGGAGCTATGACTTCAGCCATCTTCTTTTCCATTCCCCTTGTAATGTGCGATCACCCCTAACGCGTTTACTGGATCAGTTGGCGAAAAACGCACCGTCAGCAGCTAGACGTAAGAACTTACGGTAGCTAGGATCCTGACCTCAAAACTGCCATTGAATTCGAACGTGGGGAAGGCCGGCCTTACGCTTCCCTTTGCTTCGACGCGTCATGGGGAACGCGGATATGCATTGGCTGCACACGCGCACGTGTATATGTGTCGGCCAGACGTACCCTTTGGGTGCGACCCCTAATGTGGTAGGGGGGAAAATGTGATGGTGAAAAGGGGGAGGCAGGACAAGCCGAACTGTTGGTGCAGCAGAGGGAGAGAGGCACACGAGCATTCGACAGCACGATGTTAGGCCTAACGTGACACTTTGGAATCTAACACCGTCTACTGGTACCCTCAGCTTCAAGCGCAACGAGTTTAACGTTGTTTGGCAAGTCGTAAAGCTTCCCACTAAGTTTCCTTAACGTTGAGGCTGAATATGGGATTAACAAGTACGCCGTTGACCAAAGCTCTGAGTCACATACCATGCTAACACAAATACAGTACTGTGGCACCGAATTTCATATCGAATTGTGGCTAATACGAACTATGGCTCCCAGACAGCGACACACCGGCGCACTCCCTCCTAAAAAATCCCAATGCGTGCCGCAACTCGCGCGAATGGGACGTGCAGAAACTTAACAAAGCCCTGTATGGGTACAAGTGATTCTTTCGGTGTAAGGGGAGAAAAGAGGGGAGGGCCCTATAGCGAGAGAGAGGGAGAGAGAGAAAAGACTTTATTGTAATCACTCTGAAGGAAAAGAGCACCGTGCGGGAATGTATGGTGTGTTTGTTTATTTGTTTCCATAAACGTACACACGTTATGGCGGAAAATAGGGTGAAGAGTTGCACTCAGCAATTTGACCATGCCCTACATCTTTCAGACAGTCAGAATAATAGTGGGGTGGACACAAAAAATGGCAGCATCTCCACTCCGTGGATGATGGCGATGGTGCGGAGTACGGGGACTCGAAATGACATCCAAGTTGCGCCCCGAGTGACATCCCATTTGGGCCCCGACCGTCATTCGATTAGAGCCGTGAGTTGTTCCTTGATTAATCCCTAAATGAAACTGCAACTGGCGGCTCAAAAATCGAATTTCGCTTGATTCTCGCTTGATGGGGGTGTGCCCACGCATGGACGCGAACGGACATTGGGAGATCCTAAAGTACTCCTCACCGTTACAGGCGAGGGAGTAAGCCGTTTGACTCACGGTCGTAGCACAAGACGTAAGACGACTGACACTAACTCTGTCCGGTCTACCAGACACAGGCTCGAATCCTGCCGGTGCCTGTGGGATTTTTTGTGATTGTAAATGCTATACGCACGGACGCGGACGGTCATTGTGCGGTCCTAAATTATTCCACACCTAAAAAAAATTTCCCCGCATTTCCCCGAGGGGAAGAATGTGAAAGTGCGAATGCAGGAGTTGAATTTGCGCGGTTCGGTAATGTTCGCGAAAGAGAGATCACACACACACACACAACTACAAAGAAAGAAAGATGCATTTATTCACAGACACCTATTTGTGTTGTCGTTGTACTTGATTGCTAGAGCGGATCTCAGCTTTGAAAATTCGTGTCAGTACTCCTTTAAGCGGGTGCATTAGCCCTTCTCACGCCCGATTCCTGGCCAATCCCGCACGTGGGTATGTGCCATGCACAGACACCTATTTGTGTTGTCGTTGTACTTGATTGCTAGAGCGGATCTCAGCTTTGAAATTTCCTGTCAGTACTCCTTTAAGCGGGTGCAATAGCCCTTCTCACGACCGATTCCTGGCCAATCCCCCACGTGGGTATGTGCCATATCAGGGCCAGGCAGCGCGCGCCCATCTCCCCCCGTTGCCAAGGAAGACGAGGAGATCCCTGGCCAATCTCCCACGTGATATGTGCCATCTCCCCCCGTTGCCAAGGAAGACGAGGAGCGCGTGCACCCGCAGCTGTTGCTATGTGGACGGACGGCGGTCAACGGAATTCAGGGTCGCTTATAAAGTGCATTCGCACTTAAAACGCAATACATAGACACAGATTGCGGGTGTCAAACAAAACTCCTAGCATCGAAATACGATATATTTAGGAGTACAATAGATAGCGCACCAACCAGTGCATATAACGACGTGAAGGCTATAGTCATTACAAAGAAAATATATGCAACAAACCGTACAAAACAGCAAGAAACTAATCACAAACATCATATTCGTTCCGAACGAACAAGTTATACAGCATAGATGTAGTATACAAGTTAATATTAAAACCACTAAATACACCCCCATCCATACAAGTTCGTGCCTTCAGACGGCGGTCAGGAGCTCGTGTTCCCTGGTGGCATCCTCTGCCAGCTGGATGGCCGCAGGTTGTATCCCGGGGAGAAAGCTTGGCAACGCGGTCTGCCACTGCTCAATACTTCTTATGCGTATGCCTTGTTGAGGGCCCGCTGGTTTATTGGGCATTGCCAGATCCAGTGTTGCAGAGGGGCGCCACCTGCATGTTGCCTTGTAGCGATTCGGATAGTTGCGGTGGCAGTGTGGTCCGCAGGAACATTCAGTCAGCTCAGGCTATAGTGCTGGGTAATCTCCGGGAGAAGGCGAGTGCGGCGGTGTCCATACCATGCGGATGTATCTACGAACTGGAATAGGGCTGTTGTTAAGGATTTCGGCTGCTGTGGTGGAGATTCTGCCGCGCCCATAGTTGCGAGGTGGGCCTTTGAGTCATAAACAGTAACCATTTAACATGTCCAAAAGTTCTTCCTTAAAGCTTCCCTCGCCATTCCCTCAAAGGCGCGTCGCCACCGTTTCGGGAAACAATTAAACATCAGAATGAGCACCGCAGGGAGCATGAATGTCACGACATGTAAACGGCGTGTAAGCCATGTAAACACGTGTGTCATTATTCTCTGCAATGAGGAGGAAAAAAATGAAGGAAGCTCACACTAACGCGCAAAACTTGAATGTAGGGAAGCTATCTGCAACCTTCACGACCATCACGAATGTTTAAATTGGCTATTCCAGCCGATTTTCTTCGTCGCTGCCGCAACGACCTTTACTCCATCATTGTTGCTATAAGTGTGAGCTTTCATTTTTGCGCATGTGATAATCATTGGACCTCACCTTGCAGGGGCGTTCGTAATGACGTGCCTTTCTCGTTCCGAGCAAGTGTTGCCCCGATTCTGGCGAAGGCTGGAGTTGTTTTGTTAGGGGCGTTGGGGGAGCAATCTTGGCAATCTCTAGAAATGGGTATGGTTGGCTTTACAAAGTTGCTCCGGGGACGCTGGGCGGTCACTGCGAGGCACGCACGCACGAGCGCTGGCCATTTTCTTGGTTTTTTTAACTCTCGGGAGGCCGCCGTGAGGCCCGCGCTCACGTGCACGCGCGCGTGTATTTCTTGGTATTTTTAACTGCGGACACGAAAAATTACGATTTGCTATAAAGCTTCGCTGTTAAATTGGCACGACGAGACCTAAATACCGAACGTCTAACTTCCAGGAATGTTGTTCTTAGACGCGTTAAATACGGGTATCTACGATTTCGTGAAAGGAACAATAAAACGCGAGCCGATGCTATGATGAATGTCGCACGGCGGAAGAAAAAAAAAACGACAGACGCTATCGCTTATCCAACCAAAGCATACCGTGCGAAATCTCATTTTGTCGTGCAAAATGAGCCGTTTTCTTGACAAAAGATAGGCATTGCTAGGTGGTGGACTGACCGGCTGCTAATTACACTCTTTGCCGTCCCGGCGTCGTTTCACCGTGGGCATGTCAACGTGCGCGTGTTTGGGTACAAATGTAAGCTCATATGTTTAGGGGCGAAGCACTTTAGGGGCTCGGACTGTTGGCATCTCCTGCCGCCGTCTCATGTCGCCACGGTAAATCAAGTTGTCAAACGATTATCAAAAAACAAGTGTATAACCGATAAATCGGATTCAGCATAAACTAACGTAGTGTAAACTAATTGAAATACCGCAATAATCAGGATTTAATAGCATTATTAACAGAAATTTGTTAAATTCCGTATCAAAATTGGTTTCGGATGCCAGTTATTACCCGTAAGGCATACTTAGCATTTTGGGGCGTGTGACACGAGGACAACTTACGGATAGTCTGTCTCTCATTTAATTGCTAAATCCGATTCAACGCAAGAGAGGACGGCACCGCCTCAGCAAGAGCGCGATAACTCCTCCCACCGGCGCTTCTCCGGCGCCCAATCAACGCGCACCGTGTGGCAATACCGAGACTTGTAATCTTTGAATACACTTATACACTGCATGTTTCTCCCCTCCCCAGGTTTCACGTTAGTGGAGATGGCCTGGGATTTTTTATTGACATGTGGTAAAGAATTTTCGGTCAAGTTCTTCTGTGGACATGTGTCGTGGTAGCAGAAACGAATCTCTTCTTTAGAGATTCCAGACGAGGATTCCGATTATGATCCGTATTTATTTCCCACGTACGTATACTCGGGCATCGTTGCGCAAAAGGCAATTCGGCCGGTCTGCAGCAACCCGAGCTGTGCCGGCATCACGTGCGACGTTTTGCTCATAGAAAAGAACCAGCCGACGTGTCATCGTATGAGCGGAATTCGCTTCGCTGCTGGGTGCACCCAGATTAGATCCCGCCCACTACAGCGTCGTTCTTCCTTCTTTTTTTGCAAGTTGAGGAGAAACTTCACACAAACAGAGGCGAGATCCCGTTTGCTATTTCGTTAGGCTAATGGGGCTTTCACACGAAATACACTGTATTCTTTGGCTGGAATGAATGGGTGAAGTAATGTGCAAGCTATGAAATAAAAAAATATACATTGAATACACTTTTAAAATGCAAAAAACAAAAGAATAAGGTAACAAACAAATCAGTCAATTATGATTAGTCGTAAACCACCATTGTATATCCCATATCTGCTCGACAGCGCCAGCTAAATATTTGAGACTTGTATGCTCAGGCTTCTGAGATAAATGTCAACCAATCGGACTTCCAGTCGCCCTTGCTCAAGAACCACAATAATCGCGTAGCGGGGGATATGATTGATTGATTGATTGATTGATTGATTGATTGATTGATTGATTGATTGATTGATCGATTGATTGATTGATCGATTGATCGATCGATCGATCGATCGATCGATCGATTGATTGATTGATTGATTGATTGATTGATTGATTGATTGATTAATTGATTAATTGATTGATTGATTGATTGATTGATTGATTGATTGATTGATTGATTGATTGATTGATTGGTTGATTGATTGATTGATTGATTGATTGATTGATTGATTGATTGATTGATTGATTGATTGATTGATTGATTGGGGTGTTTAGCGCACCGACGCTACACAGGTGATGAGGCGCGCCGTAGTGCAGGGCTCCAGATTTATTTTGGCCACTTGGGGATCTTTAACGTGCGGAAAAATCTCGAACACACGGGCATTTTTGCTTGTAGCCTCCATCAGAAAAGCGGCCGCCACGCGGGAGATATTATCGAGCGCCAACCCTATGTTTCTGCCCGTCTGCCTGCGATGGCTGTCTGTTTTGTCTCCCCAGCTGACAGAGTGACGTCGATTCGTAAGCTCACAGCCGGCTTTAAGCTGGGCCCATCAAGGAAGGTTGTGGCGCTTATGAGAAAAAGGCTTCACATTGGCCACTTGAATGAGCTTATTGCTGCCACTGAGACGAAACCGGCAAATAACCCTTCATTCGACTCCAGTGACGTCACTCGAGCCAGCAAATAATACCCAGACCGAAAAGAACAGCTCTATTTCTTGAGTGTATTGATAAGGGGATAGAGGTACCGCAGTGATATTTGACTTGGGTATACGTAGCAAGATAATCTACATTCTGCACCTGCTTCTTGGCTATGCTATAAAATTACTTACCATTTTGAAATACTGGAAAAGTAGTTGCAGAGGGACGCTGGGGCTTCGTTTAGCAACTGTAGGACTGTCGACGACAACACATTCCCTTAGCGGCCTCTGCTCTATTCGCAGCCCTGTTGTCGGATATACCGTAATTACTCGCGTAATAATCGCACATTTTTCCACAAAAAATTGATGCAAATTTAGGGGTGCGTTCATTACGCGGGGTAAATTTTTCGGGAAAAACTTTTGAGCGCAGAAAATGCAAGCAAGTTGCGGGTCAAAATTTTTACGATATTTCTCATGAACATATTAAAAATAATAAATAAGAACATAATAAAAACTCCACTAACCGCCGTTAGCCGCTTTGAAAAGTCACGCAAAATGCAGTGTTTTCATGAATTACGAAACGCGCCGGAACGAGTTTGCTGCGAGGTGACAACAGGGCGACCAATACGTGGCTGCCGCTGTCACAGTGCGGGACATCAAAACAGACATGCGGCCGACGCAGCAAGCTGAGCGCATTTTGATCGTTGTCTTGTGAGTTCATTAGGTGCATTTAGTGGGAGTTTCTTCTTCGTCAATATTGAACGCATGCTTGCCGATATCAGCAAGTCTGCGGCAATAACGTAGCCACGCCCGCTTTGAAAGGGAAGGAAACAGAGGTAAGCACGATCATCATCAGCTAAACTCGGCACACATGCGACACACTGCTGTGTCAAGTTCAGGGTGCGTTCATTGCGCGGGAAATTTAAAAAATGGAATTTTGACGACAAATTTTAGGGGTGCGATCATCACGCGAGTGCGATCATTATGAGAGTAAATACGGTAATTTTTTGTCTTCCTGTCGAATCACTCGACTCCGACGTGCGAATTCAATATTCCCTTTACCGCTGCGTCCACGCGTTTGCCCCACAGAAACCCTGCTGTGCCTGTGCAGACAGACTTGCGCTGCAGCTGCGTCTGGGCTGTCAGCTTGTTTTTAATGGAGCACTCACGGCTACTCTGCTTTATTTGGAAGCAGCAGTGGCGGCCGAAATACTAGTTCATCCAGTGGCCTCGGCTTCCTGTGCAAATCGGTAATGTTGATATTAAAATTTGTAGTTTATGTCCAGTCGCAACCAATTACAAGCCTTCTTTGCATCTTTAGCCGTGCAATGCCTACTACAGCAGAGCTAGCGATGGAGATAGCGGTACTCCACTCTGCATTACGACAAGCTAGTCTGCATGGTCGATGCACATGATAGGAAAAAGAAAACGAATTTGTAAAACGTAGGTCGTTGTACCATGCGGCGCTTTCCAGAGTGTTGAATTTTAAAGCGAAGTTTTCTTGGCCTCAGTGATGGCGGTGTCGTAACCAAAATGCACTGAAGCAAAGCCAACTTTTCACAATTACAAGGCACATGATGGTGATGATGATGGTGGTGTTGGTGGTGCTGGTGCTGGAGGTGGTGGTGGTGGTGGTGGTGCTGGTGCTGGTGCTGGTTCTGGTGCTGGTGCTGGTGGTTCTGGTGGTGCTGGTGGTGCTGGTGGTGCTGGTGGTTGTAGTGGTCATGATGATGGTGGTGGTGACGCAAGAAAGGGAAAACGCTTCCCGTTGTCGGAATCTAACATCGGTCCCTTGCGTTATGAAGTCGACGTCTATCTGATTCCGCCATTCAGGCACTGTCGACAATGGGAAGGGGAATGGGGCGCTCAGCTTTCTCGGAAGGGATTCGGTCACTCGTTTCTCACTTTGGACTTTGACTCGCAGGCACTTTGCACTTTGATCGTTGAAGCTTCGAATTTGGTTGCAGCGGCTTCGGCTTCGGCACTTCGCTATTTGATTCTCGCACGCAAGAAAGCTCCGAATTTCAACCAACGCCGTCGTTAGACGGAGGGGACTCGATGAGGGGACTTGAAGTAAAGAATACGACTAGGTGAAGGCCAAATCGGATGAAATTTAGCCTCAACCGAGCTTTTGGCAGGTAATGCAACTCCAAAAAATATGCGCCCCGCATCCGCTTGCTTCACTGCTTCCGCCGCCCCTTCAACGTAACTCTCTCTCCTTTTTCCCCCATCAACCCTTCCTGCTCCTCCCTTACCCTATCGCTTCCTCTCATGATGAATGCAAGAATGCAAGAACGCTAAATTTTCCTTCATTCGCACTTCTCGCGCTCCATCTCTTGGACCTTTTTATTCTGTTGTTTTCCCAGAATAGCTCGAGGAGACACCTGTATCATAACGTTTAGTTTCACCTCGCCTGCCTTCGATCCCCTTTCAGCACGTTTTTAAAATCTGCTAGCATCGTTCAAACCCATACAATGTGTGTTCTTAATTATAAGAACGCTGGTACTCTTGGTTATGTACTTGTATTTTTCAAAGATAGGCCAGGGGTTTCTTTTCCGCTGTATGCTGTTTACGTGTTTGAGCCATTGCAACGGTTTTACTAGATTGGGACTGTCTTGCCTACATATACTACACTCTCAAGCATTCTAGCTCTTGTTTTTTTGGCAAGGCGCCGAGCGGTTGAATCGAGTGACAGACAGACAGACAGACAGACAGACAGACGGATGGATGGACGGACGGACGGACGGACAGGCACACACACAGACAGACAGACAGACAGACAGACAGACAGACAGACAGACAGACAGAAAGACAGACAGATGGACGGACGGACGGACGGACGGACGGACGGACGGACGGACGGACGGACGGACGGACTCACGGATGGACGAACGGATGGACGAACGGACGGACAGACAGACAGACAGACAGACGGATGGATGGACGGACGGACGGATGGACGGACAGGCAGGCACACAGACAGACAGACAGAGAGACAGACAGACAGACAGACAAACAGGCAGGCAGACAAACAGGCAGACAGACAGACAGACAGACAGACAGATGGACGGACGGACGGACGGACGGACTCACGGATGGACGAACGGATGGACGAACGGACGGACAGACAGACAGACAGACAGACAGACCAAAAAAATATTTGCGTTGACGAGTCCAAGAAAGAATCCTGTTTAAAGTGTTGTCGAGGTAGAAGAGGTTTCCAAGTTGAAAATTCCTGCAACCGAAGGTGAGCACTGTGATGATAGTCTGCTCAGCTCGGCGGACGTTATTGAATGTTCTGAGGAGCCAAGCTCGTAGACGTCATGTCTGGGTCCCAACAATGGCTGAAAATCAGAAGGTGAAAAAGGTAATCCTTCCTTCTTAGGTTCACTGAATAGTCCATTATTAGTTTTGCGTTTCATGCAGCTGTAGAACTGGGGTACTTTGTTTCTTATTTTATGAAAGCTTCATCCCCTGCTACAACGACGGCAAAAATTACAGAAAATTAGACATTCTAACAACCCATGGCGGATTAAGGCATATTTGGAGACTAGGGGAAAACATAAAAACCAAGAGGCACTGCTTCAATAACTACTGCGTTAAGTGATATGATTACTACTACTCCATTTTAAACATTCTTCTCCAACAGGAAAAAAACTGTACTAGAAAATTGAATTCGGTAACGCGGAACAACCAGGAGAGGCAATGCAGTGTACTTTACGCTTCACTCAACCCGGCTCCAAATTAATGCCTTTGTACAAAACTTCAATACAACGCAAAAAACCTGTCCCGGCCCAGGGTTCCGTCCCATCGCCGATGCTTTACTCATTTGTTTTGTTATTGTCTGTACATTTATAAAAGTATCCTGCAGGCGAATATTGTATGCGCCGTGGTAGCCGATATTTATTGACAACTATTGCGAGTTATATTTAGTGCTCTTAACGCTTCGCACGCTCAAAAACGCTGGTCTTTTAATTCGACAGTTGTAATTCTTTTCGGATTTATTCTCTATACGTTCAGTTATATAATCAGTGTCGTCTTTATGTCTGGTAATATTTCATCGTCAAAAAAATAACAGTAAAACCAGTCTCCGACAGAGGTGACAAACTGTTAATTTCTACATACCGACTTACTAGGGCGAAATCCTCATACATCTTATCACTCACTCCCCTCACAACGTCTTTGAGCCATTCCGCATAAAACTTTTAGTGCCATTCCACTCTGTGAGGGTGGATGACCAGCGGAACTGTTTGTGGGGTACTGGTTCAGCGGAGTTGAGCGTTCACCGGGATTTCAGGCACGCCGACGTCTTGCGTTTCCCGCCTTGCAGTATTCGGGGCCGCAACTACAAGGCCTTCGGTAAAAGGCAAAGAACTGTGTTTTTCATACCAGATTACAAGCAGAACTGGTCCGCTGACGTCCAAAGTTCCTCATAGTCCTCTTCTACCCACATGCGCTCACGTATTTGCCCTTTACATAATAGAGTTCCAACAAGCTCCCCCCGCGGTGCAAATAAGAGGAGAAAATAACGGACGCGTAGGCGATCGTTCTTGCCCCTGTCTTCACGCCTGTATTTAGAGCAGCAGCGGAACTTCTTGGACGGTCCTTTTACAGTTCTGCGAGGCAAAAGCTAGTCTCCCTGAAAGTTTTCGTCCATGTATTTAGAACTGCGGCCAACTGTGGATTGGGAAGCATTTCTTTGGTTGTCGTCATTTCCATGCTATTCCGTCCATGAGTAGATGTTATCCTTTTGGTTTCGATGACCCCTATGTCTGTCATGCACACCATATGCGACGCGAATTCGTTTTCCTGTTCATGTGTCGACTCAGAAACGGCTTGAAGGTCGATTGTAGTAAATGTCGTTCTCATGTCTAGCCTTTCTCGCTAGCTGGGTTAGACTTCCTTCTGTAAGTTTGCTGTTTTCCAGATGCGTCTACAATCTTATGAGGTGGACAAAATAGCTGCCTTAAAGACACTCCGTTATTAAAGTTTATTCACCCGTCGCTCTGTGATGGTTAGTTGACGAATCTTCATTGGGCCAGTCAATCGCTTCTGCGTGGGCTACTTCATCGCTTTTACTGCAGGAAGGCAGGGAATTCTTTGCGTGCGGAAGCGTTGCATTCGCGCTTGCTACTGATTTATTCATAGCAGGTTGGTCCAGTGCGGGCCCGCACATTAGGATATGGAGCCTTCTTCGCAGGCATATGTCGGTCTTCCAGTTGAGGTTGGGCGGTAGCGTTCGATATCGGTGTCGTTGCTTAAATTCTTCATATTAGTGGATGCAGTCACAGAGCTGCTTGAGGCTTGAAAAGGCATCTTGGCCCATGATGCGCCACCGCGCCAAGGGAAGTTTCGTGCGTTGGTACGGACGAGAAGATGCGACGCGGTTTACAAAGAGAAAGCTTACGGTGATTTCCCTCAAGTTGGTTTCGCTTCGAAACACAAATTTATTGCGGGGATGTCATCTTCTCCGGAGGTAAAATGCGCCATCTAGTATGGAAACATGAATTGCTGGAGACGAACAGGTAATCGAAGGAAGAGGGTGCGCGTACAGCGTGACTAGAGAACATCTGATATCAGCTACTGCCCCTACAGAGAACAACGGCCCCGGAGCGTGTTTCCAAGCGCTTTGCTGCACAGTGCCCCACGTGACTTGTGTCATGCCACTGCGCGTGCTATTCTATTGAGCTGCTGCTGAAACATCCCGCCGTTATGGTTCTGTGGCCTCGAAGTAGAGTTCTGGGTACGTACTGTGATGGCCTGTGTTCCAGTGAGACTACTTTAATTTTCTACAGTAAATTGTTTTTCTAAACCAAATTCTTTTTTATTGCGGCAGAAGTCAGTTATTCGCGTTGTTTTTGTTATAAATTTTGATTTGGTATGTTTTAGGTAGCTTCATGTTCGGGGTGCAGCCTATGACAGCGTTTAATTAACGTTCTGTATCAGGCGAAGACATGTCACGTGGGGCGCTGTGCAGCCAAGCGTTTGGAAATACGCGGCGCGGGAGGGGAGAGAAGAAGGGGCTTTTCTCGCCCTACAGACGCAGAAATAACGAGGAGGGATTAGCACATACCCGCTCCGCTGTAAAAAGTTTTCTTTTCTTTTTCATTTTGGCTCAGTAACGACCCTATTTTTTTGCGACACTTGCAAATCCATACAAACAACCGAGTTAGTTGCTATCAACATAGCCGTCACTAGTGCCATTAGATAAGATATAGAGTACCGTCACTGCGGCATGCAAGTGAGCCATAGCGGCCATTTCGCCGATTATCAGTATTGCCAGTTGGCTGCTTCTGCGGCCTCACTGCTAAATTTGACGAGGTCGTTCGTAAACAACACTGCCGGACGCGCAGCAACACGGCATCTTCGGACACACTTCTGCCTTGAAATGCTGCGTAAACCCGCCGCGGTGGCTCAGTGGCTAAGGCGTTGCCCTGCTGAGCACGAGGTCGCGGGCTCGATTCCCGGCCGCGGCGGCCGCTTTTCTGATGGAGGCGAAAAGCAAAAACGCCCGTGTGTACGAGATTTCGGCGCACGTTAAAGATCCCCAGGTGGTCAAAATTAATCCGGAGCCCTCCACTACGGCGCGCCTCATCGCCTGCGTTGCGTCGGCGCGTTAAACCCTACAAGCAATCAAATGCTGCGTAATCTTTGATTCGCGTTTGAACGACGCAAGTCTCGCGCACCGCAGAGCAAGGAGGACAAACGGAGACTACCACAGAATTGACCGACAGAAAACACATAAACAACAAAATGGCGGTGCCCATGAACCGTCGCAATGTAAACACGTGATGCGAGCAAATGTCACGTGTCACGTGATGCGAACTGACAAATGTCACGTGTTGCGAACTGACCAATGATCACGACGGCGGCACGGAACAATAGAAGAAAAGAGTGCCAATACTCTGTAACCTTATCTAGTGACACTAGCCGACACCACTTGCGAAAAATATACAGTTATGCTCACTGTTTTCCAAGCTGCATGCCGCAATTTCCTCATAGGATGAATATCCCTAACAGTATTGGCTATTCTGCAAGTTAAACAACTTACAGAACTACCCATTGTCTCGTCCCCTGGGCACGAATACCTCAAAGGAAATGAGTAGGGCACGCCGCTGCCCGTGCCTTTACACACTGGGCCGCTTCCCAAGAGGGAGGAGACATACAAACTCAAGACATCCGAAGGCCCACGTCTTTGTGAAAATACGCCGACATACTTGGCCACTAACGGCATTGGCGCCAACAATACCTAGCACCCCATCCACACCTATCCAGAACCGAAGCTACCGTATCCGGACAACTGCAAACTCTCCCCCCCCCCTCCAATACCCTACAACATGCCATGTACCCCAACCTCTTCCGCACCTCCTGCAAATACTGTCCCCACCCTGACACCATACACCTTCTGGTATGGGTCCCACATACGAGCAGTGGGTGGCACGGCTGACCAGCTCCAACCTATCCTCCCAGCGTAGCCTGGTGAATAGGGCTAGAGTGGCCGGCGGAGATCAAGATATCACCGCACCAGACGGAGTGTGTAGACACCAGCACCTAGGAGGGGGCTATCCAGGCCAGTACACCGCAGATGAATGGGGCGGAAGAACGCAGACGAGCGAGGGAACATACAAGCGCGAGGACGAAAGCGGAGAAAAATATATCGGAAGCATGAGGAAGAAAGCGAGGCGGATAGTTGCGAGCTAGGAAGCACAGCGCTGCATCAGCGTAGGTAAGTCGGCGACGCCTAAGAAATGACGTTTTTATGCAACTTCCTGCGTTTGCTATCTCGGAGCCTACGGCTGAACGAAAGCAGTTGCTATGTTTACCAGGAGAGCTTATGGCGGATAGTGAGGCTGGGAGGGTTTCGCTGTTGTGGTAACGCGAGTGTGACAGATTTCCAGTGCACGACCAAAGAAATTCTCGGTGGTTCGTTGGAATGCAAGCGCCGTAGAATCAGTAAGTCATATGTCTCTCTTCATACATCGCCACACCGGCTTTCGCATTCAAGCCGTCGTAAACATAAAATAACAGACCCTGAGAACTTTTCTCCTTTTTTGTCGTCTCAGTGAACTAATTAAACAGCTATTTTCTGAACTTCTCTGAAGATACCACAAACCTATTTTTGCTCTTAATAGGTTATTAGATGCGAAGCATCTCATGCTCGGGGCTGTGTGCCTCCCTCCCTCGTTGTCGTTGTCCCCCGTCCGCACTCTACTGCGCATGCGCATCTCTTCAGCCCCGTCAGCGTTTGGGCTGACGTCAGCGCAGTCCACTTAAAAAGAAATAGGCGGCGCCCGGTTTCGATCCCACGGAAGAAACGGGACGTACGTGGCGGTCTTCCCACGGCGCTACAAACCGAGACGGGAGCATGTGCTACGAACGCGCCTTATGTCCTTCACTCATTCAAACTACGTCAAGAAACTACTGATACAACGAAAGCACGCAAAGCTGAACGTCAACAGAAACGACGAACTCAAAACTAATGGGAACTTCAGTCGACCCCATGGCTGCTTCGCATACTACTCGGGGTTCCCCTACGGTAAGATGGTGTAATTATTTTCTTTATTAAATTAATTTAATCATGAAACCTTGGGGGTTAAGATTTTATACGACTGTAATAAACTTTGGGACATAATTAATCATAATTTTTTAACTAAATGTAAAGCCCTTAATGTGACACCACCAACGCCAGTGTGCCTAGCAGTCATCCGAGTACATGTGGCCGATACATTTTCTGAAAGGAAACTTTTTCACCGAGGCGTACCGATGGATCAGCTTCAGGAATCTTTCCCAAATGTTACCGTCCTTTTGAATTTTACCTAGTTTCCTTGTTGCGCCTTGTTCATTTGCGATACCACGTATCGTCACAAAAGAAATCAATTTGTGCCACCGGAAACTTGACTGCTCCACTTATCAAAGTAGGAAAATGGTTCCGGAACTATTTAAATTTACCCAGACAAAAGTGCTTTTTTTAGGTCATTCCATAAACCTATCAGTACTTTCCAAAACTGAAGCTTGTACCTCGCCTCATTACACCATGCGATGGGATTACCTTGCGAGGTACATCACATTCTCATTCGTTCTTCCAATATTAAGCAAGGTACCGCGTTTGGCACACGAGGTTTGGAATATCTTCCTTACTTCTGCTAAATTGTGTTTGTATTTCGATTCAGTCAATGTTCTGGTATTGTTTTATGGGGCAACACATATTCTGCCGCGGGTCATCGGTTTAATAAATTAAAAATTAATAAATTACCTCTAGACCATGCTGTTCATATCCCTACTCGTCCCCGTGTCTAGTACGTAACGAAAATATCCGATTGATTGATTAATAAGTTATTTGCCTTGTGCTTACGAATTTTTTTACCAGATACGCACTGGTGAGTTTCTTATTTCAGTGACATCATTATTTCACCCAGAAACGTTCCACCAGCATTTCATTCAATAGCAATTTTTATCCGATCAACTGTTCCCACAAATTATGGCACAAAAACGTATTTCGCGTCTCACGCTATTTGGAGTAGTTTATCTCTGGCTGTCAAATCATCCCCATGCATTACATGCATGCTTTAATAACCTTAAATAGTTCGTTTTGCTTTAATAATAATACAGTTTTGTACTTTCGTTTCCCAAAAGCTATCCCCTGATAATTTTATGATTCATGCATATATGCTGATGTGTTGACCGTCTATAAACGTGTGTTAAAAATACTTTAGCTCCATCTTTCAAGGAAACGCTAATGGCCACTAGTGCGGGTTGTGACTGCCGTGCACGAGATGGCTACTCATTGAAATCCCCGCCTGCAACTTCAACGCTTCTTTATGAAGCATAAATGTAAAAAGAACAAAAGGTCGAGCTCTCCGAGTCATTACCAACCGTCGGGCCCTGATCGCACGCCGTGGTGCCCATAGACAATGACAAATCTGTTCTAGAGCATAACTGGTGGTAAGTTTGGATTTGTCTCTTATTGAATTGAAACACTCAAGTTGATGCGGCATTCTAATGAAAACTTTATTTAAAGGGGTCGTGAAGAGATTTTCAAAAATATTGTGTTGGGTGGGCACTTATACCGTAGAACCTTGATAAAAAATAATGCATACCCGTTTCGTTGCCCCACATCGGCAAATAGGAAAACAAATGCAGTTACGGTTTCACCGAGGCTTTCCCCCTCAACTCGTGAAGTGATGTTTCAGTAAGTCACTAAGAAGCCAATCACAGTTCTCCCTCGTCTGCACAACATGTCGGCATAGGGCTGGCTTGCAGAGGGTCAGATCAAGCTACAACATCGGCGCCATGATGAAACTCGCCCTGCAACTGCACGAGAGATGTCTGATCTCTGATACGATTGATCAACATCGTCGAAGTTTCAGTGAACAGTGCGTGAGAGTGGCGCTAGCAGAAGTAACCACGTTTAATGTAAAGTGGTATTCGTAAACTGTTTACGCTGTTTCGCACGAGTCTAAACTGTCGTTCTGCTAGCCGATGTTATTGCACAAGTTTTCCGACGTCTGTCTTACGTAGCCTGTAATGTGACTTGCCCGAACGTGAAATTTCTGACCCGACGAGATAAATAACCGAACGCTTAAAATAGGAGTTCATTACATAAACACGTCTATCGAAGGAACCTCGAGTAGTTGGAACTTAAAACCCATCCGTAATTTACTCATCAATCGCAAAAATAACTAGCGAGGAGCACCGATACAGCACCGAGTCGCCGAGTCCCACCATCACGCAGTTCGGTTGCTTTCCTGTTTCCTCCAATAAACAATGCCGTTAACGCTGTTTCGTTGATTGTCTACTCTCCCCTTTGGCTTATTGCAGAAGCGTTCAACAGTAAGGTGGCGGTTAAAGCTCTTGATTGATTAGAATCTATGAAAACAGCAGAGTGCTGGGTTACAAATGCGAAGCGGCTTTTATACAGCAGTTTTTCGCCGCGCGCTGTTCTCACGTCGATAGTGTAGTGGATAAAGTGTCCGATTAGGTTGGTCGTAACGTTGGGCTGGCCCTGCGGCCGCAAGTTCGAATTTTAGCCAGTTTCCCTGCTGAGTTTCAGGTTGTTTTACCGAGTTCTCTTCTGAATCTTGTATTTTTTATGAAATAGCACAAAACCGCTCAAGCAAAGAAAAAAAAAGAGGTGCCCCGTGTGCGATTCGAACTTGCGGCCGCAGGGCCAGCCCAACGTTACGGCCAGCCTAGTCGGACACTTTATCCACTACAGCCAGTAGGTATGAGTTGTGCTACAATGGTTGCCAGACAACTGAAGCGGTCACAACACCGCTCACGTGGACCGAAAACTGTTTTTGGCAACGAATAAAGGATGCATTATTATTAAATTATTGGTTTTTCATCTTTGCAGAACAACATACACAAAGAAAATTGAAGACGTTGGACTCTCGAATGTACTTGACGTGACGTCACTGCTAGTTGCGCTGCCGACCGACGACGCGCGCATAGTCGCTTGCGATGCGCCTCAGAACGAGAATTTCAAAGGCGGCTCGTAAATTCCAGAAGCAATTAATTGTGAAAATACTTGCGATTTATGCTCCTAAAAGATCGTTCAAGCAGACAAAATTAAGCAAAAACAAATGCATTTCGTCTTCACGACCCTTTAAACTGACTTTCAAGAATGGCGCGATTGAGTTTTAGCGAAAAAGTCATTAAACATATGCAAAATGGCTTCAAGAAGAGTAGAGCTGTACATGAATAGCAGGTGAGTCCTCCTGGCACCATTAGCAGCTATTTTCGAATGCTTCCCTAGGATAATTTTCTTAGGCACGCATGACGACACTCCCGAAGTAAGCAAGCTCTTCATTGCCTTGCCATGAATTTGCAAAACGCTTCACAAGAAGGCTGCTCACATATTCTTCTTCACCCTAATGAAGTGGTTCGTACTTTAAGAGGGGCAGGGGGGGGGTGTTGCCAGGGCTTGTAAGCGGTGGGTAATAAAGTAATAAAATGGTAAATATGGGAGTAAAACATAAATATAACCAGACTTACTCTGTAGGTGCAGAAGAGACAAGATGGAATTATTGTTTCATATCTCTCAGTTTCATTTCGTTCACTTCTTCTTCCGTTCCCTTCGTCGTTGACATCTGGGAACAGATCTTTTACAGATCTCCTTTCCTTATTGCCGCCTGAATTCATGATAAGCTAGCTCCGAAAAGCAAAAAGAACTTCTGAAAACACCCACGATACAGCCTGAATAGTCAAGCCAAAAGAAAACTCCGGTTGGCCAAATGGATTAGGCTCAATTTGATCCGTGAAGCAACAGGATCTAGCTCATTTTCGTTACGAACTATGATCTGCGTACAAATTTGCAGGGAGTTATCAAAGACGATAGTCTTTCTTGGGCTACTTAAACGCAGAAATTTTGATCTGTCTGTATATCTGTCTGTCTGTGTGTCTGTGACTCGATTCAACCACACGGCCAAAGTGAAGCAGAAACTGCGCAATAGTCTTATATACCCACCGCCAAATCGAAACGTCTAAGCCCGGTGTTAATGTTCATACTTTCCAACATTGCTGAACAAGAACAAGACATTACGCAAATATAAGGCAGAAAATGAATACATTAGTGATGTCTACAGTGTTCCTTTATTAAAATTCACGGATGCTCTGTTTTCGCGATAGCAAACGCATTCTACACCAAATGCAGAAAACCGTCGCCTGCTGTTGCCCGCGCTACCTGGCGGCATTTAAAAATCAAACGGCCACAGCAACGAAAATTTCCACTAGATAGGTTCCACGTTCCACTTGGAACGTTCGTGGAGTAGGGCAGCGTGTTTCTGTAAACGTTGTAGTAGGGTGCCTCGATTCACGCGCGTCTCCACCGTACGGCAGCGCTGGCATTGAGGCACCCGACCGGGAGCAGTGGAACGCGGTAAATTCAGATTGACTTGAGCAATCCTCTACAGTGTTATCTTGCAAGTAACGAGACGGGAGAGGAATAGTATGAGAGGTGAGCGGGAAACAGAAGAGAGGCATGTACTTTCGTCGAGATTTGCAATGAAAGGTGCAGATACGCGGCCAATTTTTTTCGTCAGTTTTCTAGCCCCCCCCCACCTCTTTTAGGAAATAGATGCCGAGTTTTTTTTGTCACTGCAGTTTTATCTGAGTTAGTTCCGGTCTCTGGATCTGGCTCATTTCGAAAAAAAAAATACACCTGATATATTATTGCAGCATAAGCCCAACTACAGTCGTTTCCCTCTAATACGAAGTCTACGGGGACCAGGAAACTTGCGAATTAACTGAACTTCCAATTAAACAAAAAGCATAAGAACAGAATTTTCATTAGTCCAGAACACGTCTTTTTTATTCATCCCGTTCATAATCTCGACTTTCCCCCAAATGGAGCGTACGACACGCGTATGACCGTCAGTGATGTTCGGCGCGGGGAATTTGTGGTGGTAATTTTGTCCAAAAGGGAAAGGGGGGTTTCTCAGGAGGGAATTGAAGGAGTCGTGGAGTATAAAGAGAAAATAATGTCAGTTAACCCGACACTCGCGTCATTTGTTACTTTGTATTCTTTTCAAAAAGTTCCCTGGACACATCGTCTGATTTATTTTCGAAAATATACGCAGTCGTGTTTGGGCAAGCCACAAGCATCCGCGACCGCTTCCAAGCCAGTTCATAAAACATGAGGGAGCATATCGGAAAGCATACTGCATGAAAATTACCCCCATCTCCCCGTGAGGGAACCCTGGTGTGATGCGACGCATCTGGGGGTTCAATTGGCGTTTCCATTGGGTTG
The DNA here is from genome assembly GCF_048455015.1 of Haemaphysalis longicornis. Lineage (NCBI taxonomy): Eukaryota > Metazoa > Arthropoda > Arachnida > Ixodida > Ixodidae > Haemaphysalis > Haemaphysalis longicornis. Next base: position 303,846,179 of record NW_027526203.1, on the reverse strand, counting down.
ATTCTCTAAATCGGGTGAAACTTGTTGTGAACGCGTAGGATGCCTTTCCATCACATGCGGGTGTTCTCATACGCGGGACGATGGGGGTAATTTTCAAAGCGCCTGAAGGAGAGGAGACAGCGGAGGAGAGTCGCGCGTGCTCGCAAAGCGAGCGAAGCGCGCGCACGTAGCTGTTGTTTATGATAATGAGACGGAGTGAGAGTGTTGCGCACAGCTGTCGGAGAGAAGTGCGAGGAGAGGCGCGCATGCGCAGGTGGCGTGCGGACGCCGCCGACGCCGACGCAGGAGGGACATGCCTCAGAGCAAGAGATGCGTCGCATCTAAAAAGAGCTAGGAAAGCGTGATGCAGCGGCGGGTGAACGGCGAAGCCTGTTCGCATGTATTGCTTCCCAATATACGCCGTGAGCTTCGCGATGGCTGCGCCGCCTGCCGGCGCTTCTCTGCGGTGTCTACGGGATGAGCACTGGGTAGTCGAACATCTTTTTGCATTCCCTGAACTACAGATTGTGAGAGAAGTTTCGCATTCTGAACGCACAACCATAGTCATTTGTCGACTTCAAAAATCGTGTACTAAGAAAGTGACAATAACCGCGCTATTTTTGAAGACGTCTTTTCAGCAGATCAGTCCGATCAATTGTCCCTATGTTCATCAGAATAGCAAGTCCACCTCGGCGCCGTCAGTAGCGAAGGTACCGGAACTTCAAGCCTTTCTTTATGTTGCTTCTGAAGTTCAGTACGAACGTAAATCACTGGATTCAACTATTCAGAAATATAGCGATGGACCTTCATTTCAATGTCGTCACAGTGTTGAAAGGTGGTCTTTTCGTCGTCACCCCACATTTAGCGGTTGATCTGCTCGTCGAATCAGATACACCATCCGCTTCTGCTTTGCTTTCGTGGCTTTCTTTTTTAAGAAAGTTGCTATGGAATGCGTTCATTGCTGCAACTGAAGAAAAGCCAGCCATAGCCGCTACACCGCTGTAATGACGTAGTTCCAACGTTCGAAGAGCGCCAAGACCGGGAAAGAGATAAAAATCTTTTGAGCAAGCTCCTAAGTTATACTGACGGGCGTAGAGCAGTAATTTTGGGCTGAGGTTCTTTGGAACCCCCTAATCTAAGTACTGGATGTGTTGGTTGACTACGTTCTGCGAGCATTTAAGATTTCGAAAAAAAAAACTTGAAAGAAGTGTTGCAGGGTCCCTTTAAGCTTATTTTTGGGAAAGAACTACCTATCACAAAGAAATTACGGTAGCTAAGCTTCACAACCACGATCAAGAATGGCAACTTACGGCGGTCACGACCAGATTTCGCAGAATATATGAGCCGAGCGCTGGACTCGAAAATTTCACCTACGCAGGGACATTGTGCAATGCGAGAAAGACCGTTGCGTTGCTCTTTGACACTTTGCAGATCTAATGTTCGAGAAAACTCCTGCTGGGTCATATCATTTGCCGAATTTTCACACTTGATGGCAATGACTGGCTGTTATTAAGTGCAGGTATAAGGTCGAACCGTAGGGCGTTCTTATTGAAGAAATGCCATATACTCCGGATGAAGTTTATGGGCGTGAAATGTGTCATATTCCAAGCTTTAGTCACCTGCTTATAGGCCGGGGGTATAGGCGGTCGTGAACCGCCGTCTAAATTTAAACACGCCTAATGAATAATCTTCGCAGCACTGATTTAAAACTATACTGACACGTGGAAACAAACAGTTGCTTATTGGCACTTCGCACGGATAAGAGAAAGATATATACAGGGTATCCCTACGCATGTACTAATGAGATAAGGAAAGTGTTTTTTATAGCTACACCGACGAGTCTTCTGCCGACGTTGACGATAAACCTATAGCCTCGACGTCGGACTACACCTGTTGCAGATCACTATCCACACTGCTGCGACATTTCGTCTACAGAATATGAAGGGCAACCGAGGCTGCGGGTGATATTTATGATGCATGCGCTTTTGTTTGTGTTCTTTTTTTTTCTGATGCTCGGGCTTTGTAAAGCTACGCAGCCAGTGGGAATTGAGCGTACGCCGAGGTTTAGGTTTTTGTGTGCATTGTTTGCGGACGCCAGCCGGGTGCGCCCTTTGTGGACGCCTGCAGTGTGTTGAAAAAAAAAGAGACTTGTACAAAAAAATGTGACTTATAGGCGGTCACTTTCGCCCATAGGAAGTAAGGGTCATGGTGCTGCAACGGTGGCGACGTCTCCGATCGTCCCTAGGGATTCCCGTTATCGATCATCGCATGAATAGCAGATAGACTCGCACAATTTGTGGGGTGCACACTTCCAATCGCCCTAGAAAGCAAGCCAATAGAGCATAATAACGGAGTCCGCCCTCGCGACGCCTTCAAGGGAAGCCCGGTATCTACCGCTTGTCGACCGGGCAAGCCAGAAAAGGAGTAGTTGTGTTGTACGGAAATGGATGAATTTGTCCGTGTAGCCGAAAACGGAAGGAAAGAAGCGAGGCCGGAAGGAGGGAGGGGGCGCCGGGCCGGCGAAGCGAACGAAGTACACAAAGGGGAATCCCAGCGTGGCCATCGCTATCGCCCGACTCCGTTCAGGCTCCTCGTCGCCCCTTACTCGATTTGCCGCTGCCACCGCTGACGCATAGCTTGGCGCTGGCGGCAGCGGGGAGTCTCAACCCTTTTAGCAAGGTACTGCGAAGCAAAAGTACGGGCGCTGAACACCTCCCTTCATCCACCGCTCCCCTTTCTTTTTATTCTTAATTCTTCACTTTCATCACTCTTTTTCGTACTAACAAGCAGCATAAAATTCTGCTGGTTTCTCAATTTTTTACCTTTTATGCACGTAGTTCTCCTCCTCTCGTTATTCTTTCCGTTCGCTTTTTTTTCGTCCTTCGCTTTTTCTTCGCGCTTTTCTTTGGTTACTTTCGGGTGCGTTTGTCACGGTACAGCGCGTCCTGCCGCACATTGAACGAGTCTCCGGGCCAGCGAGGCCCCGTTTCACGTCTTCAATCAAAATAAGGAGCATCTTCGGAAAGCCGTTAGTGAAACTCGGCCGCCGGTCCTCTCCACATCGGCGCCCTCGATCCCTTAGCGTCACTTCGGACTGCGCTCCTCCTCTCGAGCGCAGCACGTTCCACTGCGCTCAGCGCCCATCCGGGCCGTAGCGCTAGCCCAAGAGGCAGCGTCAAACAAACCTGCAACCCGGAAAGAGAGCGTGGGGCCAGCGGTAGGAAACAATCAGAGCAAGTGGACAGGAAGGACCCTAGAGGATGGGAAGGAAAGTCGGAGAGAGGAAGAATGGATCCGAGAGTACAGAATGGCTGGGCGGTTGTGCTTTTCGCCGGAGGTTCAATACACGTCCGCCCCCTCAAAAATGGGATTTCAGTGGGTTCCTTGAGGACAATCTTTCCTGAGCCTGTCGGCTGCAGTAAACGTGCGGAGGGGAACAGAAATGATTGTATTGAAACTCCGCCAAGGCTGATGAAGTTGAAGCCAACTCCGCTCATGAATATACCGCTCGCCTCTTGCGCAGTTGAGACTCGGCATCATTCCCCTGTGTGCAGGGTGCTTGGTTCTCCGTGCGTGCTTCTGAAGACGTCAATTGGCAGGTCGTCATTTCTCTCTCGCTCTCTCATTTATATCCCCCTCGTCCTCCAAGCGCGTGTGAGTGCAGGTGTGACTATGCGTGTGCATGTCTCTGTCAGTGGGTGCACACGTCAGTGCTTGCCTATGTGCACTCATGCATGTGAACGGTGGCTTGTGCATTCATGTGCGCGTGGCTGTGGGTGAAATGCTGTCGGAGTGGTTTTTACCATGCAGTACCTCGTAGCTTGTTATTCATCATCCTTATACAGGCCTGTCGAATCTTACGCGATCTCTGCCATCTGCCAGTTATTCTCCCGCTCTTCTTCAATCGAAATTAAAAAAAAAAATGTATTTAAGAATGTCACGGCTATCTCAAACAGCTCAATACGGTTAAGCATTATATTAAAACCTATTTCATTTATTTCATACTTAAAGGCCCAAGGGCATTACATAAGGGAGGGCAAGTGACGAGATGCAGTGAAATGTTTAATATAACATAAAAAAGCAAAAGAAAGAAAGAGAGAGGGCGTACGGAAACCAGAATGAAATCCACGTAGGCAGTAAAAACAGCGAAAAACGGGAATGTTGTCCCTAAAATAAAAAGATTATATAAGAATTACAAATTTCAGGTACGTACAAATCTAAACTCCTTGCCATAAAAACATGACGTTGTCAAACTATCAAAAACAAGCAGATTGCTCAGAAAGTGGTCAGCGAGCTAAACGCGAAAAATTTCGCGGTCGGTACATGATGCCCAGTGCTCCGGTAGAGCATACCACAGGACTATTTCGTGGAAAAAAATGAGTTTTTAAATGCAGATGTCTCGCCGGTGATATGAGCAATGGTTCTGCTATGATGAAGGCGTGCTGAAGTTCTGTGCGCAGGTTGAAACAAGGGATGCTGTGAGGGTGAATGATAGTAGTATCTGTGACGAAGGCATAGACGGGCGATAATTCGGCGGCATTCAAGCGTTGGAACGGAAAGAGAGTTTTTTAGTGCAGTGCCGCTGGTTCTATGGTTCTATGGGAGTATTGTGAAGATATGAAGCCAGCGGCACGGTTTTGAATGGACTCAAGTTTGGTTGTTAGGTAGGCTTGTGATCGATGCCAGATTGATGCTGCATATTGAAGTTTTGGGCGTACGAAAGTAATGTAATCTAGTTTTTTTTAACTTCAGGGGATGCGCACTTGAGGTTGCGTCGAAGGTCGCCAAGAGATCTGAATGCTGCAGAGAAGATTGTATTGATATGGGTAGTCCAGGATAGCGATGACGTAAAGGGAACCCCGGGATATTTATAAGATGATGCCGAGGCGATGGGAGTGACATTGCTGGAAAAAGGGAAGGAAACTGCTGTACGTTTACGACTAAACGATAATGATTTTCATTTAGGTATGTTTAGTGGCATCAGCCATCTAAAGCCCCATGTAGCAATGAAGTTCAGGTCGCTTTGAAGATTTGAAACATCGTCGGGGTTGTTTATGACGGTGTAGATAGCGCAATCATCAGCAAAAAATCGAAGATGGGATTCTATGCAAACGGGCAAATCATTAACGTGGATTAGAGAGAGTAGAGGCGACAAACCGGCGCCTGGCGGTACATCGGAAGCTACTTCGGTGGGGGCTGATTTATAGTTCTTGGTGGAGGTAAACTGCATGCGTCCTGATAGAAAGTGCTTTAGAACGGTGGTTTGGGCTAGTTGGTGGTGCATACTGAAATTCGAAACAGCGCAAAAAGACGGCACAAGGAAACGACAGCGCATTGTGTCGTCGTTTCCTTGATCCGTCTTTTTGCGCTGTTTCAAATTTCAGACGAAAGTGCTGAATCCAACTCAATAATTGATTGATTGATTGTGGTGTTTAACGTGCCGACGCAACACAGGCGATGAGGCGCGCCGTAGTAGAGGGCTCCGGATTAATTTTGACCACCTGGGGATCTTTAACGTGCGCCGAAATCTCGAACACACGGGCGTTTTTGCTTTTCGCCTGTATCAGAAAAGCTGCCGCCGCGGCCGGGAATCGAACCCGCGACCTCGTGCTCAGCAGCGCAACGCCTTAGCCACAGAGCCACCGCGGCGGGTAACTCAATAATTCAGCAGCTAGACCAAGCGCGCTTATGCGAATCAGGTGATCATGAGGTACACGATCGAAAGCTTTGGCGAAATTGAGAAAAACAGCATCTACCTGAAGGTTATTATCCATGACACGAAGTATGTCTTGCGTAAATACGGCGAGCTGTGTGTCACAAGAATGATGTTTGGGGAGACCGTGCTGTTTCGGATAGAAGAAATTAATTAATTCAAGGTGGTTTATGATACTGGAGGCTATAATATGTTCAAGTAGTTTTGAAGAAATGCACGTCAGAGAGATTGGACGGTGTTTAGCAGGGATTGACGGGTCGCCTGACTTGAAAACTGGTGCTATCTGGGCTTCCGTCCAATCGTCCGGAACGGTACCTGTTTGAATAGATTGTGGGAAAATAAAAAGAGGCTGGAATAATCAAGAGTGATTTTAAGAAGTTTGGGAGTAATGCCATCACAGCCAGCGGAGGAAGAAGCTTTGAGGTTGTGAATTAGGGTGGAAATTCCGTCAGGGCGGATTTCGAAAGGCAGTTACATTCGCGGGAGTAAATGTCATTCAGAACGGATGCGCAGTCTTCATTATGAATTGGTCTGCCGTCGGAATCAATGAGTTCGATTAGGGTGGTCCTTGATTTGAGGGAATGCAATCGCCTGAAATTTTTAGGGTTCGACTGCAAAATTGATAGCAAATCTACGGAGGAATATTTTTCTTTGGTTTCAGCCAGTTCTTTAATATACTGATCTGCGCACTGGTGATATTTTTCCCAAGCATCAGTAGTGTTTCTTAATTTCGCAGATCTGTACAGGCGCTTTTTAAAGACGATAGTCTTTCTTGGGCTACTTAAACGCAGAAATTTCGGTCTGTCTGTCTGTCTGTCTATCTGTGACTCGATTCAGCCACCCGGCCAAAGTGAAATCCCATTTGTACAATAGTCTTATATACTCACAGCCAAATCTAAACGTCTATGTCAGGTGTCAGTGTTCATACTTGTCAACATTGTTGAACACGATCAAGATAATACGCAAATATAAGGCAGAAAATGAATACACAAGAGGTATTTACAGAGTTCCTTTATTAAAATTCATAAATGCTTTTTTTTGCGATAGCAAATGAAATACTACATCAACGGCCGAAAACCGCCGCCTGCTGTTGCCAGCACTACCTCCTGGCGACATTTAAGAAATCAAACGTCAATAGCAACGAAAGGTTTCACTAGATTGGATACACGCTCCGCTTGGAACGCTCACGCAGTAAGGCATCGTGGTAGTATAGATATTGTAGTTGGGTGCCTCAATTCACGCGCGTCTCCGCCGTACAGCAGAGCTGGCATCGAGGCACTTGACTTGGAGCAGTAGAACGCGGTAAATTTAAATGGACTTGAGCAAACCTATAGCGTGTTATCTTGGGAAGAATGAGACGGGAAAGGAACAGCATGAGAGGTGAGAAGGAAAGAGAAAGGAGGCCTCTAGTTGGCAGGGCCTCCAGTGGACAATGGTCTTTCGCCGACATTTGCAACGAAAGGAGCAGATACGCGGCAAATTTTTTCTGTTGAGTAGTGATTTTAATCGTTTAGTTAACCAGGGACTGTGGGAAACCGTTTTAACAGAAATTGTTGGAATGAACTGATTTTTAAGGCTCATAAGTTTATTCTTAAGTAATTTCCAGTTAGCATTTACGGTGCGATTTGGTAGCTAAGCAGGAAATTTTCGTAGAATAGAGCTAGATCCCTATTTATGGCGTCGTAGTTGCCTCTTTTATAATAGGTGATTTGTTTAGATTAGGGCGATTTTTTCGTAAAGGCAAGGATAGGCAAATGGGCAAAAGGCTATGATGACTGAAACCAGGTAACGCAGTTACATTAGTTACATCATCAGGGTTCGTGGTAAGTAAAAGATCTAGGGTGTGGCTGCCTCTAGTTGGACATGAAATGAGTTGATGCAAGTTGAAGTCAAGAGTAAGCTAGATAAATTGGTTAGGATCGTTTGTTGGGGAGGTATTAAGTGCGGAGCACCTAAGGACCGCACAATGTCCGTCCGTGTCCGTGCGCATAGCGTTTATAATAGCAAAAAATCGCACAGGCACCGGCAAGATTCCATCCTGTGTCTGGTAAATCAGACAGAGTTCGTGTCAGTCGTCTTACCCATTGGGATACGACCGTGAGTTAGTACCCAACAGTCAAACGGCTTACTCCCTCGCATGTAACGGTGCGGAGTACCTAGGACCTCCCAATGTCCGTCCGCGTCCAACCGTACGCACACCACCATCAAGCGAAAATCAAGCAAAATTCAATTTGAGCCGTGAGTTGCAGTTTCATTTAGGGAATAATCAAAGGGCAACTCACGGCTCAAATCTCATGCCGGTCGAAGTGCAAATCGGATGTCACTCGAGGCGCAACTGGGATGTCATTTCGAGTCCCCGTATTCCGCACCCTCGCCATCATCCACGGAGTGGAGATGCTACCATTTTTTTATTGGAAAGTAGGGGTCAGCAGATTGAACGCTAATTGGAACCGCAGAACAAAAATTTAGATGCATCGGGAAATTTTTCTTTGACGGTGTCTAGGGCGCGCATGCGCAAAGAACAGAACGATTGTGGCTACCGGGAGGCCGATAGCTGATGCCAAATACAGCAGTCAGAGTGCGATGGCGCACATATACCCAAGCCAGTTCGAGGTACTCGTCGCACGATATGAAAGAAGAAGATAGGGTATTGCCTACCGCAATGAGAACGCCACCACCCCTCCGATCCAACCGGTCGCGGCGATATACGGTAGAGTTAAGATTAGCCGGAAGTATTTCATTATCACCAACCTCAGGGTGTAGCCAAGTTTTGGTTAGGACTACAACGTCAGCGCCTACATCTTCGATTGAGGTGAGGGGATGATCACGTTTTGGTAATATGATGCGACAATTTGTGAAGGCCACGTTTAAAGGTTGCTATGATAACGGTCGAGGGCATGATAAGATCGGGGAAATAGAGCTGTGCGCGGGACGTCAATCAGTGCTAGGCCATGCATTTGCAAATAGATTGATTGATTGTGGGGTTTAACGCGCCGACGCAACGCAGGCGATGAGGCGCGCCGTAGTGGAGGGCTCCGGATTAATTTTGACCACCTGGGGATCTTTAACGTGCGCCGAAATCTCGTACACACGGGCGTTTTTGCTTTTCGCCTCCATCAGAAAAGCGGCCGCCGCGGCCGGGAATCGAACCCGCGACCTCGTGCTCAGCAGCGCAACGCCTTAGCCACTGAGCCACCGCGGCGGGTTGCATTTGCAAATAATTCACGAGTTGTCTGCTCCACTGTGAACTCTTGGGTGCGTTCAATAATGCTATCAGAGACCGAAGCATAAGAAAAACAGCGTTTGCCAACCAGAAGTTTGTCGAGTTTTAGTTTCAAAGCACATTTTGCGGGACGCATGTATTTGAGCAACTTGGAGCGAGTCAGGCGAGTGGCAGCAGCAAAATCTTCTGATAGCGTCGTTAGTCCCATTCAACTTGGGTCCACAAGATATGATGCCATCTTTTCCATTGATTTTAGTAAATTTAACGATAATGTGCCGTTTTTTTCTCTGCGGAAAAGGTACAGGTGGGCTCGCTCAATATTGCTAGAAAGCAGTGGCAAGGTGAGCTGGGTCGAAAAAATGCTTTGATTTTTTTTTCTGATTGTTGCCAGCTTTCGTTAGGATAATCATCGATACCAATAAAAACAAGAGTTTTTCTGCGCATGCGGTTGCTCACATCGACGTTAGCAGCTTTTATGGTGGCAAGTTCCTCTTTTAGCTGGCCTCTTTCAGCATGCACAGAAGCATTTGGCGGACACTGCTGATTTGTTACAACTGCTTTGATGCGCTTCTCAAACGAAGATAGAAGATTGGAGGGGTGGTCGCATTGTTTAAGCTTGTTTAATTTAGCACATAGATCGGTTTGACCGTCCTCAAGCTGCTTAATGGCATACAAGACAGTTGGGACAGGTTTAGGAAGTCCGGGGTTTAGTTCAACATCTCCGGAGAGCAGTAATATCAAATCGGACAGTAAAGATCAGGTAATCATGTCACAGCACTAGCTACAACAACACGAAACGATCACTAGGATAATACCGTTTTTAACGGTCAAGGTAACTAACCTGAAAGGTTGATAGTGAGTTGAACATGATGAGGCATACGGTGTTGTGCCCCAAGTGGGCGGCGTGGCTTGCTGGTCTATGTAGCACTTTGTCTGCTCCTCACCATAGAAGCGGAGCTTCTATGGTTAGGGTTCTATATAATTTCTATGTCCGAGAACTAAACACTGGCCGCGTATCTGCTCACTTAGCTGCAATTGTAGTCGAAAGACGATAGTTTTCTGCCGCCTGTGCCACGCAAATACCTCTCTTCTCTCTACCGCCCACATATCATGATCTTCCCTTCCCGTCTGGCTTTTCCCACGCCAAACCCGGCGAATGTTCCCTAAAGTGAATTTATTTTCCGGCATTCCACTGCTCGCGTCATCAAATGGAACCTAGGCAGACATGCAGACGTGCAGACATCCAGACAGACAGACCAACAATTTCGGAATTAAATAGCTCAAGAAAGGCTATCGTCTTTAAAACTCCCGAGGCACCGCGTGTCTTTGAAGCACGAAGCGCGCTATATATACCCCAAGGCATTGTAAAACGAACGTCTCGGCGTGTGTGCTATTGTCACGCAATGTTACGGCTCTCGGTGCGTGGGCGATCATTGACTACGTGAGTTTTCAATTGTGACAAAGATTACGGCCAAGTAGGACGAAGAAAGAAGGCACTTCATACAATGTGTTACATGCATGGTTCGGGTCTCAATGCACAAGTTATGCGATCGTGGCTGCGTGACCTTAATTAAATTCGGTCCGTTTCATATAAACGTCTTGATTTATTTATTTTTTTACTTCGTACAGTGGCGTATCATTTTTTTTTACTTCGGGGATTGTTACTATTTTTATTTTACTTATTTCACCTCAGGGTATACAGCAATGTAGACGGGAGGAGCTTACCTAAAAGAGCATTAGCGAAGTCAAAAGCACGCGGCAAGTGTTCAACGACTGTTCACAAAAAATACAATAATTTCTGACAAAAAAAAGAAAAAAAGTGAAAGCAAGCGCATTAAACGCAGCCATAAACGCAATCAGACCAGCAGGATGTTTGTTCACATTTATCTTTTCATTATATTTAGATTAATTTCTTAATCTCCGGGGGTTGAACATTTTTTATAAGGAACGGAACCAATGCACATTACCATAGCTTACAAATGCGGAACCACCCAAAGTCATGCCTCATGTCGTAATGTTTGCTTTGCTGACACCTTCGTTCTTCTAGAATCTTCCGTTGCCTATTATTTCTAAGACGCATTTTTCAGCGGCAGCCTTAAAATGGGCGTTATTGTTTTTTCTAGCGTTCCCTCCCGAGGGTGTCCGCTTAACAGCTTACCTGCTGACCAACGTGCTGGCTTGTCTACGCGCCGGCGGGCGCCATGTCAGCTTTGGTTATTGACGGTTCTTTCGCATTTGCAACCGCCAACGTAGGCTCGAAAATTCTCGAGAGGCTGCCGTTGGCCAACATAACAGTCTCCAGAAAAAAGAAATTCCCGTGGTAGATGGGGCACTCAAAGGCAGCTTACCCACCCTGTGAGTAAACGGGACGGGGAACTCAAAGGGCAATGTCCAGCGCCAAAGGTCTTTAAGTATCGAGAAGACTCCCAACAAAGGCTGTCACGGCAGCGCAATAGCTGCCGTCGTGTTTGAGTAACCGCATCAGGTCACGATAATTCTGCAGAGACTTGTTTTAATTAGTCATATCGGGGTTCGCATCCATCCAAAAAACGATTCATCTTTGCATTAAGGACGCAAGGATCCCACTACTTGTACCTACTATGGCGCGAAGACTAGCTATGTGAAATACTGTATGTAAAGAAGTGCACCAGTCTAAGACTCGCCCACTACAGCGGCCTGTCGATGCAACGGCCGCTGGTAAGGTAAATAAGCTTCACCTGGACAGTGTTAAGCAATAATTCTATTGTTTGCTCAGTCCTCTTGTGGTGTTTATTACAAATATTTATGCGAAAACGCAATTTTATAGAAAGAATGGCATGAATTTTGCAGTGAAAGGCCGCGAGCCTACTTGTCTCTGTGTCGGCAGCGGGAATCATACGGCTACGCATTCATTCCAGTGTTCATCGTAGCGCAGTAATGGCTGTTGATCAATGCGAACACAGAACACCTGCCACAAAAGGGCGATTAAGCCGTTTGCGCGTAAATTTAGAAATGGTTCCCTGGAATCAACAAATGCTTCTCCGTGATCCTGGAAGTGGCGGTACTTTGCCCCAACATTGTACGACCACTCTTCAAACTTTGCTAAAAGCGTGTCACACCCATTTGCCAAGAATATTTGTTAAATAACCCCCCGTATATGGGACTAAGACAAGACTTTGCTCCACATTGTTTACTACCGCCCCAGACATTATACTCCAGATTTCTACAGCGGTATCCCTCTGGATTAAAGAACGCCAAATGCGTAGCTTCTAAAATTGGCCAGAAATAAAGTTTCTTTCTTAACCTCTAAAGGTACACCTTTAATTGTTTGCTGGGAGTAATCCCTGGTGCGCCGCACGCGCGATGTTGCGGCTGACGTTTCTTATCCTGTATTCATTTATTTCAGCCGGCACTCGACCTCCGCGCCCAGAAAGGAAGGTCGGTGGAAAGAAACAAGAGGAAGAAAGCAGTACAAAAAATTACTCCGCACACCCGAGGAGTAAAAGTGGTACTGCAATAATGACGGCAAGCATAACGCCTGCGACGAAAACGCCGGACCGGAGCTCCTATATATTTTGCTCCGGAGTTCCCAGTTTTGCAGGTATTTTCAATCTGTTCGGGTGTCGAAAAACATTGCGTACGCCATTGTTTGCATGTATAAAGTTTATTGTCTGGAAAACAGTGAACGCGTGGCTTCGCTCATTCTGAATCGTGACAGAAAACTTTCACCTCATTAGCCGACCCTAGGGACTTCGTCACCGACGAGATACCATTGTCATGCCCACACACAGGATTATAATATAGATGCCTGTGTGAAACCCCGGGTAGCACGCATGCGCCCTACGTGTTTCTTCTGAGCACGGTCCGGTATCGCACAACCAGGCATGTGGCCCGCTTTCCGTATCTGATGAAAAGAAGATTTTATTACAGCAAGGAAAGGCACCCATGCGCACTATATTTGGAGCGTTCGCCACGACAAAGAAGCGGCTGAGTGCGCAAGCCCTTACTCGGAAAATTTGTTGAAAAAAATCCCGTGCCATCTTGGGAGTTTCTTGTCCCGCACGCTACGACAGAACCGTTGGGTGGTAGAGGTAGAAAGCTTTGCATTAAAACGCAACAAAAACAGGACTCCACCTTCACATTGCAAATTAGAGTAGCCAAAAAATAAATTTAAGTGAAACCGTTTTGAAATTACGAAGGCGAATTAAAATATGCAGTCGCGCTAAATGTAATGTTCCTGTTGGGCCCCACTACTCCGTTACAAAGTACAATGCGCAAATACTACTACTACTACTACTACTACTACTACTACTACTACTACTACTACTACTACTACTAATAATAATAATAATAATAATAATAATAATAATAATAATAATAATAATAATAATAATAATAATCGATCAATCAACCTTTATTAAAGTGCCCAGGAACAGCCGAAGCCTTCGCGCTGGCGCACTGAGAGGGGGAAAAAAGGTCGCATTGAAATACACCAGCGGCTGTCACATAAACAGCTAGTAAAAAGGTGGGTGAGTGAAGAACAATACAAAACTCGAAATACTACAGAGAATAAAATTAAAAGTGGTATCCAACCTACATTGCACGACTAATGCAGACTGTAAATTATGGTACATCGCAAAAACGCATCGTACAAGAACCATAGCAATAGGATGAATGATCAATTACACAAAACTGTATGAAACAAAACAAAGGAAATATTTATAACTATTCACTGAAAATGACAAGTTAAAGAAACATTTGTTACTGTGGCCTGCATGGGCCTCTTAAAAATATTGTTACGTGGCGGCAGGACAACGATGAGGCGAACCATGGGCGACGATGAAGTGATGTATTTATAAGATGTTGCCGCAGAGCGATGCGATCTATTTACAAGCGGCCATGATCGCTCGGGCCAGCTGCATCCTCTTCGTCGTCTTCGGTGACGGGTTATGGCGCTATGGGGCATTGATAGGTGTTCCGTGACAATATGTATGAAGAGTTTACTGTAGAAGTGTGTCATAGTACATACAACAATTACACCCTCAGCATCAAAATAATGCACGAAGAAATAAGAACAAATTCTGTGAAAACAAGGCACACATGAGGAAAATAACTGAAGAACACGAGTACTGTCGAAGTTAGGGCGCCACGACTAACAGCCCTGCCAAAAAACCCCGAAGGGGACGGCGAAAAATGTCGCGTTCCCTGGAGTGAATGTTATCTAGGCGTTGCAGTCTATCAATAGAAGAACATCTGCTAAGTTGTGCAGCTGTGTGGAAAGGGTGGTTAAGCATTGTTGCTTTTTTCGGAACACGAAAACTGATTTGTGCAAGCAGTTCCGGGCATAAAATTGTACCATGAAGCAGCTTGTATAAGAAACGAAGGTCTGAGCGGGTTCGCCCGTAACTTAAAGAGGCAGTTATCGGGAGAGGCTCAGAGGGAAAACGATACATAAATATTGATAAAAATTTGGTCTGTACACGCTCTACACGTTGACAATTAGATATGCAGGTTCCATTCCAAATGACAGAGGCATATTTAAGTTGAGCAATACAAAGTGCCACAAAAAGTTTTAGCAACGAATGAGGAGACTGGAAGTCTCGTGAAAACCTGCATATAGCACCAAGTGAGCGGAGCGTCCGCCGAGTCAGTTGAGGGACATGACGCGAAAAAGATAAGGCGCTGTTGAAGACTTTGATCTCGTCTACTCTAGACAGAAAACCGTCATCAATACTGTAGCGAAAGAAAAGGGGGTTCGTTTTTTGGGTATAAGACATGACCTTCGTTTTCGCAGGATTAAGATTTAATTTGTTATTTGAGCACCATTTTGCAAAGGAGAAAATATGTTGCTGTAGCGCAACACCGTCATCGATGGACTTTATACGTCTGAATATTTTGATATCGTCAGCGTAGAGAAGAAAACAAGACTTTTTAATTGCGGCTGATGCCTTGTTTACAAAAATGGAGAACAAGAGAGGGGCCAACACGGAGCCTTTGGGCACACCGCTTGTTGATCTACAGGGTGTCCCAGCTATCATGCACCCAGATTTACAAAAAGAGCAATAGCGTTACTCGAAGAACACCTAGCGCACAATGTTTGCAGTACCGTGGAGAAACGGACAGTAAATTTTTGTTCATGAGACTTAGCTAATTAACTGTAAATAATTACTTAACTCGAGAAATACTGTCCTAATCACTTACGTGTCAATGAGGAACTTGTAGGTACCCACGAGGGGCATCTAACTGCGGTATTTTCACCGACGAACTAATTGCCTACTCATTTATTCTGACTGACAAAGAAAACCCGCGAAATATGAAAAATACCACGTGATGGCACTTCCGCGGGCATTGTAAAGCAGCGTTCCCAAATAAGCTGATTGAAAGCAACTGCTTCCCTGTCACCTGCCCGAAGAGACAGCGCATCAGCTTGATAATGGCATGCATGGAAGGAGCAGCAACAGCAAGATTCGCAGGGTGCGTGTGCAGATAAGGCACAAACTCGGTCGCGATTTCTTCTTTCTTTCTTTTGTTTATTTTATTCTGGCTAACTCAGAGGCAGACTGTTTGAGGGCGTTGCTTTACGATGCGCGGAGGCCCCGTCACGAGGTATGTTTCATATTGTCACGTAGCCAAGGACGAAGCAGTTGTTTGGAAAAGAAACAAGTTTATTGGAGCGAACTTGTGCTCCCCTAACAACTGAAAAGAATACAGAGGCGGCGAAGCAGTGGTCAACAAAGTGACGTACGTGCGTCGGTGAGCGTCGCAGAATCGAATGCCCCGGCGTCCGCACTGCAGGCTTTTTATCTTTCGGTGCGCGTGGTTCTCGAAACGTCGATTCACATCGAGAACATAGTAGATCCAAGAAGATTATTCTGGGCTGTTCACGTTAGATCGGAATGCTCTCCCTATCACGACAGATAACAGATGCGGCACAGAAAGAAAGAATGGAACACGCGCTTCCCTTGGCGCAGAGATAACACAGACCGGCGCAGCCGGGCGGTAAAAGCAAAACACAAATAAACAAACCCAATGTATGGTTCGCGGCATTACCCCCCCTCTAAGAGTGCATCGACCCGATGCTAACATAAGCGACAGTCCGAAAATAAAAATAAAATTCGTTATCGTCCGTAGAAAGGTTTTAAGCGAACCACGTGGACGACTTCGGGCCGCGTGCGTCGTCGTGATGTTCCGGAATCACCATCGGGGATCACCTCGTAGGTAAGTTGGCCGACACGTCGTAGAATCTGGTAGGGTCCGAAATACCGTCGCAGGAGCTTCTCACTGAGTCCGCGTCGTCGGATGGGAGTCCAAACCCACACACGATCCCCTGGTTGGTACTCGGCGTCTCGGCGTCGGAGGTTGTAGCGGCCCGCATCCACCAGCTGCTGGTCCGTTATACGAACTCGAGCGAGCTGGCGGGCCTCCTCCGCACGTTGAAGATATCCGTGGACGTCGGCGTTGAGGTCGTCGTCTTCTACGTGCGGAAGCATGGCGTCGAGCATCGTAGTCGGCCTTCTACCGTAGACAAGCTCGAACGGCGTCAGCTGCGTCGTCTCCTGGATAGCCGTGTTGTACGCAAACGTGACATACGGGAGCACTTCGTCCCAAGTCTTATGTTCAACGTCAACGTACATTGACAGCATATCTGCGATTGTCTTGTTCAGACGTTCTGTTAGTCCGTTCGTTTGGGGGTGGTACGCCGTCGTTCTTCGGTGATCCGTGTTGCTGTAGCGTAATACTCCTTGCATCAGCTCCGCAGTAAATGCCGTTCCGCGGTCTGTGATTAGGACTTCCGGGGCTCCATGTCGCAGCACAACTTGGCTTATAAAGAACTTTGCCACTTCTTGTGCAGTCCCTCTCGGAAGAGCGGCGGTCTCTGCGTAGCGCGTCATGTAGTCTGTCGCTACGACAATCCACTTGTTCTGTGATCGTGACGTAGGGAACGGGCCTAAAAGGTCCATTCCAATCTGTTGAAATGGTCTCGATGGGACGGCGATCGGTTGCAGAAGTCCGGCGGGTCTTGTCGGCGGCGTTTTTCGTCGTTGGCAGTCACGGCAGCTCCGGACGTAGTGGGTGACGTCAGAGGTAAGGCCGGGCCAGTAGTACCTCGCCTTGATTTTTCCAATAGTGCGGGCTGTGCCGAGATGTCCGGAAGACGGGTCGTCGTGGCACGCTTCCAAAATTTCGTCACGAAGGTCCGCGGGGATGACGAGAAGGTAATTCGCTCTTGTTGCGGTGCTGAAATTCTTCTTCACGAGGACGGAGTTTCTCAGGCTGAATGCTGGTAAGCTGCGTTTGAAGGTCCTAGGAACGGCAACGTTGCATCCCTCGAGGTACTCGATTATGACGCGTAAGTCGGGGTCGGCACGCTGCTGGGCGGCTAGGTCGCTCTCCGTCACGATCCCGAAGAACGCGCTGTCTTCATCAGAGTCTTGTGGTGGTGGGTCGACGGGGGCGCGGGACAGGCAGTCGGCGTCGGAGTGTTTCCTGCCGGATTTATAAACGACTGTAACGTCGAACTCCTGCAGGCGCAAGCTCCACCGCCCAAGACGGCCAGAGGGGTCCTTCAAATTGGCCAGCCAACACAGCGCATGGTGGTCTGTTACAACCTTGAATGGCCTTCCATACACGTATGGGCGAAATTTTGAAATCGCCCATATAATAGCCAGGCACTCTTTCTCAGAGGCAGAATAGTTTTTCTCCTCCTTCGACAGACCACGGCTGGCATAGGCGATTACCCTTTCGCAGCCGCTTTGCTTTTGGACAAGGACGGCACCCAAGCCTATATCACTGGCGTCCGTGTGCATTTCCGTTTCGGCATTTTCGTCGAAATGAGCGAGCACGGGCGGGCTTTGCAGGCGTTTTTGCAGCTCGCAGAATGCTTTTTCTTGGTCGTTTTCCCAGCTGAAATGGGTGCTGTCTTTTGTCAAGCGCGTGAGTGGCTCTGCAATGCGTGCGAAGTTTGCGACGAAGCGCCGGTAGTATGCGCACAGCCCGAGAAATCTTCGCACGCCCTTCTTGTCTTTCGGCCTAGGGAAGTTCGCGATAGCTGAAGTTTTTGCCGGGTCAGGTAGGACTCCCGCGGCGTTGACGACGTGGCCCAAGAACTTGAGTTCCTCGTATGCGAAACGGCACTTTTCAGGCTTCAGCGTCAACCCCGACGTACGAATGGCCTCGAGTACAGACTCCAACCTTGCAAGGTGTTCGTCGAAAGTCCGGGCGAATACCACTACGTCGTCGAGGTATACGAGGCAGGTGTGCCACTTAAGGCCAGCTAGCACAGTGTCCATGACTCTTTGAAACGTCGCTGGTGCTGTGCACAGCCCAAACGGCATCACCTTGAACTCGTATAGGCCGTCTGGGGTTATAAATGCAGTCTTCTCTCGGTCTCTCTCGTCCACTTCAATTTGCCAGTAGCCGGTCTTCAGGTCCATCGATGAGAAGTACTTCGCGTGGCAGAGGTGGTCGAGGGCGTCGTCGATTCGGGGGAGGGGGTACACGTCCTTTTTCGTGATTTTGTTCAGTCGCCGGTAGTCAACACAAAACCTTAATGTGCCATCTTTTTTCTTTACGAGTACGACGGGCGCAGCCCAGGGGCTTTTCGATGGCTGTATAATGTCGTCGCTGAGCATGTCGTCGACTTGAGTCCGGATGGCTTCCCGTTCGTGTGAAGAGACGCGGTACGGTGACTGTCGGGTAGGTCGGGCTCCATCTTCGGTTATTATTCGGTGCTTCGCTAGAGGGGTCTGACGTAGTTTTGCGCTCGACGAAAAACATTCGCTATAGCGACGCAGCAAAGCCAATAATTTGTTCCGTTGTTCTTGCGGTAGCGCCGGATTCACGTCGAAGGGCTGCGGGAGCTTGAAGGTTTCTACGGGGGTGCGTTCAAAGTCGGCGACCGCGATCATGTCACTTGCTTCTTGCGTTTCTTCGAGGAATGCAATTGCCGCGCCCTTGTTTAAATGCTGGTACTCCTCGGTGAAATTAGTAACCAAAATGTGGGATTGGTGTTCCTTGAAGCGCGCAATGCCTCTTGCGACAGACACACCGCGGTCAAGAAGCAACCTTTGGTCACTCTCCACGATAGCGTCAACGTCAGGGGCAGCACCTTCACAGTAGACGGTGATCATCAAACTTGCGCGGGGTGGCAGGGTGACATGATCATCGGCTATCCTTACAGCTGCACGGATTTCGGGGTTCGATTCCGGCGTCATGGAGTGGTCGGAGGAAAACGTTATCGACTTCGTCTGCAGATCGATTATTGCGCCGTTGTCCGTCAAAAAGTCCATTCCGAGAATTACGTCGCGGGAGCAGTTGGGCAAAACGACGAACACCGCAGGGTACGTCGTGCCGTCTATGGTGACGCGCGATGTGCACGTTCCCCTTGGCGTCACGAGGTGGCCTCCTGCTGTGCGTATGTGCGGACCGTCCCATCTGGTCATAACCTTCTTCAGCTTAGACGCAAATGGTCCGCTCAACACGGAGTAGTCGGCTCCCGTGTCTACGAGGGCGACTACATCAAAGCCGTCGATGGACACCTTGACGTCGGATGCCGCCTTCCTCGAGTTCCGGGTGCGTCGGGGCGTCGCATCTCGGCTTGTGCGTGTTGACGGTCGGGCACTGTGCGTCGTCGTTGTCATCGTCTTCTCAGCGGACGTCTCGGTCCGGTCGGGTGCGCGTCGCGGCGTATAGCTGTCGTCGTGTACGGAAGTCTCGTCAGGTCTGGGTCGGATCGTCGGGATGAGGGCATGTTGTGAGTCACTGTTTTCCGCGAGTCGTTGCGTCGTTGGAGGGTTTTCATTTTTCCGCGATCGTGCAACTTTACCTCCAGAAGTTGCTGCTTTTAGTTTCCCCCGCGTGGGCTGGGGGACCTTCCACGTGAGAACTCAGCATTGCTACGGCGGTTCGGCGACTGGTATGGGTAGGGTGACGGCGAACGGTTGAAACGGGCTGGTCGACGGCTGGTGTTGGACAGGTACTCTTCGATCTCCGATGGGCGCTGGCCAGTTCGGGGGCGGGGTGCGTCGACGGAGAACCCTCGCAAACCGAGCCTCCTGTAGGGGCAGCGACGGTAGACGTGGTCGGCCTCTCCGCAGTGGTAGCACAGCGGACGATTGTCGGACGTTCGCCACACGTCGGTCTTCCTTGGGGCAGGGGGTTGCGCCGCAGGTGGTCGGGCCGGCGAGAGGGGACGACGGTACGGAGCCTCGTGACGATAGGGTGCAGGTGGGCGAGGGCGATGTACAGCAGCCGCGTAGGTCATGGCTTGCGGCTCGCGAGGTGCTACTGGCGTCGTTGAAGTTCCCAGCGCTTGCTGCACTTCTTCTCTAATGACGTCGGTAAGAGAAGCGACTTGTGGTTGCGGCGGCGTCGGGAGCAGTTTCCGCAGCTCCTCCCTCACTATTTCGCGGATAGTGTCGCGTAGTGAGTCGGAGTTGATAGCGCTGGCACCAAGCGTCTCCGAAACCAGCGCATTGATTGGGCGGTCGTACTGCCTCGTTCTGATTTCGAGCGTCTTCTCCATCGCGGCGGCCTCAGACGCGAATTCGGACACGGTCTTGGGGGGGTTGCGAACAAGGCACGCGAAGAGCTCTTGCTTCACACCTCGCATCAGAAACCGTAGTTTCTTTTCTTCCGTCATTCCTGGGTCCGCACGGCGGAAAAGTCGCTTCATTTCCTCGACGAAGATTACGACTCCTTCGTTCGGGTGTTGCGTTCGAGTTTCCAGTAAAATCGCAGCTCGTTCTTTTCTCACCACGGTCGTGAAGGTCTTAAGGAACTCGCTTTTGAATTGCGTCCAGTCGGTCAAGGCGCTCTCGTGGTTTTCAAACCAAGTTCGGGCTGCATCCTCCAAGTAAAAGAAAACATGCCGGAAGGTTTCTTCATCGTCCCACCTGTTGAAGATCCGCACGCGCTCCAGCTTCTCCAACCATTCCTCTGGATCTTCAGCGGGGGCTCCCCGGAACGATGGCGGTTCCCGGGGCTGCTGCAGCATGATTGGCGACGTTGTTTCTTGTACCATGGTGTTGGTTGCAGCGTTCCTTCTCTTGGGCCCTTCTGGCATCAAACCGAACTCGGGTGGTAAACCTTGCAGGCGGAGGCTGGCTCTTGTTGGACTGGCTTGGCGGCTTCCCGAGGTTGCAGTGGGCATGAAGGGTGCGTACCCAGCACCTCCACCAGATGTCACGTAGCCAAGGACGAAGCAGTTGTTTGGAAAAGAAACAAGTTTATTGGAGCGAACTTGTGCTCCCCTAACAACTGAAAAGAATACAGAGGCGGCGAAGCAGTGGTCAACAAAGTGACGTACGTGCGTCGGTGAGCGTCGCAGAATCGAATGCCCCGGCGTCCGCACTGCAGGCTTTTTATCTTTCGGTGCGCGTGGTTCTCGAAACGTCGATTCACATCGAGAACATAGTAGATCCAAGAAGATTATTCTGGGCTGTTCACGTTAGATCGGAATGCTCTCCCTATCACGACAGATAACAGATGCGGCACAGAAAGAAAGAATGGAACACGCGCTTCCCTTGGCGCAGAGATAACACAGACCGGCGCAGCCGGGCGGTAAAAGCAAAACACAAATAAACAAACCCAATGTATGGTTCGCGGCAATATTTCGCGGGTTTTCTTTATCAGTCAGAATCAATGAGTACGCAATTAGTTCGCCGCTGAAAGTACCGCAGTTAGATGCCCCTCGTGGGTACCTACAAGTGCCTCATTGACACTTTAGTGATTAGGACAGTACTTCTCGAGTTAGATAATTAATTACAATTAATTAGTTAAGTCTAATTAACGAAAAAATGCTGCCCGCTTCTCCACAGTACTGCAAACATTATGCACTAGGTTATCTTCGAGTTTCGCCTTTACTCTTTTTTTTAATCTTGGTGCATGATAGCTGGGACACCCTGTATGCATAGAGGACGTCTGCCCATTAACGCTAACAAGACAGAACCGATTGCCTAGATAGCTACCCAGCAATGCTACGAGTGGTGTATCAATGCCCGACTGCAAAAGCTTATAAAGAAACAACGCGTGGCAGACAACATCAAATGCTTTGCTCAGGTCACAGTAGACAACGTCCAACTGGCCTTGCTCGGAAAGTGCAGCGCAGGCCTGCTCCATAAAGCAGGCAAGATTAGTTGTTGTCGACCTTCCTGACATAAAACCATGCTGTGTACTTGTAATAAACTGCTGTACAGAACTTGACAATACCTTGTGCAGCGCTCTCTCAAAAAGCTTGGAGGCAGCACAAAGGAGAGAAACTGCTCTATAGTTTTTTTTGCATCAGATTTGGCGCCTGACTTGAAAATGGGGCGCAATCGGGAAATTTGGTGGTGGTAAAAACATTTATTTGAGCTTTAGGGGAGAGGGAAGGGGAAGTGGTCAGCCTGCCATGTCCAGGAGGCCGCGAGCCTGCGCCGATTCCAGAGCTCGTTTCACCAGGGCGAGTTGGTGCTCCGGTGCCAAACTGGTCAGGGCGGACTCCCACTGCTCAAGGGTGGGGGAGTGAAGGGGGTTGGGTGCTGCGGGCAGGAGAAAACTAGGTGGTAGGTGGTAAGAGGAAGGTCACACGCTTGGCAGTTATAGGGGAAGAGGTATGGGGAGATGTGTGAGAGAATCGTGTGATTATAGAAAGTTTCTGTCTGAAGGCGGCGATAGACATTGGCTTCATGTGGGGTAAGGGATGGGTGGGGAGGAGGGTACCTTCTTCTGTTGTTTGTGTAGTGGGAAAGCATGGAGATAGGTAGAGCCCAGCGGTGTTAAGGTGGTGCTTGCGGAATCTGGACGTCCTGTGGTGTCTAGCCTTGCAGAGGGGAGTGCCCGGTTGTGGAGAGCGCGGGCTGCGGCATGGGCCGTTTCATTCCCAGCAAGACCAGAGTGGCCAGGGGTCCAAACTATTGTTATCTCTATTTCTTCGGGGAGACAGTGAAAAATGGGAAGAGCTTGAGGGGGTGCCAGGCCAGCTTGATACCACCGGCATGCTTGCTGAGAATCGGTGATGATGATCAGGTAGGGCTGTTTTTGGTGGGTGGTGGCCGCGTGAGCGACGGCGAGTGCCTCTGCTGTGGAAGTGGTAGCTGCTTGTAGTGGCCGGTAGAGTCCAGGGTGACGAGGGTGGTGTGTGAACCGTTGGCAGTATGGGCGATATCCGTGTAGCTTGTTTGGGCGTCGGTTTCATATCGCCTTGTGAGTGTTCTGACACGGGCTTCTCGCCTTCCCCTATTGAACGTTGGATGCATATGTTTTGGGATTGGGGCGACCCTAAGCCACTGGCGAATGTGAAGAGGGATGCGTTGAAGTTCGTGAGTTGCAGACGTGGGGGACCGGCCAATGGTGCGAAACACGTTCCTGCCAGTGGGAGTAAGGGCCAACCGTTGTAGCTGTGAGGTTCGTTGGGTTTCCAGAATTTCGCTGAGGGTATAATGCAGCCCAAGTTGGAGTAGACGGTCATTAGAGGTAAATGTATGGAGGCCCAAGGCAGCTTTGTAAGTTTTGCGGATTAGGGCGTCCAGCTTCCTGGTTTCTTGGGGTCTGAGATTCACAAACGGGGTTCCGTAGGTGAGACGGCTGACCATGAGGGCTTGGACAAGACGGCAAGTGTCTGGCTCTTTTAGACCGTATGCCGATCCCCGGATTCGGCGTATAAGGTGGTGAGCTGGGAGACTTTTCGGTGCAGTTGGGAGAGTAGGGCAGAGCCTGAACCATCCCAGTGGAAGGGAACGCCTAATATCCTGAGCGTGGTAACTTGGGGGATAAAAGAGCCACTTATGGAGACCTGTGGGTCAGGGGTGGGCGCAGCCGGGCGGCCTCTTGTGCGGGCGCGGGGGACGAGTAGGGCGGACTTAGATGGTCAATCCTCTGGCCTGAAGGTAAGCTGTAGTGGTGTCGACTGCTTGCTGAAGGATGTCCTGTTGTTCACCGCTAGAGCCTTGGATGGTCCAGAGAGTCAGATCATCAGCGTAGAATACGTGGCGTAGGCCGGGAATGGCTAGCAGTTTGTCAGGGAGGTGAAGTAGAGCTATATTAAAGAGAAGACGCGAAATAACCGATCCTTGTGGTGTGCCCTTTGCCGGGGTGGGGAAAGTAGGCAACAGTAGAGGGCCGAGTTGGAGTGTAGCTGTTCTTTTCTCAAAGAAGGATTTTACAAAGCGAAAGGTATTTACGCCGCAGGTCGTGGTACTGAGGTTTTCCAGTATGGCTTCGTGGGTGACATCGTCAAATGCACCCTTGACGTCAAGCTTTAAGATTGTTTTGGGAGAGGTGCGGCTCAGGTGGTCGACCATCTGTTCCTTGAGATGCACGCGGACGTCTTGAGTAGATAGGTTGTCTGAAAACCAAACATTGTGAAAGGGTAGAAGTTGTTGTCTTCCAGGTTTGCGGTGAGGCGCTGATGTACTAGGTGTTCGAAGAGTTTACCGATGCATGAGGTCAGGGAGATTGGTCGAAGAGTAGTCGGCGTCAGTGGCTTGTTGGGTTTTGG
The DNA here is from genome assembly GCF_048455015.1 of Haemaphysalis longicornis. NCBI lineage: Eukaryota > Metazoa > Arthropoda > Arachnida > Ixodida > Ixodidae > Haemaphysalis > Haemaphysalis longicornis. The sequence continues at coordinate 303,821,807 of NW_027526203.1, read as the reverse complement.
GATCAGTATGATGTCCGAGTGTCGCCACTGCTCAGGTAGAGTTCCCCCCTGCCAGTGATAATTGTAAAATTCGACGAGGTCTTGGAGTGTGTCCTCGTCGACATTGCGGAGAGTGCGGTAGGTAATATGGTCCTTTCCTGGGGTAGTGTTGCAGGTGAGGCGGGCCAGGACAGCTTGAAGTTCAGTGAAGGTAAATGGGGCGTGTAGTGCTTTGTTAGCTAGGCCCGTATAGCATGCGTCGGGGATGGGTGGGTAGGTAGTAGGGTCCCCAAAAAGATGGTCACGGATCGACTTGAGGAGTTCTTGAGAGGGGAGAACGCTGTTGCGGATTAGTTGATGGATTCTATGGTTTCTGAATCTCTTAGTATTGGTGTTGTCGAGAAGGTACGGAGGACATGCCACGCAGAAAGAGTGCCAATTTTGTCTCTGGAGATCGGCGGCATATGCTTGCGCCTGCTGGGTTAGGGGGCTATGCGCTTTTTAGGTTTACGGTTATGCTTTTGCTGTTTCCAGCGTTTAGTAAGACTACGACGCGCGTCCCAAATGTGCATAAGGTCGGGGTCCACTGCCAGAGTGCTGTCAGCAAGTTAGATTTCTTGGGTGTGCTTTTTAACCCGGTGTTCCAGGGCCTGGGTCCATTCACTTAAATTTTGGCTTATTGCAGGAACAGAGGTTGGATCTTCACGGAAGGCGGACCAGTTAGTCAGGCTTGCGGTGCCCGTCCGGATCGTTTTGTTTTTGGTTGGGAAGCGAAGAGAGAGGAGATGATGGTCACTGCCGAGTGCTTCGTCGAGTCGGGACCATTGGATCCTGGAGATGTTTTTAGTGAATGAAAAATCAGGTGTGGTGTCTCTGGTGACACTGTTTCCGGTACGGGTTGGAAAGGTGAGGTCGTTTTGGAGGATCAACTGGTAGTTCTGGGTGGCGCGTAGGACGGCCGTGCCTTTCTTGGAGGCAAAATGGTAGCCCCATGCAGGATGTGGGGCGTTGAAATCTCCGAGGAGAAGAAAAGAGGCGTCCTTGGACAGGGATGCGGCTTCGTAAATCAGTGCCTCAATGTTGTGGAGGTTATCAGATGGGGGACTGTAGATATTCAGGATGAAGATGCTGGAACCAGTCGGCCTTGTGGAGATGAGCTCTACAAAGGTATGAGGTACGGTTTGATTAAGACAATGTGATTGGGCCGGATGGGAGTTATGTACGAAAGTGGCGGTGCGATGCTGGGGGTCTTGCGTGAAGGCGGTATAATGCGGTAGGCGGGGGGTAGGAGTGTAGGAGTGTTGGTCTCTTGCAGTGCAATGACATCCGGAGGATCTTGTTTGGTAAACAAGTAAAGCTGGTGTCGCTTGTTGATGGAACGGCAGTTCCACAGTAGTACTACGAGGTCGGTATCCGGGGTATTAGTCATGGTAAGGGTGATGTTTGAGTTTCTTGGTTTGGTGAGTCGAAGCCAGGGAGTTCGGTATGCCTTGGATGGTCTGCTCTAATTTGTTTTGCTGTTCAGTTATTGCCTGGATGCCACTACATATGGGGGCCAGAGTCTCGGTTTGTGATGCTATCAGTTCTTTTATGGCTTCCACTATTTTCGTGTCAATGAGTGTATGAATCTGTTCAGGAAGGGGTGCTGGTGGGGGCGGCGGAGCTGGGAGGGGGGAGGCTAGTAGGGTGTCAATTTTGGCAGTTAGAGAGGCGAGTTGTGCCTGGAAACGTTGCTGCACCTGTTTAAGTTCAGAAATAGCAGCGGAGTAGGAAGGGTGGATTGGTGATTGGGGTTTTGGGGGGGAGGGGGAACGAAGGGTGAAGTTAGAGCAGTGGGAGTAGAGCGGAGAGCATTTGACCAGTTCACCTGCGGTTGGATGGCGCTCCGGTGTTCAGGGTGGGCAGTCGAGGATTGGGCTTGTAGGGCTGGAAAGTCCTGGTCATGGTAGGCCAGCAGGGTCTGGTCGATTGGTTGGTATGGGGGCTGGGCAGGATGACGGAACCTCCGTGTTTGGGGAACCTGTGGAAAGCGTTTGGGGCATTTTTTGTTGGCAGTGGCATGGGGTCCATCACGCAGTTTACACCGAGGGGCACAGGAGTGGTCCGGTGACGGGTTGGCGACACCACAGGCCGGGCAGCGTGGCTTGTCGGGGTGCGGGCACACGTCTTGACGGTGCCCTATCTCACCACAACATTGGCAAGTCTGGGCGGACGGCGGTATGGACGGCAGCGCACCATTTCACAGTCTAGTTTAATATAGTACGGGATGCGGAGTCCGTTGAAGGTCAGTAGAGCTGATTTCGTGCGACCCATGAGGCGGGCGTGGATCAAGTACGGTCGGTTAGCGGCGGTGAGCTCAATGAGTTGGTCCTGCGTGAGGCCCTCGGGAATGCCGTGAATCATTCCACGAGCAGTGCCCGGAGGGGGCTTCATATAGGCAGATACTGCATAGGTAGCGCTTCGGCGGGTTAATGCGGTGAGTTGGGAGAGTCGATCAGTGATATCTGGGTCAGGGATGGCAGCTACGAGGAGGTTTTGGGCTGGCTGTACTTGCAGTGTGAGAGTCGCACGGAAGAGTGGGCCGAGGATCTCGCTTGCCGCGACGAGGCTGTATACCAGGTCACGAGCAGGCCAGGCTCCGACGCGAAGGCCGTCATGAGGTCGGATGGCAGTTATAAAGTGGTTTGGCGGAAAGCGAGGAGGCGGTATTTTCTGTGCGGGGACGGCAGGCATTGTAGCGTTTGTGGGACGTACCTAGTTTTCAGCAATGGTCTTGTTCCTGCGGGAGTTTATGATTTTACGCCATGGGTTAGGTGTCGGAGCACTTCTTACTTTCGAGACGTCGAAATCCATGTGGCCGTCTGCGCTGTTTCCGTTGACAAGGTCTTGCGCCGGCAATGATGTGTGGTCTTGGTCTTGCATCGGTGACGATGTGTTGTCTTGGTCTTGCGTCGGTGCCGATGTGCTGTCACGCGCCGTAGCTCAGCTGCGGCATGGCGAAGGGGGCATGGTAGATGGCAGGTGCACGTGCGCGTGCGGCTGCGGCAGCTCGGGGAGGCGGCCACTCGTACTAGCCCTGTAATGTAGGCCTAGGGGCGGCCCCGGCATGGTCGGTAGGTTTCATGGTCCTGAAGGGGGGCCCGACGATCGTAGGTGGCAAACGATGATATCCAGAGACACGAGAGGTACTCACGGAGACGATAGGGGCACGAATTTGGTCAGGCAGGCGGAAAGATCGCGATTGGAGCGACGACAAAAACGGGAGTCGAAGCGGGGCACAAGCACCCATGTCGGCCCCCTGGCGGCGATCAAGGGAAATTTTCCACTTACGAGGAAACATGTTTGTTTTTAGACAGTGATTGAATATCGCAGTTAACACAGGAACCACAATGCTGCTGAATGTTTTTAAAATAGCAGGAGGTATTCCGTCAGGGCCACATGATAGTGACGGTTTCATGTGCCTTAGACTCTGAAGCACCAACTGCTCGTCCAATTGTACTAAGCTAGAACCCTGTACATTATTCAACATGACGTTTATTTCACTGCCATTGCGCTGGCCATATGTAGTACTAAATTTCTCCGCAAAATGGTTGTCAACATCACGAACTTCTTCCCCAGAGGAATCAACAAGACGGATTTGCTCATGGGAGTCATTGTTACGGTATCGAATATATCTCCAGAATGTTGCAGCCTGGGAATTAACGCTGCTCTCCACAGAATCGAAATAAGAGCGCTGGTCCCGCTCATAAAGTCTTTTACACGTTTTACGGTAAGACCGAAAGTTTTCTTTCCATTCATCAAGCCCGGTATTCCTATATTTTGTATTGCAGTCTTTTAACTTAAGGGTGGTACGAAGTTCATTAGAGAACCAAAGGGGTATTTTGACTGGCAGGGTTTGCACTTGGGTATAAACTGATTTATGCCGCTTTTGACTATTTCAGTGAACCGCTCGACCTGCGCATCGCAATCAGGGAGTTCTTGAACTTCTAACCAATCGAACGAAGAAAAAAAGTTATACAAGCCAATGTAATCCCCACGGGGGGGGGGGGGGGGGATTCATTATTCTGTAGTGAAGCACTGCAACGCTGAATCAAGAAGGGAGCAGAAACTAGAAAAAGAGGATGAAGCATGTCGTGTTTGACAAAAGAGATGTCAGACAACGATACTCACGCGTTTTGAATGTCTGAAAAACAAAGATCTAAGATATTTCGAGAGCTGTTTTTGATATTATTAAGTTGCACCACAGATGTGAAGTCTACGAAGTGTAAAATCATGCTGGATTTCTGCTATACGTAATAATTGTAGTGTTGATGAATACGATGTTCTCATTGTACACCAGGTGTATTGAAATCGCCCAGAATGATTAGCTGGTGATTCGGGTGTGAGGAGCAAACTTCTTCTACAGATGTAAGGAGCTTGTTAAACGAAGATAGACGAACATCAGGTGCAATGTAAAACACGCCTAGTAAAAGCTTCTCACCGCCAGTCAGACGAACGTCCAGCCAGACAGACTCCTTGTCGCCCTCAATTTCATTACGCCGCATAGTTTGAAAAGCGCTATCGACCGCAACTAACACCCCCCCTCCCTTTTGTTTGACCCCAGAAAAGTCTATCTTTACGGAAAACGTGGTAATTTTTGGAAAATAATCATATGAGCTAATCTCAGCAGAAAGCCAGGTTTCAGAAATAACGATAATCGGAAAATTTGAAGAAATCCCGTTTGAAAAGAATTCAGTCGCTTTGGTGCGCGCATTCTGATAATATTTGTCCACCCTATCGCATCTTGTAGTCGTCATTTTGAACATCGGTGGGACATAACATGTCGGCATGCAGCTTTCCACGGAAGCGTTTGTAAAGACAGCCCTTTGGCCACAAGAAAGGATCACCCAGACGCTGGAAGGAGACCTCGTCGACAGTACCACAGAAAGAGGAGTATGAGGTATACTTAGTTTGCAGCCGCTGGCAAGCCAGGGGTACGACGTGCACTGTCGACAAGTGCTCCGTCAGTTTTGATACAAAGATGTTCCTAGGACGTTTCTAACGCTGGACCACAGAGATGGGACACGAATCAGACGCACCCACACACGTCGCACGCCCGCTCCCTTTGTTTGTCAGGGCCAAGTCATCGCAACGTTCCCCGGGGGACACAGCAATATCAATCAATCAATCAATCATTTATTTGCGTGCCCAGGAACATCCGGGGGGGCCTTTGTGCTGGCGCACGGAAACAGAAACTCACGAAACATAATGTACACATCTCTCAAATACAATAAAAAAACCAAAGGATAGCTTATGTTGAAGTTACGGAATGAAAGTCATTTAAGTGCATGAACTCAAGGATAAAAGACAAATGCAGAATAAAATAATAATAATAATAATAATAATAATAATAATAATAATAATAATAATAATAATAATAATAATAATCAATTTCAATGAATTTTCAGTGCCCAGGAACGACGGTGATGTCTTAGTGCTGGTACACTAACAAACATAAAAACAAACAAAATGACATGGTACATACAACACGTATCACTAAAAGAAGCACAAAGATCTAATAATAGAACTACAAAGAACTACACTAATAGAAGCACAAAGAACGCTAATAACAATGATATCATACTCTATGGACAGAAGAGTTAGCCACAAATAATGTACTGGTTAAGTGAACATACAGCCAATTGGAAGATAGTGAGGTAAGGATAAAAGCTATACAAACGAGAAGTTGAATAAAATGCAGTCACGAGCAAACAAAGGAAGGTGGCATAGCAAGATTGTGTGAAAGGAGTAAGACATATACCGTTAGCTACAAACAGCACTACTCAGCCCTGCACGAAACTGGGCGAGGGAGCCATTGAAAACATCCAATTTGTCACCAAGAAAGTTGTACAGGCTATGCAGTCGGTGGATAGGCGAGTGACGACTACTAGTTGCACCAGTATGGAATGGACAGCGCGATCGCGTGCACTTCTGGGGAATTCGGAGCATAAGCTGGGACAGAAGTTCTGGGCAGGAAATGACTCCGTGTAGTAGCTTGTGCAGAAAAAGAAGATCAGCTCGATCACGCCTAGAACTCAACGGAATAAGCTTAGGAAGCTGATGTTGACTACAGGACAAAACAGAAGCGCGTCCTAGCCGGTGTTTATATATTGACAGGAATTTTTTCTGCACTCGTTCAAGATACTGGTGGTTGGACTGGCAGGTTCCATTCCAAACGACAGATGAGTATTCCAATTGGGGGAGGCATACTGATGAGTAAAGCTTTAAAAAGGGAACAGGAGAAGTGAAATCTCTTGTAAACCTGCACACCGCACCCAGAAACCGGAGGGCCCGTCCGACCACCTGTCGTATATGGGGAGTGAAACTGAGGGAGCTGTCGAACAGCACTCTAAGGTCTCTAACCTCGGAAACTTTTGACAGATGAGCATTATTAAGCGTGTAAGAGAATTGGAAGGAATGTGTTTTCCGGCTGTAGGTGATAACTTTGGTTTTATTAGAGTTAAGAATTAATCCCTGCTCAGCACACCAGAGCGAGAAAGATGAGATGTCATGTTGAAGGGCGAGGCAGTCCTCTGGGCAATTAATTATTTTGTAAACCTTAATATCGTCAGCATACAAAAGAAAAAAACGAGCTCTTAATAGAGGTAGATACGTCATTAATGAAGAGAGAGAACAGAAGAGGGCCCAACACGGACCCCTGAGGTACGCCGCTGGTAGGAATGTAGTCGAACCCGCCGCGGTGGCTCAGTGGCTAAGGCGTTGCGCTGCTGAGCACGAGGTCGCGGGTTCGATTCCCGGCCGCGGCGGCCGCTTTTCTGATGGAGGCGAAAAGCAAAAACGCCCGTGTGTACGAGATTTCGGCGCACGTTAAAGATCCCCAGGTGGTCAAAATTAATCCGGAGCCCTCCACTACGGCGCGCCTCATCGCCTGCGTTGCGTCGGCGCGTTAAACCCCAGAATCAATCATCAGGAATGTAGTCGACAGATCTTTGGCCATTTACACTGACATAACAACGTCTGTTAAGAAGATAGCTGCCTAGTAAGGCAACTAGTGGAGCATTGACGCCACAGAGCAACAGTTTTTTTGAGAAACAGTGGATGAGTAACAAGATCAAAAGCCTTGCTTAGATCAAAGTAGACTGCGTCAATCTGGCCTCGGTCTGTGACTGCTTTGGATGCATGCGTCATAAAGCAGGTGAGGTTAGTTGTCGTTGACCGCCCAGTTATAAAACCATGCTGATGGGGTAACAACGCATGTTTTACGGACGAAGACAAAACTGTGTGTAACGAGGACTCAAAAAGTTTGGACGCGGCACAGAGGATTGAAACCGGCCGGTAGTTCGTTGGATCTGCGCGGTTGCCTGACTTAAAGATAGGATATATTCTAGAAATTTTCCATGTAGCTGGAAATGTGTTAGTAGTTAAGCAGTTATTAAATATAGATGTTAGAACAGGAACTAGAATATCTTTAAACGCTTTAAGTATGGCCGCAGAGATGGCATCTGGGCCAGACGACAAAGAAGGCTTTCAAATACAAGCTTCTCATCAAGAAGAACTGAACTTGCCCCACGCACGCTGTTGATAAACCGAGATGTCTCACTGTCTCTGGGAGGTGCGAAAGTGCTACCAAAGTGACGCTTGAAGGAATTGGCGACATCAGTTACCTCAGCCCCGGAAGAATCCACTAAACGGATGCGATCATCTGCGTTATTTGAGTGGGAACGAATGAACTGCCAGAATTTTGAAGGGTCACGCGTTGCACTAATCTCCACGGACTCAAGGTAGGAACTATAGTCTTTTTTATAAAGCTTTTTACACGTTGAACGGTGAATTCGAAACTCTTCCTTCCACTTATCGAGGCCAGAGTCACGTGCCTTTCTATGTGCGCGATCCTTCAGCTTAAGGGCAGCTCGGAGTTCATTGGAGAACCAAAAAGGAAATTTCTGCGAGTTTTTGCTCTTTGGGATAAACCGGTCCATACCATTCTTTACAATTTCAGTGAAGCGCTCGACTCGCGCGTCAACATCAGAGTGGATCAAGACAGTGGACCAATCGGCAGAGGAAAGATATTGGTATAAACCTACATAGTCACCCCGCCTAAAGCAATAACGGCGAGGGGTAGAGTATGAGGATTGAGCTATGTCACGCTGTACGGATAAAGATGCGGAAATGAGAAGTGGAGGGTGAAATTTATCAGGACGGACAACATCAATGCCCGAATGAAAAACTTGCGCATTTGATATGTCCGTGACACAAAGGTCTAAAATGCTACCACTGCAGTTCTTGGTACGATTTAACTGGTGCAAGGAAGTAAATGCTGAGAAATCAAGAATCATGCTGCACTTTTGTTCATTCTTATAATTGTAGTGAGAAAAGGTATGGTTATCCCATTCAACACCTGGTCTGTTGAAGTCGCCCAAGACAAGCAGCTTGTGATTGCTGTTAAGTGTAGACGCTTGCTCGATAGAAGAAAGGATACTATTGAACACCGAGGGGGTGGTATCAGGGGGAACATAGAACGCCCCAATAAGGAGCTTCTTGCCTTCGAGGAGGCGCACATCAAGCCAGACACATTCCCCTTGTGTTTCATGCTCCGGACGTCGAACGCATTGCAGAGATTTCTCTACCGCTACAAGAACACCTCCGCCTTTTTTCTTAGAACCTGCCGAATTTCTGTCAGCACGATAAACTTGATAATTAGGAGGATTATATTGAGCGGAGGAAATGTCGTTTGAAAGCCAAGTTTCTGTGATAACAATGATTGGGTATGTAGAGGATAGAACATTCGCGAAAAACTCAGAAGATTTAGTACGAAGCCCGCGGGCATTTTGATACAATATTTCGAAGCTAGCGTTACATTTTGTCATCGAGTGGAACGGAGTTGGTGTTGGGGGAAAGAATCATGTCCGAATGAAGTCTACCTCGAAAGGGCTTGAACAAACAGTCCAAGGGGCAGGTACAGGGGTCACATAAACGCTGAAATACGTCATGTTCGGGCCCGTCAAAGCCAAAAAAGGCTTGAGGGACTGGGCCCGGCAATCGGCGAATCAAACAATGGCCGATGGAAATGAACACAATAAAATCAAACACCTTAAGTCACTCAAACAAAAGCGCCACAACTGATGGCTCTCAGCACTATGTCTCATGCTTTAAAACAAAGGTAAAAAGATTAACGAAAAGATTTTAACAAATTTTGCTGTTGTCGCTTGGAGGTTACAGAGAAGAAATCTTCAGACAGTTGATTAAAAGAAACAGGCACATACACATTTCTTGTTGCTTTACCGTATATATTGGAGCAATAGGGTACCAAAAAACGAAGTTCCTTTCTTAACATTCTTGAAACCACGGCTTCATGCTTGAAATCGGAGCTCCAGAAATGCTTAAGAATGACAGTTTCGAAAAACAAAGAATGAAATGAAAGAAGCTGAACAGCGCTGAACATGTTATCAGATATGGGTACGGAAGAGTTGCAGACAATACTTTTTCACATGTTTTTTAGCAGCCTATCAATTCGGTCTTTCCAGTTAGATGAACAATGCGCATACACTGTGATGCCATATCTGAGAACGCTATACGCCAGGGCATGCATAACCATTTTCTTCACTGGAAACGGCACAAGGGATTTCATATTGGACAATGCGCACGCAGCCGCGCGCAGCCAACCACAAACAAAAGCTAAGTGGCTATTCCATGATAAGTCGGTATCAAAATAAACGCCTAAGTATTTTACCGAGTTTGCGTAATCTAAAGGCGCACATTGACGCTCGCAGCAATTCTGTTTCTGCAAGAAAATCGGCACGTTTAAAGGGAAGCTGAAGCGCTTTCCAAAAAAATTGAGTTAGATTAACAGTTATATAGCTTCTTGCGCGCTGATTCCGAATATCACATTGAAATTTATCGTACATGAGTCCAAGGGGCATTTATCTTGCCAAAATTGCGTCCCCGTGTGAGAGACGCGCGCTTTTCGTCTTTTGATGCCCCTAATTGGTTGCGCCCGTCATGACGTCAAAGGAGGACACCCTTCGGCCGCGCGGGTTGTCGGAAGCATTGCGAACGATCGCACGGTTGCCTTTGCGGCAATTTAGCTTGCAGTTTAATTTTCGCACATGACTGGTAGTTTGTTTTATAATTTCCCGTGCTGTTGGTTAAATTATCTTGGAGCTTAAATTTGCTTTACACGATAGAGAACCCCAAAGCAGTGACTGTGTGACGTCGACTAGTGGGTTCCATCAAGATATTTTTAAATTAGGCAACCAGCATAGGGGGATTTTATACCTTATGTTAATATTAGGTACTGCCTTAACTGTTTCTTATTATACACAAAACCATTTATGTCGAAGATTAATGGGCGTTTTATAAACAATCTACCAGCGAAAAGCACGCACGTGCACTGCGCGAAAAAATAGCGTTCATGCGCTGTAAACCTATATGCGAGACACATCTTGCCGGTATAAACCATAACGGTATAAACGTATAAACCAACAAGCACACTCTGCTTCCGCATTTCCTTTGTTCGTTGTCGCCCACACCAGCTCCGTTACTCATCTCCGTACACAGACCCACACGCGCGCGGCATTTCGGCAGCGGCGCTACGGCGCCTCCGCGATTGCTAGCTGCACTTCGATGAGTGGCGTCTTACTGCTTCAGATGCATTTATTCTGAAAACACTGCAGCATACTAGTGCCTGCTCAGCATTATTGGCTGCAGTAGGGCTTGATTTTCGCTTGTGCGTTGCGGATTCTGCTACAATATTACGGCCACCTCGTTATAATTAACAGACCAGTCGGACAAGGCAGTTACGTTGTAGTTATGTTACTTTAGGTAACAATCACCAAACGTTTGTAATAATGAATCGTTGGCCTGTTTCAGCATTTCTAGATTTAAGCATTTACCGCGCTAGTCGGACAGAGGCCGTATATTTACTCTTCGCTCCTAATTTTGTTAGTATCATCATTATATATATCACCGACTATCACTGGAGCACACTTGAGGTTCAGTGACAACAAGTGCTTGCCAGGTTATAATATGCAGCCACACGGACACTTGGGCAAAAAATTAGGCCCCCGCAGTCAACACAAATTATGGCACGGTGGTGGTTCTGAGTGGTGTTTTTTTTTAATTCCAGACAAACATCACCTTATCGTGACATGTATACTTGCAAAATAAGTAATCTGGTTGTCTTGGTTCTTTTACTTTGTAGGAATACTGTTTACCTCTTAGCCGGGAGAGAACTTCCATCAGGATTGGCCCCTTGTTTTAGTTTCGCCAAAAAATTGTTTTTTTGAACACTGTCCTGAGCCCATAGGGAAAGAAAACCGACGCGTTTAACGAAACAAGTATTTCCTGAACAAATGTGACTTGGTTTCTGGAATGCGACGAAACATTCCCGGCCAAAGTACAGCAGTATTCCCCATCCTTCCTAAATCTAGAACCTAATGTGAACATTCACGTCCGTCGCATCAAAAAAAAATAGAACAGCATTGGAGCGGTTTACAAAGTATTTAACGTAGTGTAGTATATTCTCTGTCATCAAGCACAGCCACCTCGGCTGTCGCTTCCGTATGTTATCAAGCATCCCGGCGTGGCATTATTCTGCTTAGGAATACGGCATGATAACGTATGCCTCGTTTGGCGTTCGTGCATACTTTTTGAACACGAAAATTGTACAAATGAATGCTATCAACCACAACAACAAGTATCATTCACAAGGAAACACGGCGAAAAGAGCATGGCCGAGGCGGCCGATCCGGCCGGAAGTCCAGGTATGACGTTTTTGAGCCGGTTTTCGCCCGCGCTCTTCGGTCTTCCGGCATCGCGCGGCGAGATGGGGGCGGGGCATCGGGCCACTTTTGTTTGCTCATTGCGCCGCTTCTATTGCATGTATTGCGAAAATATTTCGTACACGGGAACTATTCAATGTGTACTTGCTGCTAGTCAACTTTTCTTTTAATTCTAAAACCGCTTCACCTTCCCTTTAAGGTTACCTTTTCCAAAGGGTTGCGGAAACATAATAGATTAGTTTTTTCACGTTAATGATCAAAGAATTTTTCGCGAGCCACTCCATTGCGCTGCACACATTTTTCTGCGATAAACATGCCGCTTTCGTGAATGACAAGTGAGTAGTCAGTAACACCGTGTCTTCTGCGTACTGAAAAACTGAACATTTTGAGGTAACTGCTGTAAAGTCGTTCATATATATGTTAAATAATAGGGGGGACAACACTGATTTTGTGTAGAACACCAGCCTTGATGGGTAGTTTACTGCTGAATGTAGTTAAACTATCAATCGCGGCTATCTAAAAACGCTCACTTAAAAAAGTTTTATGTATGGCGTGGAAAGGGCCACGAAAACCCACAAGATACAATTTCTGCGGCAAAATTTTGTGGTCTAACGTATCAAATGCCTTTGAAAGGTGAAAAAATAGTGCGCAGCTAATTAATTTTTTTTTCAAATGCAGTATAGCTATCATCGGCAAACTCTTAAACCAATGCAACGGTCCCTTTCCCAGCCATAAATCCGTACTGTCGATCTGAAATCACCTTAAATTTAACCAAGGATGAGGTCATGCACTGGAGTAAAAACTTTTCTAGAATTTACGAAAGAATGGGTAATATAGATATCGGTCTGTAGTTATCAATCATGTCTTTCTTGCCTTTCTTGAACAAAGGCTTTACAACTGCGTTTTCAGAGTTTCGGGTATTTTGGCTGTTTCTATGAATCCATTCATCATGTGAAGTAGAATCCCAGAAAGGGTGTGGAAGTTACGTCGAAGCAACGCTATCGAGATACCGTCTATTACTGGAGGTTTGTTTTTCCGAAAGCTAAAAATTATCCCTGCGAGTTCATCTAAAGATAACGATGGAAGAAAATCCGAGGCCGGCGTTGAATTAGTTGTGTACAATTCACGGCATTTTCGGAGAAGGTGGTTTGATTGATTGATTGTAGGGTTTTAACGCGTCGACGCAACGCAGGCGATGAGGCGCGCTGTAGTGGAGGGCTCCGGATTAATTTTGACCACCTGGGGATCTTTAACGTGCGCCGAAATCTCGTACACACGGGCGTTTTTGCTTTTCGCCTCCATCAGAAAAGCGGCCGCCGCGGCCGGGAATCGAACCCGCGACCTCGTTCTCAGCAGCGCAACGCCTTAGCCACTGAGCCACCGCGGCGGGGGAGAAGGTGGTTGCTGAAGCACGCGTAAAATGCTCATTGAACATATTGGCGGTTTCTACCGGATCATCGGAGAATATGTGCGACAGGGAATCACGTTCATTATCTTTGCTGCGGAGGGTGTTAATCAGGGACCAAGTTTCTCTCGGGTTTTTAGCGGAATCTTTGAATTGTTGCTGGAAGTACCTACGTTTAGCAGCACGCATAAGAGCTACAGTTCGACTTCTGGCCGATCTGTATTCAAGTCTAAGTGCAACATTTTTAGGGGAGCGTTTTGAACGATGCCATAACCAGTCCCGATGTGGTATCGCTTGCATAACTTCAGTAGTCCACCAATGCTTTTTTCTCCGCTTAGAGATCACAAGGCGCTGACATTTTTTTGGAAAGGTTTCTGTTTGTTTAATAAAATCCTCATAGATTACGTGTGGTGGATTAGAGTTGATAAGCAGTGACCAATCATGCTCTCTGATCATCTCATCTAGTTTTGCTTCGTCGGTTACTTTGACTACAAGTTTGCTGTCCCCAGCCGTGTCCCGAGTATTAGAAAAGCGCGAAACGGAGGCATCAGTTAATCGACAGGCGGAGAAATAGTGGTCTGCTAACCATTGTGTAATTACGCAAGAATCTATGTTGGACGCGCCGCGGTGGCTCAGTGGCTAAGGCGTTGCGCTGCTGAGCACGAGGACGCGGGTTCGATTCCCGGCCGCGGCGGCCGCTTTTCTGATGGAGGTGAAGAGCAATAACGCCCGTGTGTACGAGATTTCGGCGCACGTTAAAGATCCCCAGGTGGTCAAAATAATCCGGAGCCCTCCACTACGGTGCGCCTCATCGCCGTCGTTGCGTCGGCGCGTTAAACCCTACAATCAATCAATCAAGAATCTATGTTGTGGTTTGGAGCCCGAACATTTATATGATCTAGGCAGGAGCTGACTAGCCTACCGTTTAGTGTGCTTTCACGTGTAGGAGCGGTTATGGCGCAATCGAGGGCGTAAGATGAAAGGACAGATAAGTAGTCTGACGTTGTTTTGTTTGTGGACGATAAAATATCGAAGTTTATGCCACCTGCCACAATAGTTTTTCTGAGCTGTGGCGCCGTAGCGCATCTTCTAATTCAAGAACGAAGCGGCTTTTACTGTTGCACCGGGGGCGGTATATGGCCAGCAGTGTTAAGGAGGTACGCAATTAGCCCAATTTTAGTGATAAACATTTTGCGTGTGTGAAAGTGCTTTCCAAACGCGTCCCTTCGTACTTATCAATCAAAAAAACGGCAATGCCGCCTCCGCCCCTTCTAGACCGCGTCATAGCATAGTAGTGATAACCTTGCAGGGCAACGCAAGACAACCAAGTCTCTGGCACATTTATCTCTGTTATAATGAATACATCAACAAAACCCTTCGCTGATTCCGCTACCAATTTAAATTCGTCCCAATATTAACGCAGGCTTCGAATGTTAAGGTTTACCAATGTGAAACTGTCTCCGTGGTTTGGCCCGAAATTAACCTTGAAACTTTCAAAGTTGCACAGTAAGCTCTCGGAAGAAGCTTTCATTTCTAGCTTTCTAGACTTTACTTCGGTGTTTTCCGAGTCAGGAGTAGGGCTTCCACCCCTAGTTATTTTTCGGATGTCTGCCTCGCTGTTCACGCGGATAAGCGGTGCGTCTTCGAACTTAAAAAAAGTTTCGCCTTTAACCCAGGCAAACTTGTAGCCATTTGTCTTTGCAGCGACTCTTGCAAGCCAAAACAGCCTTCTATTTGCTCGCGTCAGGTTTTCGTTGAAGAAAAGCTTTGGAATGGTGTCCGAGTCGTGTAGCTGGCGGAGCTTTCTGCGCAAACTGAACCACGTTTCCTTGATGGATACAGACGCAAAGCGTACCACAACAGCGGGAATCGCACCCTGTTGTGCCGGAAGCCGATGAATTGCAACTATGTCCTCTGATGAAAATTTCGGGACCTCAAGCAACTCCGCAAGTTTTTCGATCCATTTAAACAAGTTTTCATTTAAAGCCAATTTGAGACCGTTAATTTCCATAATCGCCCTCCTACTGTATTGCTCCGCGTCGTTTTGTTCGCGCAAAAGTTGTTCCATCTGATGCGATTGCGTCTGCAACATTTCCCTCAGAGACTTCATTTCAACTTCTTGCGTGGCCACCTTTTCCTGAGCTGACTTCAGCTCATCCATTACACTATCATACCTTTTTGACACAAAAGACACAGATGTCTCCATCTCACGAACAGTTGTTGCCAAATTAGATACTTTTGTCTTCAGCAAAATAAGCGCATCCAGCTTAATGTGAAGGCCCTTCACTTCTTCCATCAACCCTGACAGCACTTCACCACTATCGGTGGCAGTACCTGCTCCCTGCGCACCAGAGCCGCCCCGTTTCTTTGCCGTACGGCAAGTTTTACAGACCCAGTTATCGCGCTTCATTTGACTCATAGTTGTGAAAGTGTTGGCAGCTATGCCTGAACAGTTTTGCTCGATATGATAGGAGAGCTTACATTCGGCACAAGTCATAAGTCGGCCATCTGAAGGCAAATCATCCATACATGGAATGCACTTGTTGTCGTCACCCGCCATGATAAACAGCAAAGGTCAAGCAATTGGCGCTCAAACAAATTGCAGTCAGCGGCAAGTGACAATACCTCATTCAAAACACAGTGGATTACTGACTGTATCTGTCAAGCCCAGAGTGTGAATGTCCGGGAGCTGCTTTTGCCGCCGACTGCAGAGCGTTCCGGGAAAGTGGGCGGTTTATCTAGGCGCGCCGACGAGCCGAAGGCCCGCAGTTGCCAGGTTCTCCGTCGAGCTCAGGCCAAACTCAGCCGCACAAGGCAGCTGGGAAGCCATGACCTGGTATCGTTAATCTCCGCGCCCGCAACACTTGGCAGCAGGAAACAGCAACCGAAGGGATCCACTTCAGTCACTGACGTCGTTGTAACCAGTCCATGACCCCCGAAGAAGCCTGTCAAGAACAGAGTGCGAGTGTCCAGCCGTTGCTTTCGCCGCCGACTTATTATATATATTATAATATTATATTATTATATTATAATATAATAATATTAATAATATTGTGAGGCCGTAGATAGAAGGTGACGGGACCGTTGCTTTCGCAGCTCCTTTATTCCGAGGCGTCAGGCGGGGACGAACCAAGATGGCGACCCAGCGTCTCTGCTGATGATGATTAGCCGAAGACGAGGTTGTGCCGGTGATGATGAGTATGTACAGCAGATGATGCGGTAGCCGCAAGCTACTGGTGATGATGATTAATACGAATGGGGACAAATATCTCCTAGCAGGCAGCAAGACACAAACTCAGCTCACACTATTAGGAGTGACAACGCGAGGGAGGGAGCTGGAGGTCCGCGTGCAGAAAGCTAATCAGACATACACCTACATACGAGGATGTTGTAGCGCTGTGTCGCCGCGTCGACAAAGATATGCCGGAGTCTGACCGTGTTCGTCACATTCTCAAAGGGATCGGCGAGTTCGCTTTCAACGCACTTGTCCTGCAGAACCTTTCCACCGTAGCAGACGTAAGATCCTCCTGTCAGCGTATCGACGAACTTCAATCCATCCGCCTCCCACGGGACACGGCGTCTACTCCTCATCTTGGGAACGAAGACCTTCGTGCGATGATTCGAGCTATAGTTCGCGAAGAAGTGTACGCAACACCTCTCATTTTCCGCACGGTGTTCGACAAGCCGCTACGGCTCCTGGCCTTCGCGATGGTTAAAGAGGAGCTTGCGGCTATGCCTGTGCTAGTGCCGCCTGTCCATTCAGTTGCCCCATCAACACCGTCCTCTACTCGGATGTCGCTGGGCCGGACCCTCTGCCATTGTCCCCGATCATGAGCCACCCTTCGTCTGGCTATGTTGCGGCCATGCCCCACGCGCCGAGCTCAAAGCCCTACTTTCCACCAAGTCAGGATGCCTTCTCCAACTGCCCGTGTGCTACTATTGCGGCATTCGAGGTCACATCTCCCGCTTTTGTCGACGCCGCCAACGGGATGAACGACGTGGCCATGCTGCCTATGAGCGCGAGAGCGTACCCCCGAACTACTACCGGCTACCGGCGGCGTGCGTACCCCGCACCTCCACCACTTGTGAGGCCGTAGATAGAAGGTGACGGGACCGTTGCTTTCGCAGCTCCTTTATTCCGAGGCGTCAGGCGGGGACGAACCAAGATGGCGACCCAGCGTCCTTGCTGATGATGATTAGCCGAAGACGAGGTTGTGCCGGTGATGATGAGTATGTACAGCAGATGATGCGGTAGCCGCAAGCTACTGGTGATGATGATTAATACCAATGGGGACAAATATCTCCTAGCAGGCAGCAAGACACAAACTCAGCTCACAATATTATTAATAACAATAATATATGTCATAATAATAATAATCTTTATCGCCGACACAAAGAAAGCATACAAAATAAGCGGGCCTGTCAAAGTGTATTAGACGCTTTGTGGGACTAGGCCCGGCAGGATCGGCTGAGGCGATAGAAATTATTACAGGATAGTGTTTACACAACACTAACAACATAAGTAGAAAAATATGCAACAACAAATCAATATGTGGTGGGCGCATGAGAGTCTTCTTAAGAATGCGACACAGCGGAATTTGGTCACGACTTACACAGCTTACACAGGCACAAGCAGCGGTACAGAATACATAACCTGAAAAACAAAAACCTTAGGATTTAATCAATATGATTCAGATATCCCGAAGCGGAATTTTCAATTTCGATCTTGTAGTTGCCGTTAAAATTTGATTCGGCACTTCATTGAATATTTTTGGAACATAAATACTGCGTGTAGAAGCACCGTAGCGTGTTGTATAACGGGGGACTACATGACCAGTTTCCCTTTCGTAGTACCCTCGGAGCAATGTACTCTTTTTTTAAAGTTAGAGTTCCACATGTGTTCTATCACAACTGTTTGTATAAATAAGGGTGAAAAGAGGGAAAACCAAGCTCCTGAAAAATGTTTTCATGCACAGTAAGATCAGAACGGTAAGCCACACTTTTCAGAATATTTTTTAACAGAGTGAATGTACAGAACAAAAAGCGAATATCGTGATTCCATATCTAAGGGTACTGTATGCTAGAGCATGAACTATTGGTTTTTTTATACGATATAGAACCATAGATCTAATATTAATAAAAAGCCATGCGACACCCCTCAGTTTCCTAAAAATACAGGACATGGGAGTCTGCCACGACATATTAGAATCAAAATACAATGCCAAGATATTTATGAGTTGACACATTCCACAGGGGTACACCGACAGTTCTTACAGCCATATCGATGCAAAATATAGCAGCGTTAGTTGGAGAACACTTTAAAGAATTTCTGAAACATACCATTTTAGTTTTTGTAGAGTTCACTCGCATTTTATTTTAGGAAAACCAATACATTACTGCATAAATGTTTTGTTGTAAAGTACTTGTGGCGGATTCATATGATTTGTGTCTAGTGAGCAAAACTAAGTAATCCGGGTGCTGGAAGACAATAAATTTATCAGTAATAGTAGAAGCAAAGTCATTCATAAAAAGGTTAAAAAGCAACAGAGATAACATAGATCCTTGCGGGGCCCCGGCCTGTAATAAGATTCTTGTGCTCTCAGTACCCTTTTGTCCTACACTCACTATTTGCGAACGGATAAGGAAGTAATTTTTTTAAAACAGCATGATATGGTCCCTTAAGCCAGGCAGTAAAATTTTTTAAGCAGAAGGGGTGTGATTGACTGTGTCAAATGCTTTCGATATGTCTATGAATAAAGCGCAGCTGAATAAATTATGTTCAAACGCTGAATATATCTCATCTGAGAACTCTTCTAAGAGTGGTATAGCGTCACGTCCTGCTATAAAACCCAACTGACGGTCAGATAAGATGCCAAACTTTTCTATGAAGGAGCTCATAGACTTCAGCAAGAATTTTCGATTATCTGGGATAAGATTGGTAAGACTGAACTTGGCATTGAGTTTTCCATGCAGTATTTTTGCCTTCTTTAACGCGGCTTAACTAAAACAGTCTTTAAACTGTCTCGAAAGACAGCCGAGTGTAAAAATTCGTTCAACATAAAAAGTAGCAGCTCTGCCAACGCCTAAAGTGTTTTCTGAGCGTAAGAAGTGTTATTCCGTCCACACCTGACGCTTATTCAGATGGAAGGAATATATAATTGTTTTAAGTTCAATTGTGGATAGCCTTGGTAGGTTTGCAGAGGCAGATACCGAACCCTTTAAGGAGTTGTCCTCCTCCGTCCCCAAAAAACCTGCGACAGACGAACTTGCAAAAAAAGAACTGGTAAATGATTCCGCTCTGTCGTTAGGGCGACCAGAAAGCGAATAAATCTCCGGGAAAGCATTCCTATGCTTGCCCCTAATGTCGTTAATAAGCGCCCAGGTTTCTTTTGCTTTTTTTTTTGATGAAGCATTCAATTGACGGTAAAATTATTGTCGCTTAGCTGTACGTAATAAAGCTACCACTCGATTCCTCGCGGATCGAAATGCTGCGTGAAGTAGTTCACTTTTGGGGCCATGTTTACAGCACTTTCATAAGTAGTCTTTGTGTGCGACGGCACGCAGAATGTCTGAGTTCAACCAATTGTACTCTCGTCTTCGTTTTTTTTTTATAATGGTATGTTGAGACAATTGTTCGAAATGTTTAAGCTGTTCACAGAATTGATCGTAGGCAGTTATAGGGGTGTTATTTTAATTAAAGACGTCCAGTTAAAGCCACCAATAAGCTTATCCAACGCTGTATGATCCACTATTTTTATCACTTCATTAGATGGGTCATTGTGCCCCGAAGATTTTTTTCCAGATCAGGGGGGATTTGCAGAGAGGCGGCAGGCAACAAAATAATGGTACGCCCAGACGTTTATTTATGACGCAAGACGTCAACGAGTGGTTAGGGGCATAAATAGCGATATGATTTAGGCAAGACGATTTTAATTTATCTACGAAATTTCTTCACGCGTGAGAGCGTTTATTTCACATTCTAAGCCATGGGAAGCTAGGATAGTTAAATAGTCTACTACTATAGTTTTGAAGGGGACAAGGTATCAATGTTTAAATCACCAAAAAGACAAAACTGTTCTGCTGAATTCGAACGATTCACCGTGTTCTCTAATTCAAGAAGAAACGCGCTAGTGCTGTTAAAAGGTGGCCGATATATCGACAACAGAATAACATCCGAGTTTTTCAGGCGCACTTTCATCGACAGGCATTCCGCATGAACAAGGTTCACGTCGCATAAAGAAACGTCGAAAGCGCCACTTATTAAAACTGCAAGTCCACCACCCGGGCGCGCCGGCCGAGATAACAACTGCGGGCGACAGCCAGGAAAGACAAACGTCTCTGTGCACGATTCTGGGATGCTCGTTTCTGCAATTACAATAGCATCTACAAAACCGCACAGCCTTTCCAACAGCATTTTAAACTCATTCCAGTATTTTCTTGGGCTCCGTATGTCAACGCTCACAAGTGTGAAGTCATTTTCAGAGTTATGTTCATATACTGTCTGAAACGATTTCAAATCTGAAGTGTAGAAGACTTTACTTCCATAACGATTAGACGATTTTATCAACGTCCGCTTGCCTGTTCACGGGAATTGGTGCCGCTCTTTCATTCTTTTTGACGTAGACCTTGCCTGCTTTGCTTTGACCCAGGCATATTTGTAACCCGTAGTTTTTGCTGCCGTCCTTACACACCACAAGAGTTTGCGGTTCATTTCAGTAAGTTTGTCGTTAAAAAATAACTTGGGTATCTTTCCCGAGTCATGCAATGCACGAAGTTTCTTTCGAGCTTCGGAGCAACGTTCTTTAGTAGACACCAACTTGAATCGTATCAAGACAGTGGGAGTATCCCCACGTTTACTTGGGATACGATGCACAGCCGTTACACCATCGGGGGAGAGGTTAGGCAATTCCAGCTTCTCCACCAGATCGTTTACAATGTCGTGCAGGTTTTTATCTGTGTGAGTAGGTAACCCATGGATCTCCAGATTTGCGTTTCTACTGTATTGTTCAGCAGCATTTTCTTCTTCTAGAATTTGTTGAAGTTCAAGTGCCTGCGCTGCATAGTCGCTTTTAGAGCACTTAACTCTGCTTCGTTAGCTTTAACAGTCTTTTGGCTTTCCTCCAGTTCCTTAGTGACATCCCGATAATCCTTAGTCATCTCAGTGACAGCTTTTTCGAGGTCTTGTACAGTCTTAGTGAGTTTCACCACTTCTGCTTTCATCGAAAGCAGTGAGTCTAGTTTTTCGTGCAACTGCGGCAGCGACTCCACCCTGTTCATAATCTCTAAAAGAAGTGGATTATTCGCAGCTGTTGCCTCACTGGCTAGAGTTTGGTCTGCCTGAAGTTGTAAACCGTTACGCTTTTTGCTTGCTCTACAGGTTTTGCAAACCCAGGCATGCCGTTTTGCTTGGCCCATTGTCGTGAACGTGTTAGAAGCGATGCCGGAACATATCTGGCCAAGATGATAAGAAAGCTTGCATTCTGCACAAGTCATGAGCCTGCCATCATTAGGCAATGCTGAGTGGCGGGCAATACATGAGTCGAGGTAATACATGCGTGGAATCACAAGGGTTTCAAAGCAAAGAAGAAAATATCAGCAAACCACTCGGCAGTCGGCGGCAATACAGCCAATGAACAGAATTGACAAGTGTGTGAATGGAATTTACCTGTCAAAAATTGAAGGCTAGCCTTGGGCGAGGTATCGCTGCCGACTGCGGAGTGCCCGCCGAAGCAGGCTGCTCCGTGAAGTAGACGATGGACAGTCCAGGGTTTCCATGGTTTCCGCGCGAGATAAGAGCGTTACCAGAGGCAGCGGGCAGGACCTGGTATATTGGTGGCGGACGAGCTTGCGGCACGAAGCAGCAGGCTGGCCGGTATCCTAGTCGTTTTTTGTCAGTCCCACTTGGTCAAAAATTGAAGGTTAGCATTGGGCTAACCTTCATAATAATAATAATAATAATAATAATAATAATAATATTCAATCAATCAATCAATCAATCAATCAATCAATCAATCAATCAATGTTTATTATAGTGCCCAGGAACAGCGGAGGCCTTCGTGCTGGAGCACTCAGAGGGGAAAATGCAGCACTGTAGTACATCAACAATTTGCTAATAAACACTCAGTGAGCAAAAAAAAAAAAAAAAAAAAGAAAGAAAGACCTACAAAAAACGGCAAAGAAGATTAGAAATAAAATAGTGCAATCCAACCGACTTTACACAATCAAGTCGTGCTGGCGCACAGAAGGTATAAGACAGCAATGATATGCATCAACAGCTGGTAAAAGAACAG